>NC_045769.1:67032891-67647057 GCF_008692025.1 Phocoena sinus
CCCAGGGCCTCCTGCACTTCTGACTAGCTTGCTACTAATTTAAGGGTTCTTATGATTCCCTTCAGGTTCGATAATTCACTAGAAAGACTCACAGAACTCAGAAAAGCACTATATCTAGGATTAGAGTGTTATGATAGCAAACTGAAATTTGAAAGTCATCCAAACCAGCAAAAGGAAGAGATGCTGAGGGTGAGGTCTGGGAGGGTCCCAGATGTGAAGCTTCCATTGTCCTCTCCCTGTGGAGTCAGGACACATCAACTTTCTGACACATCAATGTATGACGACACCTGTGGAACATTAGGAACCAAGAGAACTCACCCAAGGTTCGGAATCCAGAGTTTTATTAGGGTTTTATTACATAGACAGACTGAATCTTTGGCCATGTGATTGAAGTCAGTCTCCAGCTCCCCTCTCCCTAGGTTAGGCTGATTATAGGTGGCTCAAAGCCCTACCCTTCTATTCACAGGGTTGGTCTTTCTGGCATGGCCAGCCACCATCCTGAGTCACATCATTAGCGTAAGCTCTCAGGGCCCACCATGAATAACAAAGATTCTCCTATTGCTTGGGAAATTCCAAGATTTAGAGACTGTCTCCTGGGAACTGTCTCCCTGTCTCCCTGGGATAAAGGCCAGCCAAATTCTTTATTACATAGGACCTGACAAAGGCAGAACTGCAGGACAGAAATTTCTTCCATTTTTCTCTCAAGAAATTGGGCCGCTCTTAGAGATAAGAATGTGATATTGATGTGATCTTTGTTTTTATGGCCTGTTTTTTCCCAACAGTGATGACCCGTTTCTCCATTTTGAAATACTTAGTGGCCTCTTGAAGCTAACCGGACATATTCTTCCTCCTTATCTTTAGAAGAAACAAAAAAGATTATGATTTCAGTTATTCATACAGTCCTCATTGTTTTTTCCAGTCTCTTATTTGCAAACCCTAATTCTTTTCTATGTACTCTCTCCACTTAGTAATAACCTCTTTTTTCAAGTTATCTCCTTAATCCTCCTCCTTCCTAAAAGAATATGGGGGTGGTAATTTGCATGCAAATTTATTATGCTTAATCTTCCCTTCTTGTTTTGTCTGCACAGGTCTGAGTGTTGGATTGTATCACAGTGAAAAAGAATCTAATGTTTATTATGCTTGATGGTTAACTGACAAATTGCGACACGTTTTAATAAGTTATTGTGCTACCCCAGCTAAATTATTGTTCATTAATCCTCTGTCTCTAAGAAAGCGTTTTCTGTTTAAATGGATTTCTGTTAGAAGAAAGTTGAGCGTTTGGGAACTGAAGGCCTGACTGTTAGCCTTACTTTGTCTGTTAAGGTGTTAGGTAAGGTTACAGAGAGTAATTGAATGGATACCTTAGCAGAGTTACATGGGGAGCTGGCCTAGCTACACCTACCTACTTAAGGCCAGTTTATGAGACGGCTAAATGCAAATCAGTGTGGGTGACATCACGAAACTTCTAGCACCTAGAGTCTGTGCTGTTGTTCCTCTGAAGAGCCTCTTCTACCTTATCTGTCAGCCCAAGGTAGATTCCAGTATTCTGTTCACTTTCATCTTGATCATATCCTTCTATTTTAAGATTCCCAGATGTACTTACTAACCTATAATGGAATATAATCTGCAAAAATGTTGAATCATTATGCTGTATACCTGAAACTAACACAGTATTGCAAACCAACTACAATAAAAGAAAAAGTCTTCCAGATGTACAATACCTGTGGTTCCAAAACATCTGATGTTTCAGTTAGTATTTAAAGGCATTTTAAATCTGTAACTCACATTTCTAACCCCCTGGAATATATCCTTATGCCTTTTTTGGTTATTTTTTGTACAGTAGTAAAGTTTCTAGCCTAGATGTGGCACTATAACATTCTGCTTAAATTTCTATGTCTTACATAACTTATTTTAATGAAATTGTAAATTAAAAAAATTTTTTTGACAAGGAGAATACAGGTACATTTAAAGGGCTTCAGATTTTTTCACATACTTTTCCTTATTTGCTCCTTATGACCAAGGGATGGCCTGGCTTTAGATATATTCTTTCATATTAAAAAGAAACTGACTAGTGCAGGTAGAGGTTAAGCTAAGGCCTTACGAACAGAGAACTTTTAAGTTCAAACACCAGAACTATCCATAGACTAAATACTTTTCTCCCTGTTCTCTCAGGTTTCCTCTTGATCATTTTGTATTATAATAGTGCTTTGTTTTCTCATTAGGTGATATTGAAGCAGCTTATAATAATCTACAGCATTGCCTAGAACACAGTCCTTCCTATGCAGATGCTCATCTCTTGATGGCTCAGGTTTATTTGTCTCAGGAAAAATTCAAATTGTGTTCTCAGTCTCTTGAACTTTGTCTGAGCTATAATTTTAAGGTAAGTGTTCCAGACTCAAGTGGATAAGACATATTGCCCTCCTTGAACCTTTAGCAAATGTTTACATATTCAACTATTTTGTTTCTTAGCCTGTAATATTTTGCTAATAAATGCATTATTAATGGAATTTTTTTTTTTTTTTTGCGGTACGCGGGCCTCTCACTGTTGTGGCCGCTCCCGTTGCGGAGCGCAGGCTCAGCGGCCATGGCTCACGGGCCCAGCTGCTCCGCGGCATGTGGGATCTTCCCGGACCGGGGCACGAACCCGTGTCCCCTGCATCGGCAGGCGGACTCTCAACCACTACGCCACCAGGGACGCCGATAATGGAAAATATTTTGAACTCATTAGCAGTAGGAGAAAAAAATGGAGGCACCTGTGGTGTAAACAACTATATGGACTTGGCAACAAAAGACCTGGAGATAGTGTCTGGTCTTTTCACCTGTCTCTCTCTGAACCTCAGTTTTCTTTTCTAGAACACTTATATAATAATACCCTACAATTATAGTGAACATTAAATGCAATATGAATATGTAGAGATAATTGTACACTGTAGAGCATTGTGCCAAATATTTTTATGTATAAGGATTTTATTTTATTGCCTGTTTCTTGGACCTTGGTGTTTAATAACTTCTTTTTAGATACATCATCAGAGAACAGCTAGTCATTTTGAAAGTTGGTATGTGGTTTGAGGATATAAACACACTAGATTTCTATCCAAGGTATTCTGTGTGAACATCTCATATCCCTGAGCATTATGGAAAGTCCTAGGTTCAGGGGCTTCCTGAGCAACCTGGAATCAAGGAGGAGCTCCTCATACTTTTGCTTTGGTTGGCAGTGTCTTGAGCCCTTCGATGTGAGAACACTTTAGTGCACTGGAGAATTCAAGTTCCAGGCAAGGTTTGCAGGAGGTAATGCCTGCTTCTTAGGACGGTAGTTCTCAAGACTGGTGGTGCATTGTGACCCCAGTGCCAGTGCCCTAGCCAGTGAATCAGAATCTCTGAGAGAAGAGCGTAAGCATGATTATTTACACAAGGCCCACAGGTAAACACGGTGCCTAGCTACGGCTCAGAACCCAGCATTAGGAGGACTGTAGCCATCCTGGAGGTTAGATGGCTGCCACATCATCTCATTCTGGACCATCTTCTTCCCTCTGACTCCTTCCTCATCTTTTGTCATTCTCTTTATTTTTTCTGTATATGCTGTTGATACCCAAAATAAAGACAGAAGATTCATTACTACGTGTTTCAGAGTAGTATCAAAGGGTAAAACCAATGTTTGATTAACGTGTCCTGAAATTTTTAATCTTAAATTATTTATTTATTTGTTTATTTAATTTATTTACTTTTGGCTGCATTGGGTCTTTGTTGCTGCGCGCGGGCTTTCTCTAGTTGCAACAAGGGGGCTACTCTTCGTTGCGGTGCGGTGGCTTCTCTTGTTGCAGAACACGGCCTTCAGTAGTTGTGGCTTGCAGGCTCTAGAGCGCAGGCTCAGTAGTTGTGGCACACGGGCTTAGTTGCTGTGCGGCATGTGGGATCTTCCCAGACCAGGGCTCAAACTCGTGTCCCCTGCATTGACAGGTGGATTCTTAACCACTGTGCCACCAGGGAAGCCCTGAAATTTTTAATCTTAAAATTAGAAAATAAAGAAAAGACAAGAAACTGTGTAGAAATCTGATAACTTTATCTCAGTATGAGAAGTCTGAGGTAAAGGAATTCATTTCCTGAAAACTAAAATAATTTCTTAGAATATATTTGCTAGCCTTATAAACTTTGTGTGCAATTTCTTTCCTCTCATAGTAGAAGTACTTAACTTGTTTGTTAACCAACGGAACACTAGGTAGTATCAGGTTACCTGAATTCTGATTTAATATAATAAATGATCAGAACATGAGTAAGAGGACAGAAATAGACCTCATGCATACAATCACAGGGTAGACTGTCCTCAAAGATCCTATTATTATAACATTTGATGGATTGTAAACTATGTATTGATGTTGTAAACACTCCAAGGAAGTATTTCTGAATATTATTTTTTCAGGTGAGAGAATATCCTTTATATCATTTGATAAAAGCTCAGTCACAAAAGAAAATGGGAGAAATATCAGAAGCAATTAAAACCCTGCATATAGCAATGAGTTTACCAGGAATGAGGAGAACTGGAACTTCCTCAAAGTCAAAATACAGAAAAACTGAAGTCGATGCAAGCCATCGTTTATCGGTCTTTCTTGAGTTGGTAGAGGTTCACCGCTTAAATGGAGAACAGGTAGGTCAAGTGTACTTCAGTGGCTCAGATCTGAACTTTGTTATTCAAGTATATAGAGTCATAGGAAATGAAAAAGCTAAAATTATTCGCTTGACCAAGTGGTAAAGTTTAGAAAATTTATTTCTCATCACTTAGCACCAGATCATGTTACTTTCTATAGCCCCTGAATTTAGACATAGTTTATACTGGGGTGACTTTATGTATCAGTGTACTTACATTGGCTACCATGAGATGTAATACTAGATATATACTGTATGTGTAATATGAGTAATAATATAATGTAATATGTACTGTAGTATGTATTAATATAATGTATATAATAATATGTATGATTACTTTGGCTATCATGAAATGTAATAATATAATATAGTTATAATTCTGTGAATTCCTAAAAGGGTTCACACACATATACACAGAAACACACACACACACACAAATGTACTACTGGAATAAAATTAAAGTACCAATCTGAAATTCTAATAGCTGAGAAAATAAAAGAACCGCTGAAATAATACAGCTTTGTTAAACTAACAGGACAATCATAAAATCAAATACTTTAAAAAATGTAGATAGATCATAAAATCAAATACTTAAAGGATAATATAGATAGGTAGATGGATAGATAGGTAGAAAGAAGGCAAACAAAAATGTAATTCTGAGAAAAGAATTAGAACCTTGTAGAAAATGAGGAACTTAACACCATTTATATTTGTTTTTTAAGTTGCAGCTGTTGCTAATCAGTTACTTCATTATTTCATATTTTAGTGGAAATTAAGAAGACTGTGTCCAGATACTTGCCCAATCTCAAAGAATTTCCAGTTCACTAATAAATTAATGTAAAATGCACTTAATAAGAAGAACCAATTCTACTATAGATAGTTGATTCTGAAATGCACTGTTTTTTTCACATTTTAACGTTTCTTAAATCAGAATGTTTTAAAATCTCTAAAGCTGAGATGAATTAAAATCAATGACATTTTAGAGTCATTGAGGTACAGATTTGGAAATTAGGAAATATATTCACCTGGGGTATAACAAAAATGACATCCTAGTGTAGGGAATAACGTAATCTGCTAGGTAATGAATGTAGAGCCATCGGGTACAGAGGGTGACTGTGGACTGGATCCCATCCAAGATGCAGTAATGAACATGGCTAAGAATTTAGGCTTTGGAGTCAGGCTGGTTCTATCATTTGTTAACTGTCTGAATCTCATTTTACTTACTGCAAAGTGGGGGGTAATTATAGTAACTACCTTAGAGGATTTTTGTGAGAATTAAATGGGTTAATATTTACAATGCTGGGTGCAAAGTAAATGTTTTATTAAATTATAGTAGCAACAAGTCTTAGGTAGCAACTGCTGTTGTCCTAGTTATGAGAACACTTTTCAGCTAACAAATATTTATAATGTCATCTTAATTTGGTCTGAGTTTGGTTTTAAAGTTTTGTACTTTTCAAAAAAAAATCTATCATTATTTCACAAATATCATAACTGTGCTAGCATTTATTGTTCATTCTGTATTAGTAGAAAACCTTAGTTTGTAGTGTAATTTGTTGAAATTTTGAATGTTACTTTAATTTCACCTTTACAGCATGAGGCGGCCAAAGTTTTACAAGATGCCATCCATGAATTTTCTGGGACATCTGAAGAATTGCGTGTCACTATTGCTAACGCAGACCTAGCTCTGGCCCAGGGAGATGTGGAACGGGCTTTAAGCATGCTTCGGAATGTTACATCTGAGCAGCCTTATTTCATAGAGACCAAAGAAAAAATGGCAGATATATATCTGAAGCACAGAAAAGAGAAGATGTTATATATCACTTGTTACAGGTAAATAGTTCTTTCAACCCATTATATTTTGACATTTATCTCCTAAAATTAATCCCCAAATTTCTTTCTTTTAACTGCTTTTCAGATACTTTATAGATCCCTTCCTTAATGTATTCTTGCTTCCTTCTACCACCACCAAACACAGTAACTCTAACCAAGTTACTCTCCCTAAAATGTAAATCATGGTAATTATGATTTATTTCAACCTGTGGCTTACTTTAGTTTCTTAGCTCTCCTCTCTCATCAGATGTTATTTTTGGACTTTGAAAGAGCTACAATTACATGTATTCTAATAGCTTAAAAGCATTATGTAATGTAACAATTCAGGGGCTATATAGTCATATTTAACACTCAGTATCATAGTTATAGCAGAAGAAAATTATGGCTTAGTATATACCACACTAAGGTATGGATTACAGAAGTGGCAGGGGTTTAAAAAGTGTCATACACTGATGCCCTTGGGAGTTACTGGGATACACAAAACATGCACACACACACACACTCTCTCACACGAGACATGGGTGCACACATGCACACACAGGTTGCTCTTACACTTCTCCCCAAACAAAAAGATAAAGATACAAGCACACATTCCATGTGAGAGAAAATTAATGTTTTATCCTTGAGAATAGTAAAATGTTGATGAATTAAGTCATATTGGTTCATCTATATTTTGTAAATATCAAAGCCCAGAAAGCTGCTCAGATTCGTTGTAGGTACTGAGTGATTCAAAGAAACTGAGCAGCACCCCCTGTATAGATGGATGGACTGGAGTTTCCTAGATTATATTTTCTATGATGTTTCTAAAATATCGGCACTATCATCTCTAATGATATGACAATTTTTTTCACTCTTCACACCTTTTATTCTATTATTATTTTTTTTAACATCTTTATTGGAGTATAATTGCTTTACAATGGTGTGTTAGTTTCTGCTTTATTACAAAGTGAATCAGCTATACGTATACATATATCCCCATATCCCATCCCTCTTGCATCTCCCTCCCACCCTCCCTATCCCACCCCTCTAGGTCATCACAAAGCACCGAGCTGATCTCCCTGTGCTATGCGGCTGCTTCCCACTAGCTATCTATTTGACATTTGGTAGTGCGTATATGTATGTATATATAAAATAGGGTTGATGTGTTTGGATGCACTGTAGTATAGTAGCTAAAATCATAGGGTTTTTTTTTTTCAAGTAGATCTGACACATTAGCTATAGTAAACTCAGCATTATCTATATAATTGTAACAATTTTCTTTTCTCAGAGTTTTTGGACCAATTAAGTGAGATATTGTACATTAAAGACTTAGCGCCACATTATGTGAGCAACCTTGGTATTTTGACCTTTAGTAGTTTACCTTTTGCAGGTAAAAAATAAGCAGCAAATGTTGAAATAGAATGTTTTATATTTTTTAAGGTAACCCGTTGTATGTGACTTACGCCATGAATATCAGAGCTCAGGATGCACGGAGGATGATAAGTGTTTGTCATATTTTGCAACTTCATTCCCACATCACGTATTTCTGGATAATGAGAGCTTATATGTTTACTATCTGTATACTTTTACCTGCATTTCAGGAAATAGAAAAATTTAATGAAAAAAATCGTTAACTTAGCATAAACAATCTGAGTGTGGGTATGGCTGGGGTTTTTAAACAATATTACCCTGTTGGATATAAAGAAGGCACTCTGAAGGCTATTAGTTCATTGAAAAAATAAGCTTATCTTTTATTTAATTGGTTTAGAAGAAGAAATTTATATTCAATACACTAAGTAGAGTTCGTCTGATTTCCAGAGAAATTGCTGAAAGGATGCCTAGCCCTCGTTCTTTTATTCTCCTCGGTGATGCATACATGAATATTCAAGAGGTAAAGTTTCTGATACTACTGAACTTAGATTTAAAAACAAAACAAAAACCAAAAATTCTTCTTTGTGATTAGTATAACATTCTACTGAAAGGAATTTGGGTTTTTTTCTTCCAGTTTTATTGAGATACAGTTGACATGCAGCACTGTGTAAGTTTAAGGTATAGCATAACAATTTAACTTAAATACATCATGCAATGATTATCACAGTAAGTTCAGTGAATATCCATCATCTTATATAGCTTAAAATTAAAGAAATAGAAAAAAAATATTTTTCCCTTGTAATGAGAACTCTCAGGATTTACTTTCAACAGCTTTCACGTATAATGTACAGCAGTGTTAATTTTCATGTTGTACATTACATCCCTAATACTTATCTTGTAACTGGAAGCTTGTACCTTTTAACCACCTTCATCCAAATCCCCTCCCCTCATTTTAATAACGTTTACTTAATAGTCAAAGATCCAGTCATCACAATAAAAAGGGAGACAACCATTACAATTAAAAAGTTATAGTTATTTTTCAGGGCTTCCCTGGTGGCGCAGCGGTTGAGAGTCCGCCTGCCAATGCCAGGGACACGGATTCGTGCCCCAGTCCGGGAAGATCCCACATGCTGCAGACTGGCTGGGCCCGTGAGCCATGGCCTCTGGGCCTGCGCGTCTGGAGCCTGTGCTCCACGGCGGGAGGCACTGCAACAGTGGGATGCCCGCATAAAAAAAAGTTATAGTTATTTTTCAAATTGAGATCCAGTTATTCAGCACTATCATTTGAAATAGAGATGATACCAGAAGTAAGGTGAGTCACCTTTAAACAAAAGGATGAAAAGAGCTACTGGCTAAGGTGGTGTTTTCTTCAAAGGGAAGCAATCCTCTGACCTCTGGTTCTGGCTTTTATAATGATGCCAGATGAAAAGCTGTCAAGAAGCTGTCTCTTAGTTCTCATATGACTATTTATGAGGATGTGGACCTAAGTAACATGGGTGGGATTATACTAGTGAGTTACACCTGCACTAGTGATTATCAGCTCTCTGAAATTATTAAGGTTTCTGGACTTAGTATGTGCTTTATTAATCTTAGTAAGTATTCCAAATGTAGACCTTAATTATAGAAGTGTTGCCATTTAATGGGAGCCACCTAAGCTGTTATTTTATTGCTTCATTTTTTATCTGCCAACATTAGCCTGAAGAAGCCATAGTAGCATATGAGCAAGCATTAAATCAGAACCCAAAGGATGGAGCATTGGCAAGCAAAATTGGGAAAGCTCTTGTCAAAACTCACAACTACTCAAAGGTAAATACTTTATATTTTGAAATGTATCTGTTTTAACAAATCTGCAAACCCTGCTCTGTGAAAGATCTTCAGCAAGCACTGTTTGTATCTTAATGGTTGGAAACTCCAAATTTGTCTTTACAAACTGGAATTTGTGTTAAAGACTTTCTCAGTGTCTCAGATTCTTCTCTGCTGCATTTTGCAAAGACTTTTTGGACCCTAAAGTTTACTTCAGGTTTCACCTTATAGCAAAATTCTGCCATGAAATAAATTATGATAAACTTGCTGTTGTTACATCTCTTTTATCATATGACAAAGCATAATAGATGTCCTTTCCATTGAACCAGTTTTGGTAAGCCATGTGCTTTGAGGGGTTTTTTTGTTTGTTTTGTAGTAAGGATAATAGATTTTCCTTTAGTTATATTCTTGCCCTATTCCTGGTAACTGTTGAACATATATACAACAGCTAGCAAAGTATTTGCATTCGCTAACGTTTGGAATAAAACTGGAAAAAATTTTAACAAAGTACTTTGCTTTAGTTACTTGTTGTAAGAAATGCTAGTTGTCTTGTGTAATACTGGATTCTGTAAGAAAAATGTCACACTTAATCAATTGTGCAAGTCCATGCATAAGCTGCTTTTAGGTTACTTCCAATTGCTTTAAGTCATAATGTGTGTAGGATCTATGCTTGAATGCCATTCTCATTGCCTTTTTTTCCCCTAACTGAAATGGATTTTGTTTAGGCAATCACTTATTATGAAGCTGCTCTGAAAAATGGACAACAAAATTATCTTTTCTATGACTTGGCTGAGCTCTTATTAAAACTGAAATGGTATGACAAAGCAGAAAAAGTTCTTCAACATGCACTAGCTCATGAACCTGGTATGAAAATCTTTCTTATTTGAAAACGTATACCTAATATATCTGATTCTTTTATTTTTATATTAGTATGTATTTGTATTGTTAGTGTATGTGAGGTTGGTTCTTTCATTTGTCAGAATGTCACTCTACTAAAATAAGATATTTTAAAAATCTTAAAACAGATTTGTGAAACAGTTTGTGTTATAGAAAACTACTTTCCAAAGTGACATAAAATTCCCTTTAGTTTTTTCTTTAATTTTTATTTTGTGTTATAGTTGATTTACAAAGTTATATTAGTTTCAGCTGTACAGCAAAGTGATTCAGTTATACATATATATATGTATACATTCTTTTCCCATATAGGTTATTATAGATTACTGAGTGGTGTTCCCTGTGCTGTACAATAGGTCCTTGTTGATTATCTATTTTATATGTAGTAGTGTGTATTTGTTGGTCCCAAACTCCTAATTTATCCCTCCCTCCCACCTCTCCCCTTTTGTAACCATAAGTTTGTTTTCAAACTCTGTGAGTCTGTTTCTGTTTTGTAAATAAGTTCATTTGTATCATTTTTTTAGATTCCATATATAAGTAATATCATGATATCTGTCTGTCTCTGATTTACTTCACTTTATATGATAATCTCTAGGTCCATTCATGTTGCTGCAAATGGCATTATTTCATTCTTTTTAATGGCTGAGTAATATTCCATTGTATACATGTACCACATCTTCTTTATCCACTCCTCTGTCGATGAACACTTAGGCTGCTTCCATGTCCTGGCTATTGTAAATAGTGCTGCAGTGAACATTGGGGTAGATGTATCTTTTTTGTTTTGTTTTTGTTTTGTTTTGTTTTTTTGTGGTACACGGGCCTCTCACTGCTGTGGCCTCTCCCATTGCAGAGCACAGGCTCCAGACACGCAGGCCCAGCGGCCATGGCTCACGGGCCCAGCCGCTCCACGGCACGTAGGATCTTCCTGGACTGGGGCACGAACCCGTGTCCCCTGCATTGGCAGGCAGACTCTCAACCACTGCACCACCAGGGAAGCCCCATGTATCTTTTTGAATTACTGTTTCCTCTGGATATATGCTTAGGAGTGGGATTGCTGGATCATATGGTAGCTCTATTTTTAGTTTTTTAAGGGACCTCCATACTGTTCTCCATAGTGACTGTACCAATTCACATTACCACCAACAATGTAGGAGGGTTCCCTTTTCTCCATGCCCTCTCCAGCATTTATTGTTTGTAGACTTTTTAATGATGGCCATTCTGACCAGTGTGAGGTGATACCTCACTGTAGTTTTGATTTGCATTTCTCTGATTATTAGCGATCTTTTCGTGTGTTTTTTGCCATCTGTATGTCTTCTTTGGAGAAATGTCTTTTTAGATCTTCTGCCCGTTTTTTGATTGGGTTGTTTATATTTTTGATATTGAGATTCATGAGCTGTTTGTATATTTTGGTGATGAATCCCTTTTCAGTCACTTCATTTGCAAATATTTTCTCCCATTCTGAAGTGGGTTGTCTTTTCATTTTGTTTATGGTTTCCTTTGCTGTGCAAAAGCTTTGAAGTTTAATTAGGTCCCATTTGCTTATTTTTGTTTTTATTTTCATTACTCTAGGAGGTGGATTGAAAAAATCCAGCAATGGATGTTGCTGCAATTTATGTCATAGAGTGTTCTCCCTATGTTTTCCTCTAAGAGTTTTATAGTATCTGGTCTTAGGTTTAGGTCTTCAATCCATTTTGAGTTTGTTTTTGTGTATGGTGTTAGAGAATGTTCTAATTTCATTCTTTTTTATGTAACTGTCTAGTTTTCCCAGCACCACTTATTGAAGAGACTGTCTTTTCTCTATTGTATATCCTTGCCTCCTTTGTCATAGATTAATTGACCAGAGGTCCGTGGGTTTGTTTCTGGGCTTTCTATCCTGTTCCATTGATTTATATTTCTTTTTTTGTGCCAGTACCATTGTGTTTTGATTACTGTAGCTTTGTTGGAAGTTTCCTATAAATTGTAACTACAACCGGTGTTTAAACAAGTAAACATTTTTATAATCGTTTTTTAAAGTTGTTTTTTAAAAAAAATTCAGCATTATTAAAGAGTATAATGTACAAGTCTCCAGTTTCTCCTGTGAATTCTACTTGCCCTGTTCTCAGACCTCCCTAGAGGTAACCATTTTTGTGTTTTAGTGTATATTTTATATATATTTATGTAAATATCTAAGTGTAGTATGCATATTGTTCTTTTCAAAATGCATCATTCTTCCTATTCAGCAATTTTTTTCACATACAATATGTTGCAGATATAGTTTGATGTCAGTACATCCATATTATTCTATCTAATAGACTCACAATATTGTATAACTCCGTAAGCTATTTAACTTTTCCCCAGTTAGTCTTCCAGTCTTTTGATGTTATAAACCATGTTAAAATGAATATCCTGGTCTCCCGGCTACGCGCGGAGCGGGAGGGCTCTTCTCACACAAGCGCTTCCTCGCAGAGGGGTTGGAGCTGCAGCAGACGCAGGCCTGGGCAGCCCCTTCTCTGCCGCCTCCTTCTCTTCCTGAGGGCTCCCCGGTCCTCTTGCCTTCCGACGCTACCCAGATTATATTGGGTTGGCAGTATGAGGATCTCTTTGAGTTTATCCTGCTTGGAGTTCTTTAAGCTTCTTGAATATGTAGATTTACAGCTTTTATAAAATTTGCCGTGTGGATGAAAGGCTCTTGGTGCTCCAGCCAGGAGTCAGGGCTCTGCCTCTGAGGTAGGAGAGCCAACTTCAGGTCACTGGTCAACAAGAGACCTCCCAGCTCCACATAATATTAAACAGCGGAAATCTCCCAGAGACCTCCATCTTAACACCAGCACCCAGCTTCACTCAACGACCAGCAAGCCACAGTGCTGGACAACCTATGCCAAACAACTAGCAAAACAGGAACACAACCCCACCCATTAGCAGAGAGGCTGCCTAAAATCATAATAAGGCCACAGACACCCCAAAACACACCACCAGACGTGAACCTGCCCACTAGAGAGACAAGATCCAGCCTCATCCAGCACAACACAGGCACTAGTCCCCTCCACCAGGAAGCCTACACAACCCACTGAAACAACCTTAGCCACTGGAGACAGACATCAAAAACAACGGGAACTACGAACCTGCAGCCTGCAAAAAGGAGACCCCAAACACAGTAAGATAAGCAAAATGAGAAGACAGAAAAACACACAGCAGATGAAGGAGCAAGATAAAAACCCACCAGACCTAACAAATGAAGAGGAAATAGGCAATCTACCTGAAAAAGAATTCAGAATAATGATAGTAAGGATGATCCGAAATCTTGGAAGTAGAATGGACAAAATGCAAGAAACAGTTAACAAGGACCTACAAGAACTAAAGATGAAACAAGCAACGATGAACAATGCAATAAATGAAATTAAAATCACTCTAGATAGGATCAATAGCAGAATAACTGAGGCAGAAGAACGGATAAGTGACCTGGAAGATAAAGTAGTGGAAATAACTACTGCAGAGCAGAATAAAGAAAAAAGAATGAAAAGAACTGAGGACAGTCTCAGAGACCTCTGGGACAACATGAAACGCACCAACATTCGAATTATAGGGGTTCCAGAAGAAGAAGAAAGAAAGAAAGGGACTGAGAAAATATTTGAAGAGATTATAGTTGAAAACTTCCCTAATATGGGAAAGGAAATAGTTAATCAAGTCCAGGAAGCACAGAGGGTCCCATACAGGATAAATACAAGGAGAAACACGCCAAGACACATATTAATCAAACTGTCAAAAATTAAATACAAAGAAAGCATATTAAAAGCAGCAAGGGAAAAACAACAAATAACACACAAGGGAATCCCCATAAGGTTAACAGCTGATCTCTCAGCAGAAACCCTACAAGCCAGAAGGGAGTGGCAGGACATACTGAAAGTGATGAAGGAGAATAGCCTGAAACCAAGACTACTCTACCCAGCAAGGATCTCATTCACATTTGATGGAGAAATTAAAACCTTTACAGACAAGCAAAAGCTGAGAGAGTTCAGCACCACCAAACCAGCCTTACAACAAATGCTAAAGGAACTTCTCTAGACACGAAACACAAGAGAAGGAAATGACCTATAGTAGCGAACCCAAAACAATATATAAAATGGAAATAGGAACATACATATCAATAATTACCTTAAATGTAAATGGACTAAATGCTCCCACCAAAAGACACAGATTGGCTGAATGGATACAAAAACAAGACCCTTATATATGCTGTCTACAAGAGACCCACTTCAGAACTAGAGACACATACAGACTGAAAGTAAGGGGATGGAAAAAGATATTCCATGCAAATGGAAACCAAAAGAAAGCTGGAGTAGCAATTCTCATATCAGACAAAATAGACTTTAAAATAAGGACTATTAAAAGGGACAAAGAAGGACACTACATAATGATCAAGGGATCGATCCAAGAAGAAGATATAACAATTGTAAATATTTATGCACCCAACATAGGAGCACCTCAATACATAAGGCAAATACTAACAACCATAAAAGGGGAGATCAACAGTAACACATTCATAGTAGGGGACTTTAACACCCCACTTTCACCCATGGACAGATCATCCAAAATGAAAATAAATAAGGAAACACAAGCTTTAAATGATACATTAAACAAGATGGACTTAATTGATATTTATAGGACACTCCATCCAAAAACAACAGAATACACATTTTTCTCAAGTGCTCATGGAACATTCTCCAGGATAGATCATATCTTGGGTCACAAATCAAGCCTTGGTAAATTTAAGAAAACTGAAATTGTATCAAGTATCTTTTCCGACCACAACGCCATGAGACTAGATATCAATTACAGGAAAAGATCTGTAAAAAATACAAACACATGGAGGCTAAACAATACACTACTTAATAATGAAGTGATCACTGAAGAAATCAAAGAGGAAATAAAAAAATACCTAGAAACAAATGACAATGGAGACACAACGACCCAAAACCTATGGGATGCAGCAAAAGCAGTTCTAAGGGGGAAGTTTATAGCAATACAAGCCCACCTTAAGAATCAGGAAACATCTCGAATAAACAGCCTAACCTTGCACCTCAAGCAATTAGAGAAAGAAGAACAAAAAAACCCCAAAGCTAGCAGAAGGAAAGAAATCATAAAAATCAGATCAGAAATAAATGAAAAAGAAATGAAGGAAACAATAGCAAAGATCAATAAAACTAAAAGCTGGTTCTTTGAGAAGATAAACAAAATAGATAAACCACTAGCCAGACTCATCAAGAAAAAAAGGGAGAAGACTCAAATCAATAGAATTAGAAATGAAAAAGGAGAAGTAACAACTGACACTGCAGAAATAAAAAAAATCATGAGAGATTACTACAAGCAACTCTATGCCAATAAAATGGACAATCTGGAAGAAATGGACAAATTCTTAGAAATGCACAACCTGCCAAGACTGAATCAGGAAGAAATAGAAAATATGAACAGACCAATCACAAGCACTGAAATTGAAACTGTGATTAAAAACCTTCCAACAAACAAAAGCCCAGGACCAGATGGCTTCACAGGTGAATTCTATCAAACGTTTAGAGAAGAGCTAACACCTATCCTTCTCAAACTCTTCCAAAATATAGCAGAGGGAGGAACACTCCCAAATTCCTTCTACGAAGCCACCATCACCTTGATACCAAAACCAGACAAGGATGTCACAAAGAAAGAAAACTACAGGCCAATATCACTGATGAACATAGATGCAAAAATCCTCAACAAAATACTAGCAAACAGAATCCAACAGCACATTAAAAGGATCATACACCATGATCAATTGGGGTTTATTCCAGGAATGCAAGGATTCTTCAATATACGCAAATCTATCAATGTGATAAACTATATTAACAAATTGAAGGAGAAAAACCATATGATCATCTCAATAGATGCAGAGAAAGCTTTCGACAAAATTCAACACCCATTTATGATAAAAACCCTCCAGAAAGTAGGCATAGAGGGAACTTTCCTAAACATAATAAAAGCCATATATGACAAGCCCACAGCAAACATCATCCTCAATGGTGAAAAACTGAAAGCATTTCCACTAAGATCAGGAACAAGACAAGGTTGCCCACTCTCACCACTCTTATTCAACATAGTTTTGGAAGTTTTAGCCACAGCAATCAGAGAAGAAAAGGAAATAAAAGGAATCCACATCGGAAAAGAAGAAGTAAAGCTGTCACTGTTTGCAGATGACATGATACTATACATAGAGAATCCTAAAGATGCTACCAGAAAACTACTAGAGCTAATCAATGAATTTGGTAAAGTAGCAGGATACAAAATTAATGCACAGAAATCTCTGGCATTCCTATATACTAATGATGAAAAATCTGAAAGTGAAATCAAGAAAACACTCCCATTTACCATTGCAACAAAAAGAATAAAATATCTAGGAATAAACCTACCTAAGGATACAAAAGACCTGTATGCAGAAAATTATAAGACACTGATGAAAGAAATTAAAGATGATACAAATAGATGGAGAGATATACCATGTTCTTGGATGGGAAGAATCAACATTGTGAAAATGACTCTACTACCCAAAGCAATCTACAGATTCAATGCAATCCCTATCAAACTACCACTGGCATTTTTCACAGAACTAGAACAAAAAATTTCGCAATTTGTATGGAAACACAAAAGACCCCGAATAGCCAAAGCAATCTTGAGAACGAAAAAAGGAGCTGGAGGAATAAGGCTCCCTGACTTCAGACTATATTACAAAGCAACAGTCATCAAGACAGTATGGTACTGGCACAAAAACAGAAAGATAGATCAGTGGAACAGGATAGAAAGCCCAGAGATAAACCCACGCACATATGGACACCTTATCTTTGATAAAGGAGGCAGGAATGTACAGTGGAGAAAGGACAGCCTCTTCAATAAATGGTGCTGGGAAAACTGGACAGGTACATGTAAAAGTATGAGATTAGATCACTCCCTAACACCATACACAAAAATAAGCTCAAAATGGATTAAAGACCTAAATGTAAGGCCAGAAACTATCAAACTCTTAGAAGAAAACATAGGAAGAACACTCTATGACGTAAATCACAGCAAGATCCTTTCTGACCCACCTCCTAGAGTAATGGAAATAAAAACAAAAATAAACAAATGGGACCTAATGAAACTTCAAAGCTTTTGCACAGCAAAGGAAACCATAACCAAGACCAAAAGACAACCCTCAGAATGGGAGAAAACATTTGCAAATGAAGCAACTGACAAAGGATTAATCTCCAAAATTTACAAGCAGCTCATGCAGCTCAATAACAAAAAAACAAACAACCCCATCCAAAAATGGGCAGAAGACCTAAATAGACATTTCTCCAAAGAAGATATACAGAATGCCAACAAACACATGAAAGAATGCTCAACATCATTAATCATTAGAGAAATGCAAATCAAAACTACAATGAGATATCATCTCACACCAGTCAGAATGGCCATCATCAAAAAATCAAGAAACAATAAATGCTGGAGAGGGTGTGGAGAAAAGGGGACACTCTTCCACTGCTGGTGGGAATGTGAATTGGTTCAGCCACTGTGGAGAACAGTATGGAGGTTCCTTAAAAAACTACAAATAGAATTACCATATGACCCAGCAATCCCACTACTTGGCATATACCCTGAGAAAACCAAAATTCAAAGAGAGTCATGTACCAAAATGTTCATTGCAGCTCTATTTACAATAGCCAGGACATGGAAACAACCTAAGCGCCCATCATCGGATGAATGGATAAAGAAGATGTGGCACATATACACAATGGAATATTACTCAGCCTTAAAAAGAAATGAAATTGAGCTATTTGTAATGAGATGGATAGACCTAGAATCTGTCATACAGAGTGAAGTAAGTCAGAAAGAAAAAGACAAATACCGTATGCTAACACATATATATGGAATTTAAGGGAAAAAAAATGTCATGAAAAACCTAGGGGTAAGATAGGAATAAAGACGCAGACCTACTGGAGAACGGACTTAAGGATATGGGGAGGGGGAAGGGTGAGTTTTGACAGGGCGAGAGAGAGTCATGGACATACACACACTAACAAACGTAGTAAGGTAGATAGCTGGGGGGAAGCAGCCGCAAGGCACAGGGATATTAGCTCGGTGCTTTGTGACAGCCTGGAAGGGTGGGATGGGGAGAGTGGGAGGGAGGGAGACGCAAGAGGGAAGACATATGGGAACATATGTATATGTATAGCTGATTCACTTTGTTGTAAAGCAGAAACTAACACACCATTGTAAAGCAATTATACCCCAATAAAGATGTTTAAAAAAAAAAAAAAAAAAATGAATATCCTTGTATCTCATTCTTTGGCATACACTTGCTTATATTTCTTAAGAGCAAGATGCTATGTTAAAGGGTATGTGTACTTAAATTTTAATTGGATACTATCAAATTGCCTTCTTAAAAGTTCATACAAATTTACTTTTTAAAGATCTGTACTTTTAAAATAAAATCTAGTGCTTGTTCATTGGAAAAATTTGAGGATCATAGAAGTGAATGAAAGTTGTGTCACTCTCCCACTCTCCAGAGAAAACCACGTCCTGATCAATCTCCCTGCCCCTATCTCTCACACACTATTACATAACACTTTTTTCTACCAAAAAGTCATATTATATCTATAGGTCTGCAGTATGCATTTTTCATTTAATAGCCTCTCTTCATTTTGGCAGATATAGCACTTTAAAATTTTTTAACATAGGTAGTGTATTTTACTGTTTGTTAGTATCTTAATTTATTTGATGACTCCCCTATTGATAGACATTTAGATAGAAGAAAACATTACTGAGATAGAATCCTTGTTTATATAGCACTATGTACTTCCTAGAATTGAATCTTGCTCCATTGTTTTTTCTTAAAGGTAAAAATGTCCCAACATTATGTAGTATTAATTATAGAGAAAACAAACTTCTAATTTACATTTCTTTGATGATTGATAAGGTTAAGTATTATATCTATAGATCGTATTTTCACTATTTCATTCATATCCTTTGTCTTAATCCTTTACCTATTATTCATTAATCTTTTACCTATTATTCATGTTACAGATATTTTCTCCCAGGCTGTCCTTTCTTTATCAAATTACTTTATCATTTCATTGGTCAAATAGAATATTTAACTATCATATATAATACCTACCAGTCTTTTCTCTTTTTGACTTTTGAATTTCTTGTCATGCTCAGAAAAAGCTTCCCTAATCCTAACATTGAAAAAAGTTTTCTTATATTTTTCTGGGGCTTTTGTAATTTTAATTTGTGTAATGGAGAATTTTAATTTTTATAATGAAGAACTTTAATTCACATACAATTTTTACTATATAGTTTCCCAAAGGGATAGCCAATTATATCTCAGTGTCATTTATTGAAATGCCACCTTTATCATATTATAAGCTTTTTTATACATTTCACTCTGATTCTGGGAATTTTTGTTTTGAGTTCCTTCCTTCTCCCCTCCCATTTTTATTTTTGCCAATACCATGTTTTCTGTGATTTTAAAATATGTTTGGATACATAGATAAGGCAAGCCAACTCTAAATTTTCTAATATGTCTAAAATGGTCTTTTAATTTAGCTTTGAAGTTGATGCTTAAATTCTAATCTGAATGCATTTACTTATTCCATAAAAATACTTGCATGAGTCTTGTCAGACCTTGCTTGAAACACTACAGATGGCCTAAATGTGGATATGCATTTTTTAAAAGGTTGTAGAGGAGGAGAGATTCAAGTAGTATGTTTTACTTATATGGGCATAAGTATATTACATTTATGCAGTATAAATACTTTCATTTAATAATTTGCTGAGCACATCCAATGGTGTACTTAGATGCCTTCATGTGCATTTCATTATATGTTATTAATGCTCACATTAGTTTTTGAGACAAATAAAATTATCTACATTTTTAAATTAGCATCTAATACTCAATTTTCTTGAGTTATCCAGGTTCACCTAGCTGATATAGTAGCACCAGGGTTCTAAGAAACATCTTAAACTTAGCATATTTGAAAGTGAATTCCTTATCTGCCTCCCCCATCTGTTCTATGTGCAGCCTTCTCTATCTCAATAACTCCAGCCTTCTTTGTAGTTTTGAAGAACCAAAATCCTTGCCTTCACCCTTGCCCATAGGAAATCCTCTTGGTTCTGCCTTCTAGATACTTTCAGAATTCTCCTGTGTCTCATTATTTCCACTACTGTCACCCTGTCCTAGCTACATCGTCTCTTAGGTGGATGAAAGCAGTAGCCTACACCTGGTCTCTCTGTTACCCAATCCTCAACCCCACAGCTGGACACAGCCTTTCCCAACCCAGCAGCACTATTGGACCTTTTAAACAACCAAAGTTTGATCACACCTGCTCAAGCTCCCCCATGTCTCCCATTTCTCTGAGTTAACCAAAGTCTTACAGTGGCTTACATGGCCTTCACACATGCATGCTGTTGCTCCTCTGACCTCTCCTTCCAGCCTGCTCTCACCATTGTCACGGCTCCCTTGTTCCTTGTACCACCTTAGAGCTTTTCTTACCTGTAAAATAGCAATAACAAAACCTGCTTCTCAGGTTGAGATTTTAAATAAATAATGATGTATTCAAACAGAATATGGCTCAGGCCATGCTGTCGATAAATGGTAGAAGAAACATCTTTTTGTTAATTATCTAGGGTTCTTTTATTACTCTTAGATTACAAAATAATAATACCAAATACTTAAATAGCACTTGACATGTACAAGACTTTAATTGCTTTGCATATATTAGCTTATTTAATAATTTACTAACTTTTTAAATTTTACAGTAATCTTATGAGATAGGTAGTTATTTCTCCTATTTTACAGATGGAAAGGGAGGCACAGAATAGATAACTACCTTGTTTGACTAGGCCCTTGTTAACTAGAAAGTGATAAAGCCTAGATTTGAAACCAGACAGGTTGGCATCAAAGTCAGTGTTTATTATGTATATATGTATGTATATATATGTATACTTTATTAAGTTCTGTTATTTAAAAATAAATAGCAGTTATCTTCTTAATTGCATATACTAACTACCCCATCTTGTTTTTAAATGACTTCAATAAACAGAGGTGCTTATACACTTAAGAATGGAAATTGAGGACTTTCCTAGCGGTGCAGTGGTTAAGAATCCACCTGCCAATGCTGGGAACACAGGTTCGATCTCTGATCTGGGAAGATCCCACATGCTGAGGAGCAACTAAGCTCATGCGCCACAACTACTGAGCCCGTGTACCCTAGAGCCCATGCACCGCAACTACTGAGCCCCACACGCCGCAACTACTGAGGCCTGTGCACTCTAGAGCCCACACGCCTAGAGCCCGTGCTCCTCAACAAGAGAAGCCACTGCAATGAGGAACCCATGCACCGCAACAAAGAGCAGCCCCTGCTCACCACAACTAGAGAAAGCCCGTGCGCAGCAACAAAGACAGATAAACAAATAAACTAATTAATTAATTAAATCTTTAAAAAAAAAAAAAAGAATGGAAATTGAAACTCTTCTCTGTGTTGTTGTATTGTTACCTCTTGTATGTCTAAGAAAAGCCTCCAGTTCTTTAACTTTTCTTCCAGCCAGTTTTTATCCTAAATCTTTTTTTTTTCCAATTTGGCCATTCTTCAGTTAATTTACTGAACCTTTTTAAACTTTATTCACTATTTTTCAAAGTCAAGTATAAAAACTTACAGAAAAATGTAAAGATTTATTTAAAATGAATTATTATTTTTTCCCATTATATTTTATTCTTTCATAGTAAATGAACTGTCAGCTCTCACAGAGGATGGACGTTCTCAAGTTCTTCTAGCAAAAGTTTATAGTAAAGTGGACAGACCTGGTGATGCAGTTGCTTCATTACAACAGGTAAACAAATGCCTTTGTTTGTAAGGGGTTAAGGGTGGGTGATGGTCTCAGAAGGAAATGTGCCACACGTAAAAGGAAGACAATCTTTTGGCCCAACTGTCATAGAAAATAAGTCAAATAGAAATAATGATTGAATGCCAGTGGATTGTACTGTTTAAATGTATTGTTGCTAATTATTAACAATTAGGGAAGGTTGATATTTTTAATCCTGTTTTATAGCTGAGGGAGCTCGGTTTAATAACTTGTGTGAAGAGTCACATGACTAGTGTCATAGGCAGGAGTTGAACTCATTTTTTTCTTCCACTTATTTATATCTTCTTTAATTTCCTTTAATGTTTTGTGGTTTTCAATGTAGAGGTTTTGTACTCATTTCCTTAGATGTATTCCTAAGTGGCTGATGTGTTTTGATGATTTTTCAATTTCTAGTTAGCTAACAGTTTTGTCTCATACACTCTGCATCTATCAAAATGGTCATGTGACTTTTCTCCAATTTTTTTTCCTGTTTATTAAATTGATTGATTTTTGAATGTTAAACCATCCTTACAGTACTGAAATAAATGTCACTGTTGTGATTTTTCAAAAGACATTGCTGGAATTTAAAGATAGTTCCTAATATTTTGTTCAAGGTTTGTGCATATATTATGTTCATTAGAAAGGTTGGTCTCTAAGACACGCTATTTCTTTAATGTTTGGAACAATTCAGTATTAGCACCTTTGAGACCTTGAGGTTTCTTTGACAAGATTTTTATTAATAGATTCAATATCTCTAGATTTCAACACACAAAATGTGTGTGTTTCAGGCGATGTCCAATAATATTTTTTTGTTCAAATTGTGAATGAATGGAGCTCACACTGTTAGATTTCTGTGAACCCCATGTAAGCTTATGATTTCATTAAGATATGTAATCTTCAGCAATGTAATATCTTACCCTTAATTGTTGGTATGCTTTATCCCTGTTTTCTGAATTATGTGATAAAGGAATGGCACTTAACCTGAGGTTAGCTACCATTAGCTAAAAGGAAAGTGTAATTTTCATAAATTTAGACTTTCAAAACATTTTAGAAGTGAATTTGGCATATTTCATTCCATTATGAATAGCATTAGTCTCAGTGACTGGTTGCATGAGCTTCTGTGTTCTATGAGCAGACACATTGAATAACACTAAAAGACAAACTGTGGTTAGACAATGCCAACAAACCAAAATCAAATTCATTTTAAGTTTATATGTTATAGCACAGGGATTTTTCACCTTTCATAAAATTTGAAGAGCTATAACGTTCTTTTCAGCTATAATATTCTTTGCATTCTGATCTCTGAAAAAGTAAATCTTTTTGAGGTACAATACAAACAATTTGAATTTGAATATAGAATTACAATACAATTCAAATAGTGTAATCAAAGTGTTTGATATTTTAAATTCATTTATTCAGCAGCCATTTATTGAGCTTAATTCTCCACATTATGGAACTTGGGAGTTGCATCATAATATTTTTGCATAGTTGCTAAACATGAAATATGTTTCAGACTTCCAAAATAACTCCACATTTCTTCATCCCTCTCTGTCATCTTTTAGCCTTATCTATTATTATCTTTTAGCCCAGACTCCTCCTGACTGATCCCCATCCTCTTATTGAACAATAGAAGTGAAAATCATGGGATCCATCTTCACATGGATCACCATGATAGGAGCTTGAAATTTTTGTTGAATGGCTGAAAGGAAATCATAGATTATTTTAATTAATTGCAGGAACAGTTAAAGGAAAAATCACTTTAGTGTAGGCATTATCTTTTCTGTGAAAATAAAATCTAAACTAGAAATAAAAAACCTATGTGCCATAAAACACTAACAATTTTAGGACATTATAACTTGATATAGTTTTAGTTAATATGTACAGATTATACTTGTGTTTGCTTCCTTCACTTAACATTCATTTGTATGGATTTTTCCAGTATAGCTCCATCTTCATCATATAAAAAGTAATGTGATATTCTGATTTTATTGGCATATTTTGCTTTGATGTGGTCTTCGGTAAGATACAATAAGGCTATTGAAATAAAAAGGGAAAATTAAGAATTCTTTGAAATAAGATGTTTATATATATACTTTCTTCTACCCAAGGGTTTGATGGAATTTAGAAGAATATTATAATAAAGGAAAGGGGAAGGAAAAGTAATGGTGTTGACAGATCAGGGTTAATATGCTTATTGTAAAAGACCATGAAATTTATTTCTGATAAAAGCAAGGAAAAGTATAGGGAATGGTATCAATTCTTCAAGAAAATTTTATTCTATGTGAAAATGTTTTTTAATGATTATACTTAGAGAAATTGAGCATTGTTTTATGATATCTTTAATAAAAAATGAAAAAAACTTTTGCTCAAGATCCACCCCCTCCCAACCCCCCAATTATTTATAAGAAAATTGCAAGGTATCACAAAGCCTAACTTATAAAGGTTTTTCTCTAGGAAGTTAAGCTCATGAGGTCCACCTATTTGACATTTAGAGATTTAGTTGATGCAGAGATAAAACTCACACTGTCTAGAGAAAGAAGTGCATATCTTTTAACCTAGTGCAACCATATAATTTATCATTCAAGCCAGAATACTTTTGAAAAAGAAAGAAGAATTAATAATTAAGCTGGCACAACAGGTATAAAAGGGTACTGCCCCATTTAGACCAGTTGTTTCAGAGTTCTTTGTGAGTGTGGGTGTGTGTGCACATATGCAAAACCGTGCACACTGGTACATGCATAATATAAAACATCAAATACACAAACGTGCACATACCTCTATACTTATAAACACACATTAATATAACCAAAATTAAAATTTCATGAAACAGTGTTAACCTTTACCACATGCTATATATATAGTATTTTTTAATCCTTTCTCTTTCATTTCCAAAAGAATGCTTATCATGATACCCTAAAATATTATGACCTGTGGTTCCCCAAAATAATCAGCTTTAGACCATCTTCATCAAATACCAGTTGTCAACCAACGTTTTGACAGGAGTCCCCAGAAGGGCTTGTTGTGTGTAGCATAATGTATGGCAGATGGTGGGCATTTATTGTTCATTAAATGAATGCATGAATGCATGAGTGAATGATTAGCTCAAAGTTAAAGTTTATTGTAAAGGCCTAACGCCTAGGAGTTCTCTGTCACTTGTTAAAGGAAGGTCTCGATGTTTCAGAAACCAGACTTGTGGGCGGGAAGGCTGATACTCCTCCAATTTAGCAAATTACTCTACCTCCTTAGGAGTGTCTGTGCATAGTGTGGGACCAGGTATATACACCATCAATTGGTTAGGCATTTCCTTATCATCAGACATTTGGGTTGCTTCCAGATTTGTTTTTGTTTTGTTGTTGTTGTTTTGTTTTTACAACAGGCCATTTTTTTAAATAACAAATAACATGTTTCCTTTTTTCCTTCTAAGTGATGTCCTTAATACCTTCCCAAGAATGAAACAGCTAAGTTCAATAGTGTGTTAATTTTAGGGAGTTAGTATGTTTTACGAGGGTGCTCCCCAGAAAGACGGGACTGATTTATATGCCATTGACAATACGTGGATGTACTTACTCCCTGAAACATGCCAGTATTTGATTCAATAACTTTTAGATACTATTTTATTAATTTAATAAACATTTACAGTTTTCATTTTTTTAATTACAACATGTAGACATCTTTTCTAAATATTTGTTTCATGGTTGCATTTCCTCTTAGTGAGTTTCCTGTGCATATTCTTATAACAGTGGGAAAAGATTCAGTACTTTTATAGCACTTCAGTTGCAAAGATAAGTGCATACTGGCTTATTTGCAAACAAGTACCTTTTAAAAACCTCAGTTAAGACATTTTCTTTGGATCAGGCTTTGTTAGATTGAGGGCCATTAATGCTTAAATCTGTAAAATTATGCTACATGTGAGTTACTGAGAATTGTTTAATTTCTTTTTAAAATTCCTTTTTATCCTTATATTTTTCTAGGCTCGAGAATTACAAGCTCGGGTACTAAAACGTGTTCAGATGGAACAGCCAGATGCAGTTCCTGCACAGAAACATTTAGCAGCTGAAATTTGTGCAGAGATTGCAAAACATTCTGTTGCTCAGCGAGACTATGAAAAAGCAATTAAATTTTATAGAGAGGCTCTTGTTCATTGTGAAACAGATAATAAGGTCAGTACTTTTATCAAATTTTAAGCACCTTATATTCCAGATGTCATCTAATTTCCCCAAATGTAAACTTCTTAACAGCTTATTTATAAAGATTTGAAAAGAAATGTAATAAAAATGCAAGTTAAAATATTAATATTGGTTTCAGAAATACTTCAAAGTACATGATGCCCTAATAATGTTAGTCTAAAATTATTATGAAGTGATATAAAGTAAATCTGTAAGCTCTTTTTATATTCATCTGTGTTTTAATAATTACTTTAAAACAATTCTCAAATTCAAATAAATATCTGAATCTAGAGGATTCGATTCAGTTTACTAAACAGCTATTGTATTTTCATTGCTGTTTGGTGCTGGATATACAGAAGCAACTAGATTGAATCTCTTAACTTCAAATGGCACAGCGTGAGAATAAATGTAAAGATAATAGTATAGAAAATTTATACACATGGCCAGTTTAATTTTTTTGAAAATTTTATTTTATTTTAATTATATTGGAGTGTATAGTTGATTTACAATGTTGTATTAGTTTCAGGTATACAGCAAAGTGATTCAGTTATACATATACATATATTCATTCTTTATCAGATTCTTTTCTCATGTAGGTTATCACAGAATGTTGAGTAGAGTTCCCTGTGCTATGCTATGTAGGTCCTGGTTGGTACTTGTTGGTTACCTGTCTTGTGTATAGTAGTGTGTGTATGTTAATCCCAAACTCCTGATTTATCCCTCCCCCACCACGTTTCCCCTTTGGTAACCATAAGTTTGTTTTCAATATCTGTGAGTCTATTTCTGTTTTGTAAATAAGTTCATTTGTTTCATTTTTTAAAAACTTAGAGTCCACATGTGAGTGATATGATATGATATTTGTTTTTCTCTTTCTGACTTACTTCACTTAGTATGATAATCTCTAGGTCCATCCATGCTGCTGCAAATGGGATTATTTCATTATTTTAATAGCTGAGTAGTACTCCATTGTGTATATGTACCACATCTTCTTTATCCATTCCTCTGTCGATGGACATTTAGGTTGCTTCCATGTCTTGGCTATTGTAAACAGTGCTGCAGTGAACAGTGAGATGCATGTATCATTTCGAATTATGGTTTTCTCTGGATATACACCCAGGAATGTGATTGCTGGATCATACAATAGTTCTATTTTTAGTTTTTTTCTAAGGAAACTCCACACTGTTCTCCATAGTGGTTGTACCAATTTACATTCCCACAAACAGTGTAGGAGGGTTCCCCTTTCTCCACACCCTTTCCAGCATCTGTTTCTGTTTGTAGACTTTTTGATGATGGCCATTCTGACCAGTTTGAGGTGATAACTCATTGTGGTTTTGATTTGCGTTTCTCTAATGATTAGTGATGTTGAGCATCTTCTCATGTGCTTTTTTGGCCGTCTGTATGTCTTTGGAGAAATGTCTAGATCTTTTGCCCATTTTTTGGTTCGGTTGTTTGCTTTTTTAACGTTGAGCTTCATGAGCTGTTTGTAAATTTTGGAGGTTAATCCCTTGTCATTTGCATTGTTTGCAAATATTTTCTCCCATTCTGTGGGTTGTCTTTTTGTTTATGGTTTCCTTTGCTGTGCAGACACTTTTAAGTTTAATTCGGTCCCATCTGTTTTTGGTTTTTTTTTTCCATTACTCTAGGAGGTGGATCCAAAAAGATATTGCTGCAATCTATGTCAGAGAATGTTCTGCCTATGTTTTCCTCTAAGAGTTTTATAGTGTCTGGGCTTACATGTAGGTCTTTGATCCATTTTGAGTTTATTTTTGTGTATGGTGTTAGAGAATGTTGTAATTTCATTCATTTACATGTAGCTGTCCAGTTTTCCCAGCACAATTTATTGAAGAGACTGTCTTTTCTCCATTGCATAGTCTTGACTCCTTTGTTGTAGATTAATTGACCATAGGGGCGTGGGTTTATTTCTGGGCATTCTATCCTGTTCCATGGATCTATATTTCCGTTTTTGGGCCAGTAACATACTGTTTTGATGACTGTAGATTTATAGAATAGTCTGAAGTCAGGGAGCCTGATTCCTCCAGCTCCGTTTTTCTTTCTGAAGATTGCTTTGGCTATTTGGGGTCTTTTGTGTCTCTGTACAAATTAAAAATTTTTTGTTCTAGGTCTGTGAAAAATGCCATTGGTAATCTGCTAGGGATTGCAGTGAATCTGTCGATTGCCTTGGGGAGTATAGTCATTGTGACAGTGTTGATTCTTCCAATCCAAGAACATGTTATATCTTTCCATCTGTTTGTGTCATCATTGATTTCTTTCATTGGTGTCTTATAGTTTTCAGAATTACAGGTCTTTTGCCTCCTTAGGTAGGTTTATTTCTAGGTATTTTATTCTTTTTGATCTGATGGTAAATGGGATTGTTTCTTTAATTTCTCTTTCTGATCTTTCATTGTTAGTGTGTAGGAATGCAAGAGATTTCTGTGTATTAAATTTTGTATCCTGCAACTTTACTGATTTCATTGACGGGCTCTAGTAGTTTTCTGGTAGCATCTTAAGGATTTTCTATGTATAGTATCATCATGTCATCTGGAAACAGTGACAGTTTTACTCCTTCTTTGCCAATTTGGATTCCTTTTATTTCTTTTTCTTCTCTGATTGCCAGGGCTAGGACTTCCAAAACTATGTTGAGTAAGAGTGGCAAGAGGGGACATCCTTGTCTTGTTCCTGATCTTAGAGGAAATGCTTTCAGCTTTTCACCATTGAGTATGATGTTAGCTGTAGGTTTGTCATATATGGTCTATATTATGTTGAGGTATGTTCCCTCTATTCCTACTTTCTATAGAGTTTTTATCATAAATCGGTGTTGAATTTTGTCAAAAGCTTTTTCTGCATCTGTTGAGATGATGATATGGTTTTTATTCAGTTTGTTGATATGGTATATCACACTGATTGATCTGCAGATACTGAAGAATCCTTACATCCCTGGGATAAATCCCACTTGATCATGGTGTATGATCCTTTTAATGTATTGTTGGATTTGGTTTGCCAGTATTTTGTTGAGTGTTTTTGCGTCTGTATTCATCAGTAATATTGGCCTGTAGTTTTCTTTTCTTCTGGTATCTCTGTCTGGTTTTGGTATCAGGATGATGGTGGCCTCATAAAATGAGTTTGGGGGAGTATTCCTTCCTCTGCAGTATTTTGGAATACTTTCAGAAGGATAGGTATTAACTCTTCTCTAAATGTTTGGTAGAATTTACCTGTGAAGTCATCTGGTGTTGCAGTTTTGTTTGTTGGAAGTTTTTTTTTATCACAATTTCAGTACTTGTGATTGGTCTGTTCATATTTGCAATTTCTTCCTGATTCAGTATGGGGAGATTGTATCTTTCTAAGAATTTGTCATTTCTTCCAGATTGTCCATTTTGTTGGCATATAGTTGCTTGTAGTGTCTCTTACGATCCTTTGTATTTCTGTGGTGTCCGTTGTAACTTCTCCGTTTTCATTTCTAATTTTATTGATTTTTGCCCTCTCCCTTTTTTTCTTGAAGAGTCTGGCTATAGGTTTATCAATTTTGTTTATGTTTTCAGAGAACTAGCTTTTAGTCTCATTGATCTTTTCTATTTTTTTTAGTCTCTTTCATTTATTTCTGCTCTGATCTTTATGACTTCTTTCCGTCTACTAACTTTGGGTTTTCTTTGTTTTTCTTTCTCTAGTTGCTTTAGGTGTAAGGTTAGGTTGTTGATTTGAGAGTTGTCTTATTTCCTGAGGTAGGATTGTATTTCTGTAAACTTCTCTTAGAACTGCTTTCTCTGCATCCCATATGTTTTGGATCATGATGTTTTCATTGTCATTTGTCTCTAGGTAATTTTTGATTTCCTCTTTGATTTCTTCAGTGATCCACTGGTTGTCATGGCCAGTTTTATAAACTAAAATGTTATTACTCTCAGATCTTGATAGATGATCAACATTTTAAAACAATACGCTAGTAAATGGCTAAATATTTAAATAAGTGATGTAGAACATGAGACAACCGTGTTCTAGAATTTAAAGTTTAAGGTTAGACGTTTTGAAATAATACAACTCTTTCAGATGTAAGGCAAAGATAATATTTATTAAGTCATAACCAAATAGGTACCTTGTTCAGTGGTGACTGAAGTAACTGGAATCATAGTTGTACATCTGGAGCATATCTGCTTCAAGCGTTTTATTTTACAAATGAGGAAACAGGTTTAGAGAGGTAAAGGGCCCCATCATGGAGAAGCTTGGACTAGAATCGTAGCTCCTAATTTAAGACCAGTGTTCTTTTCACAATGCTTTGTGTCTCTGTACTTTTCAAGTGAGGCACAGCCTGTTTTTCCTTTTTTTTTTTTTTTTTTTCCAGTATAAGTGAAACTAGAGATGAGCAAACCTATAGTTTTCCTGCTTATCATGCTTGGCCTTTTTATTGCAATAACTTTTGGTCAAATAAAGTTTCATCTGTGCCTACACATTTTCTTGTTTCACTTTTTATTCCAAACATTTTCTGACTAATCTTGCCCTTCTTCTCTGTAGATAATGCTGGAGCTGGCACGATTATACCTGGCACAAGATGACCCTGACGCCTGCCTGCGGCACTGTGCTCTGCTTCTCCAGAGTGACCAGGACAATGAAGCTGCCACCATGGTTAGTCCAGGAGCCTTCACTGCTATAAAGGCAGTTGTGTTTTATATTTATTCCATGGGGCAGTTTCAAATTTTAACTGATAAAAGTAATAGTAGATGAGATGCCTGGCTCATGTTGGCTTTTGGAAGAAATAACACTTTTAACATTATTAGTATATTTTACCAATAAACACCAAGACTCTCTTTATTTTATGAGAATGGTGAACTTAGGTCAGGTTTTTGCTTGCCTTTTTTGGGCCTAGTTAATTTTTCCTTATGCTTGGTCAGGAGGAGTTCATGTGGTAAAGCTCTAATTTGCTAAAGACTAACTGTTACCAGTTTGAGTTACAGAAAAAATTCTTCATGTATCATTTTAAGGTGTGTGTTTATTAAATAGAGTTTTGCTTTTCTTTCTCATTTTTACCTGGGTTGAGGTTTTTGGTAGCTTTTCAAACAGCTACATAGATGACAGTTTGTGAGGTTCATTTAATAATTTTACAAATGAGTCAGTGTAACTGAGAAGAAATATAAGACCTCCCCCTTTTAAAGCACTTGCTCATTTTAAATTCCTTTGAAATACTTAAGGTTTCAGAATGTTCTGCGTTTTCTTTTAAAATCTTCTCGTTATTTTAGCCAAGTGAGACAGAGAGTGTGCAGTTCCCTTCAAGTTTCTGTTTTTAGAATAACTACTTGAAACATATTTTATGCTAAAAATACAGTTTTTGCAAACAGAAATGTTTCACATCCTTGATTATCTTCTGTTATACTGATCTCAGTGCTAATCTGCTTAAGGTGTACTTGAACTTGACTTTTAAATGGCTCCGTTTTATAAAACTTTGCCCTCCTCATGTTTCTCATATGTGTTTTCATAGCAACCAATCTTGATAGGAATACTATGCTTTGTAAAATATATGGCAATATTTTTAGAACCAACGTTTACCTTTATAGATGATGGCAGATCTCATGTTCAGAAAACAGGACTACGAACAAGCCGTGTTTCATTTACAACAGCTTTTAGAACGAAAACCAGGTAAATATCCACTGATTATACCTTGTAATGCGATCAACTCCCTTTCTCTTCTTTTTGGTATGCTGCTTATTCCACACCTGCCCTTGAGCAGCTGAAATGGTTATAAGAAAAATGACTGGTCATTAAAGTGACTGGTCTCACTTTAAATCATGACCAGAGACCCCAGATGGGCCCTCAGATTCTGCCTGGCAATCCTACTGTACTTGTCTAATGAATTCACTCACTCCATCCCCCTTTTATACTTTCTCCTCTCCACAAACCTCTGACACCCTTTCCCCTCTTCTTGTCCTCAGCTAGAAACCTTGCCTCCTACCTCATTGAGAAAACGTGAGCACCTGGAAGAGAACGTCTCCCTCTTCCTGTCCCCAGGTCGGCCTGCTCCCCAGGTCTGCCACCCCACCTGCAACAGCTGCTCCCTGTGGGCACTGGATCCCTCCCCTCCCCTCCTGAAGGGCTTTACTTCTGCTGTTCTGTCTCTCCTGTACCATCATCTTCTTCCCAGTCAGCATATAAATATGCTGTGACACCTGCCCACTTAAAAGACATTAGTAAATAAAACCCAGCTCTTAAGTCTCCAGTTACTCTCCCCTTCCAATTACAGCTCCATTTTCCACTGTAGCAAATTTCCTCTGAAGGATTTCTGTCTGCTGTCTTCACTGTCTCCTCCACTCCTGCACTCCAGGGAGGCTGCTTCTGCAGGGTGGCCAGTGCCCTCCGTGCTGCCAGACCCAGGTCTGATTCTCAGTTCTCTGCTTTCTGGGCCTGACAGTGTACTTAGCACAGCTTACCTCCTCCTTCATGAAAGATGTCCTTGACTTGTCTTCCGGGATGCTGGGCTTACCTGGTGTTTTCCCAGCTGACCGCTCTGTTTCACTCTTCTTTGTTAGATCTGTCTTCTCTTTATGACCTTTAAATGTCAGAGTGTTCTAGACACCATTTCTCAAACGTTTTCCCCTTTAATACCTTCACTGCTCTAGGTGACTTCATCCAGGCCCCCAGCTTTACGTCCAGTGTCCAGTCCCGACTCATCTACACCACTGCCTATTTGCATTCCCACTCAGCTGCCTAGGAGGCTGTCCAGCTTAACCTGTCCAAAACACAATACTGGATCTTTTCCTTCCCTCCAGATCTACTCCTTCTCTTTTTCTCATTTCAGTAAATGGCATTACCATTTATCCATTTACTCCAGTCCCAAACCTTCTAGTTACCTTTGTCTCATCTTTCTTCTCATATACCACGTCCAGTCTGTCAGCAAATTCCTGTTAGCTCTACCTTCAAAATATGTCTAGAATCCCATCACTTTTACCACCTCTACTGCTGCCACCCTGGTCATTTCTCACACAGATTACTGCAGTATTCTCACAACTCACCCCTGTTTCTATGCCTTGCCTCCAAATAGTTTAGAAATGCTTTCAGCTGAAAGTAGTGGTTATCCTCCCCCCCATACTCTAGTGGCCTAAATAATTATGGCTTTTATTTTTCTCTTATGTTAAAGAAATTTAAAAGTAGATTGTGCTGGGAATGGCCCAGAGATTCCACGGTATCATCAGGAAGTCTGAGTCCTTCTGTCTTTTTCTTCTACCATCATTAGCCAAACTTCCATTTTAAGTATCACGTCCAAGATGACTGCTGTAGCTCTAGGCATTGATGTTCCTGGATGGGGAAGGTGGAGGTGGGCCAAAGGGCATACCTCCTCAGTGAGTCATCTTTTCTTTCTTTAAAAAAAAAAAAAAAAAAAAAACCTTTCTAGAAGCACCTCTGTAGCTGCAAAACAGAGTGGGAAATGTCATCTTCTAGCTGAACACAGTGCCACGTAGAATAAAATCAGAACTCTGATAGTGAAAAAGGAAGGGATAGTAGATATTAGGTAAGCAACAGCCCAGGCAGGTTAGTTCCTTGAGACGCTCCAGTTGCTGTTCCCTCTTCCTGGAGTATGTCCTGCTTTATTCCACTCAGAACTTTGCTCTCATGCTGCCTCTTCCTGAGGGTGCCCTTCCCCAGCCATCCTATGTCAATAACACCTCATTGCCCTCCATCCTCTTATCCTGTTCTCAGTCCTTTGTTTTATATTGCATTTGTAAAAGAAAGCAAAACAAATAATAGATCATAAGCATCAAGTGGCCAGGACCTGGGTCTTCACTGCTATGAAGATGCAGAACAGTATCTGGCTGAGTATAAATATTGGATGAATAGAAGAGTGGGAGGAGAAAAGGAAAAAAGGGAGATGGGAGAAAGGGGGAAGGGAAGGGAATATATGTTACTTATGTGTCAAAGTACTGGCTGAGAAGAGTTTGTGATCTCAGAGGAAGTCCTCAAGCTGTCGTTCAGTTCTTCCAACCCCTGTGCCTTGTCTCGGGATGATGCCATGGGCAGTCAGAGCTGCCTGGGTGGGGCAGCGTGCACACAGAGGTGGGCATGCCTCAAGGAGGGCAGCTCAGAGAACCAGATACACTCGACTTGTTCCACTTACTAATGCTGTCACTCGCTGAAGGTTTGAATTTATAGAACAGTCCCTTCTGCTTACAAATAAAACATTCCTAATTCCTAGTTAGGGCAAAGATTAGAAGGAAAAAGTCTTGTTCTTATGGTGATGTCAACACTTTAAATTTCTCATTATTTTTATCATCTTTTAAGATTGTCTCCCACCTTTGGACTTCCTCAGGTCATGTCGTTTCTCACACTGTCTGCTCCAGCTCATATTCAGATGTTATTTGAAAGACTGCTCTTAATTCCTTTAACTTCTTACCTTTTCTGCTTACTCCAAGTCTAAAATATGGGCCATCCTCCCACTTCATTTGCCCAAACCTTACTCATACTTTCTTCAGGCCTAAGTTGTCTTCCTGCCATGGGTTCTCTCTTGGTTTCTATACTCTGTTTTGTTTTTTTTTTCTTCTCTGAACTACTGTTTAAGGTAATGCACGTAATATTTTCATTCTGACTATCTCAAGCTGTTCCCGTATTGCAGCATTTCCCTCTGAGTCAGTGATCCAACCTGGTTTCTTTAAAAAACAGACCTCTTTCCTTGTGAATATGTTTAAGCCATTGGTGTCAACAGTGCCCTTGCATGTAAGATTTGAGGAAGCCCCTCATCTGTCACGTGACTTTTGTATCACCCAGGTTACTTGGCCCCAGCACTTTTTCCAAATACATAATAGTGGTGCTCTGGACTGTCTACTTAAAAACAAATATAAAGTGAATTATTTATTTATAAATTCAGTAGAACGACCTAGTACTCCAGAAATACCAAACAACATACAACCACCAGCATCAGGTATATTTCCAGGTACATAGAGGGTGCAAAGTAATTGTTTACTGGTTGGATGGCTCAATGAATGACTGTGAAATACCAAGTTGTTTAAAAATACAAAGTTTTAAGTACATTTTTATTGTCTATGTGATATTTTGTATTTAATCTTGCATTCTATGCTTTATTCCTAATAGGATTTTATAAACTTACCCACTAGTCAGTTTTTTCAGAATTATTCTAAAATCTGTGCATCTATACTTACTTTGTCATGTGTTATATAGGTCATCCTCAGTAGCACATCTTATACTTTAAAGCTGTGTTTGAGCTTACTTCAGAAATGTACTATCTAATTTGACTTAACCTAGCTAGTAGAAAATTCTCCATATAGATCTAATTACTGCTCTCTTGACAGATTACAAACCTTTTCTCTCAGAATCTTCAAATCATCCTGAGTTCTCCCCTTCCCTCACACTAATTGGTTAACAAGTCCTATCAGTTCTCTCTGCTGAATAACTAACTATCACATCCTGTCCATCTTCTCCTAGCTTACCACTCTAATGAAGAACTTTATTACCTCTCACCTGGACTAGTGCAGTTTCCCAGCTGATCTTCCAGCCTCTAGTCTCTTGCTGTTCCAGGCCATTGTAGGAACTATCATATTAATTCTAAAAAATCGAAAACTAGCCCTCTGCTTAAAATTCAGGATGACTTTCCAGGGTAAAGTCTAAACTACAGCATTATTTTGATAATAATACACCCCAGGATTACCCTTCCATCCATATTTCTTATCCCTCTTCCTCTACTTCAGCATCTAGCACTCTCCATGCTCTTCTCAGCCCTGTCTTTGCACATGCCACCTGCCCTTGGAATGCCTTTGTCTGCCTAACAAGACTCAAAAGTCTGATCCTCTGTGAAACCTCTTCTGCCTCCCCCAGGCAAAGTTAGGAATTCTGTGCATTGTAATTCCATAGCACTTCATGCCTAATCACATCACATTATGGTTTTTCTTGATGTTTTCTCACTGTTCATTAATAAACATGAACTAACTTTTCAGAATATAATACATTTTAGCTTTCGACACATTTCTTAAGTGCAGAAATTTGCCTTCTGTCAGATTTCATGGTTAACCAAAAGACAAGTTAATGTAATCTAACCTATCAGTGGTAATTATAACTTCAACTAATAATGAATGCATTTCAGTAATATTGTAAGGTGATAATTATTCAAGAAACTGGCCTCCCAAGGTTGACTTTAGATAATATCAGTAATATTATATATCACACACATTAGCAAAATCATACAAACAATTGGGGGCCAGAAATTTCAACCTTTACTTCCTGTCTAATCCAATTTAGCTTCTAGATTCTGTGGCTTCATTATAGGGTAGTCATCCTAGTTCTTAACAAAATATTTGGCATTATAGATATTACTATTGACGTTTATAGTTTTAAAGCTCTTTCATGCTTTTATTTGGTTTCCATGGCACTCTGAAGGTCAACATTATAATCCTGTTTTAAGAAAGTAAGTGATTCTAGACTCAGAGAATTTGAGTAATGTGCTGGAATTCGCATAAAAGACCAATATTCGAATCCTCTTTCTGAAACCATACTCTGATCGCGCTCCTCTTTTTAGTGATACCAGAAGGCAGACAGAACAACATTTTGAAACCCAAGATTATGGGTCAAGAAAGGCAAATGGTGGGGGGGAGTGATCAAGATGGTGGAGTAGTAGAATGTGAAGCTCATCTCCTCCCACGAATGCATCAAAAATACCTCTACATGTGGAATGATTCTCACTGAATATCTGCTGCATGCTAGCAGAAGACCTCAGACCTCTGAAAGGGCAAGAAAATCTCCACATAACCAGGTAGGACAAAATTAAAAAGGAAGAAAAAAAGAAAGTGAGAAAGGAATTGGGGATGGGACCTGCTCCCCTGGGAGGGAGCTATGAAAGAGGAAAGGTTCCTGCACCCAGGAAAGTCCCCTGATGGAGAGATCAGCAGTTACAGAGGGGGTGCTTCTGAGCCTCAGAGGAGAATGCAGCAACCGGTTTGCAGCAGCTAGAATGGAGAGAGACCTGCACAGATTGTCAGTGCCACCACTCTGCACTCCCCAGCCTGAAACACACATCTGCTGGTGCTGGTGGGGGCTGGGTGCGGAACCTTAGGCTTCGGAGATCAGACCCAGGGAGAGGACTGGGGTGGGCTGCGTGGAAACTCCCTGAAGAGGCTGGAGTCTGGTGCAGCTGCACCCGCGGGCGTACGCACAGGAAGCCTGGGCTGCCTTAGAGGCCAGGCGCCATTGTGTAGGTGGTGTGCAAGGGGAGGGGTAGGGCCCGCCATTACAGCTTTTTTTCCTGTGTGAGCTCTCAGGTGGCAAGACACAGCCCGCATGAGCTCCAAAAGCAATTGTGAGCCACCACTGTCGCCTAGGCTTCAGGACCAACTGTGAGCCACTACCGCCCCTGTACTTGAGGAGTGGTCTCAAGCCACCAACTCCACCCTGCTGGACTCCAGGAGCAGTTGTGAGCCCCCTCTGCTGCCGTTGTGTGCTCCAGGGATGCACGTGAGCTGTCACCACTGCTGAAAACCCCACAGCCCAGGCACCAGCTGCTGCATCTGTGCACCCCCTTCAAGGGGATAATGACCAGCACATACTGAGGAAAGCGGCGACAGGCATCCATACTAAAAACAGCCCTTGCACCAAAAATATTAAACCCACACGAGCTACGCAGGGATGCTCCCACATATAAATAGCCCTCCAAGACCACAATAGACAACTGTTTCTCCTAAACTCACAGAATAAGAGAAATAATATAAATAAAATGAAGAAGCAGAGGAACCACTCCCAGTTAAAAGACCAAGAGAATTCCCCTGAAAGAACAAACAATGAAGCAGATCTCTTCAGTCTAATAGACACCAGTTTCAAAAAGGAGATAATGAAAATACTGAAGGAATTAAGAAAGGCTGTCGAAAGAAATGCAGAGTATTGTAAAAAGGAACTAGAAACTATAAAGAGGAACCAAGAAAAATTAGAAAACTCATTTGTCAAGACAAAGACTGAACTAAAGGCAGTGAATAGCAGAAGAAATAATGCAGAAGAATGAATAAGTGACCTGGAAGATAGAGTAATGGAAATCACCCAATCAGGACAGAAGACAGAAAGTCAAATGAAAAAAAATGAAAACAATATGAGACCTATGGAATAATATAAACCATGCAAATTTATGCATAATAGGGATTCCAGGAGGGGAAGAAAGAGAATAGGGGATGGAAAATGCATTTGAAGAAATTATGGCAGAAAACTTCCCAAACCTAAAGAAGGAAACAGATAACCCAGTACAGGAAGCACAGAGGTAGAAAATCATCCACACATAAATATGACATCAAAACCAGCAATCATGAGAAGAGGAGAGTACAAACACAGGATACTGAAAATGCATTTAAAATTAAAAGACCAGCAACTTAAAACAATCTTATTTATACATAGACTGCTATATCAAAACCTCATGATAGGGACTTCCCTCTGGTGGTACAGTGATTAAGACTTTGCCTTCCAATGCAGGGGGTGCAGGTTTGATCCCTGGTCGGGGAGCTGAGATCCCAGATGCCTTGGGGCCAAAAGATCAAAATATAAAACAGAAGCAATGTTAACAAAATTCAATAAAGACTTTAAAATTGGTCCACATCAAAAAATCTTTAAAGAAAAAAAAAACACTTCATGGTAACCACATACTGAAAATCTACAATAGATACACAGAAAAGGAAAAGGAATCCAAACACAGCACTTAAAGTTAGTCATCAAATCACAAGAGAACAAAAGAGGAAGGGAAGAAAAAAAGACCTACAAAAACAAATCCAAATCAGTTAACAAAATGGTAACAGGACATATATATCGATAATTACCTTAAATGTAAATGAAAGACATAGACTGGCTGTGTACAAAAACAAGACCTGTATGTATATGCTGTCTACAAGAGACCCACTTCAGGTCTAGAGACACATACAGACTGAAAGTGAGGGGATGGAAGAAGGTATTCCATACAAATGGAAATTTAAAGAAAGCTGGAGTAGCAATACTCATATCAGACAAAATAGACTTTAAAATAAAGACTGTTACAAGAAACAGAGAAGGACATTACATAATGATCAAGGGATCAATCCAAGAAAAAGATGCAACAATTTTAAATATATATGCACCCAACATAGAAGCACTGCAGTATATAAGGCAAATAGTAACAGCCATAAAAGGAGAAATTGACAGTAACACAATAATAGTGGGGGACTTTAACACCCAACTTTCATCAGTGGACAGATCATCCAGACAAAAAAATCAACAAGGAAACACAGGCCTTAAATGACACATTAGACCAGGTGAACTTATATTTATAGAGCATTACATCCAAAAGCAGCAGAATACACACTCTTCTCAAGTGCACATGGAACATTCTCCAGGACTGATCACATGCTGGGCCTCAAAGCAAGCCACGGTTAATTTAAGAAAATGGAAATCATATCAAGCATCTTTTCAACCACAATGCTATGAGATTAGAAATCAACTACAAGAAAAAACTGTAAAAAACAAAAACACATGGAGCTTAAACAATATGCTACTAAAGAAGCAGTGGATCACTGAAGAAATCAAAGAGGAAATCAAGAAATACCTAGAGACAAATGTCAACAAAAGCACAGTGATCCAAAACCTATGGGACACAGAAAAAGCAGTTCTAAGAGGGAAGTCATAGCAATGCAAGCTTACCTCAGGAAACAAGAAAAAGCTCAAATAAACAACCTAACCTTACATCTAAAGCAACTAGAGAAAGAAGAGCAAACAAAACCTAAAGTTAGTAGAAGGAAAGAAATCATAAAGATCAGAGCAGAAATAAATGAAATAGAGTTGAAGAAAATAATAGAAAAGATCAATGAAACTAAAAGATGGTTCTCTGAAAGGATAAACAAAATTGATAAACCTTTAGCCAGACTCATTAAGAAAAAAAGGGAGAGGATGCAAATCAATAAAATTAGAAATGAAAAAGGAGAAATTACAACGGACACCATAGAAATACAAAGGATCATTAGAGACACTACAACTATATGCCAACAAAATGGACAACCTGGAAGAAATGATAAACTCTTAGAAAGATACAATCCCCCAATACTGAATCAGGAAGAAATTGCAAATATGAATAGACCAATCACAAGTACTGAAATTGAAGTTGTGATCAAAAAACTTCCAACAAACAAAAGTGCAGGACCAGATGGCTTCACAGGTGAATTCTATCAAGCATTTAGAGAAGACTTAACATCTATCCTTCTGAAAGTATTCCAAAATACTGCAGAGGAAGGAATGCTCCCAAACTCATTTTATGAGGCTGCCATCATCCTGATACCAAAACCAGACAAAGACACTAGAAGAAAAAGAAAACTGCAGGCCAGTATTAGTGATGAACACAGATGCAAAAACACTTAACAAAATACTAGCAAACCAAATCCAAGAATATATTAAAAGGATCATGCACTATGATCAAGTGGGATTTATCGCAGGGATGCAAACATTTTTCAGTGTCCGCAAATCAGTCAGCGTGATACACCATGTCAACAAATGAGTAAAAACCATTATCATTGTCTCAATAAATGCAGAAAAAGCTTTTGACAAAATTCAACACCGATTTATGATAAAAACTCTCCAGAAAGTGGGAATAGAGGGAACATACCTCAACATAATAAAGGCCATATATGACAGACCCACAGCTAACATCATACTCAATGGTGAAAAGCTGGAAGCATTTCCTCTAAGATCAGGAACAAGATAAGGATGTCCTCTCTTGCCACTTTTATTCAACATAGTTTTGGAAGTCCTAGCTGTGGCAATCAGAGAAGCAAATTGGAAAAGAAGTAAAACTCACTGTTTCCAGATGACATGATGCTCTACGTAGAAAATTCTAAAGATACTACAAGAAAACTACTGGAATCCATCAATGAATTCAGTTGCAGGATACAAAATTAATACACAGAAATCTCTTGAATTCCTATACACTAAAAACGAAAGATCAGAAAGAGAAATTGAAGAAACAATCCCATTTACCATCACATCAAAAATATTAAAGTAGGAATAAACCTACCTAAGAAGACAAAACACCTGTAATTCTGAAAACTATAAGACACCAATGAAAGAAATCAATGATGACACAAACAGATGGAAAGATATAACATATTCTTGGATTGGAAGGATCACAATATTATCACAATGACTATACTCCCCAAGGCAGTTGACAGATTCACTGCAATCCCTAGCAGATTACCAATGGCATCTTTCACAGAACAAAACATTTTAAATTTGTATGGAGACACAAAAGACCCCAAATAGCCAAAGTAATCTTCAGAAAGAAAAATGGAGCTGGCGGAACCAGGTTCCCTGACTTCAGACTATTCTACAAAGCTACAGTCATCAAGACAGTTTGGTACTGGCACAAAAACATATAGATCAATGGATCAGGATAGAAAGCCCAGAAATAACACCATGCACCTATGGTCAATTAATCTTATGACAAAAGAGGCAAGACTGTACAATGGTGAAAAGACATCTCTTTAGTAAATTGTGCTGGGAAAACTGGACAGTTAGATGTAAAAGAATGAACTTAGAACATTCTTTAACGCCCTCTCTTTTACATCTTTATTGGAGTATAATTGCTTTACAATGGTGTGTTAGTGTCTGCTTTATAACAAAGTGAATCAGTTATACATATGCATATGTCCCCATATCTCTTCTCTCTTGTGTCTCCCTCCCTCCCACCCTCCCTATCCCACCCCTCTAGGTCGTTACAAAGCACCAAGCTGATCTCCCAGTGCTATGCGGCTGCTTCCCACTAGCTAGTTATTTTACGTTTGGTAGTGTATATATGTCCATGCCACTCTCTCACTTTGTCCCAGCGTACTCTTTCCCCCTCCCCATATCCTCAAGTGCATTCTCTAGTAGGTCTGTGTTTTTATTGCCATCTTGCCCCTAGGTTCTTCATGACCGTTTTTTTTTTTTTTTTTTTTTAGATTCCATATATATGTGTTAGCATATGGTATTTGTTTTTCTCTTTCTGACTTACTTCACTCTGTATGACAGACTCTAGGTCCATCCACTTCACTACAAATAACTCAATTTCGTTTCTTTTTATGGCTGAGTGATATTCCATTGTATATATGTGCCACATCTTCTTTATCCATTCATCTGTTGGTGGACACTTAGGTTGCTTCCTTGTCCTGGCTGTTGTAAATAGAGTTTCAGTGAACATTTTGGTACATGTAATACCCTTTTGAAAAATAAACTTAAAATGTGTTAAAGACCTAAATATAAGGCCTGATGCTATAAAACTCTTCAAGGAAAACAAGCAGAACACTCTTCAGCATAATATGAGCAATATCTTTTTCATCCACCTCCTTAGAGTAATGAAAATAAAAACAAGTAAATGGGACCTAATTAAACTCAAAAGCTGTTGCACAGCAAAGGAAACCATAAACAAAACAAAAAGACAACCCACAGAATGAGAGAAAATATTTGCAAATGATGTGACTAACAAGGGATTAATCTCCAAAATCTACAAACACCTCATGCAGCTCAATAGCAAAAAAACAAACAACCCAATCAAAAAATTGGGCAGAAGACCTAAATAGACATTTCTCCAAAGAAGACATTTAGATGGCCACAAGGCACGTGAAAAGATGCTCAGCACCACTAATTATTAGAGAAATGCAAATCAAAACTACAATGAGGAATCACCTTACACCAGTCAGAAGGGCCATCATCAAAAAGTCTGTAAACAATAAATGCTGGAGAGGGTGTGGAGGAAAGGGAACCCTCCTGCACTGTTGGTGGCAATGTAAATTGATACAGTCACTATGGAGAATAGTATGGAGGTTCCTTAAAAAACTAAAAATAGAGCTACCATATATATGATCCGGCAGTCCCACTCCTGGGCATATATCCAGAGAAAACCATAATTCAAAAAGATACATGCTTCCCAATGTTCACTGCAGCACTGTTTACAGTACCCAAGACATGGAAGCAACCTAAACATCCATCAACAGATGAATGGATAAAGAAGATGTAGTACATATATCCAATGGAATATTACTCAGCCAATAAAAAGAACAAAGTAATGCCATTTGCAGCAGCATGGATGGACCTGGAGATTATCATACTAAGTGAAGTAAGTCAAACAGACAAATATGATGTCACTGTATGCGGAATCCAAAAAAAAATGATACAAATGAACTTATTTACAAAGCAGAAACAGACTCACAGACTTAGAAAACAAACTTATGGTTACCAAAGGGGAAAGGTTGGGGGGAAGGGATAAATTGGGAGTTTGGGATTGATACATACACACTACTATATTTAAAATAGATAAGGACCTACTGTATAGCACAGGGAACTCTGCTCAGTATTCTCTAATAACCTAAATGGGAAAAGATACATGTGTATGTATAACTGAATCAACTTTGCTGAACACTTGACTGTACTCCAATATAAAATAAAAATTAAAAAATATATATATAAAAACAGCTTTATTGATATGTAAAAAAAAAAACTCTCAGACAAGCAAAAACTAAAAGAATACAGCAATACTAAACCTTTCCTTAAGGAAATATTGAAAAGTCTTCTCTAAATAGAAAAGAAGTAAGAATATATAGGAAAGAGAAAAACACAGCTGGAAAGCAAATCACCTGAATAAGCCAGTACACAGATTTAAAAAAAAAAAATCAGAAAATTTCTGTGAAAGTGATGATAACCACAATGAACAGCAAAAGGAACAACATGAAGATGTAAAAAGATGGGTGAGGAGAGTAAGAAAAAGTGGATTTTTTTTTTCATTTCCTAGAATGTGTTTGAGCATATATGACTACCAGTCTAAGGCAAGTAGATATAGGATGGGGTTAACATACTTGAAAAACAAGGTAACCACAAGTCAAAAACATGCACTAGATTCACAGAAACCAAAAAGAAGAGAACATAAGTATAATACAAAAGAAAATAATCAAACCACAAAAGGAAAAAAAAAAAAAAAGGGACCAAGCAGAAATATAAAATCAATGGGAAAACAAGGTTAAAATGCAATAAGTACGTATCAATAACTATGTATGTAGTTGGAGGAAGTGCTCCAATCGATAGAGCACAGTTGGAGGAAGTGCTCCAATCGATAGACACAGTAGCAGATTGGATAAAGAAAACAAGAGCCTACAATATGCTGCCTACAAGAGACCCACTTTAGGGCAAAGGACACACATAGATTGAAAGTGAGGGGATGTAAAAAGATATTTCATGCAAATGGAAATAAAAAGAAATCAGGAGTGTCATTGCTCATATCAGACAAAATAGACATTAGAACAAAGACCATAAAGATAAAGAAGGACACTATATAATGATAAAAGGAACAATACAAGAAGAGGATTTTATACTCATCAACATATATGTACTTAATATAGGAGCACCCAAATACATAAAACATACTAAAGGGAGAAATTGACAAGAATACAATAATAGTAGGAGACATTTACACCCCACTCACATCAATGGACAGGTCTTCTGGACAGAAAATCACTAAGGCAACAGATCCTAAGTGATATAGTCAAACAGTCAGACTTACTTGATATGTTCAGGACATTACATCCAAAAAAACTACACATTCTTCTCAGGTGCACATGGAACATTCTCTAGGATTGACCACATATTAGGGCACAAGACAGGCCTCAACAAATTTAAGGGTCTAGAAATTATCTCAAGCACCTTTTCTGACAACAATGGCATAAAACTAGAAATCACAGAAATGAGAAAAAAACGGTTTCATGGAGACTAAACAACATGCTGCTAAAAAACCAATGGGTAAACAATGAAATCAAAGAGGAAATTAAAAAATACCTGGAGACAAATGACAATGAAAACACAACCATACAAAATCTATGGTGTATGGCAAAAGCATTTCTTAGAGGGAAGGTTATAGCAATATAGGCCTTCCTCAAAAGACAAGAAAAATCTTAAACAGCCGAATATACCACTTAAAAGAATTAGAAAAAGAACAAACAAAACCTGAACTCAGCAGAAGGAAGGAAATAATAAAGATCATAAAGGAAATAAGATAGAGATTAAAGAGATAGAAAATATCAGTAAAACCAAGAGCTGGTTCTTCGAAAGGGTAAAGCTTCTGCACAGGAAAGGAAAGCATAAACAAAAGGACAGCCCACAGAAAGGAGGAAAATATTTGCAAATGATACAACTAACAAGGGCTTAATTTCCAAAATATACAAACAGCTCATACAACTCAACAATAAAAATACAACCCAATTGAAAAATGGATAGAAGACCTAAATAGACATTTTTCCAAAGACTAAATACAAATAGCCAATAGCCACGTGAAAAAATGTTCAACATCGCTAATTATTAGAGAAATGCAAATCAAAACTACAATGAAGTACCACCTCACACTGGTCAGAATGTCCATCATTAAGAAATCTGTAAATAACAAATGCTGAAGAGGATGTGGAGAAAAGGGAACCCTCCTGCACTTTTGGTGGGAATGTAAGTTAGTACAGACACTACAGAAAACAGTATGGAGGTTCCTGAGAAAATTAAAAATAGAATTACGTTTTATGATCCAGCAATCCCACTCCTGGGTATATATCCAGACAAAACTCTAATCCAAAAAGAAACATGCACCCCTGTGTTCATAGCAGCACTATTCACAGTAGCCAAAACAGGGAAACAACTTAAATGTCCATTGATAGAGGAATGGATAAAGAAGATATGGTACATATATACAATGGAATACTACTTAGCCATAAAAAATGAAATAATGCCATTTGCAGCAACAGGGATGCAACTAGAGATTATCATACTAAGCGAAGTAAGTCAGAAAGAGAAAGACAAATACCATATAATATCACTTATATGTGGAATCTAAAATATGACTCAAACGAAACTATCTACAAAACAGACTCAAGGACGTAGAGAACAGATTTGTGGTTGCCATGGTGGAGGGGGCTGGAGGAGGGCTGGAGTGGGAGGTTGGGGTCAGTAGAGGTAAGCTATTATATGTGGAATGAATAAACAGCAGTGTCTTACTGTATAGCACAAAGAACTATATTTAGTATCCTGTGATTAATCACAATGGAAAAGAATATTTTAAAAAGTATATATACGTGTAACTGAATCACTTTTCTGTACAGCAGAAATTCACACAACATTGTAAATCAACTATATACATCAACAAAAATTTTTTAAAAGGCCAATGATGATGTCAACCTGGATTATTTTGACATCATGTAAAAGAGTAGATGCAAAGCTTACAGAGGTTCCTTTTTTAATGATATTTTGCTAAAACATATGTAAAATTTGCCATGTTAGCCATTCTTAAGTGTATTGTTCAGTGGCATTAAGTACATTCACATTTTTGTGTAACCATCACCATGATCCATCTCAAGAACCTTTTCATCATTCCAAACTGAAATTCTGTACACTAACTCACCATTCCCTGTAGGCCCTGGCAACCACCAGCTACTTTCTGCCTCTATGAATTTGATTCCTCTAGATACTTTATACAAGTGGAATCATACAGTATTGTCCTCTTTTGTCTGGCTTATTTCACTTCATATAATGTCTTCAAGGGTTATCCATGTTGTAGCGTGTCAGAATTTCCTTTTCAAGTTGAATAATATGCCATTTATGTATATATCATGTTTTGTTTATCCATGCGTCCATTGGTGGACATTTGGGTTGTTTCCACCTTTGGCTACTGTGAATAATGCTGCTGTGAACACTGGTATACAAATATTTGATTAGGTGCCTGCTTTCAGTTCTTGGGGGTATATACCCAGAAGTGGAAGTGCTGGATTATATGGTATCTTCTCTTTTCTTGGAAAATAGAAACAGGATAAATTTCTTTTAAAAGTTTTTGTTAGTGTGTTTGTTTTAATTCTAGGAATTCACCCTATCAAAGTGAATCAAATAGCTTATATAAATAAGGATTTTTATAAATTCCCTACTATGAGTCCTATGCTAATTGAAACTTGTGAGCCCAGACATTAATACATAAAAAACACAACTATAGAGAAATAAAATGTGAGCCATCAATATAATAGAATATTGTGCAGTCACTAAAGTGTTTTTGAAGTCCATTTAATGACAGTTGGGAAATGTTTACTATATAATGTTGAATCAAAATCAGAACCCCAAGTGTGACTCCAACTTTGTATATATGTAAGCAACGTATTTCACTGTTTACATTTAAATATTTATAGATTGATTTTTTTACTCATAAATATATGACAGGAAAAGTACCAAAATATGGTAATCTCTAATTGGTGGGAATATGAGTGGTTTTTTTCTCCTTTATACTTTTCTGTACTTTTCCAGATTTTCTAAAGTGTCCATACATTATTTTCACTATCTTAAAATGTATTAACATGATTCTCAAAATTTAGTATCTTAGTGATGAGAAAGAACTGAATAGAATTAGAAGAAGCCATTCTAGAAACCTGGCAGGAAATTATACCTGGGACTAAATAACTAGTTCTTTTTCCTTAGAAGATAAAATAGGATTAAAATACTGGGACTAGTATGTTAAGGTTATAATAGGGTAAGCTGGTATCGAGTGTGTTAGGTACATGTACACCTTAAGGCAAGTCTGGAGTAAAATTATTGCCCACCCTAAACATTATCATCAACGTGTACTGTTCTCACCCGCTTCCTAGCTGCAGTAAGTAGGGAAGCAGGTCTCAGAGGTAGACTTCTCCTGTGCAGTCAAATTGATCCTCCTGAATTTTACATTAAAGAGTTTAGATTATACAGAGGCTGTTTCTAGGTTTGGGTCCCAGGAATGACAATTGAAAAGTAAGACACAACAAATGTACATTTTTATAGATTTGCCTATATTGAACATTCTCTCACTGTGAACAGACCAACCCATCCCTTATCATTTGATAAATCATCCATTGTCTGTGCAGTCTCTTTAGAGACTTACAACCTCTAAGGCACTAAATTTAAATTTATATTTAAATTGCACTTCATTTGAAGCAAAGTATACTTTAATGAAGTAGGATTTTAACCATCAAAGCAAAAGCTATAAAATGTCCATAACTGAAATGTTCTTTGTTTCTAGATAATTATATGACATTATCTCGTTTAATTGATCTCCTAAGAAGATGTGGAAAACTTGAGGATGTTCCAAGATTTTTCTTAATGGCTGAGAAACGTAACTCCAGAGCAAAACTGGAGCCAGGATTTCAGTACTGTAAAGGATTATATCTTTGGTAAATTTATTGGCAAATAAATTCTACATAATAGGTTATTTTCCTCATTGTGACTAAAGTAGAATACACTTTGAATTTTAAAAATTCTATATTTTAAAATATAATAGTTTTATTTACAAAACAAATTATAAACGACTTAAAGTTTGTAGTTAGTGATTGCAATAAGTAATTCTTTTTAAACATCTAACAAGGTATACTGGAGAACCAAATGATGCCCTTCGACATTTTAATAAGGCTCGGAAAGACAGTGACTGGGGCCAGAATGCCCTTTATAATATGATAGAAATCTGTTTGAATCCAGATAATGAAACTGTTGGAGGTGAAGTATTTGAAAATCTGGATGGAGACCTGGGGTGAGTAGTATTTGACAAGTTACTCTTTTTTCCATAAACACTTGTTGCGGATAATCAAGGATATCTTATAAAAGAGAACTAAATTCCAGGATAGCACTAATGGCAGTTTAGCGAATAAATCATAGCTGGGAATAACTGTTCTCTGAAACAAGCATGACATACTTTTAGAAGGTTTTCTAAATCAGAACAGACATGCTATTGAAGACACTCCCCTAATTGCTCTGTGGAAAATAGAATGAATCGTAGTGTGTGATTACCTTGGCAAAAATTGTCCGCATAATAATAACTTCTTCACAGATGGCTCTCTGCCAGATCTTGGCTGTATACTGTATATGCATTGCCTTATTTATTCCCTTTAACAATGTGTGAAAAAGCTCCAAGTTAACCTAGCGTGATGGAGTTAGAAAATGGTGGAGGCAAGATTTAGACTGAGTCCTCCCTGGCCTCAGAGCGCCAGCTGTTGGCCACTGTGGTGCACTGCGGGTAAGTGGTTCTACTTCTGTTAGGCTGCACTTGTTGCTCGCCCTCTCCTCAGGGTCAGGGAAGGCAGGGTGGGGAGTGTATAAGGGTGTAAGGGGAGTAGGAGAGGTCATTTCTGCCCCCAGGAGCATGCATGCAGTTTACCTGGTCGGCAAGACAGTGTCTGAAGCCATTCAATCTTGCAACAAAACAGAAGTGAGTTAAATTGTTATTAAGTGTTGCAGGAATTCATAGAAAACATAGTGCAGAGCAGTCAGGGGGAGCTGCATAGAGGAGTGGGAGAAATGAAAACCTGACTGCTGAGAGGTTTCAGTGGCAGTCCTGAAGGCTTGGATTACAGAGACCATTGAAAGATTTAGAGCGGGGGAGAGGCATTTTTAATTTTTGTTTGTTTTAGAAAGGTTAAGGAAACATTCTGTTTTGCAACTATAGGCTGTCCCCATGGAAATCTTCAGCAATAGGTTGAAAACACCAAATTTGGAATATAGAACTCAGAAGGGAGGTCACAGCTTGAGATACAGATTTGGGGGATAGGTGCTCAGAGTGGGTAGTTGGAACCCCATGAATGGCCTCTTTTCGAGTAGAATGTAGTGACGGAAGTCTGAGAACTAAATTTGGGGTGTGCTGACATTTAAGGAGATCGGAGGAAGGGAGGTAAGGATAGGGCAATGACTGGTGGAAAGAGAAGGAAAACTGTAATCTTACAGAAGAAACAAAAGGAGGGGAGCTTGAAAGAAGATTACCAACAGTGTAAAATGTTTTAGAGAAGATAAAAGCCTGAGGAGAAGATCAATAGCTTTAGTGATTAGGCTTTAAGAATTTAATTTCCTTTCATTAATTGATTTATTTATACATTATATCTGGGTGTGGGTATGTATATAAGAAAATTGCTATTACACATTCAAATTATTGCACTTAAAATTTATAACCTCTTGACAAGTAAAGAATTTCTTTTCTGAGAACCTAATAGGCAACTGTGTGAGGAACATTAGTATACTTTATATGTCTGGCAAACTTAGATTCAAATCTATTAGCTATGTGATCTTTGGCAAATTACTTCATCTGTTGGAGCCTTGGTTTTCTCATATGTAAAATGGATTCAACATACACTGAATGAAATAACACAGTGCTTGGCACGTAGGAAGTGCTTTAACACAGTTAGTTACTTTCTGCTCCCTCCTTTTTTTTAATTAATTACTTTTTAACTGAAGTATATAGTTGATTTACAGTATTTTATAGTCTCCCTTCTTTCTTTCGTTTTCTGAGTAGGTATGCTATTTGATAATTGTATAATTCTACTTACCCTGAATTCTAGTTTTATATTAGCTAAAATGAACACATTTACCACAGGTGGACGGTATCCAATTTTTGTTTTCAGTCTAAAATGAATAAATGTTTAATGGTGTTTTATTGAAGCTATGTTAGTTTTGTTTTTAAAACTGTAACTGTGCTTTACTTTGTATTAGAAGAGCATGAGTGACATTCTTCAGTAGGATTACTTTTAAATTGGTGAGAAAAATAGAAACCAATGTACCCTAATCTCAATGAATTTTACTTAATGAGTAATAGACATAGATTTATTTTGTATTGTATACAGTAATTCAACTGAGAAGCAAGAGTCTGTGCAGTTAGCAGTGAGAACAGCAGAAAAGCTCCTTAAGGAACTAAAACCTCAGACTGTTCAGGGTCACGTGCAGCTTCGCATAATGGAAAACTGTTGCCTAATGGCTACCAAACAGAAATCTAATGTCGAGCAGGCATTGAATACCTTCACTGAAATAGCAACATCAGAGGTTAGTAGATTTTCTTTTTCAACTTCATGTTAGCTTTCCTTGGTTGTGTTGAAATATGTACTTAATTAGTTATTTGTTTTCTGAAGATTGACTTCATTATTTACTATTATTAAAAATTAGATATATAGTTTGGTATGATTTTACATCATGTACCTTTGTTTTCAGAGGAGACATTGTTACATGTTGACGTGTTGTTATGTTTATCTCTATTAGAACAGTGAGTTCTAGAGAAGGGAAATTCTGCAAGAGGGCATAAATTAATTCTCAAGGGAATGGCTTTATCCTCTGTATTGTTAAGTGTAGCCTAGGTTAACTTACTAAGTGAAAACAAACACCTGGCTGCCTTGATATCTCACCTTTTCACTTACGTGAACTTGAAATTTTTCCAGCTCTAGAGCTAAGTGAGATCAGTAGTGACAACTTATAATTCAGTCATGCAGATAATGATGTTCTTTAGTGACACTGAAATCACCCCCTGTGATAATAGGAATAAATATTAAATAATAATAAATTATTTTATTACTATTAGATCAAAGGCTTTCTCCTCTTTTCAGCCCATTCAGATCCACTGCCCTTCTCACCCTCTGGGCCTTTTATTTCTCCTTCCCTCACACAGTGCTGTATTTCTCCAATTACTTGGTATTAAGGAAGGAATTCTAGGTACCCATCCCATCAACAGTTGGTAGTAGCTAGTTCTAAGCACGCACTTGGGATTTCATGTTCTTCTACTCACTGGTGTTGTAAGCCATGGGAGACTCATGTGGGGCCTCTCACAGGATGTACAGAATTTTGCTGTGTTTTCTTGTGGTTCAGAGGTCACAGCAGCAGCAGTAAATGACCAAAACCTCCTACAGTGACCCCTCCCCCCTGCCTCCCAGGACCCTGGAGGGCTTTGGAAAACCTGCAACTCCTGTTGTTGTTTGGGTGCAAGTATCCAAGGTGGCACTTAACCACCACTGTAAGCCGCCCTGGGGACAAAACAGCAAGGCAGCAGCGGCCCAGTTCCATCCTCAATCAGAGCCCCTCTGCTGACATTGAAGCAGTGCTCAGTTGAATTGACTGCAGCAGCAGATGGATGACAGCAGCTGACAGAACCAGAAATAGGACTGTCCTGTAAGTCTAAGAAAATCTGTAAAACATGATAAAGCACCATTGCAAGTAAGGTGTCATAGCTCCCTAATGTTGGGAGGTAACATTCTATCATGTAAGGAGAGTTTAAACTGTGAGGTTTGAGAGAGAACACTAAAAGCAGTAAGTGACATCACAGCTGTTTCCTAGAGAGACTGTGCCAGTTCTTTGTTTTGCTGAGACTACATTATTTTTCTTATCATTCTTACATATGTGATTAGTAATATACGGTCCTCAAATCTGTTTACTGGCCATACTGTCCAAAGACTGATGTATGAGTTGAAGTTTAGTAAGTGAATTTTATCTTGCATTTTTCCCTTTTAACTCCTAGGCTGCATATATTAAATATAATGAATATTCATTAAGTAACCGGTAGGTGCTGAGCATAGTCAGAATCACAAAGATAAACCACATATAGACCCTTTCTTCAAGTTTCTCGTAGTCTAGGGAAGATGAGACACAGATACTGAGTGTAATGCAAAGCAAAATCTGTTACATTCTGTCCTAAAGTTGCAAATAACAGTGCTGTAGGACAGGGGCTCCTAACCCCCAGGCCGCGGACCGTCCGGGGCCTGTTAGGAACCGGACCAGCCAGCAGGAGGGGAGCAGCGGGCAAGCGAGCGAAGCTTCATCTGCTGCTCCCCGTGGCTCGCGTGACTTCCTGAACCATCCCCCCGCCTGCCCCCCGCCCGTGGAAAAATTGACTTCCACGAAACTGGTCCCTGGTGCCAGAAAGGTTGGGGGATCACTGCTGTAGGAGATAGTATAAGGAGAGCTGAGAGACCCCTTCCATGGAAGAAGGTATGATTTAAGAAGAACCAGGGTAAATTGCATTTTCACAGGCAGAGTTGGAGGAAATGCATTCTAAGTTAAGGGGAAAATGTGAACAAAGGCAGGGAGGCATCGAAGCATAGGGTAGATTCACAGCACTATGTGGCCTTCACATTGATTGAAAAATGACAGGAAGACATGGGAGGAACCAGTGGAAGAAGCATTAAACCCAAGCTAAAATGTTTCCCCTTCCTTTCTTCCCCTCACCTTGAACCATAAAGGTACACTGTTTATAATAGAGCTGTATTGTCTTTTGTGATGTAAAGTTGTTGCAGTTCAGAGGGACAGAGAGAGAAAAGCTGGCTGAACATCTTAGGATGTCTGCACCAGAAAAGGCATCATGGGCCTAGTGCGGGGGCTAGAATGCAAGTCTGCAGTTTTAGAAAGCATTCTTCAGTTCACTCAGGCGTGATTTCAAGCTGTGAGGAGTTGATTCATTCTAATCAAACTCAAAGTGTGTGATTTTTAAATCAGAGAGTTTATTTTTAAAGGTATAGTGTGGGATATTTTTAGTATGTGAATAGGTCTGGACATTTTTCCAGGACCCTTCTCTTCTTGGGCTGTCCTAGGATCTGGCTGACAAATGCATAGTAGGTCTGTATTTTCTTTCCTCCCTAGCCCTCCTGGGATGGGGGATACTGTTCAATAATTAATAATATCCCACACATCTTCAAAATCTACTACCAAATTGGTGGTATTTGGCATTCAAATAAAAAACTTTCTGCCATTCCTTAATCAGGAGAACAAATTACATATTGGGAGTTGACTGATAGACATAAAATTAGACCCAAGGAAGTTTTATATTCCTACAAACCATGTTCATCAGACTCTAGTGAATTGCCCTTCTCTATTCCAGGGTTATTTCTGACTTCCAACCATGATCAGTGTTGGACATCGAACTATTTAACACTCCGCTCTCCTTCTGTTCGTTATTAGTTACTGAAACTTGCTGTCTTACAGTGCACCTTTATTATAGTCATGATATTATAATTTCTACATCACAGTTTCTCATCTTTTATTTATATTTTAAATGGAAGTCTTTCTCTTTATAAACGCATCACGGTCCCTCTGCTGAAATTTGAGAAGCACTTTATCAGATTCATACACACAACTGCTTAGGTATGTTAGTTTTCTGGATAGACTGCTAATGGTCTCCATTTTATACCAATTCTTAATAGCTTGTTGGTTTCGCAGAGTGACATTTTCTGACTCTGAGCTCTGTCTAAAAGAATATCATCTTTTATAGTTACTATCAAGGAGCTGCAGACTCCAAATCTAAAAGCATATTTTAAGGCATGAGTTTATTTCATATAGTTTCCAAATGATTAATTAATTGCATGCCTTATTTATAACATTTCATTGACCAAACTTTATTGGGAGAAGAGACTTTTGAATAAAATGAAAAGGGAGGAGGAAAAGAGCAATAGAAGTCAGTATAGATAAGGAATATCATTTGCAGGTAAATCATTCTGTTAAGTCCTGTTTTATAGGTGAAAGAACTAAGGAGCCAGAATGCTGAATCTGAAACATAAATGTTCAATTAGGACTACAATGAGATAGAATTTTATTTTTTCTGTTTCTGTACAAAACCAAAACAACCAGTCAGTCTCACTAAAGAAGTTTTCCTAATTGTCTGGAATTGCGTGGTTACCGCACCTGCATTCTTACTGAACTACCTGGACCAGATGGTTCCTCCTGGTAGCCTGAGGTTACTGGATGTGTTACATAATGACCATATCGCAGTATTTAAGTGAAGCCAGCAATAGAATCCACAGGCCGGTCCTTATATTATGTAGCACTTGCTACTTTCCATGTGTTTTTCTTTTAAACATGGCACATTTATGTTTGTGTATCTGGGGGTCTCAACTCTTGTTTCCTTATAGAAGGATCATATTCCAGCACTTTTGGGAATGGCAACAGCTTATATGATCTTGAAACAAACTCCACGAGCCCGAAACCAGCTGAAAAGGATTGCAAAAATGAACTGGAATCCTATTGATGCTGAGGACTTTGAGAGGAGTTGGCTGCTGCTGGCTGACATTTATATTCAATCAGCAAAGTACGACATGGCAGAAGAGCTGTTAAAAAGGTGCCTGCGTCATAATAGGGTAGGTGACTGAGGAGTGAAAAATAATTGGTAGCCTTTGTTGTATAAGCTTTCTATATAGGCTTTTTTTTTTTTTTTTTTTTTGCGCGCGTGGGCCTCTCACTGTTGTGGCCTCTCCCGTTGCGGAGCGCAGGCTCAGCGGCCATGGCTCACGGGCCCAGCCACTCCGTGGCATGTGGGATCTTCCCGGACCGGGGCACGAACCCGTGTCCCCTGCATCGGCAGGCGGACTCTCAACCACTGTGCCACCAGGGAAGCCCTCTATATAAGTTTTTATAGAGTGTTGGTCCATTTCTAGGGATTTCTGTGTGTTTTTAGAGAATTAAATGTTTGTTTTTACCACAATCAGGAAATAAATATTAGTAATAAAAAAGAAGCCATTTGCCTTTGAAAATAAAGAAAGAGAGACTGCAGTTTCAGGTTTCAGCTGTGGTTTGCCCTACTTACAGAAAGTGTTTTGGAATGTCAAGCGTTTGCCTGTGATTATCCATCTCATCCCAGAGCTAATGAAAGTTGCAGAAGAGCATTAATTGCAGACGTCTGTCCCTCCTGTTAAATACTCCTGATGAACTGACTGCAGCTGCGTGTTGTTTTCTCATTATTAGAATCCACTCTGCATAATATATTTTGTAGGGAAAAGTGTTTTAAGCATTTAATTTGATTTGTTTAATGAAAAGTGTGTATCTTAGGTAGAAAAGTGTGTATCTTAGGTAGAAAACTGAAAATCTTCAAGTCCTTAGAATTTAAGGCTCTTTACTAACAGTGCATTTTGGTATTTAATTGCCCAGAAAAGGATGTCTTTTTATAACATGTTTTAAGTTAAGAATTTGTTACTATTTATTGAGAAATAATTGTGCTCAACTTAGAAACTTGAGGATATTTATCTTTATAGAGACTTATCAGTTACTTCAAAATCTTAATCACAGCAAATCTATGTTTTATTCCCTTTGAGCCAGTTAGATTACAAAATAGATCATTTGTTTTTCAAAGAGGAGTCATGATCGTCTAATACTATTAAGTTATTTTCTTGGGGACTTTAAAAACCTAAAATATCAAGCCATTTATCAATTTATGTAATTATACATGTAATTTAAGTTACATTGGCCTTAAAAAACAGAATACTTATTAATAGGCTCTGAAAAATCTAAACTGCCAAATAACTAACCCTTACATGCCTAATCTAGGATTAAGCAAGATTTCATGGGAATTAAGGTTTCAGTGCAGATAGAATTTCAATTTGCCAGAATGCAGACAGCAATACATTGCATGATTGAACATGACGGTTGCTTTAGAGGCGTCAGCCCTACTGCTGAGGCATGACAGTAGTGGAAGCATGAAATTCAGGAACCAGAGCTTAGAAACTTTGAATTATATAATTAAAAAATGGAGATCATCCAGATCTGGGGCAGGAAATGTGCAAGATGACACTAGACCATCTTGTCATACCAGATGGCAAGGAAGCTATCAGTGATAATTGGAGTCATGTCAGGGACTCAAGAGCCAACTTGAGGACACTCCCACTAGCCAAAGTTGAGACACTTTAGATATCAGTAATAACTGCATTGAGTTGGAACACACCAAATATGTCTAAGTCCATGAGTTTACAAAGATCCAAAAAAAAAAAACAACCCTAATTGTCACCACTGAAATATGCTAATAAACTGACTTATTTCTAAAGCTGGCAAATAAAGGGAAAGAATTAAGCATCTATCCTGCCTTTTCTGTATGAACAATACTGCTGGGAAATAAAATAGTGGAAAAGGAGGTGTTTCTCATTATAGATGTTTCCCAGCTAATAAATGAAGAAAGAGTGATAGAATGTCACTATTTTCCAACCATGATGAATTAATGAATGGGTATAACATCACAAGACATTATGTGTCACGTGATGGAAGAACACACCATCTATGAGAGGGTCAGAGTGGGGTGACACAGGTGAAACACTCACTCCAGGTCCGAAATTTAAAGGAGCACTTAAAATCTCAGTAATTATCAGGACTTCCCTGGTGGTCCAATGGCTAAGGCTCCGTGCTCCCAGTGCAGGGGGCCTGGGTTCGATCCCTGGTCAGGGAACTAGATCCCACATGCTGCTACTCAGAATTCACATGCTGCAACTAAAAAAAACAGGATCCCGCATGCCACAGCTAAAAAGATCCCACATGCCACAGCTAAAAAGATCCCACATGCCACAACGAATATCCCGCACCAGCAACGAAGATCCCACGTGCTGCAACTAAGACCCGGCGCAGCCAAATAAATAAATATATATATATATATTTTTAAAATCTCAGTGATTATCTTAGTTAACTGATGCTGCTATAACAAAGTACCATAGACTGGGTGGCTTATAAACACCAGAAATTTATCAATATTTCTCACAGTTCTAGATGCTGGAAGTCTAAGATTAGGGTGCCAGCATGGTTGGGTTGTAGTGATAACCCTCTTCCTGGTTGCAGACTAATGAGTTCTCACTGTGTCCTCACATGGCAGAAAAAGAGGGCAAGGGGGCTCTCTGGGGTCTCTTTTATAAGGTCACTAATCCCATTCAGGAGGGCTCCACCCAAACGACCTGTTCACCTCCCCAAAGCCTCACCTCCTAATACCATCACACTGGATGCTAGGATTTCAACATATGAATTTGGGGGAACATAAACACTCAGTCCAATGTAGTGATCAGGATGAATGACATTTAATGCAATATTTTTTTAACAAAGTATCAAAAGGTAAAACAGGTAGGATCTTACAGTGCTGTGCTGAGCTATATTGAAGCCTGAAGCAAAAAGGGAAAATGTGTGCCCTGATCCATGTTTGTGTGTATTTTTTAATGGTTAATAGTTTTCATGAAAATATTAGTGATGTATCTTCTTGCATTAAAATAAGGAAAGTAAAATTATGATAAAGAGAAAAAATATTCAAACTTAAAATAACGCAGTGAATTTTAATATACCTACTTTTCTATTTTTTAAAATTAACACTCTGGGAAAAAATAGCAATTAAAAAATACCTAAAAACATGTACACAGCATTGTGCATTTTTGCTTTTTCATAAGGAGCAGTGTGGCTCGGTTGAGCACTGATCTATGAAGTAAGTAGTTTCACCTCTTTCCCCTTAGGTCAAAATCAGATACAAACCTCTAGATCTAATACAATTTCCAGGAAATATCAGTGACATAGGAATATATTATATAACCACTATAAGGATGCACTCACCTAAATCTGGGCTGTGAGAAACTCTAGGATGAACATTCTTGTTTCTTCTACATTTAATTGCAAGGAAAGAGACAGAGAGGAGACTTATAGATCAAAAGGAAGTTTAGGGACATTTCAACCAGTCACAGTGTGTGGCCCTTATTTGAATCCTCATCCTAACATGCAAACAAAAAAGTATGTTAAGACTATTTGAAATTTGAATAGTGACTGGATATTTGGTGATATCAAGGAGTTGTTACATTTTAGGTGTGATAATTTGTGGTTATGTTGAAAGAAAGTCCTTATTTTCAAAAAGGCATACTAAAATATTTATGGATGAAATGATGTAGTATCTGAGGGTTTTTTATCTGATAATACAGAAGGACAAGTGTATGGAGTAGTGAAACAGTATCAGTCAGGAGTTCATTGTTGAAGACATGGGTTCAGGGGGTCCATCATACTGTAATTTCTATATGTGTTAGAATTATTTGTAATAAAAAGTGTACATGTATATGTATAAAACATCTCCTTCCCTCTCACCCAAAAATCCTGATTCTACAGGTTTGAGATAGGGGCTCAGCATCAGAATCTTTTTCTAAGTCCCATAGATGATTGGATTGCGTAGCCAAGGTTGAAAACCACTGTTTTATGTGCCATTTAAATGAGTTGATATGGTTGACCTCTATAGTCATATACTCCATAAAATCTTAGTGATATCAAGTATAATCTGTTGATACATCTTGCATTTTTCTTCAGTCTTGCTGCAAAGCTTATGAATATATGGGATACATTATGGAAAAAGAGCAAGCATATACAGATGCTGCCTTAAACTATGAGATGGCGTGGAAACATGGCAATCAGACAAATCCAGCAGTAGGTGAGTTTAAAATTTAGACACTAGGTTTTCACAGGAAACGTGGGTTTTATATGTAAATCTTCATTTAAATGCATTTGCTTTTTCTCTTTAAGGACAAAATACACATTAAGAGCCAACATCCTTTGTCGGACCGTCTGAAAAATAAATTTTATATTTATAATAGATTATTAGCTACTAAGTTATTAGGTGTAGTTTCCTGAGATTCAAACTCCACCTCAGTCGCCTTAAAGGACATCCGATCTAATTCTGCCCTTTCTTTCCCTTCACCCTCTAATTCCAGAATGGTGATGCTGTGGGGGGAAGGTGTTCCATTGTGAAGGAAGTGGGAAGACATTGCATCAAATCAAGTCCTCCTGGTTTCTTTACTGCAGAACTTCTCAAAGCCTCTAAACCCTTATATATACTGTGATGGATATCACAGAGGGGACATGTTTCCCACAGTAGTTTGACTACGGAACTTTTTTTTTCTCTTGAGCATCTATAAACATCATTTGGTTCCAGTGGTAGCCCATTGGTTTGAGGAAGGCTAGTCTCCAGTATCTGTAACAGATGGGCAGCATCTGGAATATACTTAGTGACTCCTGTCTCCCACAGTGTGAGGGAGCTCCTCCCCAGGCCTCTCTTTCTTTGTGTTGCACTGAAATAGGCTTCGTTGACACTGCCCTGTCTGTTCTCTGGAGCAACCCACAGAGTCCTTCCGCCCTAATGCGTAATGGCCCTCTAACTGCAAACTCTGTCATTGTCTCTCCTCAGTTTCTCTCCAAACCATCCTCAGGTGCTTGTCCATTCTTGCTTTCAAGTCTTTCACCCTCCTTGCTGTCTCCTGGAAACTCTCAAATAGTATTTCCCAAACTTTGCTTTGGAATACTGGCTGAGATATTAATAGTTATTTCTTTAAAAACAGAGAGTTGAGCGTGAGGAGATGAGGTTCCACGGCCGAATAGGTTTCGAAAAGGCAATTTTATTTGTCCATGTCCCTCTTGACCTGTTGTGCCAGAAACAGACAAGTTCTTAAGTATGATTTAAGAACGAATTGTATGTATAACGAAGCTATGTTTTTAAATTAGACATTTAGTAGTTGATAGTTCAACCTAAGATGGCATCTGTCTTTTTAGCAGCCGTGGCACAGTGATGACTCAGATTTAATATGCAGTCAGATTGGTCATCTTTAGACTTACTGCTGTCAGTTCAGGACTTCCCCTACCTTGTATTTTTCTGAGGTCTGTTATTTTACTAGACTTGTATAGAGCCCAGGAACTAACGCTTCCTTCTCAGATATTGTGCGTCTTACAGAATAAAATCAGCTTGTAAAATGAACATTCCTTAAAATCCTTAAAATATATTTAATTTTGGTGCTTTTTTCCCCAGAAGGAATACAGTTAGAAGCTCAGTTATTTAAATACTCTGTTCCTTGGAAGACCAGCAAATAAAGAGATTTCAAGTCAGTAGTTCCTTCACTGTGTTATCTTTGTGTTTTATAGGTGATTTTTTCAGTTCCTCTGACTTCTCCTTAGTTGGCATTTCTCTGAGGCTCTAAATTAATTCTCACAGTTTCTTCCTTACGATTATCATTGCATCCAGTACCCGCAGCCTGCCTGGCCAAGTTAATGATGCATTTATTTCACTTTTTCACTTGTCAGGAAATCCTTCAAATCATGGTTGTGTTCTTTTCATAGGATTCAGGCGTGAGTACTGTAACTGTGAAAGGCACCAGGAACTGAGATCCACTGAGGGGAGAACACAGTCATGTTTCTCCCTTCAGTCATTCCCAGGTTACGTGACAGTCACTAGGCTGTTCACATTGTTCGTGTTCACGAGCGCACTCTTTCTCTCTCCCCCGTTTTTTTTCCTGATTCTAAAGAGTTGAATTCTTAGAAGCCTGACAGGTATCATGCAGCTGCGGTACACGTGTTCTTCGCCATTTCTAGCTCTTCATTTCCTCTCTAAAGTTTTTTGAAGGAAATGATTCTATCAGGTTTCTTTCAATATGAAAACTTTGTGCTTCTAATTTAGTGTTTACACAGAAAAAAAATGCTAATATTTGCGTGGTACTCAAATTTTTAAAAGCATTTCACAACAGGTATTTCATTTGATCTTTAAACTTACACTAAGAGCAGAGTTATCCTTCCATTTTTGGATGAGGAAACTTGAGATTGACAGCTCAGGTGACTTGTCTAAGGTCTCAAAGCTAGTCAGGAAGCCAGAAACCAAAAGTTAAGTCTAGGTGTTTTTGGCTCTAGTTTCCATGTTTGGCATGACATCTTATGTTGTTTTCCTTTTTAAATGTCCTTTTAAATGTTCCTTTTTTTTTTTCAATGCTTAACAGTGGCTTTATTAGGTGAATGCTTGAAAGTATTCAACATTAAATTCAATTTACTTCACATGTTTGCAAACACATCATTAGCAATTCTTAACTATTTCAAATCAACTAATTTGAAGTACAGAAGGCTTGTTTTCAGATAACTCTTCTGAGGTGACACTAAGACTGAAAGAAACCTATGACTTGAGTCCAGGTCTCTAATAAACTCTATTTATTAATCTGTTTTATAATTATTTTCTAATGATACCAAGTTTACCTCTCTGACACTTATTTTTTTCATCTTGGACATTTCTCATTTGTGTGTGTGTGTGTGTGTGTGTATCGAATGCAATGAATTTTAGATAATTCTTTTTCCTTTTTGCTACCGTATGATTGCATTAGCCAGCAATTCTTTTAAAACATTGTTCTGAAATTCTAAAAACTTGCTTTGGTACTTTGATTAAGGCCTAAGAGCAACATTCAGATTTCCCTTTTTCATATTTCTAAATGGTAAAGCAAGATATTTCATTTATTAGTTACATATTATTTTACATTGTGTTGTATCTTATTTATTGAGTCCACTTTTTTTGTCCTTTTCCTTAGTTTGCTTACTATTATGGCATTGTTACAGAACAACAGTCAGTTAAGAATGTCTTAAAACTTTCCTCTAAATTGTCAGTATTTGAAATGTGACATTTCACTATCAGCAACTGTGGTGCTTGTTACTCATCGCTGATGTGGCTATCTAATGACTAACCCAGTGTCTTCTGAGCCGCTCTCCCCCCGCTCTGCACTCCGCTCCTGCACTCCAGGTCCATTTGGTTGCTATGTCTCCCTCTACCACTGGCCTTTCCGTGTGCAGTTTTTGCCTAACAGTGTTCTTGCTTCCCACCCCCTTGGTCTACCTTATGCCTCTTCCTTCAGATTTCAGACCTTGCCTGACTCCCACCCCCTCCCCAACCAGGTTTCTTATTACAGTGCTCTTGGCCTGTACCTTTATATCACAGCATTTATCTCAGTTTTGAAATTATTCACATACTTACATAATTACTTAAATAAGGTACTTTCTTTCCTAATGGAGTGTAAACCTCGTGACTGAAGGAACCAGTTTGCCTGACGTGTTAAGTAAATCTGTACTGTATAAATGAATAGCTGTGTTATCATTTACTGCCCTATGATGAGTTTTTACCATAATCTGAAACAAATGGGACTTTTCTAGTAAGTTGCAAAACCGCATTTGTGGGATGGCCGGCCATCTTCTAACCCAACTGTGGTCCTTTGTTACAACTCCATTTTCTTTCCTACCTGTTCCCTTTTATGTCACTCCACCTTCTATTATCTTATCATTTCTATCATAGTACAGTCACCAGCCTCCACTAAGAGTTCTCTAATATTAGAGTAAGCAAACAAAGGAGGAGGCCAAAAAAGGTAATATTAACAGTATGCTCTATAAATAGTACTATATCATCGTTGGTTTTTTTGTCTTTACAGGATACAAACTGGCATTTAATTACTTAAAAGCAAAAAGATTTGTGGATGCAATTGACGTATGTCACCAGGTAAAACTTAAATTTAGATTTCTTAAAATTTTTCAGATGCACTATTTCCTACTTTTAATTAATGTCAAGATGTACATGAATAGAGATAGAAGATGTCATATTTTGGTTAAATGACTCATCACATATATCTGGGAGATACTACCAGTTTTCAAAGTTTAGAAAATAAAGTTTACTTAAATTGAAAAAACATATGTTTTTAATTGGGCTCAAATAATAAAATGTTTACGTCAATTTAAAGAAAGAGGCTAGAGAAGCATGTTAAATAAAACTTAATCCTTAAGTCAGAAGATATCTCAGGATTGTTATAGATTCTCCACATCACTGTTCTGAATAGAAGTTCTTATGTATGTGTCTAAGTCTCTGGTTATTAGAGGATTCAGATTTATAAATTGAAGAGGTATTTTTGTCATTTAGAAGTCATTCAATTACACTTCTGGAATTGATTCCTGACTAAATGATCCCTTGTTAAAATGACAAATATTTAAGTTGCAGTTTTAGAATTTGCAGTTTCTTTATGTACATTGTCACATTGATATTCCATATAAGGCATTTTACTAAACATTGTTGGGAGCTCCAAGAAAAGCTCCTTAGCAGAGAATTATGTAATGTGCCTTATCCCGGATAGCTGTGTGAGCATCATTATAGTAAATACTTGGCCCCAGTGATTGCTATTGATTACTGAGTCTCTGCATAAGGCAGCATTTCACATTAAGGTTAAGGTTGTACATTAATGTAAGGTTATACATTAGAATCATTTATGGAGGGTTTTTTTTTGTTTGTTTGTTTTAATGAATTTCCCCTACTCCTAGACTCAGTAGACCTGGAAATTTGTATGTTTCAAAATCATTCCAGGTAAATCTGATGTGTGCTCCTGGGTAAAAATAACTAAGGGTTTATTAAATATCATGCATAAATAGCTAAATTATTTAAAGTATCTTAAATCATCGATACATAATTGTTTTCTGTAACTGATCTATTAAGGAAATAATTATATTTGTATTTTCCACGTGTAGTATTATATTCTACCTTTTTCATTTAATTGCTGTTAATAGAAATGAGTCATCATGTCACATGCATCTCAGATATCACCTTTAAAAAGTGTTGTTAAATTTGTAGTCTTAATATAATGAAATCTCAACTGTAATGCTGTTTCTAGTAAGTTTTGTGACTCGGCAGTTCTTGATAATGAATTACAAGTTCTTATGCTTTTGTTTTATTTTGTTTTTTTGTTTGTGTGTATGTTTTTGCAGGTTCTCGAAGCACATCCAACTTACCCCAAAATCAGAAAAGATATACTTGATAAGGCTCGTACATCTTTAAGACCTTGAAAATTATTTTAGCTTTTTTAAGCAAGAAATGAAAAGAATCTGAGTTCTTCCAGTTCAAAATAGGTTTAAGCTAATACTTTGTAATAGAAAGCATAGTTTTCTTTCTCCAGCAGAGGCTGCTGTTGTATATAAAGAGAAACACTATGTTAAATGGATGTCTCCTGATGGAGAAGGTGAATGAGAGCTGGTTTATTTAATTGATTCTCTTGATTAGGTGCAGATTTGGTGACTCTGGTAAAGATTATAACCCACTTCTATAAAAAATATTTTGTTAAAATCTTGGTAGTTAAGTATCCTATTTTTTTCTAAGGAACATTAGTTGTTTCTTTCAGGAAATACATTTACAAAATTGTTGTTCTCTGTTAAACATTTTTGTGATAGTCTCTGTTATTTCAAAGGTTTGAGTAAATTTCCCTGTAAATATTTATGAAAAAGAAAATATATTTTTTAATAAAGATTTTATAAATTTATGATTTGTATTCCTCTTGGAACTCAAAAGACATGGTGAGTTTTGCAAAATCAGGGTAGGCTCCCCATGTTAATGCGTAGTATTACAGAAAATGTGGCTTTCCTAGAAAAATCTTTGTGGAAAAGTATAGAGTGTGTGTGTTTCCCTTCTCTGTTGAACTGATTCTTCCTGCTCCCAATGCCTATGTGATCCCTTTTAAGAAATAACCAGTACCTGAAATTAGTTTAAATAGGTAAACCTTTATAGCAATATTTAACCTCAGCCCAAAGACGAGGTCTTTTGGTGTAACTTTAGACACTGTAACATCTGGTGGAGAATATTTCTGGTCAGTAGGGACTCCCAAAGCACACCATGTGAACGCAGCTGCAGACCCCGCTCTCCCTAGAATCCCTGCCACCACCCTGGGAGAGCACTCACTCTTTACACTGAATTTAACCTAATCTTCATAAACTCAATTCTTAACATCATTTTTAGTATGTTATCTATACCTTTTTCAGTTGCCTTTAAAAATACAATAAACAGTCTTCAATTTTAATTGCATTTTCAATAAACAGTATTTTTCCAAGTCTCTTGCTTTTCCTTAAGTACCTCATGTTTATTTCTTTTGAGCTACATTCTAGTTTCTGATCACTTCTCCAATTTTCCAAAGTCCTTTTAATTCCAATTATGTTATAAAATTCTAGTCATTCTTTTATGTATGGTATTCCATGAAAATGTTTAATAAGTAGAGCATTTATGAAACATGTCATGCCTGTTAAAATGCTTTCACATGTCTTATTACATTTATCCCCCGGTCCTATAATATAGACATTATTATCCCTGTTTTACAGTTCTGGCACTGTGGCAGATTTATCTCTTTAGCTATAACCTTTCAGCCTGAATGGACATTGTTAAAGACGTGATATAACAGAATACCCTTAGTAGTTCCAGTGAGCCTGCATCATGGAATGCTAGAATCATGGAAATTGGATAGAGAAAGTAGAACATCTCTTCTCCCAGCAAGACATTTCCAAATCAGTTTTCCTATCTGTAAAATGAGGAGTTTGTTTTTGTTTCTTTTTTCCGCACAGGCTCAGCGGCCATGGCTCACGGGCCCAGCCGCTCCGTGGCATGTGAGATCTTCCCGGACCGGGGCACGAACCCGTGTCCCCTGCATCGACAGGCGGACTCTCAACCACTGCACCACCAGGGAAGCCCTGTTTTTGTTTCTTAAGCAGCCACTTATTCTGCCATTTGTTAGATACTATTCTAGAAACTTTCTTTAAATTAGGTCTTTTATTTCTCAGTCAGCTCTCCAGAGAAATAGTATTTTTTCAGATGATGAGATGAGGCTCCAACTAAGTGATTTGCCCAAGGTCAGAGAAAAATTTTCAGAACCTGGATTCCACACCAGCCTTTCCTATATTAAGATGCCTTCCATAACTAAGAGAGACACTGTCTATAAGAAAAACTCTTTTATCTGCATGTGGCTAGCAGATGAAACTGAGTGTTCTGTCACAGAGGTGGCTAGGTAATGAGGAACAAGAAGAACTGAGTGGAATGAACGTTCTTACACATGTGGCAGCTGCCACCGAGAAGTGTAAGGGAGGAGCAGTGTAGTGTAGCAGTGAAGAACACGGCTCTGAAGTCAGACCGGCTTAGGTTTAAAGTCTGGCTTTACTACTTTCTCAAGTTACATAGGCTCTCTGAGCCTCATTTTGCTTTTCTTATCCATAAAGTAATGTATCAGGATAATAACCTTCCTCGGGTTGTTGTAAGGATTAAGTGAAAGAACGTACATAAAACCTAATGAAATCTAACTCACTTGGGCTCTTAATAAATAGTAGCTCTACTTACTTATTATAAACCGAACAGGGTCAAGTAGTAGTTGCAGTTGAGAAGAACCTTCACAGAAGAAAAAAGACAATGCAGGCAAAGCAGAGATGGAGAGGACTAGTCAGTTCCCCTAGAAGCACAGCCGTACAGGAGTCAAGATTCTCATTCATTGTCTCCCTCCCTCCTTCCCTCTCTCGCTCCCCTCCCCCACCAGAAATTATGTTGCACGCTTTGCATGCATAAATCTCACTTCATCTCGAACAGACTTTTGACCTTCTCTCCTCTGCTGGATTTCTCCCCCTAATCCCCACTTACTGTCTCCAAGCTTCCCTCTCTAGGCTTATTCTTTCATTCAGGTACCAGTTTATTATCACCTTCTCAGAGGCCCTGTCCATGTCCAGGCCAACACTCTAAAGTAGCCATCACGTCAGTCTGTACCCTGTCACCCTTGTTACACTATTTAGCACTAACTAATCTCTGACACTTTTCTTGTGCACACGCCCAAGACTGTACATCCAGGAAAGCTGGAACTCAAACTGAACTGCTTGAAGGAATCAGTGCCCATGGCATGTTCAATGATAGTTTGGGGCCCACACGGAGGACGGGGAGGGAGGGACACAACATGAATCAATTTTCTGTGCGTTTGGGGTTTGAATACCACCACCCTCATAGTAAGGAAGCATTTTTAGGTTCAATGCCCTTTGACCTTAGGCCAGCTAGTATGGTGAACTGGGTCCCAAAAGGAAACAGCTCTCTTTCCCATTAGTCAAGAAGCTAGAGCAATTCTGGAAGGGTTTTATGTATGGACAGCTGAGGAAGCTAGGTTAACTTTGCACTAGAATAGATAATAGAGTCACTATGGAAACCAAAAGACCAGTTAAGACCGACAGGAACTCTCCTAGTTTGGGTCTGGAGATAAGTGAAGAGCCTTATAACAGGATCATATTAACAGTGCTAGTGCTGATAAAGTAGCAAATGCTTGTATGTTTTATTTTGCTTTTCGTTTTTAATGAAAGATTGGCAACAGTGCAAGAAAACCACCACATTCATCCTTTCGGAAGGGAATTTGGAAGTATGGATTTAAGATTCTGTTCTTTGACCAAGTAATCCCACTTAGAGAAATTTATCATAGGGGACATTCAGAAATTTCCTCAAAGGTTTTTGGTTTAAAACACTGTAGAAGCAAAGAGCTTGGGTTTTTTGGTTATTGCCAAAACATTCAGCATAAATGAAGTGGTCAAATATATTAGTTTACCCAATAATGGAGTACTATGTAGTCATCAAAAACTGTTTTCAAAGATTTTTTCTTTTTTTACTATTTTTTACAGAAATTTTAAAGATTTTTAACTGCTAAGATTTTCACAAAATAAGTGAAAATACAAGAAACATAACTTCATATAACATTAATTTGCAAAAGAATATAAATAGATGTATATGTAAGATACACAACTAAACGAAACTAACCCAATTTTTAACAGTAGTTATATCTGAGTGATGAAAAATTTGCCATTTTTCAAGTTAACTGCAAGGAACACACACTAAAAATTAGGGTTTTTCCCTTTTTTTAAAAAAAAAAAAGAATAGCTTTCTTAAAGAGGAATAGAAAAACTCTTAACACCCACACTTTAATGGTTTGTACAAAATGTAATCTGGTTTATTTCAGTTGTCAGAGAAAAAGATTCAGGAAGTAGAAGATTGAAAAAGACTGCCGGAAAATGGCAATAGGAGAATGGCAATAGCAACAGTAATAGGAGTTCACTGTTACTAGTAACCGAGTTTTAATGATGATCCTACCGAATGTAACTAATAAGAAGCCGGAGGAAATACCCGAAATCACACAGGGCCACAACGTGCAGTTGTGTCGTGTGAGCCCTGGACAGATTGACCCACCCGAGGGGGTAGCAGAGGAGCAGAAGCTAGCACTCTGGGTCTCACAAATGCAACTGCACCCCCTTGGAGGAAGAGGATCCCTTACTAATTGGAACAAAGTTTGAATGAAAGGTGAGGAATTAGAGACAGAAGAGAAAAATGTTTGGCTATAGGGCTGAGGGTAAGGGAGCAATAGAGTGATGGCTACAGAGGTTTATGAAAGGGTTTTTGTTTTCTGTTTTTCAAGACAGGAGCTACTTGAGCATCTTGGAATATTTATGGGGAAAAGTCAGTAGATACTGAAGGTATAAGAAAGAGAAAAGGGGGAAGCCTGAGGAGGAAAAGGGGTCCAGGGGATGGTTTAGAAGAATTAGAGTTGAGAGGGATGTGTGATTTCTGTAAAGGGAGTAAAGGAACAAAGTAACTGTAGAAAGAGGTGTTAGATATATAAAGGTGGGCTTAGGAGCCCTTATGCTAATTTGCTCCATCAGTTTTATAATGAAGTGGACTTTGACCTAAAGGCAGTACCACTCCTTCATATGCATGGAATTTGGGGGCGTCTGTTTTCCTTGAGCTCTGAAGTATTTTCACTTACTTCCAGGTTCCTGATTGTGGTTGCTGGAAGTCTGCCTGCCAGATTAGAGGGGGGTTACTGTAACATCATAAATCATAGTTACGAGCAAAAAAGTGTTACCCACCTTTTAATACTCTTAAGAACCAGATGTTTTCTAGAGAAATGCCTGACTCTACAATTTGTCTTACAGTGCACGTAAATGAATCTGCCACGCTGCCCATAAAACAATTTGATCCCATAAATGAGGAAAGCTGAGGAATGAGCAGCTTCTAAATGTCTTCCTTCTAGTGGTATAACCTTAGAATCTATGGCAACCTTTAAACGAGGCTGTTTTCAAATAGTGTGTATGTTATTTTTATCTTTCTTCAAACAAATTCTTTTGGCAATGTAATAGAAACTCTGTTTTAAAAAAACAAGTGTATTTTAAGAAAGTAATTACTATTTCAGTTTCCGCCAGAGGCAGGCTAGTTTTATTTTTAATGGGTAAATGATGTAAGAACCTTAAAAAACAAAAACAAAAACTTGAAACACTAAGAACAGGGCTGTGAAGTATTCAGTAGTATCCTCACTTATAATGAGTAATAGGTCCTGTTTCACAGGTAGAGATTAAACTTTTTTTGGAAAACACCCTAAGCTTAAAGAACACTGGAGGAAAAAGTGTGCTAAAATGCTAAGCAGTTACAACAATGCTCTTTTCAAACAATTTAAGTTAAATACTTGAAGTTGCTCTAGTCAATGAATGAAAACTCCCTGACATATACTTTCTTGACAAGTTTCCAGCCAATTTTTCACATTGTCACAAATTGCAGAGGATAATTTGAGGGGGACACGGGGATTGGGGAAAGTCCAGGATATTGAGAACACCCAAGAGCAAAGTTAAAATGATGGAGCACAGACCACACAGATTTCAGGAGAAGAAATGTGACCAATGAGATGTGTCTGGGTCCTGATATCAGTTCTCTGTGCTGAACAAGTAACTCTACTGTCTCTTATGAAGTGTAGTATCTTTTTTGTGTGAGTTAGCTTACTGCTGTTTCCACAGATTTCTTAAAATGTAAATATTCATTGCTTTAGTTCCAATAAAAATTGGGTTTTTTCCACACACAAAATTTTTGGTTGATTTTTCATTTAGAAATCATTTCAAACTTAAAGAAGTTTCGTGAATAAGAAAAGTACAAAGAGCACCCACATGCCATTTACCCAGATACATACTAAAATATTGTTAGTATTTTACCTCATTTGCATCTTCTCTTTGTATATACAAATTTTGTATATACATTTATACACACACACATATACACACCTATATGTAAAATGTTTTTTCTGAACATTCTGAGAGTAAGTTGCATACATCATACATGCCTCTGTACTCCAAAGTACTTCATTGTGTATTTCATGAGAATAGGGATATTCTCCAGTTTAATGACAGTACAGTTATGACCATCAGTTAATTTAACATAGATACAAAACTTTTAATCTGCCACTATTTACCGCCAACTGATCCAATAATATCCTCTACAGCATCTTTTCCCTCCAGTTGGGTTCCATTCTAGGATTGGGTATTGCATTTACTTGTCATGTCTTTAGTCTTGTTTAACCCAGAGCATTTCCACAGCCTTCCTCTGTCTTTTATAAAATAGCTATTTTTGAAAATACAGTCCTCTGCCCCCCCCTTTTTTTTTTAATTTGAGTGTTCCTTTGTTTTGGGTTTGCCTGATATTTCCTTAAGATTCAATCTGAGTTGAGTGTTTCTGCCCATAATACTATATAAGTGATGTGGTGTCCTCATGGTATCACATCTGGAAACACAATGTCCACCTGCCCTCATTGGAGACATTAATTTTGATTACACATGTCAAACTTTTCTACCATATAATTGTTATTTTTTCCCTTGCAACTAATAACCAATCTATGAGAAGACACTTTAAGATCTTACAAATATTCTGCTCCTTCAGAAATTTCCCCTAGGGCTTCCCTGGTGGCACAGTGGTTGAGAGTCGGCCTGCCGATGCAGGGGACACGGGTTCGTGCCCTGGTCCGGGAAGATCCCACATGCCACGGAGCGGCTGGGCCCGTGAGCCATGGCCGCTGAGCCTGAGCATCCAGAGCCTGTGCTCAGCAACAGGAGAGGCCACAGCAGTGAGAGGCCCGTGTACCGCAAGAAAAAAAAAAAAATTTCCCCTAGATTAGCCTGATTCCTGCCTGATCTAATATTCACCATGATGATTATAAATGATGATATTCTAACGTCACCACTTTCTCCACATGTTCCAACCAGTCAGCCCTTAGCATTTTACTATAAACAAGAGCCCCTCCTTTGCTTATTTTTCTTTTTACTTTTTTTTACATATTTATTATTTAATATCATATGTGTTCATGAATTCCTATTTTTTCATTGGTTCATAATTCATTAATGCCTTTAATTATTTTGGTGCTCAAATGGTTTCAGATTTGGCCAGCAGGACCACTTCAAGTTGGCTCCTTTGGTGTCCTTGTGACTACCCCTATCTTTTTCTTTCTCTCTTTTCCTTTTTTTTTTTTTTTTTAGCATGTTCCTGCATTCCTAGCATAACAAAATATCCCAGGTTCAACTTCTAATTACCCTGTCCCAGCCCTGGAATCAGCCATTTCTCTGAGGAGCCCTGGTTCCCTTTAGTGGGGCAAAGGTGTTAGAGATCAAAAACTTAGTGTAAAGTGTGCTCACTGCCACTAGGGTGAATTGTTTCTAAACCCTTTCAGCAAACAGAAAACATATGCATGTATATATGCACTCACATGCATATATACACATATATATGTGCACACATATACATGCATACACAGGTGTAAATACACACATACTGAAACATGTTTCAGAAATCACAAAATTACACCAATTCCTCCAAATCCAGTTTATCACCATAGGGTTCTTTCTTGTGTTCCCATGTCCCTTCTTCCACAATGAGACCCTGAGTCCCAACAACTTCATCATATTTGGTCATTTCTTCAGTCTTATAATCCATCTAAAATAGTTTCAAAATTGCTTCACCCAGATGCTCACAACAAAAGAAAACCTACCAAAAAGAACTCAGGATTTGTCTCCCACTTTTCCCAGTACCACCAATTTTGATTGATTTTGATGTTTACAAATTTAACAGCATATTTTAAAATGTTACCATAAGCCTTTCCCAGTGGTATGAGATATTTTAAAAATCCAACTAAATAATTTATTGATGACAGGAGGGTGTGTCTGCTCCATAGACCAGCTTTGCAGTTTCCTTCCAAATATTCATCTACTTGCAAAATAAATACCATCCCTTCCCACACCAACCAGTATCATATTAATGATGCAGTAGCAAGAAAAAGAGTCGGAAACTCTGCAGCTTAAGCGAAACATCATGTGCTGAGGATTGAGAGTTAAGATTTTTAAAAAAATATGTAGCAGATATATATGATCATAAATGGATTTATTTTTGTTTGCCCTTAGGTATTTTCAGACCCCTTGCTGTGATAGTTTACATGGCAGTTATAAACGTCTCTAAAAACATAGGGAAATTTTCTTCTTAGATTATTCAAAATACTAGTTTCTGGTTTATAGCAACTAACACCATTTTACCCTCAACCTGCTTTTTCAAACTGCTGCCTTTTTTCATTGAGTGAATCCTGGTCGTTGAAAAATTCAGATTTATTTCCCCTATTCTTTATTTTTGTATTTACATCTTATATCTATTTTCTTGAGTCCTATGGCCTCACAAAATGCTTTTGAAGAGCAGAGCTGCAGAGATGATGGGGAGGTCAGCTATGTTAATTTCAAAGTGCCCCAGTCTTCAGTGTGAGGTTGCCTAGCAACCCATCACTCAGGCCTCCTTTGTGGATGCGAGAAGAGGAAGCAATTCTCCCATACACACTCAAGCCGAGATGGTTTTATAAAGTGAAAAACCTTTTGCAAAGGCTTCAGCACAACCCCTGTCTCTCCGTTTCTGCCCACTTTATGCACTTCACACATGATGAGAGAAATGGTCCACCTTTTGATGCCTTAGATCTGATACAGATATAAAATGGAGCTATACACGCTACGATCAAACAGTGGAAGTGACCTGTATCCCTACGTTAAGCTGAAACACATTAATTAAATCTCTTGTCATCCATTTTCTTACATGAAAGCATACTTTCCCCTCAAGTTCTAAAAGCCAGTTATGTTAAATGAAACTGCAACTGCCTGCTGAGCATCAGTTACCATAGCGACGTGAGGCAGGAGTATTTTTCTCCTTAGGCACAGGATGGCTGAAGTGTGTTCAATCAGGGACTCAAGCAGCATGCTGACTAGAAATCAGGCATCTGGGAAGAATCTGCTCTATTCCCTTTTCTCCACACTAACTTGAAAAAATAAATAACCCCTCTGCTATTCCCCCAAAGCTATTCGTTTTTTAGAAGTGAACTTCAGTGGGTGGCAGAAGTGCCCTACCTTAGGGCATATAGGAAAAGGGAGAACAATGACACATGCTAGTAAAGTCCATGTGAACAGCTGAGCCACGTGGAGATGAGTGCCATAGAAGATAAGCTGCCCTTTCAGACATTCTGAAAATACACAGCAAAAATAACAGCTAGAAATCCATGTATTTCCACATTGTAAAAACACTGATGTACAATTTTTGAACGGTTTATGACCCCCTGAACTTATTTGCTAGGCAGCCAATGCTATTCAGGAGCACATTACGATTCAGATCCATATTGGTCTGTGAAGAGTCTATAATTGATAGTTAAATCAGGTATAAGGCACAATGCTTTGTGCCATTCTCACTTGCCTCCAAATATGGTTGAGAAGAGAGAGGCAGTATAGCATAGTGAGCTTTGGAGTCAGACAAGCTGGCTTAGCATTCTCTGCCACTTATCAGCAGTGTGATTTGGGGAAAGTTCCTTTCATTCTCTAAGTCCCGATTTCCTAACATTAAAATGGGACTAAAAAGAGGATTGTTGACAGTGTGAAATATGAAAATACATGTAAAAAAATATGTAAAACAGTTGGCATTTATAAGGATTCAAACACTGATGACAGCTGGTTAACGTTATGAACTTGGCTTATCAATCACAGTGAGTGTTCAGTCACTATTGAACACCTGGGCCACACCCAGCATTGTGCTTTACGTGTGAGGGATATTGAGGTCCCATCAAAAAGAAGGCAGCCAAGTTTGGGGATGCCAACTGCTGGTTACTCACCCTGTGGACACTTCAATTTAGTACATCATTCCCACCAATATTCTGTCCATACTGACGTGGCACTCCTCATGGTTTACCTCCAGGGCCAATTCACGGGGAAAAGTCTCACTGCTACTTTACAGTTAAATTTTGCTATTTTACCCAAACTGGTGTTACCAGCACCCTGAGTCACCATAGACTGGAGATCACCTTCCAAGGGCAGAGTTAAAATAACAGGCAACCACCAGAGAATGCACTTCCAAAAGATCTGCCAAACTGTTTTCAGCAATGAAACAACATGGAAAGTATGTGAACTCCCAAAGTGCCTATCTTGGACTCTCTTTTCTGGCAACGGTATATCTTCTGGTGATTTACTAACAAATCATTGACATAATCCCTAAAAGTATAACCTCTTAATTCAGATCATTAGTCTAACCCCTTTATTTTAGACATAAGGAATGGAGCTCAGGGACATTGATTTATCCAGTTCATATGGATATATGTGTATATATGCATAATACCTACACACATGACACTACACAGACGTGCATACACACTCATAAATATACACTCATATATATAAAGAGAGAATAAGTTCTATAGATTTTTTTTCTTGTTTATCTCAAAGTCAATTCCAAGCTCCTCATTATTAATAGTGACTATAATTTGCAAGTAACAGAAACCAACATAAGATGGCCTGAGTTATGTGTAAAAACCCAAGGATCATGGAGGCTTACTAAGATCTGCACGGAAGCTAAGAGGCAGGAAGCAACTGGAACCAGGGGCTGGAATGTCTGCTGCTTTGGGCATTTCTGTATTCATCTGTTCACCCATTTACTAAGTCAGGTCATTCAACAAATACTCACTGAAGACCGATTCTGTGCCCGACGTTGAACCCTCACTGAGCAGACGTGTTCTTCAGCTCTCACAGATATTTCACTGCTCCCATTCGTGTTACAAATTTAGCCATATGCAGTGACTCAAGTATACAGTCCCTTAGCCCGGACCCCACCTCACTCTGGGGAGGAGGGTGGGCACCCAGTGAAACAAGTCGCTCAGATCTACCTCTATGGAAAGTTGCTGGGCAGACAATCCCACAGGCTCCTCTACAAGCATGTCATCTGATCCCTTTGCACCTCTCCCTCCAAAGTACTTAAGCCAGTATTTTTTTTTTTTTAAAGTACCCAGGCACTAGCATAGCTGACCAACTACACAAAAAAAGCACAAATTTCAGTTAAAAAATGGAGAAAATAAATTTCATTAATAAAATAATTTTCAATGTGGTAAATTATTCGTTCAAAATCATTCTTCCACCTGTTTTCTTTCTACCAGATGTCTAAAAAACCCAAACCCGGACATGTAAAGGGCTGTACTACTTCAGTTTAACCAGGAGATTAGTGGAGTCTGTATTGTCAAGAGTCTCAACAACTTGGTAACTGCCTAGGCCAGTACTTTTCCAAATCAGGGAGAAAGGCTCCATAAAGACCCGTGTTTCTCCAAATTGATTAGTAAGCTATTTCAAAAAGTATGTTGATAATATAACAAGACTTTTGACCTTTATATTCCTTCCTCTGTGCAAGTTGACTCTTAAATTTACACATTATTATCAGGTAAAAGGAAGCCATTAACCATTATCCCAGCTCATTGAAAGAGAGGGAGATGCTGGGAGGGGAATAAATCAGGCTGGATCCATAAAGTGCTGTAGGATGCCTTGTTATGCCATCCCATTAAGTGTCTAGGACTCCCCCTTCTCTCCCCCTACCTGCCTTCTGTTTCTTTTTTTTTTTTTTTAAGAATGTCCAACTTGGGTAGTACTAACTGTATACTATTCTAAGAGATTTACATGTATTAACCATTTTAATCCTCAAAACAACCCTGTGAGGTAGGTGCTATGATCTCTATTTTGAAGTTGAGGAAACTGAGTCAGGAGAGGGCAAGTAACTCAGCCAAGGCCACAGAGGTAGGAATGGATGGAACTGGGGTTAAGACCAAGGCAGCCTGGCTCCAGAGCCTGTGCTCTTAACCCCAACTCCAAATCACCTCCCTTGCACACAGTTTATCCAAAACAAACATATAGCTGCAGCCAACTCAAAATGTGCCGTGCCACTGGTAGACAGGGAAAGCCCAGACACATTGCTAACACGAACAATCCAAAGACTTCATCATTACCTGCCTTCTGTTTCTTGAGCTTACATGTGTCCTGGGGCATTGTGAGGTGAGGGTAAGTTAGAAACCAAGCAAAATTTAAGGAAATGGATAGGAATCATTTTTTCAGGAAGGACCCAAACAAGATGTTAGCTGATGGAGTGAAATCTTCAGGAGAAGCAGAAGGCAAGTACAGCTAACTGAGCCCCAGGAGCAGGGGATGCTCTTTTGGATAAAACTTAAGGCTGGTCTGCTCAGTGAGCAGAGACAGTGATATCTCTGCTCCTATGAGTAGGACCATATCTTGCCAGCACACACTTGGGCAAGAATATTGCAAGGTTGCCCAAGGTCCCATCTGCATAGTTATAGCCACCACCCATTGCCCCTTCTCCCTCACCCCCCTACTCATTTATACATGGTGTTTTCCTCTCTCTTCTTCTTGTCTGTCCCCATCCTAGAACCTCTTCCTTGCCTGGAGTGAAGCCCTGTGCTTTTTTCTGTTTCTGTTCAAGATATTTTCTTGATGCCCCAAATTCTCTTGTTCTGGCTTCTAGCCAAAGTATTTTGTCCTCTTTCATATAACTAATCTAAAAAAGAAAATCTCTTCAATATTCAGATTTTTTAAATACTAAACCTTGATGGCACATCAGACCCCAAATCTAATCAATGACGTGAACAACAAAAAAATGTCTACTTTTGCTCAAGTAGCAGCTTAAAATCCCAACTCGTTGAGTGAAGTTAGGAAAGAAGAACAGAACAGTTGGTTCTGAATTAAAATTGTAACAGGAATGGAATATCTACAATTCAAAAGATATTACTAAAGAGTCAGAAAAGTAAAAAGTGTGCTTTGAAGAGTTCCTGTGTCATGCTGGCCTTCCTACATCAATCATTTCCCTCCTTCTTTCATGTAGATAGATGCGCGTTGCCTGACCTGGACTTCTATCTGTCATCAGCAGAACAGGACCATCTGGAGTCAGAACAGATCATCAATCCTTCCACACATCCAAGTTACTTTTTTTTAAATTTAACAAATATAATGCAACTGAGAAGACATTGTCAAATTCCTCTGGTGGTTCTGTCTGATTTCTGTTAGGGATCCATGACAACTCAGAGTGATGTGAGTGATGCCGTGATGTCAGGGAAAAAGCCCTGCCTTAGGAGTATTAGTTTCCTATTGCTGTAGTAACAAATCATCACAAACTGAGTGGCTTGAAACAACACAAATTTATTTTCTTAGACTTCTGGCTTCCAGAAGTCTAAAATGGGTCTCATATACGGGGAGAAAATCAAGGTGGCAGTAGAGCTGTGCTTCTTCTGGAGGCTCTAGGGGAGAATTTGTTCCTCGATGCTCCCAGCTTCTAGAGGCTGTATGCATTCTTTGGCCCATGGTCACATGACTGACCTCTGCTTCCATCATCACATCTCCTCTGACTTTCCTGTCTCCCTCTTTCCCTAATAAGGACCCTTGTGATTATATTGGGTCCACCTGGAAATACAATATAATCTCTGCATCTCAAGGTCCTTAACTTGATCATGTCTGCAAAGTCCCTTCTGCCATGTAAGTTAACACATTCATAGGTTCTGAGGATTAGGATATTGATATCTTGGCAGAGTGGGGGTTGGATTTCTCTGTCAGCCACATGGTCTGACATAATTGGAGGCTTTACTTCCTGGAAATCAGAAAGACTGATTTCTAGTCCATGCTTAGGAATTTCAGTCAGAGGAGTGCATGGGGATTGTTGGTGTCTGGGTTTGACCTTGGCTTACTTGACTATAGTCCCAAATCCTGGCCCTGGACTATAGGGTTTTACAATGAGGAGCACTGGCTTTCAGTTAGACTAACCTGGGTTTTCATCTCCACCACCTAGGAACTCTGAGAACTTGGGCAAGCCCCTTGGCCTCTCTGAGCTTCAATTGTCACCTCTTTTATGAGATGTTTTAGGAGAAACAGACTCAAGACAGAGACTTGCCCACATGAGTGCTCTTGGGAGTAACACTGGTAAGGGAGTGAGGGAAGCAGGATTGGACTGGGATGAAGTCATAAGACAGCCTCCCGCTGGTCCCACAGGAACTCTGTTGCTGGGATGACCCTTCAGCATTGTCTCCTTGTAGGGCAAACGAGCCAGGCATTGTTACCACCTGCCATGGCTGGGACAAGGGTGAGGAGAGGGAGGCACTTGCCTCAAGGACAAAATTTAGGGGTGCCAAAAACTCTGTAACCAAGATAAATGATATTTTATTGCACTATTTTTAAAAATCTAAGTTAATGCAAAATTCCACAATGAACAAAATACTGAACATATTGAGTAAAGACAGTATAAGTAAGAGTGCTGTGCAGGGTCACAAATGATCCTCAAGCAAAAGGATGAATCGGTCATTACTGATATTGTTTTTATTTAAAATTGTGATATTTTGAGCATTATGAACTATTTGCATTTTTGATTTTTAAAAATAGTACATTAAAATATTATTTATCTTGATTTGAGTTTTTTGATACTCCCTTAAATCTAGCACTGAGGCCTATTCCTCACTTGCTTCACTCTCCTACTGGCCATGTGTTGTGTGCAGGCTGTCCCTCCCCTCCCTCCAGGAGGGGAGACGATCTTAGGCCAAGGATCATTCCTGGGGCTTAGCTGTAAGCTGTAAGCCATCTGCAGCCAACACTACTGGCCCCTGGGGAAAGTAATACCTTGATCCTGAATAGGGAGATGGGACCTACCACAGCATCCACTGGCAGGATGATGATGCCTACCTATAAGGAGGTTGCTTTGTCACATAGTTTTTCCCTCATTGGGATAGAAAGATAGCCATGCAGCACTTGTGTGGCTACTAAAGCTAATTGTTTCAGATGCTAGTGAATGTGGTCACAGCCAAACCTTGGCCTGACCTCTTCCTTCCACCTTCCTGACAGCCAAACATGTGAGTGAAAGGTCTAGATTATTTACTTGGACCTGAGTCTGCCATTAATACTACTGTCAACATATGGCTTTGATTTATGGTTTATTAGCTTTGGTTAGAATTGCTGAGCAAATATGCTAAAGTGAAACTTTTCTATCCCATGGCCTGATTAGACCCTTATTCCCAGACAGCCTCCTTATGCTAGTGATCACAACCAAGTGGTGGATAGGCATAACTACTTCATTGCTATAAGAAAAAAATATATAGATATCAATTATATAGATATAGGTATCAGTCAAAGTGCAAGCCCTACCAAATGTGGGATCATAAATGCCCTTGGTGAATCTAGCCTATACACACCATGTTCTAGAAGCTTGTTAGCCTGGCATGAAGTAAAAATATAAATTCTTTTTTTTGTTCAAAGATTACTGATTTTCAAAATGGGAAGGGGTTTATAACCCCTGGGGGTTGTGTCAGAATCCCCTGAAGAATGTGTTAAACTCCACCATCCCTTCTCAACTTCCCAATGAACTAACAGCCATAAAAGGAGAAATCAACAGCAACACAATAATAGTGGGGGGCTTTAAGACCCCACTTTCATCAATGGACAGATCATCCAGGCAGAAAATCAATAAGGAAACACAGGCCTTAAATGACACATTAGACCAGATGGACTTAATTGATATTTATAGAGCAGTCCACCCAAAAGCAGCAGAATACACATTCTTCTCAAGTGCAAATGGAACATTCTCAAGGATTGATCACATGCTAGGCCACAAAGCGAGCCTCGGTAAATTTAAGAAAATGGAAATCATATCAAGGATCTTTTCCAACCACAGCACTATGAGATTAGAAATTAACCACAAGAAAAAAACTGTAAAAAACACAAATATAGGGAGGCTAAACAATATGCTACTAAACAACCAATGGATCACTAAAGAAATCAAAGAGGAAGTCAAAAATACCTAGAGACAAATGAAAACTAATGCACAATGATCCAAAACCTATGGGACATAGCAAAAGCAGTTCTAAGAGGGAAGTGTATAGCAATATATTCTTACCACAGGAAACAAGAAAAAGCTCAAATAAACAACCTAACCTACACCTAAAGCAACTAGAGAAGGAAGAACAAACAAAACCTAAAGTTAGTAGAAGGAAAGAAATCATAAAGGTCAGAGCAGAAATAAATGAAATAGAGTTGAAGAAAACAATACAAAAGATCAATGAAACTAAAAGAGGTTCTCTGAAAAGATAAACAAAATTGAAAAACCTTTAGCCAGACTCATCAAGAAAAAAAAAGAGAGGGCTCAAATCAACAAAATTAGAAATAAAAAAGGAGAAGTTACAACAAACACCACAGAAATAAAGGGATCATATGGAACTACTACAAGCAACTATATGCCAATAAAATGGACAACCTAGAAGAAATGAACAAATTCTTAGAAAGATACAATCTCCCAATACTGAAATAGGAAGAAATAGAAAATATGAACAGACCAATCACAAGTATTGAAATACAAACTGTGATTTTAAAACTCCCAACAAACAAAAGTCCAGGACCAGATGGCTTCACAGGTAAATTCTATCAAACATTTAGAGAAGACTTAACACCTATCCTTCTGAAACTATTCCCAAAAATTGCAGAGGAAGGAACATTCCTAAACTCATTCTAAAGGCCACCATCACCATGACACCAAAACCAGACAAAGATACCACCAAAAGAAGAAAATTAGAGACCAGTATCACTGATGAACATCAAAAATACTGTGCAAAAATACTCAACAAAACACTGCAAAGCTATATCCAACAATACATTAAAAGGATCATACACCATAATCAAGTGGGATTGATCCCAGGGATGCAAGGATTCTTCAATATCTGCAAATCAATCAGCATGGTGCACAAAAAATTGAAGAATAAAAGCCACATGATCATCTCAATAGATGCAGAAAAAGCTTTTAACAAAATTCAACACCCATTTATGATAAAAACTCTCCAGAAAGTGGGCATAGAGGGAACCTACCTCAACATAATATAGGCCATATATGACAAACCTACAGCTAACATCATACTCAATGGTGAAAAGCTGAAAGCATTTCCTCTAAGATCAGGAACAAGACAAGGATGTCCACTCTCACCACTTTTATTCAACATAGTTTAGGAATCCTAGACACAGCAATTAGAGAAGAAAAAGAAACAGAAGGAATCCAAATTGGAAAAGAAGTAAACCCGTTACTCTTTGCAGATGACATGATAGTATACATAGAAAATCCTTAAGATGCTACCAGAAAACTACTAGAGCTCATCAATGAAGTTGGTAAAGTTGCAGGAGACAAAATTAACGCACAGAAATCTCTTGAATTTCTATACACTAACAATGAAAGATCAGAAGAAGAAATTAAAGAAACAATCCCGTTTACCATCACATCAAAAAGAATAAAATACCTAGGAATAAACCTACCTAAGGAGGCAAAAGTTCTGTAACTCTGAAAATTATAAGATGCTGATGAAAGAAATTGAAGATGACCCAAACAGATGGAAAGATATACCATGTTCTTGGATTGGTATAATCAATATTGTCACAATGACTATACTACCCAAGGCAATCTACAGATTCAATGCAATCCCTATTGAATTACCAATGACATTTTTCACAGAACTAGAACAAAATATTTAAAAATTTGTATGGACACACAAAAGACCCCGAATAGCCAAAGCAATCTTCAGAAAGAAAAATGGAGCTGGAGGGATTAGGCTCCCTGACTTCAGACAATACAACAAAGCTACAGTCATCAAAACAGTATGGTACTGGCACAAAAACAGAGATATAGATCAATGGAACAGGACAGAAAGTCCAGACAAAGTCCTTGTCTCCAGACAAAGGAGACAAGACTATACAGTGGAGAAAAGACAGTCTCTTCAGTAAATGGCACTGGAAAAACTGTACAGCTATCTGTAAAAGAATGAAATTAGAACATTCTCTAACACCATATACAAAAATAAACTCAAATGGATTAAATATCTAAGTGTAAGACTGGACACTGTAAAACTCTTAGAGGAAAACATAGGCAGAACACTCTTTGACATAATTCACAGCAATATCTTTTTGGATCCATGTCCTAGAGTAATGGAAATAGAAACAAAAATAAACAAATGGGACCTAATTAAACTCAAAAGCTTTTGCACAGCAAAGGAAACCATAAACAAAACAAAAAGACAGCCCACAAAATGGGAGAAAACATTTGCAAATGATGCTACTGACAAGGGGTTATTCTCCAAAATCTACAAACAGCCCATGCAGCTCAATATCAGAAAAACAAATAACTCAGTCAAAAAACGGGCAGAAGACCTAAATAGACATTTCTCCAAAGAAGACATACAGATGGCCAAGAGGCACATGAAAAGATGATCAACATTGCTAATTATTGGAGAAATGCAAATCAAAACTACAATGAGATATCATCTCACACCAGTCAGAATGGCTGTCATCAAAAAGTCTACAAACAGTAAATGCTGGAGAGGGTGTGAAGAAAAGGGAACCCTCTTGCACTGTTGGTGGGAATGTAACTTGATACAGCCACTATAGAACAGTATGGAGGTTCCTTAAAAAACTAAAAATAGAGCTACCATATGATCTAGCAATACCATTCCTGGGCATATATCTACAGAAAACCATGGTTCACAAGGATACATGCATCCCAATGTTCATTGCAATGCTGTTTACAATAGCCAAGACATGGAAGCACTTCAATGTCCATCAACAGAAGACTGGATAAAGAAGATGTGGTACATATATAATATACAATGGGATATTACTCAGCCATTAAAAAGAACAAAACAATGCCATTTGCAGCAACATGAATGGACCTAGAAATTATCATACTAAGGGAAGTAAGTCAGACAGAGAAAGTCAAATATCATTCATCTGTGGAATTTAATTTTAAAAAGTGATACAAATAAACTTCTTTACAAAACAGAAACAGACCTACAGATATTGAAAACAAACTTATGGTTACCAAATGGGAAACGTGGTGGGGAGGGATAAATCAGGTGTTTGGGATTAACATACACACACTACCATATATAAGATAGGTAACCAACAAGGACCAACTGTATAGCACAGGGAACTCTACTCAATATTCTGTGATAACCTATATGAGAAAAGAATCTGAAAAAGCATGAATATATGTATATGTATAACTGAATCACTTTGCTGTATAGCTGAAACTAACACATTGTTAATCAACTATACTGAAATATAAAATAAAAATTTTTTTTAAAAAACTTCCCACTGGAGAGAGGTTCTAACACTTAACATTGTCTCCTACAAAAGATTTCATGATTACTTAACGAGTCACTGTCACTGATGGGAAAATAATATTTACATCAGGTGTACTGAAGCATAAAAGTAAAGAACCAGTGTTACAAACTGTTGACGCAAGTGCACATGAAACAAAACAGTGGCAAAACATTGCATAATTAACTTACATGCATAGAGGTATATGAAAAATATAACTGCAGCTTTTTCACGAGCCAAATTTCAACAACAGCTATTGAATGGTATTGAGAAAGCACCTCATTTGTAGAAAAAGCCTTCTTTCAAGCATACTGAGGTTTTAAATTTTTATATATTAGCTGAAGGATAAAATGGTACTTTATTATATTTTAATAATTCCCCATCACATTGGGAAATGAACATTGTTGACACTGCCTTTTGCTTCTTGACTTGATACTAGTTCTGTAGCTTTTTTTTTTGCCTTCTCCTTCTTTAAATAACTTCGCATCCTTACTAATGCAAACCTCACATTGATTGTGATGAAAGCAGCAACAGAATTTCTGGACACTGTGTCCTCTTCAGATAATGCACCTCTACAGTGAATCCGTTTTTCTAATTTTGTGGATCATTTAGCAAAGTGTACATCCTAAAATGTATCCTGTAAATGATTTTTCATCTGTGAGCTTATTTTATTTCCCTTAGACAGTTTTCTCTGTGGTTTTAACATCTTCTGGGGTAAGGTGGTGATTCTTTATATTTAGTTTTAAAAATTCTCCCAGATTGCCTTTTAAATCCAGCAGTCACTTCTCTTTCCTCATGATAATAATTTCTTTTATGAGCTGAAAGCACTTTTTTTTTGGTGGTGGTGTTTTGCTGTACTCCTAGTTGATTATACAGTATCATCACTGTTGCTCAGTGCATAAGTCTTTGAGGTTTCAACTATAGTGTCCAAATCATGAGCTTTCGTCACTGTCACTGACGAAAATTCCAGCTTTTCAGCTGGTCTTTGGAACAACATTATTTACTGCCTTTATTATAATGTCAGACAGTTGTGTATCTAGATGATCTGATGGAGGTTACACCTCAGAATCATCCTTGGAATTCCAAAGATTTATTTTCCTCTTGTTCATTAGAAAGGAAAAAAGAGAATACACCATGAACTAAAGAGTCTGCATGATAGTTATCTTTTTGTATTTTTCCCTCCGTACCCTTCTAATTTAAACTAAGATAGTGTATAACTAAATGCCCACTCACATTTCACATGTATTTTTTTAAAAACAACTCCTTCTATACATCAAGGGGGAGAAAATATCAATATTTTCAGAAACCTGGGAATAAGTTTGAGACCTAAAATATGAAAGGGAAGTTTTAGACAAGTTAATCTTGAAAGTATTAAATTGAAATAAATTACAAAATAAATTATGGTAACATAGATGAGTTGTTGACCTTTAATGTGGAAAATGTAAGGATGATGTTTTGAATTTAATGGACTGTAGATATTTTCATTACTGTCATATTATGCTTTAATAGTGGCTTTCTACTGGACATTCTGAAATCAAGTTTTTAAAGTTACATTACATTTTTAATTACCATTATAGTCCTTCTAATTTCTATGTATACCAGAAGAAAAAAATTAGATATACATTTATTTTCGCATGTACCATTATTGAAAAGCTTTTATGGTACTACGAAATGCATCAAGTATGGATTACTTAATTTCTGTCACAAATAGTAAACTGATTCGATTATGTTTGATAATTTTCTTCCTTGAAAATTATCACCTATCACTTGTTGGTAATCTTATCTGAATGTAGCTCAGAAATATGCCTAAATGCTTTGTCACTTTTAAAGGAATGGGGTTCTTTTGGGGGTGGGGGGGAACTATGTATTACATGTAAATTTGTGATACAATATTTGTGGCTTGTGAGTGTAATGAATATGTTAGATTTACACAAAAATATTGTCTTAGTATGACATCAGAGTTGACTGTACATTATTATTTAGTAACATTAAATAAATGAAGGTAGGAATTATAATTCCTACCTATTCCTATAATAGGTAGGAAGATAATCTTGCAGCATTTTTCATTCCTTTCGGAAAAATAACCTGTGAACCCTTGAAAAAGGACCTTCCATTAAACTGGTTTAGGACATTACTGGATTAGAAGAGAGTGATTGTAGCAGCCCAGCATATTGCGGTTTATGTTTTTTAGACTTTGTGTCACTCTCCTGTTTCCCCTGACTGTGCTTACACAGTGAGAACCACTCGCAGAGGCATTCAGTGGTCCTCATGCTGTTCAGATGGTCATTTGAACGGGCAGTGCATGATGTGGTGCAGAGCCCAGACCACTCAACCCTTCCTCAACTCTAATAGTTGCACTTCTGCAAAGAGGGATGGTGTCTGATGCTTAAGGGAGACTAAGTTGGGGGCATTCAGACCAATGCAGAAATGGTTTCACCACTGAGCTTCTGTGACCAGCCTGGGTAGTCAGTTCTATCTTCTTTCATAGTGACTAACTGGGGCCAAATGGTAATTACTATTATTTTTCTTTCATTCTTAAAAATGAGATTAAAATGTTTACTAGTTAAGGCTTTTGGGGAGAGATTAAGGGAAGGGATATTGTGCTCTACAATTTATAGACTATCTACCGGGAAGAGGGCACTGTATTTGGTATATGAAAAGCTTCTGTTTGCAGGTTGACTTCGAGATACTCTTAGCCATGCTAATAGTGCCACTTTAGAGGACCTCCAAAGAAAAGTTGGTCACTGTAATTTTGATACAATTCTGCTGAGTCTGTGGACATAGTCTCATTCATGACACTTACTCTATATCTGGAGAGTAGCATTCTAATGAGAAAAATGCCTGGGAAGTTCTACTGCTATCTCTTCAGATTAAGTAATGTTTGTAATTTCCAACGCTAAACTTGGCTGTTGTTGTAACTAGGAGCAAATAAAATTCAGATTTTGTTAGTCTCTGAAAATTTTGGCAGTAGCAGAAGAGAGAAAAGAAAATATTTACTTTGAACTCATTAGTAAAATACAGGAACTGCACAATAAAATAGGTACTACTAAAATTCTATCCAGTACTTTTGGTTGATCACCTTGTAGAACCAAATGAACTATGAACTCCAAATAGGATATATATATATATACATATGTAGATAGAAAAATCCTAATAAAAATCATGACATTTTGATTTAAATAATTTTGAACAGAAAGGATACCACTAAGCTTTTAGAGTTTCCCTTGGGTATGTGGGTATGTGCACCAGACACACCCTCATACCTGGAAGTAAGGAGAAAATAATTTCTCTCCATGGTTGTCATGAAACCCATGGATTTTTTTCCCATAGGAGAGGATGTGTCTGCAGCAGGCATGGGGATGGCCAAGGAAGGGTGGAACAGCTAAAAAAAAAAAATCATAGCAGAAAGAAGTAACAGAAGGCAGAGAGAGAAGATACCAATAAAAGGTGCATTGGGTTTATAAACATGTAGAAGTTTAGGGCTATCATCATTTCCTAAAGGAACAGAAAAATGAAGTAATTTCTTATTCACTTCATTTTTTTCTTTTTCCTCCATCTATCTGCTACTTATACAAATAGGCAAAAAATATTTTGAGCCAAATGATAACATTTATTGTGGGGCATATTTCCTCAAATTGTAGCCAAGTGTGATAATTATATTTAAGGCAAGGACACATATCCTATTTTTTTCTGTTTGGTTTGCTTTCATTTGTTTGTTCATTCATTTATCATTTCCAATTCATGTCGAAATTCATTTATAATTTCAGTCTAGTGTTTTAGAAACACTAGACTGAAATTATATTCTGAGCCTGATGTCTAAATAATGTCAAATGTGTATGATTGTTTGGAAAGGAATATATCAACAATTCCTAGTAATTTATTCCTTGGGGAATCAGACTGACCAGTATAAAACAAAACAATTCCATCGGTTTGCCCTCCCTTGTTGAGCTGGGTATCCACACAGACCTGAGTACGCAGTCCCATAGCCTTTGGTTGGAGAATATGAGTGGGATGCACCATAAAATCCAGGTTGAAGGGCTCTTTTGGCTGTTTATACAGAGTAATGATCTACCACAAGATTGCTCTGCTCAAATGGAAAATTTTTGTCAAACAGATTCCCTTCCATTAAGACAAGACTAATGCACAAGTTCTAATACCTTGCCAAAACATTAGTCATTGTGTCTTCTCTAAATACAAACCTAAGAAATTACCCATTTTATTTTTAGAAACAATTTCCCTTCAGTCCCCTCAGCTTTTGAGAGTGCATTATCCTGATGTGTCTCCTCTCCCAATAAAAAGTTGGGTACCCTTATTTAGTATCTCAGGTCGGCATAAGGTCTTTAGCCAATAATAATAGACCTTCATTCCACAGCAATTTTAGTTATCTTTTGGGGGACCTCAAGGGCTGAGAGATGAGTTAAACATACCCTTTAGTTCATAATGAACAATCATCAGTCTGGTCGAGGCCCGTTGCTTGTTTTCCTTTACGTGTTTTTTCAGTTCATTCCACCCCCATCCCCCTCATCCATTTTTCCCCTCCCTACAGATGGCCATTTTAATGAGTTTGATATATATCATTAAATATGTAAATATCTTTGAAAAATAAATTTGTTATGTGTATGCATGTTTTAATCTACATAAGTGGTACTGTAACAACAGACCTCATTCTCTGCCAATTTATTCACTCAATGCTATGTTTTTTTATTCACTCAATGTTATGTATTTTAAGATGGTGCTATATGTACCAATTCATTGCTTCTAATCACTGCGTATTATTCCACAGTATGTATCCAACACATTTTACTTACCCATTCCCCTAACAATAGATCTAGATTGACACCTAGCTCCCAGCTCCTACAGACTATGTAGTAGAATCTAGTGCTGGGTCTTGGGTATACAAGGGCTAAATTTCTCCAAATATTGCAGACTGATCTCATCAATTCTAAACAATTACTAACCTTGTACAAAGTTTCCCACGTCTACCTAGCACTTGGTATTTTTGAAGGTTCTAATTTTTACAAATCTGATGAGTATAAAGGGACATCTCATTCTGATTTGTGCTTCTCTGATTACTAGTGAGGATGACCATTCTACTGCATACTTATTAACCATTTGGAGTTCTCATCTGTGAATTGCCTTTTCACATCTTTTCCCAATATTTAAATTTGTTTTACAACATAGCATATTCAGTGTTTTTTTCTAATACAAAATGAGAGGAGTGAATTGGGATAGTTGCCTGTATATCCTTGGGCTTAAAATATTGCATGAAAGTTGGAAATCAGATTGTTTGGGAGAATTTCCAGATAGTGCGAACTGTTAAATATGGGTCTCAATCACAGTTTCACAACTTAATTGCTAGCTGACTTGGAGAACGTTACTCTATCTCTGTATGTCTCTGGTTGCAAGTGTATGGGTGTGTGTGTGTGTGTCTGTGCATGTGTGTGTGTGTGTAAAATAGGAGAAATAATACTTGTGGCCTATTATGAAAGGCCTATTGTTCTTAATTTAGGATCATTTATATAAAGTTTGTGGTACTGTACATGGACTATTGTAGGTGCTCCATAAGGTCAGTTTCTTCCTATTCTGTCTGACATATATGAGGAACTCAATAAATGGAAGCCCACTTATTGAGTTTATTATTGAGAATATTATTTATTTCACTCATGTTTTTATTTATTGAGAAAATTTCTCATATATTCATTATAAATTCTCATTTATTGAGAATTTTATTGACATAGTATTCATGCCATCATCATCATTGTATATTGGGAGAGTTTAGGAAAAGCCTTATCTAAAGATAAATATAGATCACCTGTCTTTTTTTAAACATCTTTATTAGAGTAAAATTGCTTTACAATGTTATGTTAGTTTCTGCTGTATAACCAAGTGAATCAGCTATATGTATACATATATCCCCATATGCCCTCCCTCTTGCATCTCCCTCCCACCCTCCTTATCCCACCCCTCTAGGTGGTCACAAAGCACCGAGCTGATCTCCCTGTGCTATGCAGCTGCTTCCCACTAGCTATTTTACATTTGGTAGTGTATATATGTCCATGCCACTCTCTCACTTTGTCCAAGTTTACCCTTCCCCCTCCCTGTGTCCTCAAGTCCATTTTCTACTTCTGCATCTTTATTCCTGTTCCTAGGTTCTTCAGAACCAATTTTTTTTTTAGATTCCATATATATGTGTTAGCATACAGTATTTGTTTTTCTCTTTCTGACTGGATCACCTGTCTTCTTAAGCTCTTTTCCAGTCCTATGTGTTCACAGAATTCACACATATAAATTTGCTTAAACCTTAGTGGCAATGAGTTGTCAGATTTCTTACATTCCCTCTCAGGTCAGATGAATATTTGATGTTTGCAATTTAAAAAAAATCTTACAAGATAATTTCTTTGGATGTTTTCTACACAGATTTTAAAATCACCAAATTAAGTCAAAAAATAAAATCCAGAAGTTTAACTAAGGCTATATTCCTTCCCTCCCTCCTCCCTCCCTCCCAGTGGGGGATTAATTATTTTTATAGCTTCTTTATAACCTAACAAACAACTTATATATTTCTTGCTGTGTCATGAATCATCATAAACTTAATGTCTTAATAAAACAGCACACATTTATTATCTCACAGCTTCTGTGAGTCTGGAGTCTGGGCATGCCTTAGTTGGGTCTTTTGCTTAGGGTCTCACAAGGCTGCAAGCAAGATGTCAGCTGGGCTGAATTCTCAGCTGGAGGCTAAACTAGGAAAGAACTGCTAAGTTCATTCAAGTTGTTGGCAGAATCCATCTCCTTGCAGTTGTAGGACTGAGGGTCCTGGCTCCTTGTTGAGTGTTGGCTGGGGGTTGCCCTCAACTCCTAGCAGCCACCCCGATTCCTAGAGGCCACTTGCAACTCCTTGCCATATGGGCTTGCCCTTGGCTTATTTCAACAAGCCAGCAAATTAGGAAACTATTTTTTTCTTTACATTTATATTTACCTCTAACTCTTATTCCTAAACATACTTTTTATAAATTCCATTTTTTCATCCCAATTTCTACATGAGTTCCTCTGTTTCTGCTTCCTTTCCTCTTTCATTCTGCAGATGTTTATTTAGCCCTCTTTATAGTTCCAAAAACTATTTTAAATACTGGGGATACAATGGTGTAAAGAAATACCCAGTAAGTCATCTTCACAGAGCTTACAGATTACAGGGAACCAAAATTATAAATGACAACTATAATATAGTGTCACATATATTATCAGCCAGAAAGCCCAAGGTGATGGGCAGGCATGTAGGAGGAATACCCAAACTGTTCTGGAGGGGAAAGGAAAAACTTCTTAGAGGAAGTGACCACATTTTAGTTAAAAACCTAGAATAGTAGTAAAAGAGCAGAATGTAAAACTCTATACTAAGGACCAAACATTTTTTGTGACCTAAACAGCAAGCAGAATTGACTGTATTTTCACCTGTCTGCTTGAAATTATAGCTTAAACCTCAATCAATTAAGTACATTAGAAAAAACTAAAAATAGAACTACCATATGATTCAGCAATCCCATTCCTGGGCATATATCAGGAGAAAACCATAATTCGAAAAGATACATGCACCCCAATGTTCATCGCAACACTATTTACAATAGCCAAGACATGGAAGCAACCTAAATATTCCTCAACAGAGGAATGATAAAGAAGATGTGGTACATATATACAATGGAATATTACTCAGCCCTAAAAAAGAACAAAATAATGTCATTTGCAGCAACATGGATGGGCCTAGAGGTTATCATACTAAGTAAGGCAGAAAGAGAAAGACAAATATCATATGATATCACTCCTATGTGGAATCTACTTTTAAAAAAATGATACAAATGAACTTATTTACAAAACAGAAACAGACTCACAGATATTAAGAACAAACTCATGGTTACCAAAAAGGAAATGTGGGGCGGGGAGGGATAAATCAGGAGCTTGGGATTAACATACACACACTACAATATATAAGATAGATAACCAACAAGGACCTTCTGTATAGTACAGGGAAATCTAATTAATATTCTGTGATAACCTATATGAGCAAAGAAGCTGAAAAAGAATGAATATATATATATATATAAAACTGAATCACTTTGCTGTACACATGAAACTAACACAACATTGTAAATCAACTATACGCCAATAAAATTTTTTAAAAATTAAGTACCTAAGTTTTAGCAATGCATCAGTAAAAATGAATTTATGAACAAACTCATAAAAGATTATAATGTTGTTGAATAAAAATTACTATTAGCTATCTAAACTTAGAACTCTTGACTTCTCTATGGCTCATTTCTCTCATTTATAAAATGAGTTGGAGATTATCATTTCTAAGATGTTTAACTGTTTCTAAATTCCATGATTCTATGATTGAGAATGGCATTACATAAACAGAAATGATGGTGCTGGAGGACACTTTAGCTGAGATCCAAGCCCAGGTCAGCCAGCCAATCCAGGTAAGACCTCCACTAGCAAAATCTTTGTGTGAATTATTAAAAGGCTCCCCCTTCTGGTGGATGCTTTACAGAAAGGTGTCTTTTCTTCAAGGCACAAGTGCTTTTCAAGAGCAGTGAGGGTTGGATTCAGGGCCTCAGATGCCCTCGGACAGAGAGGAAAAAGTATACGATGGTACTGAGTCTGGTGTTATTTCTGATCCAGTTAGGACCATTCAAAGCTCCAGCTTCACAAGATATCAGAAATGTGGTGGAAGAGGATGAGGCGGTGATTTGTTTGCTGTCACAACCCACCTCAGATCCATGTAAATTCCTGAGCGCTCCAGTATAGGAAGTAAGGTGCTCTTGGATTTATTTTATTTTAATTTACCTGAGCACCTAACATTTTTGAAAGTAGGATTATACATTTGTATATTTTCAAATATTTCTATTTCATTTTTTCCCCTTACCTAGTCTTTTTTCAGGCTCTGATGTAATTACACTTAAAACATTTGGGGACTGGCAAAATTATCAGATTTACAAGGAGAAGCCTACCATCTATTGAGGTAAATTTATCATTTTCCTCTTCTGACTGATAGCTCCTGTCACAGCCCTTCCTCTGCCCCAGAGCCCTCCATCAGCAGTCAATCCCCTTCTTGAAAGCCCAGATACCCCTGTGATTTATCTCCCCAGGTCAGGCTGTGTCACTGGTTACCTGGTAGCTATCCAGGAGTAATTTGACTTATTTAAATCCCCACCGGTCTCAAAGGCCCAGTGAGCTCCACCCAGCAGGCGTCTCTCCTTCCTACAAGCATTCAAGTTCCCAAATGCCCTAGAAGCTAAATGCCTTCTTCGCTGCCTCACCAGCTGGCACATGGATGGACTGTGTTTTTTGTTCAGTTTTGGCACTGAACTGGGTAGTCACGGCTGGGCCGATCCTGGAGAGTCTGAGAATCCTTCCAGAACATGACGCCCACTTCCTCCATAAAACGGAGCCCAGGTGGGGTCTTTAAAATGAAAGTATAAGATGAAGAATATTATATATAGTGAGTAATATTTTATAGTAATATTATATATAGTAATATATATATATAAAACCACTTTTCTGACAATAGCAATTTATTGAGACTGAGGTCCAAAAAATGGTCAACTTTAATTACATTATTATCAATTCTTAACAGCTAATATTTATAGTTATTGATCACTCACTGTGTGGCAGACTTATTGCTAAGCACTTTCCTGAATTATCTAATGGAATCCTCACAATGTCAAGAAGTTGCTTCTACTATTATTTTAAGGACAATCTCCTTTGTTTTACAAATAATTTTACAATAATTAATTAGTAAAAACGTTTAAATGACTTCCTAGAAGGTGTTTAAAAATGAGATAGATGGATATGTATTGCCATGGAAAGATGTTCAAGAGATATGTTAAATTGGGGCTTCCCTGGTGGCGCAGTGGTGGAGAGTCCGCCTGCCGATGCAGGGGACACGGGTTCGTGCCCCGGTCCAGGAGAACAGTATGGCTGTTCCTTAAAAAACTAAAAGTAGAGCTACCATATGACCCAGCAACCCCACCACTGGGCATATACCCTGAGAAAACCATAATTCAAAAAGAGTCATGTACCACAATGTTCACTGCAGCACTAGTTACAATAGCCAGTACATGAAAGCACCTAAGTGTCCATCGACAGATGAATGGATAAAGAAGATGTGGCACATATATACAATGGAATATTACTCAGCCATAAAAAGAAACGAAATTGAATTATTTGTAGTGACGTGGATGGACTTAGAGTCAGTCATACAGAGTGAAGTAAGTCAGAAAGAGTAAAACAAATACCATATGCTAATGCATATATATGGAATCTAAAAAAAAAAAGGTTCTGATGAACCTAGGGGCAGGACAGGAATAAAGACGTAGAGAATGGACTTGAGGACACAGGGAGGGGGAAGGGTAAGCTGGGACGAAGTGAGAGAGTAGCATTGACATATATACACTACCAAATGTTAAATAGCTAGCTAGTGGGAAGCACCTGCATGGCATGGGGAGATCAGCTCGGTGCTTTGTGACCACCTAGAGGGGTGGGATAGGGAGTGTGGGAGGGAGATGCAAGAGGGAGGGGATATGGGGATATATGTATACATATAGCTGATTCACTTTGTTATACAGCAGAAACCATCACAACACTGTAAAGCAATTATACTCCAATAAAGGTGTTAAAAAAATCCCCCAAATATAATCACATTAATCTTGTCTCAGGTTTTTGCTGGCATTTACTTATTTATTCACTTACTGAGCACCTGTGATGCACCAGGCACAACACAGTTCTTGCTGTCATGGAGCTTGCTGTCTCTCTTCCCATTAGATACAATAGACAAACGCATACAAATCATTTCCTCAATTTTGTCAAAACGGTGGGGCTGTTCAATATGCTTAAAGCTAAACATGACCTAAGCACACCCCTGAAAATTTACATCTTTGAGAACCAGCAGCCAGATTAGGTGGAAGAGCCAGACTGGTCAGTCCAAGTCAGGAAACTTGTAACAACAGGTTTTCCCATTTTTCAGTGATTTAGATCCCTCAATGACTAATGCTTGTGGAACTGTATGGTGATTTTTGCCAAATGTCTTTATCAAAAGAGGAGAGTAAGGCTTTAATTCTCCATGAACTTGTTTTTCTTTCTCATCAGCAAAAACACTAAGGGGCATCTCTAGGGCTTGACTCTAAGAAGAAGGCTAGGCTGAGCCACCTGATTTTACTGTTGTAACATCATTTCTCAAAACACCTCCAATAGGCCCTGAGTGGTGGGGAGCTCCAGGGAGAAACAAATCATCTCACCCTGTGAATTGGTGAAACATTTTGCTGGACACTATCATATGACACTTTTGATTCCTTATAAGTTGAACTAGACAGTACTTGGTTCAAGTTTCTGACCTAGTGATTTTGGATGTATTATCTCACATGTGACAAACAGGTTCTTGGTGGAAGGTATCTACAACTCTTTGTGAAATGAAGTCGGTTTTGTTTTGTTGTGATGCCCATTTGAAACCTGAGGAACTTGAAGCTCAGGAAGTAAATGGTTCCCTAACCTCCCCACTCAAAGATTTTTACTACAAGCATGTGGGAACCACGGTGACCCATGGCCCTGATCATTTCTTCTAAAGGTCTAAGGACCCAGGAATTCCCTAGTCGTCGCACAATGAAACTTCTATAACTTCATCTGGAAATTCAGCTGGCAGGAGGGACAGGGACTTCTCAAAACACTGGGAGGAAACAAAAACCAAATCCCATCTCTGTTTCGATTTTCCACTTTCTTGGTGTCAGCCACTGGATTGTCAGAGTTAGTCTCCCACTCACTTTCTGAGCTAACATGCAACAAAAGGACATGGAAGTGCTGTGCTACCTCCAAGTTCATCGGTAAATATTTATTGAAATAATTAATGAATTATGTTGAATAAAGAAATGAATGAGCCCAGATTTTTCTCATCCTGGAGACCAAATGAAGTTCTGTCTTCAAAGATTAATTGAATTTCAGGCCAATCCCAGAAAGAATAACCAGCTGGTGCTAAGAAGTTTTCACATATTTGGTTTCATTCTAAAGCCCTTAATAGGTTTCATTCCTTTTACCGTTCCTCCATAGCAGATCATTTTATCCCAAGACTAGGAGAAAACAAAATGTCTTTAGTGCTCCTAGATTTTCCAACTTCCTTTGATTAGGAAGTAAGAGAGAAAACCAAGTGTAGGGAGAATGACTGGCCTACTCTTAGCTAGCTCTTTTCAGGTTGGAAAGGAAGATGTTTCTTTTCATTTAGAGCAGCTCCTTGGGCTCTGTGCAGGTAAGCGAGATATAGAGGCATTTTTCTTGGCATTCTAAGTGGAATTGGCCCTTGAAACGGCTGAATCTCAGGTGGCATACTCAAGGGCTTCAACCACTCAACTGAATGTGGTTGCGCTATGGGAAGTGACTCAGCTGAAGACCCTTCATCAATCGTGGGAGTTCTCCTGCTATGCCATGAAGCCACCCCACTCCATTTCCCAGCACTCCAGGCCCTTAGCCTTGACAGATAGTAATATCTTACCTAGTGAGACAGATAACCGTCCCCATGGATGCTTGATATTTTTAGTGGCAAATTTATAACACACACATACATATGTGTAGGTAGATACATAGATAAAGGTTAAGATTCGTAAATTTCTATTTTTCTCACTTACAACAATCCACACTCATTAACAATTTTTCCACAGAACTCTTGAACCACAGGTAGAGTCATTAACTACAAATAAAGTGGGAGGCCTTTGGCAAGAGAGGATTGATTTCCTTTCCTTCAAACTACTCTCTGCCTCAACAGCCTGTCATCCTATCCCTATCTCCCTTCTCTGCTTTAAAAGGGAGAAAAACACAAAAGCTCTCCTAAGGATATTTGTCAATGATTAAAATTCCAATACTGGAAGCATATATTCCTTTGATATAATGTGTTACCACTTAATGATACATAGATTACTCTGGAGAGAAGGTGCAGGTTTGGGGCTTCCCTTGTGGCGCAGTGGTTGAGAGTCCACCTGCCAATGCAGGGGACACGGGTTCGTGCCCCGGTCCGGGAATATCCCACATGCCACGGAGCAGCTGGGCCCGTAAGCCGTGGCCGCTGAGCCTGCGCGTCCGGAGCCTGTGCTCTGCAATGGCAGAGGCCACAACAGGGAGAGGCCCGCGTACCGCAAAAAAAAAAGAAAAAAAAAAGAAAAAGTTGCAGGTTTGACATCATCATCTTTACCTTCTAATATTGATAGTGGAAAGATTTGGCTCCAAAAACCAGCCCTGAGATTCACCAAGGTAACAGAGTAGGGAAACCCTGAGTTCACTTCCTCTCACGAGCACACCAAAATCACAACTGTTTGCAGAACCATTGATGAAAAAGACCGGAACCTACCAGAAGAGATCCTCTACGACTAACGACATAAAGAAGAAACTACAATGAGATGGGTAGGAGGGGCAGACAGGCAATATAGTCAAGCCCCACACCCCTAGGTGGGTGATTCATAAACTGTAGAACAAATATATGGCAGAGGCTCTCTCAAAAGAGGGAGAGTTCTGAGCCCCACGTTGGGCTCCCCAGCCCAAGGGTCTTGCACAGCGAAGATGAGCCCCCAGAGTATTTGACTTTGAAGGCCAGTGGGGTTTAATTTCAGGAATCCCACGGGACTGGGGGAAATCGAGATTTCACTCTTAAAAGGCCCACACAAAATCCCACATGCTTCTGGACCCAGGGCAAAAGCAATAATTTGACAAGAAACTTGGGCCAGACCTGCTTGCTGGTCTTGGAGAGTCTCCTGGAGAGGTGGGGTCAGCGGTGGCTCACACTGGGGACGTAGACACTGGCAGCAGCCGTTCTCGGGAGCTCATCCTAGCGTGGACGCCGGAGCTGTGGACGCTGGGGCTGGCGGACGCCATTCTGAAATCTTGCCTCTAGTGTTAACATCTGGCCCCACCCAACAGCCTGTAGGCACTAGTGCTGGGACAATGAGGCCAAGCAATTAACAGGGCAGGGATACAGCTCCTCCCATCAGCAGACAGGCTGCCTAAAGACCTCCTGAACCCACAGCCATTTCTGGACATGGCCCTGCCCTCAGAGCCCTCAGGACCCAGCTCTACTCACCAGTGGGCCGGCACCAGCCACAGAATCCCCTGGGCCCTAGCCCTGTCCTCAAGAAGCCTGTTCTAGCCACTGGATCAGCCTCACCCACCAAAGGACAGACACCAGATACAAGAAAACCACAAGCCAGACCCTGCCCACTAGCAGGACAACACGAGCTTCCGGACACTTCAGACCCTGATCCACTGTGTCAGGAGCTGCCCCTCCCCATCCCCAACCAGCCATCTGACACCAGCTCTGGGATCCATGGACTCTGCAACCAGACTCCAGGACCCAGCTCTCCCTGCCACTAGTCTGGCACTAACACCAGAATTTGGCTTCACCCACCAGTAAGTGGGCAACAACCCTGGATCCTTCTGGACTCTGAGTCTGCCCACCAGTGAGTCAGCACTAGCCCCAGGGAGCCACTGGGGTCCTGCAGCAAGCCGCCTCTCAACGCAGTCCCACCAACCAGTAGCTGGAAGCCTCCGCACAAGGCAGGGCTTGGCAACCAACCAGACTGGGGGCTTGCCAACCAAGCCTACTAGACCCCCCCCCCCACACACACACCTAGCCTGCCACAACAGAAGGACCCACACAGCTTTCATAGAGAGAATCTAAGAGAGCTCTCACAGGGGGAAGCTATATGAGTATATAGTTCAGCTGACAAGGGGGAGTGCACTGCTGGGATGCGTAGGATGTCTCCTACAGGAGGCCACGTCTCCAAAGTTGGGAAATGTAACCTACCTGGTACATAAAAATACAAACAGCAACTTAGGCAAAATGAGGTGGCAGAGGCATATGTTCCAGATGAAGGAACAAGATAAAACCCCATAAGAAGAACTAAGTGGAGAAGCGTAACCTCCCCGAGAAAGAGTTCAGAGTAGGGATCTTAAAGATGATCGAAGCACTACGGAGAAGAATGGATACACAGAGCGAGAAGTTAGAAGTTTTTAACAAAGAGTTATATTGATAGAGAAGAATGCAAAGACCATGAAGATTCTAAATAAATTTTCACAGTGGTATTGGTGGTAGATAAGTCTATAATAGGTAATTTGGAGTATCAAAGAAAACCTGTGGCTACCGAACATTGTGGGCAGGGTTGGCACTAAGATTATTTTTTACCTCTTGCATGTGGCTAGTGAGGAAAGTAAAAGTGTCATATAATAATGAAAAGCACTTGCAATAACAACTGTAACTATCAAACATTGTCGAATTTTTTATTGATGTATGTGAACTAAACTCTAATTGTTAAAACATTCATTACCAGAATGTATTTCACAGTAAGGTTTTGGAGTCAGAAACACTAGGGCTCTTATACCAGGTTAGCCATTTGTTAGCTGTATAAATTTCACTCTCTCAGCCTTATTTTCAGTTAAGATGAATTTAAGTATACCTATCTTACAGTGTTTCCTAATAGGTAATATAATACATGTTAATTATTTAGTGCAATGCAGATTCATTTAAATAATATAGTGATGATGACAACTAGAACAATGGTGATAATATTAGCTATTTGAGAAGCACTAGTCAGGATTTTGCCCTTTCCAGTTACTCTATTTGTATTAAAAGAAAACTCCTTAGAACCTTCAGTAAAGACATCTATGATAACATATTCATAACATTTTTGAACTTTAATTTCTTCTGATAAGTTCAAATCTACATATATTCCCAAGGCCCAACCTGGATCTAGTATTACTGATGGCGTTCATATATGCTTTGAGCTCTTTTCAATATAAGCAAGTCAAAGGTTATATATTGTCCTATCTATTTCCTCAGCAGTCTGGGAGCCCCTTGAGTTCCACCCTGGGTACTTGCCTAGTCTGTGCTTTCCTCTTGACATTGATTATTTCCATAGAATCAACTAAAACTGGGTCTATATACTCAACCAACTACTGATTGTCTCTGTCTGAATGCCCCTCTCCACTGCACCTCCTCTGAGCCTTTATAATTCAGTTCAGGTATCAGCCCTTATAGGAACTCTCCCTTTCACACCTGGTTTAAGAGCTACTCTTCTGAGTGCTTACCCTGGTAAATCATATACTTTGTGTAATGTGACTATTTGGTGCCTCACACAACTCAGATATATTTAGTGTATGATGTATAGCTAATGTCACTTTGTCCTTCCATTCCTTTCTATCTATATTCAATGCACATGCTCTATATACCCTATTTGTATTTAACATATCTCACAGGTTACTATTTACTTAATCTATGCTTAATCATCTTCTGAGTTTTATCCATCCCATTTGTCTTCTCGTCTTCTATAGCTTAATTAAGTATTCTGAAACAAGGTAGTAAGCACACATTATAGATTATGTATTTCTTCATTCAGTACCACTGATTTGAAATATTCTCTTTCTTCTCGAAAGAGACCTATGATCTTATATTCTTGACAGTTCACCCTTTGAACCTAGACCAGGAATTAAGAATATTTAATTTAGAGGATAAACAATCTATTCCTATTCCTTTCACTTCCAAGGTAATTTATAGAAGTCAAGTTAAATGGCACCTCGGTCAAGCAATTTGCCCTCTCCAGGTTTGTTTCCTCTATAATACAATTAAGGTATTATATGAGATAAATGTGAATTCTGCCCTTTAAACCTCTCGGGGGCATAGAAGCATGTTCAAATTTTGATGGTTTCACAGATCATACAAGGAATGAGATCTGTCTGGTCTAAGGATCGGTGGCAATCTAAGTTGAAACTCAAAAAACTACCCTAGTAACAAAGCAATGCTTGCTGCCATGGAGTGTTCTCAAATTTTCAGTGTGGTAGGCCTAGCCATGTCTTTTCCTAACCACTTAGTTACTTGTAGTTCACCTGATGTGTAGGGCAGCCAATCATCCTAGTTTGCTGGGGATTCTCCTGGTATTAGCAGTGAAAGTCCCAACCCGGGAAACCTCTCAGTCCTAGGCACACCAGGATGGTTGTTTATCCTATCTCTTAGCCTCTTTAAGCACCAGTATCCTCATATGTAGGGGTTGGTGGGGCAGGATAGACACATGCATCAGAATAGTGCTATAAGGTCTAAAGAAGGTAACATAAGTAGAGTGCTTAACAATGGTGCCTTCACTATGAAGGTGATTATAGCATGTTTCTAGGCCACCAATCTTGTTTTGGGTTTTATTATCTCCACTGAGCTTGTATTCACTTTCATTTTATTTTACTTTATCTTACTTTTTTGCGGGAACACATGTAAACTATCAGAGATTGTAAGTGGTTCCTCCTGAAATAGCAGGTTTTGCTCTTTGTGTGTGTATTTGATAACACACAAACACAAAATTTAAATGATGATGATTTTGATTGCTCTGTTTCAGTAGTTCTCAAAGTGCGGTCCCTGGACTGGCAGCGTCAACATCACATGGGAACTTGTTTGAAATGTAAATTCTCAAGCTCCGCTCCAGACTCACTGAATTGAAAGCTGTGGAAATGAGGCTCAGAAATCTGTGGCTCATCCAGCCATCCAGGTAATTCTAATGCATGTTCAAGTTTGAAACCATAGTTTACAACGGCTAGACCACAACCCATGGCCCAGGCCCACTTCACAAGAAGGTGATCTATTAAAACAGTGGCTGAATTATTTTGGGGACAGGGTAAGATTTTGAAAGGTATAAATCTTTTCTTTGACTATAAATCACTTAAAGAATAGGTGTTCATCCTCTGCGTGTTCTTACACACAGTACTTAACTGCTGAGGGTTAAGGTTTATCCAGTGAATGGTGATGACAGTAGTTTTCAGTAAATATCTTCTGGGCAACTTACAGTAGATCCCCATAATCCACTGTAATTGAATAAGATTAGAATAGATAAAATTTTCCCTGCTACCCTAATATGATATTTATCTTAAACTCAGAGTTTTGAAACATTTCAAATAAACACAGAGTAAAATTTTCAATAAGTGTAGCTGAATTTGACAGTTACATTCTGAATGGCTGATTTCATGGTTTACAGCTGTTTAAATTTAAGCGTTTCAATTTGGATACTTGGTTACCTTCCCTGTGAGATCTCCTTGACTACTCTGCTTTTACTCATCCTTGTAGCAATGGCTTCTTTAGGGGAAGCCTAATCTCATTCTCAGTGTGGGAATAAAATGAGCAGTGAAATGTAAACAATGTCTATTGACTTGAAAGAAATATGTTTTAGACACAAGGTCTCTGTCAAGATGTTCGAAGTCCAAAATCCCTCTTCATAGTGTAATAGTTGCACCACGGTTTAAACAAATACACTCTTAGCAATTATGTTGCACATCGTTTAATGCTGAATTATCTGAATCTAATAGTCAAGGCTTATTTTTGTGGGCATCTCTTTTCAAAGGATTGTTTTACCTTCTGAGAGGATTTCTCTGGCATTCTCATTTCACTTTCCTTTCCCTTAATTGTAAGTACTGTTTTGAGTTTGCAAAGAAATCTCTTTCCTGAAATCCTGTTTCTGGCACAAGAATGAATTTAGATGAGTGAGAGAACCGATGAGATGAAAAGAGAAAAAGCGTGCTGTTAATCTAGGTAAAAATTACACCGTTTGCTGTAGGTGGTTTGTTATTATGCATTATCTCAATACTTAGAAAATAAGTAATTACTATGCCTTAGAGGTGCATCTCCTCTTGTACCCCCCCAGTCATGATTCTATGACTATTTTGAACTGAATAGAGAGATAAACAGTTTTAACGTCTAGAGGTCAAACAAGGATGTTGTCTACTAGACTTTCAAAGAATAGAGATTAGGAAGCTATTTCTGAACAACTAATTGAAATTTACAAGTCACAGGATCTGATACAAGGTGGGGCCTTTACTTATTCCGGAGCCTATTCTCCTATATATTATTTCCAGATTGCATAACTTAAGTTATGCATAGGTTATTGCATAACTTAGTGGCATAAGTCAACAGCAATCATTTATTATTTTTATGACTTCTCATCGTTTTGGAGGTTGACTGGACCCAGCAAGGTGCTTGTCACTTGGGGTGTCTCTTGTGGCTGCATGTGGTGATCCTGACGGTTGGCACTCTTAGGGCATCTCTCTGTATCATTACGTGGTCTCTCTAGCACAACAGCTTCAGGGAATCAGATTTCCAACATGGCAATTCAGGGGCCCAAAGGCACACACAAAGAGTTTCCAATCAGCTTTTAAGTTCCTCATTCTTAAATAGGAACACACAGCCAAGGATCACCAGGTATTAGAGGAAAGTGTGTAACACAAAAGATAAAGACTAAAACAAAACAGAAAAAAAAAAAAAAGATGGGGGACTCAGAAGTGGATATAATAATATAGTATATAGGCTTACTGTTTTCTAGGTACTATTCTAAGTGCTTAGTACATACTAATCTCATTTGTACCTCCCCAAAACTCTATGCAATGAGTACTCTTATTACTTTTATTTTTACTGAGAAGACTGATAAACAGGGGTCAGGTAAATTGCCTAAGGTCACTGGTCATACATAGTCAGTGGCAGTACTGGCATTTGAATTAGTTGCAGACTCTAAGCTCATAACCATTACATCATATACTAGAAACCATTCACAGAGCAGCAGGAAAAGTCTCTATACATAGTATCTTCAGAGACAAAAGTAGGTTTTGCACTTATGAAACAAGAAAAGAATGCTATGTACAAGGAACATTAAGAGTTTTTTTAAATTAAAAAGAATGTAATGGTACAAATAAAAACAGAGGGCTTATAACACAAAATTTGAGGAAATCTTTCAGAAACTCGAATAAAAAGCTAAGAGATGGAAAAATAAGATGGAAGAGACAAGAAAATGAGAGGCTGCATAGCCAATTAATAGGAGTTCTACAAGCAGAGAAGAGATAAAACACAGGTGACAACATTATCAAAGAAGTAAAAGAATAAAAATGTTCGGAGTTAAAGGACACATTTTCAGATTAAAGGGACCTATCGAGGGTCTAGCACAATGAGTGAAAAAAGATCTATATCAAGACTCACCATCAAAAAGCCAGAGATAGACCTTAATAGTTTTCCAGAGAGAAAAATAAGCTCTCATGACAAGGATTTAGAATGAGGATCAGATTCCACTGAACTTCTCAACAGCAACATGGGCCATGTTCCAGTTGGAGCACTGCCTTCAACATTTTGAGGGAAAATGACTTCCAACCTTGAATGCTATGCCAAACCACAACCAGACCTGAGGACACAATAAAGGTATTTTCTGACATGCAATCCCTCGACACATTTAGCTCTCAAGTCCCCATTCTCAACACACCTCTTTGCTTCTTCAAAATGAGGGAGTACATAAAAAAGAGGAAGACATGAAATCCGAACTCTGAGGGGTAGACTGCAAATGAGAATGGATGGGAATGCTCAGGATAAGAACAGAGGAAATTTCCAGAACTGCAGCAGTGCCGCAGGCCTGGAGCACAGAAGGACAGACAGTGCCGGAAAGACTATTTCCATGAAAAAAGTAGTACTGATAGATCACCCAATGGGTCTGATTTTACTAGGAGTTTAACAGCAGTGTCAGAAAATTTGAGGATGTGTGGATAATAGGTTCATAGGAGACTAGGGAAATAAAACAGTGCAGGGCTCTGTTAAAGTCCAGGGAAAGCAAAAATTAATATAAGAAAAGAAATGTAAGTTGCAAAACATGATGTAGTTCGGCTATTAGTGATATGTGCAATTAGCAATGTAAATAGTAAACACTGATTTTCCCTGAAAGTGTGCTATAAATACAGTGGGAAGACGGAAAGAGGGACCTGTGTTTGTGGCGTGTGGTAGGAGAGATGAGTCAGACCCCTTGATCATCATTCTAAATGCAGGGAAATCAATCAGTAATGGTATTTCAAATTGAAAAGTCAATACTGTGAACAGTAGTTGAAAAATTGGGGGATACATATTATTGTGGACAAAGAATGTCACCTGCCATTTCACTAAACAGAGAATGTTGCCTGCCATCAAACCTTCTGCCATTGCAGTCACCCCCTGCGCTCTGAAGGGGAGCTCAGCACTGAGAAAAAAAGGATACTGGCCCTAGATAATTAAGATGCGTAACTAAGGAATAATTTCAATGAGCACAGACTCTTGCATCTTCCCATACCTTTCTACCAGCGGCTATAATTGTGAATAGAAACCAGGAGCTGTTGTCTCACTTGGCAACACTTTGATGTTTACTTGAAAACATCTTGTTGCAGTAAGCCTGACTTCCCTTTATGTAACAGACTTTCTTTCCATCCAGGCATGAAGGGTCACTTTTAAATTGCTCTTGTTATCTGGGGTAGTAACAGGGCTGAACTATAATCAGTCGTTAATTGTGAAAGGGGTTCATCAGATAAGTGAGCACCATTTACGAGTGCCCTGAGGAAACAAAGTCAAAAACTAAAGTGTTCAGCAGGTGTAAAGACTGAGGTAAATATGATCCCCACCTGAACGTCCTGTCTTGAAGGGACCAAGCTGGACTGGGGGAGGAGAGGTCTGCAGGGGCAAAGTGGTGTCATTTAGTGAGTTTGGACATCTGAAAAAGAGTAGGAAGATTGAAAAACTGTATCCAGGAGGATACATTTTTCTCTTTCATGGATTTGCTGAGAGCTTGTTTTGCAAAACTAGTAACCTCTGTAGTTTTATCCATTTAATAAACACATCTGGATTTAAATACTTGTAGAAGTGTAAGAAGTATCTTAATTCACTTTGGAAAATTTTCAAAATAAGAAATTCTATTTCTAGATGTATCTTCTCCTGGAGGACATTTGTTAATTAGATTTGGTCCAAACTGAAGATGTGCGAGGGAAAAAGAAGACAATGCATTTTTTAAGTGTAATCGGAAAAGGAGGGCTTGTTTTTATGGCTCAGTGAAAAATTGGGAATGTTATATTTGAAAATAGATTTAGGCAAGATCTCTTGTTATCTTGTCCAATCACAGAGCAAAACAGTAACATTCCAGCTCATTCAAGCTAAACTATTTGGGTTTCTCGCCTTTGAGTAGCTTGTTGGCACATAAGAGCGTTCTCTCACCAACTTCTTTGAATTTGGTGCCTGACTTCATGTAACACATACCTTTTTCATTACTTAAAAAAAAAAATCTCCAAACTATATTCATTTTTCTATCTTCTCACAGACAATTTTTCTTCTTTAAGAAATATATCTAGTATTGTCTTCATCTCTTAGTGCTGTTTCCCTCCTCACCACCTGTCACCCAAAGGCTCTTTCCAGATAACTTTCCTATGAAGTAGAAACTACCCTTTAAGGATATTAAAGCCACACTATGGGTTTTAACATATTTGGAGGGTAAGCTGAGAATACATTTCAAACATTTAAAATTTTCATAGCCAAAAATCTTCTGGAATAAAATCTAAAGAGATATCAGACAAACACACATGGATATTTCAGTATTCAAAATTGAACTGAAATTACTTAAATATTCATTAATACTGGATTGGTGAAATAAGCACAATAGTACTATGAAGAATTATAAATAGTGAGGTGGAGATGGTCTATCTATCTATATACCTATCTAATTATCTATCTTTATATATTTTAAATAGCTCAGGTATATTGTTAATCGAAAGAGTATGGTATGACCTCATCTTTGTCTTTAAAAATGTGTGTGTCTGTGTGTGTGTATCTAATGTCTATCCATATAAATGTCTGGATGGATGTACATGAAAACGTTCATAGTGGTTTTCTTTGGGTGCTTAGGAATATTTCTTTCTTCTTTTTACATTTTAATGAATTGTCTGTTTTGTTTTACAACAAATAGGTATCACTTTTTAATCACAGAAAGAATAAATCATTTTCATTTAAAAATACCTACTGTGGGAAATCATGATTTACAAATCATGATTTGTAAAGTTCTTTGTAAAGAAGTTTGTAAAGTTCTTTTTTTTTTTTTTTTTTTTTTTTGCGGTACGCGGGCCTCTCACTGTTGTGGCCTCTCCCGTCGCAGAGCACAGGCTCCGGACGCGCAGGCTCAGCGGCCATGGCTCATGGGCCCAGTCCGCAGCATGTGGGATCTTCCCGGACCGGGGCACAAACCCGTGTCCCCTGCATCAGCAGGCGGACTCTCCACCACTGCGCCACCAGGGAAGCCCTGTAAAGTTCTTTACAAATCCTTTTGGTAAGAGTTTATTCCATTCTTAATATATCCAAATTAACTATTGAGGAAAATAGATAAACAACTTTCAAATCATAAAACAATAGTCCTGGAAGCAGGACTAAGAAATTGTCGCTATCTTTGAACAAGATAACACTTTTGTCTATTTTAATGGGAAGATATTTAGGGGCAATGTTGGGAGTATAATTAAAAGGCCAGCCATGAATCTTGCCTGGGGACAGCTATACCTGTTGGACAGAAGCAGTAGCTGCTTTCATAAACTGAAGGTCACTGATAAAATTATTTATTATATGTGCATAATGGAAGTCAGAATCTCACTGCTCCATTAATGAATTGGGAAATAAAGCATACCGACTTGTCAGGAACCCTGGAAATGCAATTGTGAGTTTTACGAGTTTCCAGAGTAAAACAGAGGTCTGTACAAAAGTTCTGAGGATACCACACAAATATTCTCTGCTCATCAGCATAAGGCAGAATAACCTAATTAGGATAATTGACCACAAGGAAACTGGAGCCTCTAGAACAGAAAGAAAGGTTCTGTTGACCTGCAAGCCTCAAACCCATTAAAATGAAAATGAATACATCTTCTCAGAACTTTCAGAGCCCCCAGTGTCAGTTCGTAGTTTTAGCCAAATATCCTTTCCTGGTAGTTAATATGTATTACCTTTGTAAATTTTTTTTTTTTTTTACTTTTATACTGGAGTTCACCGCTATTGCTCTTATTACTAATGAAGACAAGGAGCTTGATTTAGGTCCAATTTAAGGTCTGTGGAAATTAGTTTGGTTTCCTTCCAGACCAAGCCAATGAAAATAACTGGTTCCATTCATTTATTAGTCCAGATAAACAAAGCCAGTCTTATTCTGGGCATAATGCTTATCTGTGTGAGTGACCTGCGCTGAAGCCCAGGGGAGGACAGAAACCATGAAAAGCAGAAACTGAAAAGTTGGCCTCTTTCCCCAGGAGCTAACTGTGTTCCAGAGCAAGGAGAAATGTACTCAAATGAGCTGAAGTGAAGAGCAATAGGCTCTCTGGTGTTTTTGACCTTCGAATATAGGAAAATTAAAGCAATTTTACTGTGTGGTCTGGAAGAACAATTTTTCTTAGTTTGTACTCAGTTTAACAATACACAGAAAGGCAAATGGATTGTTCTTTAGGGCACTGGTTTTTTTTGGAAAACAATACCTCCCTCTTTCCCAAAGTAAAATTTGTTTCCTTTTAAAACAAAAGTAAAGTACTATTTATTTTTATTTTGATATCTTTAAAATAATACTACATATACTTGAGCTATTTGGAAATGTCCTTGTAATAAAACCAGGGCTGGGAAATATTAGTATATAAATATGGACATTCATATCAAGATTGTATGTTACTTAGTCTCCAGCAAGCTGCCATAGAATTGACCAAAAATGGCTTTTTCCATTAGTTTTCTTTCTTCAATTAATTAGTTTTTAATGAAAAATACATTGGAATTGCAAAAATGCAAATACAAAGGCTTTGCAATGAGAAGTATACCTGCTGCGTAGTCCAGATTCCCATCCAGAAGTAATCACTATTTGTACTTTCTTGCTTATCTTTTTAGAAATTTTCTGTGCACACACATGTGCATGCAATAAATTAATATATAAAACATACACAGAGGGCTTCCCTGGTGGCGCAGTGGTTGAGAGTCCGCCTGCCGATGCAGGGGACACGGGTTCGTGCCCCAGTCCGGGAAGATCCCACATGCCGCAGAGCGGCTGGGCCCGTGAGCCATGGCAGCTGGGCCTGCGCGTCCGGAGCCTGTGCTCCTCAACAGGAGAGGCCACAACAGTGAGAGGCCCGCCTACCGCAAAAAAAAAAAAAAAAAAAAAAAACATACACAGAGATATTTGTATGTCTCACAAATGGGAATTTTCTTCCTTTTACCTAGTTTTATTTTTTCTTTCTTTATTTCTTTTATATTTAAAAAAATATATAAACGTATATCCTAGAGATCATCCAAATAAGCTTACATAATTCTACATTATTCTTTCTAATGACTGCAAAATAGAATACAATATTTAATTATATGGCTATGCCATAATTTATTTAATCAGTTATCTGTTGCAGGACAGAAAGCTGTTACTTGCTTCTTTCTTTTTTCCTACAGACAACACTTCAATAAACTTTCAGATGTATACGTCTTTGCATGTATGTGTAAGTATGTGTAGGTAAGTTCTAGAAGTAGAGTTGCTAGGTCAAAGTCTGTAGCTCATTTTAAATTCTCCCTATTTAGTAGATTTGACAAAATTTTGTCTTTTCACTTGAATCATTTCACAATGAAAATGTGAAAAACCAAGGAATTTACTATATAAAATAGAAACAGTGATGGTTGTTGATTTAAGGTCAATGAAACACTCAGTTTTGAATGTTCAAGGCCCCCCAAAAATCAGCACATAGATGCTACTAAACCAGAGAGAAAGAATCTCTACAAGCTTACACTTCCTTAAAAAAAAAAAAGCCAACTTTCAGCTCCTGAAAGAATTTGCCACCAAGTTGTGAAGAGGATAACTTCTAGAGCATTTAAGTTCTCAAAGCAATTTAATTCAATGTTGCAAGTATTTATTGCCTGCCTACTCCTTATAAAGCCCAATGGACTGTAAAAAGAATTGTATACTGTCCCTGCTGGCCAGGGCCAGGGACCTGAGAGTGAGAGAAGATAACTGCACAGGCAAGGTATTTAGTGAAACCGACTCATCTGGGGGGAAGGAGGGCTCACTGTAACGTGGAAAAATCTTTATCATGTCACTTCTCACATGCCAAAGCTATGTCAAGTAAGCAGTGATATAAGGGAAGACACATTTCTCTAGCATATTACGGGTATTAATAAGTATTATTTCAAAGGAAGAAAGAATGGAGGAAGGATAGGAGGAAAGCAAGGAAGAAGGAACATGAAAAACAATCTCCAGCCTGCATCATCCTAAAAGACTTCTTACACGTCTTATTCATCTTTGTATCTCCATCAGTCAAGTGATGGCCCCAAGTTAACACCTTATGACTCATCTTCCAAGAATGATTCGCTTTTCTCTGTAACACACACAGCCCTCTCCAGTTTCAATGCCTTTGAATGTCTTCCTTATATTAGTCCACCCAGCAATAGCCTATTTATCCTTGCATTGCTGACTCAATAGATCATTATTTTTTCATTCCACCCAGGAAAATACATCCTTTCCTTCCCCTACACTCCCATGCTTCTAGGGAATATCTCCATCATAGTTTATATATATAATACATACACACACATATATAAGTGTATATATATATATATATAAATTTAAAATATATATATATATATTTTAATTTTTTTGGCCACACCACGCACCTTGTGGGATCTTAGTTCCCCAACCAGGGATCAAACCCAGGTCCACGGCAGTGAAAGCGCCAGGTCTTAACCACAAGACCGCCAGGGAATTCCTTCATTTGTATTGTTTTCTTCCTGACCTCCTGTATTTCTGAACTATGTGTTCTTTCTTGCAATATTATCACATGCTGTTTTTGTCATGGTTACTTATGAATATTATTTACAACTAGGCTATCATTTCCTTCTTTGTCTTCTCTAAAAATACAAGTTTATATCTCTCACAACGTTTAGCACAGTGCTCTATATTTCATTTTAAAAAAGCTTACTGGGTGTCTGCTATCTGGGCAGGATGCTAATTTAATGGCTCATATTGGATCATTAAACACTTGGTAATAATAGCAAATGATCACAGGGCTTACCGTGTGTAGGCACTCTTTCAAGCACTTTACATAATTAACTTATTTAATTCTCACAGCAACCATGGGAGGTAGGTTTGCTAGTATTAGCATTCCCATTGTCCGATGTGGAAACTGAGGCACTGACAGGTTCAGTATCTTGCCCAAGTTCATTGCTAAGTGTTGGCACCAAACACTCTGGGTCATTATTTGAGACTGACTAGAGGCTTGAGCAGATGTTTACATTAACACTTAGAGCTAGGCATCACAATTCCTGTTTTGGAGATGAGGCTCAGAGAGGCAAAATAGCATGTCCAAGGTCACACAGCTTGTTGGCAAAAACAAGATCAAAATTATGTTTAATTCCCAAGTCCATATATTTTCTACTGCCTGTGCCTCAACGTGAATAAAAGTCCTACCTTTCCCTAGGGTAACGTCTCAGATTGTATCTTTCAGCAGTAGTTTTTGCCTGCCCAGCATCCATTTTCCTTTTTTCTAGTAGCACCATGTTCTTCCTTCAAGGATCTACCCCCTCTTACCCTCAGCACATGGAGGCAACAAATGAATTGCATTCCTGTTGTGGTCACATGTCTTCTTCTCAGGAAGGTTTGAAGTTCCTTGAAAGAAGGAATGGTTTCTTCTTCTTCCTCTTCCTCCTCCCTCTTCTTCTTTATCTCTTTCTCCTCTTTTTCTTGTAAGTACATCTCACATGCACGATACCTAGTAGAGGCTGAAAATATTTGCTGAATACCTTGCACATGGTACTTGCTTACTCACTATTTGTGAAATTGGACTGTTCGACAAGATAGCAAATAAAGTGGGCCTCACCAAAGTGTTAGAACCCCAGTAGGCAGAGAAAGGTCAAGGATATGCCCCAGGTATATTCTACTTCCTGGTACCATTCAAAGACAGAGCATTTGAGTCACTGGAAGTTTCCAAGGTGGTTTTCATGGGAGAGCCCACGTAGAATTCTTGTGCATAATCTAACCTGTTAGACATGAAGGAGCAATGAAGCTGACAAATTCCATGTCTTAGAAGAAAAACATCAGTATTCTCCAGATAGAGGAGTAAGGGGCTCATGAGACCTCTATCTCAATGGCAAAAGGCAAGTAATCTCTATGCAGCGTTAATCTAAATTTGATTAAGACCTTTAGAGTTTCTAAACAAACAAACAAAGATTATGATATCCACCTATCCTCTACCTTTCTAGAACTATAGTTCAAAACAAAACTATAAGCCAAAAATAAACCTAACAAAGTCTTATAAAATGCTAATTTTTCCCACTGATGATCACTTTTAGGCTTTCCAAAAAGGATCAGATATCAAATTCTTTCACAAAAGTTTTTGGAGGAGTCTGCTCTGCTGTGCCTCAAGCATGTTGTTTGTTTTTCTTCGGGATAGTTGTGTGCTGCCTCTAAAGATGAAGGCAACAGTAATACAAGTGCTCATCCAGTCATGAAAAGAGAACTTCTTTGCTTTGTACGGTGACCCTAACTTGAGACCTGCTGGTCTAGGTAGCCTCTCTTTTCCTTGTTCAATAGTTTGATGTGCATTATTCTTGTACAAAACCCACCATTTATTTCCCATTACCCACAGCAGCATTGCCTGAGTATTTTCTGAAGAAAATAGTTTTAATAGAGGCAATGCAAAAAACTACTTTGAGGTCACCCGTGTATGGGGCATTCTATTTCATCCATTGGGGATATCAAGATATCACATTGCTTATTAACATAAAAAGATCCTAATGGGAAAAAAAGATGAACATAGTAACAATATTGTGTCTCCAAATAGCTGGCCCTGGATACTGTAATTACTGTGGAGCAAAAGAAAAGTGAACGAGGCTAGTATAAATGCAAAAGTTAGACAAGATGCAAATAATTAAAATTAATCTTCTTGGTACTACACTCTAGTTCCTGCTCTTGACTAAAGACCCTAATATTTCAACCAGTTATTCTCTGAATTGTCAAGTCTAGTTTCTAAAGGCTATATTTTTAACTGTACATAAACATAAAATTGTTGGAGTTCAGGGAGGGGGTTAGTATGAAAGAGGAAGTATTTGCTAAGAGAAAAAGTGGCATAGATCATCATTACCTCCTTGTACAGCTATTGATACTTCTCTTTGTGCCAATTTTATTCTAAATTTCCCATTTTCTGTCTCTATTTACTAAACACAACACTGAGAAGAGCTGGGTCTGGAAAGGAAGTAGCCCAAAGTATAGTTTTAATAATGGCTAATATTTCCTAAGTGTTGACAACATGTAGTCACCGTGCTAAGACTTGGATCATCCCATTAAATCAAGTTCCCCCATGTAGGTACTATTGTTAACCTAGGTTTACAAATGAGGAAATGGAGGCTTAGACAAGTTAAACAAACTTGTCCAAGTCCCCACAGCTATGCTTTAATCACTGTCCTAAAATGACCAATGAATGAAAAGGGTCTTGTTCTAGGAATTAGAACAAGACCCTTTGTTGTCCTAGCTTTTCTTAAACTTTCTGAGCCTCAGTGCTTCATCTACTTAGGTTATGGGGTTATTGTGAAAATCAACTAAGATAATGTTTACTTTAAGGACTTTGTAAATACAAACCATACAAACACAATGCATTACTATATTGCACATAAAAGAGAATGGATTGTGAGTTAGGAAGTTCTCATCAGAGGACTGAAATTGAGAGAGACCGTACTGAAATATTAGGAGAAAATTGGCTATGTGGTGGCGTATTCTGATATTTGGGAAGTTGGGGCAGACAGAGGAAGATGCACCCTAGATGCCTTCTGGGAGAGTGAAAGAGGAAGTGCCCAATGGAAGATGAGTATGGGGATCTTAGAACAAAAAAAAAAAAAAAACCCCGAAAAAACAACCAAAAAAGAAAACAAAAGAGAGAGAGAGAGGAGATAGTTAAAGCCCAGCCCAAAGCTACATACAGAATAGTATGAGAGAAATAAAGATGTGGCGTCTTCTCTGGCTGCTGGGTTGTCTACTTTTGCTTATTGTAGCTGCTGGAACAGAAGGCAACATATTCTGAAGAAGAAAAAACTGTACCCTTGCTCTTCTGCATATTTGTTTTGGGGACTTGTGAGATACCTAGATTATTTCTGTGGGCTTGTTTTTTTCTTATTTTTTTTCCCTTAAGGGGGAACTTTACAAAGTTGAATTTGACATTTTTGCCAAATCTCTTAAACTGGTGGTCCTCAAATTTAGTAAACATCAGAATCCCTGGGATAGGTCTGCCAGATTCAGCAATTAAAAATTGCAATGCAGGGCTTCCCTGGTGGCGCAGTGGTTGAGAGTCCGCCTGCCGATGCAGGGGACACGGGTTCGTGCCCCGGTCTGGGAAGATCCCACATGCCGCGGAACGGCTGGGCCTGTGAGCCATGGCCGCTGGGCCTGCGCATCCAGAGCCTGTGCTCCGCAACGGGAGAGGCCACAACAGTGAGAGGCCTGCGTACCCCAAAAAAAAAAAAAAAAAAAAAAAAATTGCAATGCAATTAATTTTAAATTTCAGTTAAATAACGAATAATTTTGCATAAACATGTCCAAAATATTGCATGGGACATGCTTATACTAAAAAAACTTACTCATTGTTTATCTGAACTTCAAAGCTAATTGAAAATTCTGTATTTTATCTGATAGCACTACCTGGAGCTTGTTAAAATGTAGACTCACCAATTCCATATTCTAATTTTGTCAGTAAAATTTGAAATAGGGCCAAGTGGTCCTCCGGATGATTCCAGTGCCGCTTATTCCTAGCCAACACTTTGAGAGATACAGGTTGAGCTTGGATAATGCCAACTCGGGAATGAGAGGTTGCAAGAGGCCAGGAGGACATCTTGGGGAGAGGAGAAAGGTATGTGTAGTGTGCTTAGGGGATGCTGGAGGACCTGGTCCTTGAGTGACAGCAGAGATAAGTCTGAGCGTTGGGACCACAGTGTGGTAACAAGAGAAGATATTTACTGAGCTCCGCTGTTGTGTCATGAAGTCCTCTCAACAACCACAAGAAGAAGATAACTATAACTATCTCTATCTCTTTAGATGAGGAAATAAAAGCTCAGGGTTAAGTAACTTGCCCAAGGTCACATAGGTAGTATATAGTGGCATCAGGTTTGATCTAAGATCAATTGTTTCCACAGCCCACATTTTGAACCAGTCCTATGCAATGATAGGAAGTTTGGACAACTTTGCCAGTGCAACTATTTTTTTCCTCCCATTTGCAGCTTTCTTCAGATTGCTAAGTTAACTTAAATATAGTCAGGAATGTGTGACATCTGCTCTCTAGAAGTACACAAAGATCTCCACCTTCTGATGTATAGTAGCAAAAAGGCTTGGAAGTTTGTGAAAAGCGTAAGGGTCTGAGCCGATGAAAAAACTGGAGAGCCATTAGATAAGGTATTGTTTAAGACAATTTTTTTTTTTTTTTTTTTAGTCTAGAGCGCTTGGCACTAGGCAGAACCCATCATCCTAAAGGGCAGTGTGTCAGGGGATGCTCTCCTTTGGAGCATAAACCAGTCATTTTCTCACCAGGGGACCTAAGATGGTTGAATAGGCTCTGAAGATGATGTTAGGGGAGTAGGTTGATGAAGGAATTGGAGCTACTAAATACAGGGAGTAGGTTGATGAAGGAATTGGAGCTGATTAGACTAGAAAGGAGACAACTCAAAGGAACCCAACTCAAAGGAAAACTGGCTGCAGTTTTCTAACATTTGTAGAACTGGTAGGAGGGAACAGCAATAAGCAAGGACCATAGGTTAGATGTTAGTAGGAAAAGGATTTTGACTCAGTCTATATGGTAGAGTGCATTATTATTCAAAATATTTGCTGCTTTCCTCTGGGGTGTCTCTCTTCCCGTCTTGTCCCTCTCTGGGGGAGGATTCCATATGATTTGTGTTGGCTAACAAAATGTGAAAACTTTAAGGTCCAGCATGGATTCCCCACTATCTCTTTTCCTCTGCCATGAGATCTGCAATGTCCCAGAGAGGGGCTTCTCCATCAGCCCAGATCCCAGATGGAAACTGATGAGGGGTAGAGCCATCTGACCTATGTTAGGCACACAGTGTAAGCAAGAAGTAAGCCTCTGTTGTTAAAAAAAAAAAAAAAGTCACTGACATTTTTGGGCCTTTTATTACTGTGGAATACCTCACTTATGCTGACAGGCAAAATAAGAAAGCACTCTCTAGAAGTCAGAGTCGTCCAAAGATGGAAAGGACTACCTGGAAAAGTGGTGAGGTTCCTGGACTAGAAGTATTCAAATATAGCTAAAGACAACTTTGAAGCATGTTTAAAGAAGGGCGGGTTGGTGGAGGCACGGAGAGGTGGATTGAAGGATTGGCTGAGTGGTAAAGACCGTAAGCTCCTTATCATAGCTGAGAGTCTGTGCTACAAGAATAGTAAGGTAAAAGTAGCCACGAAATGGGCACGGCCTTTTGCATAACCATGTTTTAAATACACTTGAAGAGGAGGAACACATTGACATTAGGGCAGATTAATATCAGTTCGTGGTTACTGAAATTTAGAGTATTAACTTGGGCTTGTTTGAGAACAGGCTTCTGGAATGTAACTAAAAGAAGAGTTAACTATTTATGTGGTTTGAAATTAACCATAAAAGACCTTCAGGGGAGGCTTAGAACACAAGAATAGCTCCGGAAAGTGTAATTCAGTCACTAACATGGGCCTCTCCCAGAACCCTGCTAACTGTTAGATGCACAATGCCAAGCCACACGCTTGGCCAGTGATCAGAGAAAACAGGGACATGGCGTGGGATACTGCCGTTCCATCAGTCTGCAGCCCAGAGAAATACCAGTTGGTATTAACTCCCTTCCCTCTCCCCTTTCCTGTTTGGTCCCTTCATAATCCCAAGCTTTTCTCTTGGCTTTTCTTCTACCCTTTGATTCCCCTCACTCTTAACATTGTCTCTCTTAATAATCTGACCTGTCATTGTTTTATCATCTCTCTATAATCTGCTCTTGTTTCCACCTATCATTTATTTACCTAAGTCCCCAGTGAGAAAGGTAGAAATGAAAAAGGGTAAAACAAAGCAACATTATAAAATGAGGAAAGCTTTCATTCATTCAATGAATTAAGCAGCATGTGGAGGTGTGTGTACTCTATGCAAGCATGGCTTTGGGGAAAAAAGATATCTATTCCAAATTTCAGACCCATTGCTTATGACATGGGGGACCTTGAACAAGTTACTTAAACTCTCAATGTTCTCAGTTCCTAATCCTTAAAATGAGGTCAATAACCACCTAGCAGTGTTGTTGGGAAGACTAAATAAAATATGTTACATAATACATATGTTGCAAATACATAATAGACACCAGGTGAAAGGCTGATATAAATTACATAACATTTTAGTTCAGCTTGGATCTGAGTTTATAGTTACACATCTATATATAACCCTCTAGTTTTGTATAGTACCTCTCCTGTTTGTACAACTGAGTGAGATTTGGAGATCTTGCCTTAGTATATAGAATATAGTATATATATCATATCTACATCTATATCTAATACAGGATTTAGGTTCAGCTATTTTTGTTATGATCTAAGTCCTATACAGAAGGAAGAGAATAGACACAATCCCAGTCTTTAAGAATTTTACATTATTCCAAATGACCTAGGGCATTTAGACAGACCCTTTTTACTCCCTACCAAATATCCATTCACCCTTCTTCTTTGCTGACAGAAGTAATGATTTTCTTTAAAATGTCAGTGTATCCATCCCTGCAACGGTCTAAATCAATCATGAGAATCTTGTTTCCTGCTTTCCCAGCCCCCTTTGAAACTTGTAGTGGCCTTGAGATGTAAGGAGAAGTCACTAAGGGGGCTTCTGGGGAAGCTTTTGCCTTTTTGACAGAAAGAGACAAGTAGCTGGGAGCCCCTCTCTTCATCCTGTCCTGGCTTAAGCATGTATATATTGCTGGCCGGCAGTGACCATTTTGTGACCCTGATATGACAACCAGGGGAAGAAAAATCAACATGCCAAAGACAGTGGTGCAGAAAAATAGAATGAAGTTACTGATTATGTTGCTGAGTAGCTAATCCAAAGGCAGGAGCCATCTACTTCTAGACTTGTTACATGAGAAAATAAACCTCTATCTGTTAAGTCACTATTAGTCAGATATTTTTGGTAAATTGCAACCAAAGATATCCTTAATCGATACCAGATAAAAGTATAATGTATAGTAGAATTTCTGCTGCTGTGAAATTTCAGGACAAGTAAACAGTGGAATGAAATATGATTGGCATAGAAACAATGAAAAAAGGAAGGTTTTTCTGAGGAGCTCTTTCTCTCATGAGGATATGATTTATTTGCATAAACAAAATGTTTAATACTTATACTATTCTTAAAGAAGGTATAGTAGGGAACATAAAACTTTATATTTTGATCCTGAAGGGAGAAAGAAAAGATATACATTTCAAAACATAAAGAATGCTAGATGTATAATGGCTATCTGATGATGAAAGAAAATTATTTGGGGGAACTTTTTTATAGGAAATATTAGTTATATAATGTTGGCAATTAACACATACAGTTTTGCCAGCTGTCTCCACATTTGTCAGTATCATGTGTTGAGATGTTTAAAGGAAACTAAGCATCAGTATATCCCATTTACATTTTTTCAAAGTTCGCCTGCAATCTGATTTCTTCCTCTTAGCGAACCCTTCCTCACCACTGCCACCACACGTCAGTCTGTATCCCCAAGCACCTTACTGCAATTTTCTCCTGAGACATTATTACCTCAGGATAAATTCAGTAACCTTCTTTACTTTCTCAGTTTCAAAAACAACTGAGTTTTACATTTCTAAGCCTATAAAAACATCTAATACAAGTAGGTCTTACCACAAAATTTTTTTCATGAAGGTGTTTGATCATAGTTGGGCAGTTGGTTTATATACCTTTCCTGTGGACCTCTTTTTAAACTGACTTTCCTATATTTGTAATACTTTTCTGGTCATTACAAAATTTTCCAAGTCAAATGGAACCTTGTGATTTGCTATATTCAGAGGGATCAGAGTCAAATTTAGAAGTTACAAAGACATCCCTTCAACATGTATATCTATTTAGTAACAGTGGCGGTTTGTATTGTGCAACGAACCTATCTGTAAAAAGTGGCTTTAGTCTTTCTGAAATTTATCCCACAGAGTTCTGACATGGAATGATATCCTTTAAATGATCAAATAGCAATTTTAATAGTGAAAAATAGAGATGGATTTTGAAAATCCTTTATGAGCAAAAATAAAACACCTTTATTAGAAATCATTATCAAGAAAATATTCTGCATATCTGTGAATATACTCAGTGAAGTTCAGATGAATTATATAAGCACATTTCAAAAACAGAAAAAGATCATTACATAATACTATTTTAAAATAAATTTTAATAGAATGTAAAATTATTCTAAAACAAAACTTTTTTTAAAAAAGGTAATAGTGAAAATAAAAACCAAAGCATTAAAACTCGTTTCTACTCAGTCTTTGCTCCTGTTTTGTATACAGTCATCACTTTCTCAGTGAGAGTGAAAATTAGCCTCTTTCTCCCCCATTGACCTGTAGGAGCTATGGTGCAAGGAATGGGCTGGTCTTGTTCACCATAGCATCTAGCACGGTGCCTGGCACATACTGACACTCCTAAGATATTTGTTGAATGAATGATATCCTTCCTGCTTCAAACCTTCAATGGCTCTCCCTGTCTAATAAGTTAGCACAAATTCCTCACCCCAACAACTAGGTCTTCTTTATACATAACCTGTCCTAGCCCAACCAGGTTAAAATAGAACAGGGCTGGCCTACAACATGCCTTAAGCTTTTAGCTGCAGGGCCTGCTTTGTCCAAAATCCCGACTTTCTACTTTCCTGCTCCTCAAAAGATTCATATCACTTGCTTTACAAAGACACTTCTTGTCCCTCTAGCCAACAGGATTTCTTTCCTTTGTGCATCACCGCAGTATGTCTCTTACGGCACTTGCCATATTTTGCTTTTGATTATATGTATTGTGTTTACATTTTATCCCCCCATCAACACTGTAAGCTCCTTGGGGAGAGGGATAGTAAGTCCTTATATCACTCCCCACAGCATAGTGTACAAAGTAGGCATTTCATTCAAACATAAGTATATACACCTAGTGTTTGGACCATCAGAGTTCTTAGCTGTGAGAAGGAAGCTACTAATGGAAAACTCGTAATATTAGAGTATTCCGAATTATACAGTGATTAAGGACACAAGCTTCTATAACAGCCTGCATGGGCTGAATCCTCACTCTGCTGCTCAATGGCTTTGTAGCCTTGGGTAGCTTACATAATCTTCTAAATATCAGTTTCCTCACCTGAAACATGGTAATACTACTACCTACCTCGTAGGGCTTTTGTGCAAATGAAATAAGGTGCATAAAATGCTTAGTACACATAATACACACTCATTACTATTCACTCTTAGTATCATTATTTGAGCTTAAGAAGTTTGATTTTTTAATGGCTGATATGCTTGCTTTGCAATATTTGATAGTAGGTTAGAAAGCGTTTCTGCACTGAGTAGCCCTTGATCATCCAAGGAATAACGGTGACCAAATAATTTAGAGCCCATATATATTTCGCTTGGAAATCTCAAAAAACTTTCTGCAATTCTCCATTTAATTTTTGTAGAGACCTGTGATATACTTCTTATCATGATATTTAATGTCCAATTATTCTTTTTTTTTCCCCCGGTACGCGGCCCTCTCACTGTTCTGGCCTCTCCCACTGCGGAGCACAGGCTCCGGACGCGCAGGCTCAGCGGCCATGGCTCACAGGCCCAGCCGCTCCGCGGCATGTGGGATCCTCCCGGACCGGAAGGACGTACCGCTGCATCGGCAGGTGGACTCTCAACCACTGTGCCACCAGGGAAGCCCCAATTATTCTTCATTAGGTTAATAGCAATTATTTCTTATAAATAACTCTGGTTACTTGATTAGTATTTATAATGCATATTATAAATGCTTCTTAGTGAGTACCTTAGTGAGTAATGTATATTAGTGAGTACATTGCCCCATTGGAATGAACACATCATGAAATATCTAGGCCACTGTACCTTAATTTCAAAATAGGGTTCTGCAGCTTTCTTGTCCTAGGGCAAGAGACCATCAGGGGTACACACATTAACCAACTGAGCACAAGATCTGGGAGAGTACCACTCAAGGAACTTTCAAGATAATATTACCATTTGCTTGATTCTAATTTAAATAATTTGGAGTTCTTATAAGATTAGGAAGCTTTGAAGAGTAGAATGTTGACCAAAGAGAGTAAAAAAGAAAACTTTTTTTTGGCATTTACAAAATGTTCCTTCTAAAGAACAACATGTTTTTATAGGCCTGCACTGATTAAAGAAACCTTATTAGATGTGAATGAGAGGCATGTGCTTCTGGTGGTATTGTACCCAGAGGATTTTAGTTAAGTAAAGTCCAAACTTTTAGAGTATTTGAAATATACCCAGTTGGGCAGTTAATGAACACTCTTCAACGTAAAGTAGAGAACTGTTATACTAACTGTATAGAACAGGGAGCTCTACCTAACGCACTGTGGTAACCTAAATGGGAGGGAAGTCCAAAAGGGAGGGGATATCTGCATGTGTATGGCTGATTCATTTTGATGTGCAGTGGAGGCTAACACAACATTGTAAAGCAAGCATACTCCAATAAAAATTGATGAAAAAAAACACCATAAATTACTTAGCTCTTTCCCAATAAATAAATAAATAAAAAGTCGAGAAGTCTTACAAGAGAAAAAAAATGTACCAAAAAAGTTATGGAGGAGACCAAAAGATATTGAAATCTTTTCCAGTGTTCCCATTTCGATGATTCTTAGAAGTTACAGCTAAAGAAGTACAGCTTTCCTTCCATCCCTGAAATTGGTCTCTTGTATAACACATTATTTTGAATGTCAGCAATAAGCCCTTGCACTTATTTAGACCAAAGACCAAGATTGAGAGTAGAGTGAATGCCTATTTCAGTCCTAGAAACGAAGACATCGTAGTGTAATAGAAGGCAAGTGAAAGATAAATACATTTGTTTTTCCATCTGTTAAGACATAACTGAAACATTCTTCTCATTTTTTCCGTGATATTTTGTTTCCTGGCAACAAATAACAAAAATTCCCAATCAACCACATCTTTCACAATTCCTGGTTCTTTGAAAAAGCAGCACTAATAGTGTTTAGATTTCTAGTATATAAAATTATTTTCAGAAAAGAAGTAATACATATATAAAAAGAGTTATTTATATATATATAATTATATGCGTATGTATAGTTCAGTAAAGGAGCATGCCATCAAAACCATGGGGATGTATTATATAACCACTTTGAGAAACAACTGGGCACTATATGGTAAATTTTCTATAACCCAGATATTTTACTCCTGGGTGTTTATCCAAGAGCAGATCTTTCACATGTACCAGAAGGCAAGTATAAGAATGTTTTTAGCAGCACTGTTTGTGATCTCTTTCTCTCTCACACATGCACCTGGAAATTTTTCCAGTGTTCATCAAGAGCAGAATGGATAAACCTGATACAGTGTGAAAATAAATTATTTACAGCTACATGCAAAAATACGTATGAATATTGTCTACACAGCAAAAAAGTCAAGTAGCAGAATACTACACATACATTTCCGTAATATATAAAGTTCAAAAATGTACAAAATTAACCATTATTTTGTTTAGGCATACAAACATATGTGGCAAAACTAAAGAAAAGCAGGACAATAATTAGCACAAAATTCAAAGTTGAGAAGGATTAGGACCTGATAGGGTCCCACGGGGAATATCAGAGTAATATTCTTTCTCTTTAAGAAGGTGGTGGGTAGAGAGCTGTTCATTTCATTGTGATTCTTTATATTTTGCACATATTTAATAAATGTTCTTTTGAAACTGCTCAATATTTGGTAAAAACAATAAAAAGCAAAAGGTGCTACACAATTACTGCCATTTTTATACCTAAGTAAAATATCTTAAAAGTAATATAATTTTCAGTCCTTTATAATTCATCTACTTGTGTGTGGTCTGGGACATTATTTCCTGATTTCTATGAGACTATGAAAGTGTTTAAATGCTATTAAGAAAAAAAATGGCAAAACTAGTCAGTCTAGTTCATTATGTTCTGTGATGCTACAAAAGGTCAAATTCCATAAAACCAATTGACAGGCTGTCCCAAGACTTTTTGCTTTGGACAATCTTTAAAAATGAAAAGTTATTTTGAAAATGCACTGAGATTTTATAAAATACATTTTGCTTGAGGATTTTTATTTCATTCTACCTTTTCTCTGAATAGTTTTATATTATACTCTTCTACAATGATTCCTTAAACACAATCCATCACTGCAATTCCATCTATCTAGTGTGTTTGTATGGGCTCCAATACAATTAAGTTACAAAACTCACAATATCATTTTTTATATTAATGAACTTTATTGTACTTCTCACTTTATGTTTTTACTTTGTCAAGAGATAGATTTGGACCAACGGGTCCAAAAGTCTTTATAAGTATTTCACTTTCAACTAAAGTATATGTATCACTTAAAAGTAAGAGACGCTTATTTTTAACGTCAAAATATCAATTGGAGGTATTTTATTTCTATTTTTCTAGTAATAATTAAATGGATAAAACTATACTATTAAATATGATGAAGCATTACTTTAGAGAATTTTGTTTATGTTTTAAAATATGTTACCAGTTTACGGTTTACAATCACACCAAAATGTTAACAATTCATTTTTGGGAAATCCTTGTACTTAAAGTACTAAATGAACAACTCATGCGTCTATCGTTAAATGGAGCACTGTACTGAGTTAGTTTTATACCTTCTTTTATCCTCCTGAGTTATCTAGAGGATCCTGCAATCCTCAATGTTTTGATTGTAGAAATAAGTGTGTTTGCTTTTTGGTATGACATTGTTTCATAGCATCTTTTTATTTATTTTAAGCAGATATTCATTTTTAATTAATTAATTAATTATTTTTGGCTGTGTTGGGTCTTCATTTCTGTGCGAGGGCTTTTTCCAGTTGTGGCAAGTGGGGGCCACTCTTCGTTGTGGAGCGCGGGCCTCTCACTATCGTGGCCTCTTGTTGTGGAGCACAGGCTTCAGACGCGCAGGCTCAGCAGTTGTGGCTCACGGGCCCAGTTGCTCCGTGGCATGTGGGATCTTCCCAGACCAGGGCTCGAACCCGTGTCCCCTGCATCGGCAGGCAGACTCTCAACCACTGCACCACCAGGGAAGCCCCAGAATCTTATATTTAAAGAAAGATTCATATGAAACAAAATTAACAATTTTGGTTTTATTATATTTGAAGGTATTTTAAGATTTATATGTGAAAAAAATCTTACTGCTTAATTTTTCCACATGTTATCATTACATGAATGGAATAGAAACTGTGAAAATAGAAATTGTCAACAAATGCTTAAAGACAAGCTGAAGATGCCAAATTATTCACCCTTGGATTCAAGGCAAAATGATTTTACAACTTCTCTGACATGATGTATTTTATAGAACACAGGTATTTGGGTCTGACAGACCTGCTTTTACATTCCAGCTCTATCAGCTGTGCATCTTTGAGCTATTTACTGAGATCTCCTCACCTGAAAGATGACAGGGATTTTTTTATGGAGACTAAATTAGATAATGCAGGAATAATTCCTGGTACAAAGATATTACTCAGTAAATGTTCTCCCTACCCCACATCACAGGTCAAAGTAGGAAGTAAAATTTTTTCAGTACAAGAATATCAAGTCATCGCAACAGATTATAAGCACATTCCTTATCATCCAAAGCACTTACCGGTGTTTTTTTGTGACATAAACCACAGACTTCTGGATTCCTGCCCTACTGTCTCCTCCCACTAATGTCATACATGTTTTCCTATCCATCATTCTTTTTCATTTGAGGGGTTTGGGATAAGGGAGAGAAATGGTGTCTCAGGGAATGGAAAAACTTACTGTGGAGGGAAGGGATGGAACTAAAAAGGAATGTGCATCATCATTACCATCTTCATTGAAGAAAGCTTATAGAAGACATGAGTTGTGAATAACATACTTTCTCTATGAAATGGCAATGACAGAATGAGCTTTTGTAAGATAAGAGGCCAAAGAAAATCCCATGGAGGCTGAACATTCAATATAGATTTCTTTTGCATCATTTTGTGCTTATTACTATGGAAGGCCCTGCAGTGGGTGCTAGCTCTGAAGACAGAATCAAATATACAACGAACTTAATGTAAAATTATTTCTCCATATCTATACCTAAGGGTAATTTCTTTCTCACATCTATTCTTACTTATATTGAAAATCATTTTGGGGCCTCCCTGAGTCTTCCTGGGGCCCAAGAGGGCTTTGGGGCTGTACCAGGCCCGTCTGCCTCAAGATGCCTTTTAGAAGTGTTTTCTGTTCTTACTTAACATTAGGCAAGGAATAAACTTGGGGGTCTTTCTGTTCTCCGGATTAGGGTCTATGAAGCCAGCTTCTTTTCTGCTCTCAGAGTCACCTCACCAGTCTGGCTCTTAGCGTCAAGTTTGCATTTCGGCACATCTTATTCTGCACACCATTCTGTGAATGGTGGCGCATACGGTTGTGCAATATGGCATTTCTGCTCAGCCAGGTTACAGGGCTTCTTCTCAGGCATTCTCCCAATGCCCTCAGCCCCAGCCCACCTCGCCTATCTTCTCTTTCCTCATTCTGCACACATTTCATTAAGATTTGGGGTGGGAAGAGAAAACTAGCTCCAACTGAGCACATATTCTTCAAAATATAGGGTTTATGGCATATGTTTTGCGCATTCAAAGTTTAGACTTCGAAATTCCAATAAATCCAAACCTTTGCATTTCAAAAGTTTTCTCTGTATGAACTGGGAGAGTACAAAGGGAGCAGAAGTATAAAAGGCGCTTGTTCCTGTTGAGAGATCAAATTTAGATGAAACTGTTAAATAACTTAAAAAACTCCCCCAAACGTAGTGGCTTAAAACAACAACAAATTAATACTTCTCATGATTTACTGGGTTGGCCAGGTGGTTCTTCTGCTGTTATCTGCCTGGGCTCAGTCACAAAGTTGCATTCAACGGGTGATCGGCTGGGGTCTGAGATCAGCTGAGCATCTGGGACAGCTGGGCCTCTCTCCATGGCCTTTCACCGTGGGCTTCTTCATGGCATAGCAACATTCCAAGAGGCTAAACACAAAAGGTAAAAAGTCTCTTAAGGCCTGGCCTTGGAAATCACATAACATCACCTCCACCATATTCTATTGGTCAACACAGGTGGCAGAACACTCCATATGCAAAGGGTGAGGAAACAGGCTTTACCTGGTGGACACAAGGTTGTGTGTGCTGTGCCCTGCCTGCATAAAGGTATCCTGTCAAAGGACAAGTAGGGCTGAAGTGCATTCTGGGCTCCATTCAGCCAGCTGGATGACTTGGAGTGAATTTATATCTACTGGGAGGATGGGGTCATCCCCTTGCCAAGCCATGAGCCCATGAACTCCCTCTGCCTATTAGTGACATTTTCTAATTCACACAAAACACTGTTTAGGCTAGTAGAGGCCCAGCTGAATATCATCTTAGTGTGAATCAAATACACACTGGATCTCGATGAAGGCTAAGGTCTTTCCCACAGGATTTCGGTAGTTATTACAAAGCTGCATAGAGTTTGCAGTGGGGGGAGAAGGGAAGAGGGAAAGAAATTGGATGTTGTTCCTAGTTTATCTCCTTTGCTCCCTATTCAATCCCAGGAGTGAAGCCACGTTACCAGGCCTTGGAAGGGATGTGTTCCCAAGACTGCTCTTAAGCCTTCAGAGGATGTCCCACATGAATGAGTCCTTTGTGCTCTACTCTTCTCCTTCTTGATCATTTCTAAGCCCTTTAACCCCTTTTTGCAATATCTCCTTCTCCCCTCCCCTTTTCTCTGTGGTCCATCAACCCTTCTAACAGAAATAAGCACATTTCCTTCCCTAGCAGTGATTTTGTGTGTGTGGCTGCAAATGTCAGCTGCTTGTCAGGGACGCCTATTCTTGAAGATTTGCAGAGGGGAGGAGTGGGCTGTGGTCTGTCTGCTGACTCCCTTGGGAATAAAGAACAGGTGCATTCTTATTCTGTGATTAGATGTTGGGAAGGAGCAAATGACTTTTCTGTTAATCAACTAAAAACAAAGCCACTGAAAAATATAATTTCCTTCAAAGTTTTCCTTCTAGTATGCATGAAAAAATCAATATTTCTCTCTTTAACTTAATTACAATGATGTTATTTCTTTTGGTATAATACCTTAGACCTATTATGCTAAAAGAGCATCCCTGTCTTCTGTGATTTAAGTTATTTAACAAATTTCATAACCTATTTGGCAATAAATGATACCACACCCAGGTAGTGTCTCTCCACAATTCTCTCTTCATGATACTGGAGTAAGGAGAGGGTAGGGACCAAGGGAGGAGGGTAGTTTATTTTATGCCATCGCACTGGAATTTAAAAGTATCAAGGTGATTTGGGCTGATCTTGGAGTCTCTGTAGGAGACTAGGGTCTTCAGCTGGGCTAAAGAGGTTTTGGAGAAGTGAAGAGAGGGAGGAATATTGTATCAAAAGATATATGGATTTTCAGAGGTGGGAAGCTGAGTGTGGCATGATCAGGAGATGGTAAAAGATCTGACTTTTCTAAAATAAGGGGGCACTCTACTTCCATATTTCTGAAGTAATAAAGTTTTAATCATAATGAACATCCTTTACATAAAAGTTTGGTAACTAAGATTCTTACAAATAGAAAATGCTAAATTGTTTATTTTTTTACTGTTTGTCTTTGTGATATGATTCTTCTAGTGATATCGTCATTGTTTAGGAACTTGAATGATTGATACAAAGTGGCTTAATAAAAGTCAGAAGGAAATCATTACAAATGGTTCAACAGATGAAGAGCTTGATCATCACAGGATGGTTTGCAATAGCAAAATTTGGAGACAATCTTTATTATCCATAATAAATGACTGATTAAACACATCTATACAAAAAGAAACCATGCAGTAATTTAAAAATAATCTGTAAAAAAATGAATTTATTGGGCTTCCCTGGTGGCGCAGTGGTTGAGAGTCCGCCTGCCGATGCAGGGGACGCGAGCTCGTGCCCCGGTCCGGAAGGATCCCGCATGCCCCGGAGCAGCTGGGCCCGTGGGCCGTGGCCGCTGGGCCTGCGCGTCCAGAGCCTTGCTCCGCAGTGGGAGAGGCCACAGCGGTGAGAGGCCCGCGTACCGCAAAAAAAAAAAAAAAAAAAAAGTGAATTTATTGATGTGGAAATATATGTTAAGTAGAAAACTTTGGATACAAAACAAGACCCCCAAATGATATACTTTTTATTTTAAAAACATGTCTCTGTCTCCCTTCATATCTCACATTCCTCTCCCCCCAACTTTTTCCAATAAAAATAGATATCTGGAAAGATATATAACAGAAAAGGGTCTGGTAGTTAGTACTGATTTATCCTTATGGGAGAAATCTTGTATGTTTCAAAATTCGCCTGCATTTTTTGATTTTTCTATAATGAACATGAATTGCTTTACAGTTTAAACAATCGTTTTACAGACAATAGAGAGATAAGTTGAGGAAAAAAGTGAGTCAGGGATACCTGGAGTACTTCTCTGAGGTCAACATCATGCAGGACTGTCCCCATCTTTTCCCACAGAATATCCTTTGGTGCCACTGTCAGAATTTAGAGCTGGCTAGATTGAATATAGCCTGACTCAGCATAGTATTTTTTTTTTTTTTGCTCTTATGCTAATGCTTAAAAGCTTGAAACTCTGCACTCTACTCAATCTATTTCATCAAATATTTATTGAGCACCTACTATGTGCCAAGCATTAAGGATACAAGATTAACAAGACATAATTCTGTTGCAGTTTAAGGCAATAGTGCCGTCATAGAAATTTGTACATCTTGGAAAGTCCCAGATGGTTGTGCTGATGATAGCCTACAGGGGAGAAAAATCATAAGTAAACTTCATACAAGACAATGTCCAAGGGGGTCCATACTAAAAATAATCTATCTATGTTTTCACTCATAATATTTTAAGCACAATGTAGAATTACGCTGAATCATTATTTTAAAAAAATACCCACATATTTGTGGCTCTTCATCATGATACCAGCATCATTCTCCTTTTAAATCAATAGCCTTTCAATTCTTTTAGTAGAAATTATTTCAATCTGTTTAGTCTTTGAGCCAAAACTCTCAATTTGACTTTGAGATCCTGAACTGGAGACTCCAGTTCCCACATAAGGCAAAATTGTTTTTAAAAGTTAAATCACTAGCTGCGCTGAAGTGAGTCAAGTGATGAAATCAAAACATTTAAAGTTGGACTTAGTGAATCTGAACAATTTCACTAGTTACATTATATATTATAATTTTTTGAATTAAAATTTCAATCTCAAGTAATTTACATATCCTCATATTTGTTTTCCATTACTATTCCTTTACCTAGAGGTTTTTTTTTTTTCCCCTGACAATTATCATGGCATTTACATGAATCAGTGTGTAAAGGAATTGGCAATCACATTATACCATTATCTTATTTTGTGGAAGAGAAAATGTAAGCCCAGAAGTAACTCATAGGAGTGTAAGTTTCTTTGCATAGCGCCTTTTGAAACATAAGTATATGATAACTGGTAACTACTGTTATTAGAAGCTTGGCCCTCAGATTCCTAGTCCATTACTCTTACTTGCCCAGATTATTTCTCCATACTGTTTAAGGCATTAGACTTGTACTCTGCTCAAGACACTCTGCATATTGGTTTTTTCATGGTATTTAATGGATCTATTTATTCATTTAACAAATATTTATTGAGTACCTACTAAGTGTCAGATACTGGTCTTGGCATTAATTTACATGTTAACAGAAATGATTAAACAGTGAGTATTATTTTAAATCCATATAAACGAGCATTTGTGGTTAGTCGTGTGTGTGTGTGTGTGTGTGTGTGTGTTTTCCTGCGGGGGGCCGGGGGGAGAGAGAATGTCTGTCTTCCTTCCTGTATAAAATCTGTTTGGTTTTCTATCTTAACTGCCATTTTATGCCAAGCATGTAGTATTAAAATAAGTTTGTTTCTGAAAAGCATGTCTACACTGAGTCTCCTGGATTTTATTTTATGATGACATACTAATTTCCCCTTTATAAAACAAATTCTCTATTCCATAATTTTGAATAGGATGATACTTTCAACTGATTGCATTTAGGACATTAAACATTTCAGCATGACAATATTTTTCTCTGGGCCTGCAGCACTTTAATTTGATTATTAAGTAAGTAACTTTCATTAATTTTAAGACTTTGCTTTCAGACGTAATGCTAATAGGTATGCCAGACACAGAAATATTGTTTTCCTTATTTAAATTATCTGTCTTCATCATAAAACTGACAGTCAATTTTTAGTAATTTCTGATTTTTATATTTTTTCCTGTTCTTTTTTCACTCATGCAGCATTTTGGTCCTATTTGCTTGTTCTCTCTTTTTATAGGTCTCCCCTAGCTTCTCTTTTCAGTTATTATTTGGCTTTACTAGTCTTGCTGTCAATGCATTTCAGTCCTTGGATTCCAGATTGCTATTCTATATTCATCTGCTCTGTTCTGCTCTGTCAGTGAAAATTCTGGCTCTTTGCTTGGTGGGACATCAAAAATCTGATAGGCTTTGGCTCCTGCTTCATTTAGGGATGAGTAGTACAAAACAAGAGATACAGATACTCCTTGGTTATACATTTAAGATTTCTCCCAAATTTCCCAAAGACTAACACTCTAATCTCCATTTAAAAGCAAACAACAAAGAAAGTGGCAGAATATTTTTAAGAAGGAGGAGGGTGGTGTAGAATTTAGGTAGTATTTAGCTACGGCTCTAAGGACAAATATTATCTAGTTGGTATGGTAATGCACATAAGTAGCTCCTGAACTTTTGGGGGGAAGAGGGGGAGAGCTTAAAAATTGCAGGTAAGTACTGATATTAAAATGTCATAAACATATTGATGTTTGCAATATGATGCTTCCTTGATGCTTGCAAAGTAACCATAATACACAAAACAAACAACTAACTAAAGTTTTAAATCCAATTCATGAGTGTAATATAAAATAGTACTGTGGATGCTAAAACCAATGTCAGACTAGCTGAGTCCTAAAGCTACATCTGTTGATACTGTACTAACCAGTATTTCCAAACCTTAACTTTAGGTCACACATAACACTAATATACCAATAAATGGGAACCATAAGAGTATGTGTCAAAATACAGGAGGAAGGCCACAGGCAAACTTTATGGACAATCTGCCAACATGTAATTAAGCATGCCACTAAAACATCTGCAGCTCTTTTCGTATTTATATTCCTGTGAACATTGAAGATAGAGCCAAATAAATGAATAAGTTCATAGGAAAGTAGAAAGGTCATTTTAAGTCCTGGTTTCGAGTGTGTCAATGTTTGTTCAGAACAGCAGAAGGAAGACAGGCAGAAAGGAATTAAATTTTTTTTTGTCTTAGAAACAACGGCAAACCCCACCATCTCCCTAGAGTCTGCGTTCTCACCTTGCCAATAGATGTTGGGTTTAAGCACACCACCAGGAGAAGCAAGCCCTCTCTAGGAAACCACAGTGTCTTTTCAAACAAGGACAGCGGGTTTTTCTCTATTGTCGCTGCTTTCCCTCTCATCTAGGAATTGGTTTGCCTTTCAATATCAACTCAGGAAGGGGTGGTGCGCCCCAAATTCGCGAGGCTCTGCCAAATACCAGAGGCTCTTCTTTGGAAGAGGGAGGCTCCTCCTTTGGACGTGAGGCGCCCCTACCAGAGCGCGCGCTTGCAGAAACGGAAACCACTAGCTGCGCTGAAGTGAGTCAAGTGGTGAAATCAAGACTGCATGGGAAGGAGGCTCACCCAATAGCTCACGAACCTAAGTGGTGACAGACGCTGCTGAACCCTGCTCGTGGAAACCCTACGAGCCAACCACTGCTGCCGTCATGAGGTGGTCCTCGGAGGCACGGGGCCCCCGGATCTCCGGGCAGCGCACCCCTTCATTTTGGCAAAACGCAGAGGAAGGGAAGTGTGTGTGAGGGAAATCTAGACTCTCTGGTTCCCTAAGGACGCAGACCGTGTTCTGGTTACAAGGTGACCCCTACCACCAGGTCAGAGCAGGACTCCCCAGGGCAGACGGGCTGAGACTCGCCTCGCGCCGAGAACCAGCCTCGCCTCCCGCGGAGAGAGGAGCCGCGCAGCGGCCGCGCCCGGCCTGGGACGGCGCCCTTGCCCCGCGCGCGGTCCTCGGTCCTCACCTGGAGCGCTCAGGTAGGGCTTGGGCGGGGCAGGAGGTTGGCGCGCACGCGCGGGACGGGGGCCTCGCCCCTGCCGACGTCGCAGGCTGGAGCTCACCTGGGAGACTCCGAGAGGAAGCCGAGCCTCGGTTCGGCCTCTCCCTGGCAACGCCGGAGGCCCCGCGGGAAGGCAGGAGGCGGCGGCGGAGGAGGAGCTGGACTAATCGGCAACTGTAGCTACAGCCACCGGAGCCGCCGCCGCCGCCGCCGCCACCTGCACCTGGCGCCCGGCCCACGTCCAGCGCCCGCCCGGCCGCCGCTTCCCGCCGCCTTGCCCTGCCCACCCGCCAGGTAACTCGGCGGGCCGGCGCTCGGGTCGGGGCGGGGGACCCGTTGCCCCTGGGCAGCGTCGGAGGTGTGTGTGTGGGGGGGGGGCGGGGGGGTCGGACAGACACGGGGGCTCACTTGGCGGAGAGACGGGGAAGGTCCCGGTGGCCGGTTGGAGATGGTCTCGAGAGCGATGTTTCAGTTGGCCCTCGGGAGAGGCCGAAAGGGACTCCCGAGACCGGGGAGGAGGTGGCGCTCCGGGGGTTGCCCTTTCCTGCCTGTCACTCGCAGTGCCCCCTGTCGGTCTCTGTAAGGAGGCTTCAGAAGAGCCGGACCCGGGCCGAAGTCCTGGGGGCCCCGAGCTGGTCCCTGCGAGGGTGGCCTAGTGGGGGGTGGGAGGGGCAGGGCCGGGCGCGAGGCTGCGGGCTCCTCACGGGCTCACAGGTTGCTGGTCTCCTGCCGCCCCGGTGCGGGGGCCGGAGGGGCGAACCCGCGACGAGAAGGGCACGGCTTGGCCCGGCAACTTTCCCAGCCGGACCCCAGACCGTCCTAGGCTGGAAACCGTGGCCGCCCGAGCCGTTCAAATGGTTTCCGAGTGGTTTGGAAGGCGCTCTGCGGTCGGGACGCGGACATCCTTCTCTCTCTCTCTCTTTTTTTTTTCTGGTCTCTGTACTTTTCCGGGTGCGCTCCCTAAGCCAGAGCTGCGCCCACATTCCGGTTTGATCGAGAAGTTATTTTCTTCGTGGCAGGAGGAAATCTAACTGCCACTCACCAACCGCACACCATCGCGTTGAAGGACCTGTTAACTAAACGACCTGCCTATCGCGGCTTTGGTCTGCCTGTGGCATATGACTCAAAGGTTCAAAAAAACTTTGTTTCAGGAACCTGCCACGTCTGAACCTGGGTGTGCCAGGCCCAAATTCCTTTCCCTGCCTAATTAGGCTTTTCTGAAGCCTAAGAATTGAGGGTGAAACTGGTGCTTACCTTAGACTTTATTTCCTTTTCTTTCAAAGCCCATCAAAGCACTTCCTTCTCTCTCAAATATTCATCCAAACACCTCACTTCAAATTTATCAAATAACTATTTCTGTTTTTAGAACTCCAAGGAGTAACCAATTTCTCTGGCTTTCAGAAAACCTTATTAAGTGAACATAACTTGCTGTAAAAGTTATACTACATAATGAAGACATTTAAATTCAAATTGTATTGTTAAAAATTCATTTATTTGAGAATTTCTGGTTGTGGGAAAATCTGTTGCTTCTTTTACTGTATAAATTTTTCTTTGAGTTTCTGTCTAAAATACATGAGGTTAAAGTCATACCCTACAAATAGACTTCTTTAAATTTAACTTTTAATATCTGAAGTCTAGCATACATATTAGTTAAAACATTCTGAAGAGTTTGTACCAAGCATCTTTCTTTTTGCAATGCTTTAACTAACATTTTTACATAGAAATTTTAATAATAAATGGCAATCTCACTGCCTATATTTGTTAAGTTCTATCTTTGCTAATTTTAAAAAATATATTTTAAATTGCACACTTAACATCAAATGCTGTAGGAAACACATATAGTTGTTTTTTTTAAAGGTGCAAAGTTAAAAAGTCAACCGCAGCACAATAGGACATAATTATTTTGATGCCTTTAACCAGTGCTTTCTGTTTTTCTTAAAAGAGCCTCACCTGTCCTCTTAATCTTGTCTCCATATGGAGAGATATATGTGCTAAATACTATTTAAAAATTAGATGTAGGTATTGCTCTCTGAGTGTAGGGTATTAATTTAATCTTCACTGATTATTGGGCCAGATGTTATTAGATTATCTTTACCCTTAATTTTAGGGAGAAATGTAACATATTTGCATTAGCTAGAGTAACAGGGTGTCTCAGTTAAACTATCTGTAAAATAGGAAAAATAATACTCCCCTAGATTAAGATAATGAGGACTTAAATCAGGAATCTCTTCTAGCCCTAGCATTCTTAGGATCCCCTTCTCACTTTGGATGTCTAGTCAACCCATCCAGTTTGTGATAAACTGAAGCTGAGAGAGATATTCTAACTTCAGTTCACCCAGCAAGTTAGTGGTAGACATGGCATTATTATTTGAGTGGCTTGACTCACGACTCATGTTATCTGTACTTTTCACCACCTACATTCTCATTTATCATAAGATGTTTACCTTGTTGTGTCTCATATAGTTTGTAAGGCCTTTGTAATTACAGAATAGTCAATTGTTCTTTGTCCAGCTCTGATTTACCCTAACTTCTACTTGTCCAGATGATGCCTGACTCCAGGGAGATTGAGGCCGTAATTCTTCACCTGTCATTGTGGATCACATGTGTATTGAAGATGCCATGTGGACTGAGATTTTTAATCCTTTCTTGGTATTTCAGAGCCACAGTTAATTTTTTGAGTCAACTCGGACAACATAATTTAGTCTTCTGATCTTTTATTATATTGGCTTAAAATATATTTTATGAGGCAGCAACCCAGGGTCATCCTTCCATTTGCAACACTCTAGATTTTTGGTTGGCAAGCACACTTCCCTAACATCAGTGTTTTTTAAACTGTTTTTTGTTTTGGACTGCAATCCTTAGAAATGCATTCTATTCCTCAACACAATACTTAATCCTACAGCATGGATGTTCTCTATTATTTACTTTTAAAAAACGTTGGTCTTAAAACACTACATTGATTTTCATCGATTTTCTGACCACAATGGGCTGGAACCTACAATAAAAATAGCGGTATCCTATTGAATTTACATTTTTTTAAGGCTGATTTTTCTACCAGTTTACTGTGTCTTACACACACACACACACACATGCATTCACAGAATAGAAAATCAAACTGTACTTTTAAAAATATATAAAATTATACTATAATCCTTATTAAACATTGGAGGGCTTGAGACTCTAGGATCTGGTGCTAGACCAAAACTCTCAAACATTAAGAACTGTGTGAAATCTTATTGTACATTATTGTATCTTAAATGGCTTCTCAGCATACTGTAGTATTTTGGGGATAGAAAAAACTGAAAAGGTTTTTCTGAAGGGATTTTGATGGTAACTATTGAAGTTACCAAGTATAATCTTGATAATACCAAATATTATCAAGTGAAAGTTTGAGAGAGAAAAAGAATTCTGTCCAGCTCTATTATAAGTTCTAAATTTTATGGGTGAGTTATAATGCTGGATGGAGTCTGAAAAAAATCATTAAGCAGGCAAGTTTATTACTTGGTTTGTAGTCTGTTAATATATATTTTTCTTTCACAGTGAGACAAATATGAGACATATTGTGGGAATCATACCACTCACCCCCCCAAAAAGATTGAGAAATTAAGAAATTAGATCCCTAGGACCTGTAGGGATGTAGGCTTGGAAGCTCTGATTGGATGATTAAGCCTTCCATAGAAGCTTTTAATTTTAACATGCCTTCAGATTCCTGGTAAAAGGAATTTTTCTCCAAAAGAAAATATTGATGTATTTAATATTTTGGAAATGATCAATGCCCAAATCATCTTCAGACATATTCAATTTTCTGGTCCATAAAGTGTAAAAATACATTTGATATGCCAGATCTTTTATGATTATAAAATTGAGAAGGAAGTATTTTCAATCATCAGAATAATTAGTTTTATATGATTTGGGTAATCTTAACACAATTAATATACTGCCAATAGCAACAATGAATTCAAATCAATGCCAGCAAAGGCAAAAGACCAAAGTGCATTAACTTATGGCAAAGCAGAGACAAGTAGGGCTCTGAATTCTAGGTCATTAGTGACTACTGGCAATTAGATGAAGTCTCCTTCAGTCATTCTCTAGGTTGGGCTCATATTTTTTGGCACTAAATAGAGATTATTTTCCCAGCTACACTTTTTTCCCTATAATTGTTTCAAACTGCCCAAACTAGTTTGCTCATCTCATCTATCCCGTTGCCTGCTGGACATCTTTAAGATGTCATAATTACCTGAGATTTTACATGTGTAAGCCAGAAACTCTATCCCATCAAAACAGCAACAACCACAACAAAAAACAATGTTTTACTTCCTGTATATTATTTATGAGTATTAGTACATTTACCGTTTCTTATCCACAATTCCAAAACCAAAAAATCTCTGATAGCAAAAATTTTTTTGGTTAACTCATTTTTCAGCAAAACTTGAATGCATTTGCTGTAAAACCTGCGAGAACTGTCAGGAAGCTATTTATCATCTACTCTGCTTGGAGGATGTGTCTTACCGCAGAAATAGTTCTGTGTTTGATTACATGGTACCGTCCCAGGCCCTGCTGGGGGGTACACTGTTATATTGGGCGTGTAAACCATATCTCCTTTCTAACATCCAAAATATTCTGAATTTTGAAACACATTAGACTCCTGGGATGTTGGAGAATGGGTAATGGATCTGTACTACCATCCAGGTATCATGCCAGAAATCCAGAGGTCATTTTTTACTCTTTTCTTAACTTCCACAACTATCGGATCACCGGATCTGCTCAAGGTTTTCCACCTATTTTCACAAATTCCTCTCCTACTTCTACTGCCCTAGTTCAGGGTTTCATCAACTTTTGACTTTGGTACCACAGTCACCTGCTACCTGATATCTCAGTGGATAGTATTAAGCTTAAATCTATCCTCAGCAGAACCCCTGAGGTGATGGATCTCTTTGAAAATGTAAACCTGAACTTCTCTCTCCTCTGCTTCAAGTCATGTAGTGACTTTTCATAGCTCACAGGATAGAGAACCTATGGCCCTTAAAATGGTCCCACAGTATATGACCCTTGTTTAACTACGGATTTATACTCCGTAAACCAAAATTTTTTATTCCGGCAACAGATTTTGTTGTTTTTTTCTATTGTTGTTACTCTCCACCGCTGAGAGCTCCTTTCCTCTTATCTTTATTTCTATAACTTTTTCCGGTTCTTAAGAGTCAACTGAGGTCTCACCTAATTGAGGACATGGCACAACCCAACCAACATTCCTCCACATACACCTGAGCTGGGTGAGGTATCCTTTTATCATGTGACTTACATATGTGATATAATACAGTCTGCTTTTTCACCTGTGTACACACACACAACTTGTAGATTATTTGCGGAGCATGTAAAATTTCTCTTTCCTCTAAGACTATTGTAGAGTAAAAATATTAGAGTAAAAGTGGCACAGGAAGGGGAGAGGCATTGGGCAGCAGTATATTTGCCTTTTTTATGGACAGCAACTGCAGAAACTGGGAAGTAGGAAACTTGTTTCATTGTACTTAATTAATTAGGCTATTTAATTTTGGTTGCTGTTATTTCCATCTCATTCCTTTGTGATGTTATTCCTGTGCCTCTGTTCCAAGATCTGGATTTTACCATTTAGAAGTGAAAAGTTAACTTTGTGATTGAAATGTCTTACAGCTTTTATTTGCAAATATTCTACAATTGAGTACATTAGCATTGGTGAGAAGTTTAGGAGGTCAGCTTTTACCTGAAGAATATAATTTAATTAGACTAGACCAAAAAAAAAGGCAAAAGATTCCTTCCTAGGAGTCTCCCTTCTCCAAGTTCTGTCAGTTTTACCTCTTAATTAATATTTCTCAAATCCATTTACTTTTCTCTGTTCCTAGCACCATCATCATCTTTTGCCTGGACTTTCGCAAGGTCCTCCCTGTTGCCTAAATGAAGCTTTCTAATTGATTCTTCACACTGCACCCAGAGGGATCTTCTCAAAATATTTGGTCTTGTTACCCGCTGCTTAACAGGATAAGTCAAACTCCTTAACGTGGCCTAAAGGCCTGGCATGATTTAGTTCCTGCCCAGAGCACACCTCTCGCATCATCACTCTCTGTTCTAGTTCTATTAGCCATTTTTTTTTATTGCCAAGTTCCTCCTGCCTCTAGGTCTCTGTAAGCGTCATTCTCCCTGCCTGGAGCTCTCTTTCCTCCCATTTTGGCCAATCTAACTAAAATTTATCTTCAGATTCCAATTTAAGCTCTTACTATGACTGGAATTTTTCATGGGTCTTCTCCCCCTTCCAACTATGGATTAAAGTGAAGATTGTAACCTAAAGAAATAAAGTCCTACTTAGTACCTGGGAGTATTAACTTTAAAAAAAAAAAAAAGTTTCCTCACAAAAGGAGCAGACTTTAATATGTGGCTCATATGTTTAAAAAATAGATTTTAGTTATTAACACCTTTATATTTTTATCAAGTAACAGTAGTTAACATTTATTGTCTTAATAAGTATTTGTCCTTATTACTGTTTTACTACTGAGCAATTATGTGCCAGGCATATTTTAAGCAACTTACATGAATTAATCATTTAATTTTCAAAGCTGCTCTATGAGGTGCATATTATTTTTCCTCTACTTTAGAGATAGGAAAATTGAAAGAGTAAGTAATTTGCCTCTATCTACAAGGCTAGTGAAATGTCAGAGCCAAGATTCAAATCTAAGCAGTCTCATTCCAAATCCTGTACTTCCCCCTGACTTATATGTAAATAAAATTAAGTAAGACTATTAAACATTTTACAACAGCAACAGAAATCCACTCAACCCTCATCTCCCCCAGTCCTGCTGCGTAAAGGCAACCACTTTCACCTCTTTTAGATGTTTCTTTCCATATTTACCTTTTGAAATAATATGTTTATACTGCTATTTCTTAATGTATCAATATTTGACATTACCTACTGACTGCCCATTATGGTAGATAAATATTAAGCTTTTTCACACACATACCCCTTGCCCTCCCTTTCTTGACTTCCCAATAGATGTCGCAGTATAATTCTCACATTTCGTTTGCATTTTAGTATGTATTTATTATTGTGTAAATCTTGTTCACTGCTGAGCCAAGCACGTGTATTATGAACATGGTTCCTTACTTGTAGAATTTTTTAAAATTGTGGAGTTAATAATAAACTCACTTAAGAACAAAGAATGTGCCTAGTTTTTCCATATATGAATTTCTATTTCTATATAATCCAACCCTTTCTCAGTAAGATTTTTCCACATAATCAGACCTATCAGATTTACGGGTCCCTTCCTGGAACTCTCTGTCCTCTTGTTTCTATTTGGACTATTGCTTTCTAGTCCTGTTCCACAGCAATTGTTTGGGATTTTTCTTTGCTGACATTTCTGACGGAGTTCGTATTTCTTAGATACGTTGACTTCTGGTGTTTATTTACTCCCTAATATGTATGGAACCCTGCCCACCCCCCCCCCCTCCCCGCCCTGCCCCGGGCCCCAGTAGCCCTTTTCCTTTCCTTGTTGCCCTCTGATACACTGTTTTCCTCTCTGGAGGCAACCAATGCTTTTTTTTTTTTTTAAAACAAAAACAATATGTATATATTTTCTCTGTTTTTGAAATGCAAATAAATCTTGCTTTTTTTCATTTAATTATTATGGAGTTAACACCATATCAGCATATAGAGTTGCTTCTTTGTTTTTAACTTGGCATACTATACCATCATAGGACTCTATCATAATTTATTTATCTAGTTCCCTTTTGGTAGAGTTGTAGGCTGTTTCAACCTTCTGATATTAACAAAAAATGCTTTAATGTGCAAGCTTACACGTTGTCATTTCACTTGAGTACTAGCATATCAGTGGGATAAATTTCTAGAAGTTATTCTCATACCTGATTGATACCTTGACGGAGACTGGAGTAGTGTGAGACCTTGCATGTTTGATAATTCTGCATCAAATGAGATAAGAGTAAAGGGTAAAAGAACACCTGGTAGTAAGTGGGCCCTTCTGGAGGACAATTAATAGTGCAGAGAGGGTTTCTAATGCAAATTGTTGTCTTTGAGCTTTTGACCATGACCTTTGTTTTTTCAGAAATGACTCATCTTTTTGAACTTTGTCATCACCTCCTTTAGTGTTCATGGCTTCTTGCTCCATTATTTTAGCTCCAGGTCTACCTCTGCAGATAATCCAGAGTAGAGAGCATGTCATTAGCTGGTCCTTTTCAACAAGTCAAGAACCCATATTTAACACACTTTATAATTTAACAGCATTCCCAGCCTCCACATTGATTTATTTGTTGAGTTCAGCTAACTCTATCTTCCAAATCATATCCCAAGCCTCCACACCCCTTCTACTCCTCTCTCACCTGGATTGCTCTTAATAGCTTCCTAATCGCCTCTAGCCTCCTCTCTGATCTCCCCACCCCCCACCCCTGAGGAAAAAAAATCCATATTCAGCACAGCTTCAAGAACAGTCATTCTAAATTTCAGTTCTGATTAGGTCATCACCCTGCTTAAAATCCATTAAGGCCTCTCCCCTTTGCCTAAAGAATTAAGTACAAATCCCACAGAATTAGGTACCCCTCCCTTCCCTATGTGGAGCTTGGCATTCAGCATGCGTCTCATAGGCCTCAGTGTGTGGTAATTGTCTAGGTATGGTCCTGATGAAAATTATCCTACTTGAGGCCAGCTGTTGAAAGAAAAATTAAAGTTTAGCCTGACATTGGTTTATTTCCAACTGAAACATATATTAAAAGGGTCTTTTCATACTTTAACCATGAGGAGTGGGTAATGCAGAAATTTCAGATGGTAACTGGGTCAGTGGCAGGATATTGTGTGCTTCAAATTAGGCACATGTCTACCCTAATCTTAAAGGCAGACGTTGTTTTTGTGCATAAATAAAAAAATAATGTTATGGATTTGTGGAGAATATGTTTTGTTCTTTTATATCTGGGGATGTGGCAGCTAATGGAGAAGGGATAAGTAAGGGAAATATATAAATGTTGAGATGGGAGTCTTTTTGAATTTCTAGACTGGGGGATTGGCAACTACAGCCCTTGGGCCAAATTCAGTCTACTACCTGTTTTTGTAAACAAAATTTTATTAGAACCAGCTATGCCTTTTCATTTATGTATTGTCTATAGCTGCTTTTGCATCACAAAAATAGAGTTGAGCAGTTGCAATAGAGACCATATGGCCCACAGAGTAAAAAATATTTACTATTTGGCTCTTTACAAAAAGTTTGCTGACACTTTCTAGAGGGGAATACAAGTTGAGAGGTGGAGAATGAGCATTTACTCAAGGAGCTGTGCATAAACCTATAGAAAGGTGAATGCAAAGTGATAGGAATTTGAGCAAGCAATCTTACTCCCCTGCTCCCATATCCCTTAATGCTACGAGGCCTCAAAAGGAGAATGAGTGGACAGACATTGTCTACTACTTGTGAGTTTTGGGACTCCTTCAAAAAAGGAATGTTTGACTGGATTTATTGTATGCAACTTGTACACCCATCTTCCAACTATATTCCATGACAAGGCCCAGTACACACTTCCTTCATTAAAGTATTGAGAAAAAACAATGAGGGAACCCCTGCATTGGTGAAAAAATTCTGTAGCTGCTCTCCTTGGTAGCCCATTGAAAATTGGCTCCCTGATTTCAGTGGAGGTGGTGGGATCCTATAGTAGCAGAAACCAAGTGGCAGCACTTAACCAGCACAGATGAAGTAGGTTACCTGTACAATAATGGAAAGCAGGGACATAGGTGTAATCAGAAGGCGTTGGCCCACAGATGGTTCTGTGGGTAAAGTCTAAGGTAAATTCATCAGCAGACTTCTCGTGGCAGGTAATGAATGAAATGAAATAGATGGCAGTCTCCAGTGTCACTTCGTGTATATAACAGGAAAAAGTCTAGATCTGGTAGCAAAAAGGTTGACTTTAGTTGCCACAGTTGAGAGTCATGACCTTTCCAAACCCAAGTCAGTTCACAGATCCAGAGTCATTTGATTGAAGTGGAGGCCTGTTCCCCTTGAGGAAGAGCACTGCATCACTACCTCAAGCATACACCATAAACCCTCCTTTAAGCCTTCCCCAAAGGGACCTGTAGCCATTTGTTAGATTGCACTTTGGGGAAAAGGAAATAATCAGAACTTTCATACTTTATTCCTGAGGACCCAAAGTATCCTTGTGGTCCACTAGTCAAAATGGGAATTTAGAGTGGCCAAGGAATAGATGGAGTCTTAGCTCAAGCCTGACTCACAGTGTGCCCAGGTGGTCAGAAGACCATTCTGTGCTTATTTCCCCAGTTCCTTAAAGTATAATTGGAATAGACATACAAGATAATTGTCAGAATCCCTATATTTGCTCTCTAAATCATGGATCTAGGACCATTGTGGAAGGAGAGCTAAGTGGAAGACCTTAGAACTTCTCCCTTCTAAGACAGTAGATCAGAAGTAATGCCGTATCCTGGAGGGAATTGATGAGATTAATGCCACCATCAAAGATTTGAAATAAGACTTGTGATGTTTGTCATGTCTCCATTTACCTCACTTATTTGACCTGTGTAGAAGTTGGATGGATCTTAGAGAATGACTGGACTATCATAAAGCTAATCATTGGCCAATTCCAAATACTATACAGCTAACCTTTGAACAATGTGGGGATTAGGGGCACCAACCCTCCAAGCAGTTGAGAATCTGAATATAATTTATAGTCGGCCCTCCAACTATGTAGTTTCTCTGTATTGGCAGCTCTGCATCTGCAGATTCAGCCAAACTCAGATCACATAATACTGTAGTATTTACTATTGAATAAATACACGTGTAAGTGGACTCATGTAGTTCAAGGCCATGCTGTCCAAGGATCAACTGTAGTTGCTGACCCAGATACAACGTCTTTACTTGATCAAATCAACACAGCCCCTGGCTTTTGGTGTGTGGCTATTGACTTTATGAATGTACCAGGACTACCAAAAGCAATTTGGCTTTTTAAAAAATTAATTATTATTGGAGTACAGTTGCTTTACAATGTTGTGTTAGTTTCTGCTGTACAACAAAAAGTGAATCAGTTACACGTATACATATATCCCCTCTTTAAAAGCAATTTGCTTTTATTTAGCAGGGCCAACCATATATTGTCACAGTTTTGCCTCAGGGTCAGGTTAGTTCTTCTGTTCTAGAAATCTTAATCATCGCAACATTCCACAAAACATCACACTGGCCTACTATTGATGATATCATGTTGATTGTATCCAATGAGCAGAAAGTAGCAAGTACTTTAGATAGCTTAGTAAAGCATATGAGAACCAAAGGGTAATAATCCAGCCCCACAAAAATTCAAGAGCACTTCAGTAACATTTCTGGATATTCAGTGGTCCCTATGTTCAAAAGGCCCTTTTGGATTTTGGAAGTGACGTATACCACATTTGAACATGCCCCTTCAACCTATCTACAGAGTAACCCATAGGACTGCTGGTTTTGAATGATGATCAGAGCAAGAGAAGGCTGTGCAGCAAGTCCAGGACACAGTGCATGCTGTGCTACCAATTTGGCTTTAAGATATAGCAGATTCAATGATTCTCTAAGTGTCTGTAGCAAATAGGGATGCTGCACAGAGCCTCTGGCTAGAACCAATAGCAGAATCACAATGCAGATCTCTGAGATATTGAAGAAAGTCTCTGACTTCTTCAGCTAACTATTCACCCTTTGACAAACTGCTTTTGGCTTGCTACCAGGTAGATCCTGAACACATGACCATGGGGTGTTAGTTTATCATGTGGACCAGGCTTCTCATCATTAACTGGGTGTTGTCTGACCTACCTGGCCACAAGGTTGGCCATGCCCAGCAGCAGTCTACCAACAAGTGGACATGGTATTGTTGGGGAGGGGGAAATATCCCCCTCTACTCCTCTTGAGTTCTGTGGCTGGACTAATAATAAAACTGACACAAGAGAGATTAACAGGAATAAAAGAAACACATTTTAATTTGTGTGCATGAAGCTCTCATAGCAAATGGGACCTAAGAAGTGGCCAGAGCAGGCAGCTTTTATACTTTTTAGATGAACAATAAATTTGTGAGGAATTGACAGGACAAAGAAACTTAGGCTCTGGGTGCTTGGTGAAGAATCTAAACAGAGTTTGGGCTTGGAGTAGTAAATTAAAGAAGTAACAAAGTGCTTGTTTTTTTTTTTTAAATACAGGCTTCTTGGCCCCAAATTCCCTGTCTCTGGCGATAAAGTTGTCCTTCTACCTCCAGGGAGTGCGCCGTTCACATGAGAGATTTATTTCCTGTTTTCTGGGAGACAGGAAGGTCAAAGTGTCCTTCTTGCATCGGATGTATGCCATTGAGGCATATTTTGGGGGAGACCTGCCCTGGGCCCCAGTAGTATGTAAGAGGCAGAGCTTGGGCAGCTCTGGAAAGTACAAGTAAATTGTACAAGCAAATGACTCAGACTCCTTTGATAGCAACTCCTGCTGTATTGCCTCTTTTCCTCCAACCCATGCCTTTGGCCTCTTGAGGATTTCCTTAGTCTAGCTGATAGAAGAAGAAAAACCTCAAGCCTGGTTTACAGAGGAGTCTACAGGTTATTCTGGTACCATTCAAGAGTGGACAGCTGCAACACTACAGTCCTACTCATGAGTAATCATGAAGGACAGTGGAGAAGGAAAATTCTCCCGGTCAGCAGAATTTTGAATAGTAGATAAGATTTATATACAATATCTGGGATGAGAGAGGGCCAGAAGTAAAGATATATAATGGGCCATGGGCAGTTCCTAATGGTTTGACTGTGTGGTCAGGGACTTGGGAGGAACAGGGTTGGAAGATTGGTGACAAGGAATTTTGAGGAAGAGGTATGAGGATGGACCTTTCAAAAAGAGTAGACCCTGAAGAAATTCATGTCCCATCTTAATGCCTACCGTAAGACATCTACTGCTCTTAATAATCAAGTGGGCAAAATTACACACTCTGTGGATGTCAGTCAGCCTTTCTCCCAGCCACTCCAATGCTTATTCAGTGAGCCCATGAATAGTGGCCATGGTGGCAGAAGTGGAAGCTATGTGTACATGGGTTAAGCAACGTGGACTTCTTCTTTCTAAAGTTGACCTTGCTAGCACTACTGCTGAGTTCCTCCTAGTCAATGAGAAGCCAACATGGAGTGCCTACAGGCACCAGCCAGCCACTGGGTGGCAGGTTGATTAGATATGACATTTTCCATCATTGAGGGAGCAGATTTTTCCTCATTAAAATAAACAAATATTCTGGATATGGATTTGCCTTTTCTGCCAACATCAACAGCACGGAATGTCTGAGGACAGGGTAAATTCAGAATGGGTAGTGGAAGAAGGAAGACATAGATATCAGTTATGGCCTTGTGGCCGATTAGATAAATGAGGATTGTAGTAGCTTTGCACATTTTTCCTTTGCTTTTTATATGTATGTGTTTATTTGTATATGCTACTAATTTTATTCTTTCCTTCCCATTTTATTTTATTTATTTTATTTTTTTGGCTGCACTGGGTCTTCGTTGCTGCATGCAGGCTTTCTCTAGTTGTGGCGAGCAGGGGCTACTCTTCATTGCAGTGCACGGGTTTCTCATTGCAGTGGCTTCTCTTGTTGTGAGCACATGCTCTAGGAACGCAGGCTTCAGTAGTTGCAGTTCGTGGGCTCTAGAGCGTGGACTCAGAAGTTGTGGTGCACGGACTTGGTGCACGGACTTAGTTGCCCCACGGCATGTGGGATCTTCCCGAACCAGGACTTGAACCCATGTCCCCTGCATTGGCAGGTGGATTCTTAACCACTGGACCACCAAGGAAGTCCCCCCATTTTCTTTTTAAAAAAATATTACATAGAAGTTGTTAGAGGTTACAGTTTAGTCTTTAGGTGACAGAATATTAGGTGGGACTGTGACAGAATTTGAGAAGTAATTCACATAGTCACAACAATGGATGCAATGGCTGTTGGCGCTCTGTGTCTTCTCGTTTTGAGGTCTCCCCTTCACTGGTGAGAAGGATGCTTGCGTCTTGCTAGGTGGAATATAAATTCATTCATAGGAGTACATGTGGCAGGAGATAGTAAATAACAATTACTTTGTTATTGTCCAGGAGTTCAGATGTGTGGCAGAGAGGCTGAGTCATCAAAAGGGCAGACTGTGCTGCTTATCAATTTATTTTCTCTCAGCTCCAAAGTCATTCTGTTTGCCTGCTTGTAATGATGGAGCTGGGCCCTGTAAATATTTCTCCTGAGCCTTTTCAGTAGAGGACACTGGAGGGACACTGAAGGTAGAAGGAGCTTCTCTTCCTGGTTTCAGGGTGGCTCACTAGCCAGGTTCTTGCTGGGCATACTTTTCCTCTACTGCCCCACATGGTTTTCTCCAGTGCTAGGTAACTGCATGGCACAGCTTCCTCTGGAGTTGGCACCTTCTTGCCCCCTGCACTTTCTCCAGAGATTGATTTGTGTACTGGCTGGAGCCACAGACATCATGGACCTATTCCCAGCCGAGATCACCATTCCCCATACTCTTTCTTTAGCCCTACGCATGTACACACTGGGAGCCCCACAGCACTGGGTGTCTAGGGAGCCCGCTGCCCAGCTTTTATCTCAGGTACCAGCCTGGAGCTACACTGGCCCAAGATGCACACGAAAGTGCACTAGACTCCTACAGAGGACAGCTTTCCAACTCCATCAGCAGCCAGCAGTTTTCCTCAGCACCTAGCAAGTTCCAGGGTTTGACACCTCTCTCTGAATGGCTTCTTCCAGGATCCAGAGGGAGTATCACCAGTGAGGCATCTCTGTGACTCTTCCACCATTGGGGAGTCAGTGCTCTGCCATCTCCATTAAGATCTCTGGATCTCAGCCCTCAAGAAGGGATGGTTCTTCCTTGGGCCTTCATCTCAGCCTTAGGGGTGGTGGTTGCCCCTTATATCTACCGCTCCTGTGTTCTTTAGCATTCTTGTTAACTCTTACTAGCCAATTCCCTGTTACTCCAGTCCTCTCTTAATGATAGATAAAAACTTTCCTTGTTCAAATCACTATGTAGTTTCTGTCTCCTTACTAATCCAAAGCCATCAACTATGTTTCAAGGTAAATAGTTAGACGGACAGATCTTTCAAACTGCAGTGCTTCTGCCTGGGGGAAAAATCAGTTAAGTGGACAATCTGTGGAACCCCTGGAATCACTCCAGTAGAGGAAAAATTCCTCTACCCTCTAGTATGCCATAAATAATATAGTATATCTTTTATATGTTATGTGAAATTCATTCATAGATGCAGATGTGGCAGGAGATAGTATGTGAGCCTCCCTCCCCACCTACCCTGTTACCCCCATGGGTAAGTGTAGCTCTGTAATTACTTGTTTGTTCCAAACTGTAACGATAGATTGGCTGGTCCACAAATCAAGATCCTGTCTACAACGTTTCATCACCTAAGATAAAGTTAATGGAGATATTTATCTGACCAGGTGTGGCTGAGAAGCTGGATGTCAGACCATGCCCTTTTCCTTATTAACCTGTGCCTTACAGTTGCTGGAAGTCAAATCTGTCACTAGGATTTTTGTCTCATAACCTGAAGATACCTAGGTTCAGAAGTCGTCCTACTTTATGACAAAAGTCATCCTACTTTATGACAATTTCATGCATTTAGTTGGCTGCTGGTGGCATTTTCCAGCCACCCAGAGCAGCTGTACTTGATCTTTAGCTGGGATCTTTGAGGTATGTCCACTGTGTGCGGCTTTCTCAATGTGGTTTGGTTTGCATCAGTGTCTGTCACTTGTCATACATCCGGAAGTTACTTCCTCTCAGAATTGTTGGCGAGAATGTGAACGTGGACTAAAACATAATCAAAACTAACAAACCACAGTAACAAATCACCATGAAATTTGATCCCATCAATAAATACAAACAGAAATGACTTCCTACCACTCCTCCATTCCCTAACATTTTCACCAGCAGGTGAGGGGTACTTAAAATTTCTGCCCAAGTACTTAAGGGTTTATTATCAAGGCAAGTTTTGTTTTGTTTTGTTTTTAAATTCAGTTAGAAAATCCAGATGATAATACATAGGAAAGATCCAATGAGTATTAATTCACAGTAGTGTACTTTTGTTAATCTACAATCTGCACTGTGATTTGAGGGTGTAATTTTGTAATTTCTTGCTTTGTGTAGTTATTCTTAAGTCTTTACAGCATGCTTTAACTCAAGTTGTAAGTTTCACATAACAATTAGGCTTTGTGCCAGTTAAATTCAACTGGAACCAGACCTTAAATCCCTGGAGTTGTAAAGGTTTATTGTCACAAACACAGAAACAAGAAATGGAAAGAACCACTGTCCACTTATTATATTAAATGTTACTCTCATGTGCAGTTATGAAGTTCTACATTTCACTGCTTTAGAAGATTTTTTTAGGTGGAATTTTAAAATTAAACTAACAACTAATCTTGCAGTGTGTGCTTTTTCATGTGGAAGGACAATCATGACTATAATGATGGATGATGGATCTTATCTTGATGTTTTCCCACCTGAATATTCATTTAAACAATATCCCCAGATGATTTATTGCCACATCATAGTTTAAGAAGCCATGGTCCAGATACCTGGAAGCACAGTTTTGTAGTTATATTATTTTAATTTATGAGATTTTGGTTTTTTTCTGTTCAGATGGAAGCATATTTTTACTCCTGAGAACAATTCATTGATTTTAACCCAGTCTCACAGACTGTTAGAATTGTGCATATTGTTTTAACCTTTCAAAGTATCATTTTGTGGATACCTTTATTTATTATTAATGCCTTTTTGTAATGTCTACATATATACTAAGGTATAGATTAATTTTTTTAAGACCAGAAGTTCTCTGAATTTTAATTTTTTTCTAACTTTAGACATTTATAGGGATTTGGAATTTAGAAAATCTCTGAATTTTAATTTTCTTTTTCTAGTTTTAAAAAACTATTTCATGGTATTCCCTTCTCTTCTTCTGCGAATGTGATCTTTTATAATTAGCAATTGACCATTTCGGATAGGCATGTTTAAAGATTTTAGAAAGAGTACAAGAAGAACAAGCCCTTTGTCTGCTAATCATTTCTAATGTGCAAATACAACATTTCTAATGTGCAAATATCCTGAGCTTGCTGTTGTGCTGAGTTTTTTAATTCTCAAACTTAATAATCCAATTAGAAGTTGATTTTGGAGAGATTTGTTTTGTTTCACTGGCTGTTTTTCTTCTTTTTTTTTTTTAACATCTTTATTGGAGTATAATTGCTTTACAATGATGTGTTAGTTTCTGCTTTATAACAAAGTGAATCAGCTATACATATACATATGTTCCCATATCTCTTCCCCCCTTGCATCTCCCTTCCTCCCACCCTCCCTATCCCACTCCTCTAGCTGGTCACAGAGCACTGAGCTGATCTCCCTGTGCTATGTGGCTGCTTCCCACTAGCTATCTGTTTTACATTTGGTAGTGTATATATGTCCATGCCACTCTCTCACTTTGTCCCAGCTTACCCTTCCCCCTCCCCGTGTCCTCAAGTCCATTCTCTAGTAGGTCTGCGTCTTTATTCCCGTCCTGCCCCTAGGTTCTTCATGACCATTTTTTTTAGATTCATATATATGTATTAGCATACAGTATTTGTTTTTCTCTTTCTGCTGTTTTTATATGGTCTTCAAGTTTGGCAAGTAGTGTGGTCTAGGAACATGGTATTATTCCCAGGAATAGAAATAAAGAATCCTAGTTAATTAATTAGGATTATCTCATTAATTAATTAACTTGGATTATGTCTTTTATTGTTCAGTCTCGGTTTTTCCATGTTTATGACGGGAATAAAATATTTTAAAAATGATTTTACAACATCATAATTTGGAATATAACCTCAATGCCTCATTTATATCAGCAGTTAATCCCTTAGACTTTTCAGGGATCCTTGGGTCATTCTTCCTTTGGATTTTTTATCTTATCCCTTCGTGTCAAAATAATTTCCTTAATTTACATCAAGAGTTTATTTTGAAAACCTGTCTTTGGAGTATTAGAAATTAATAATGTGGTTGCCTTTGGTTAGATGCAGTCCTTTTCTTTTTTTTTAATTTTTAATTTAATTTAATTTATTTTTTACACAGCAGGTTCTTATTAGTCATCCATTTTATACACATCAGTGTATACATGTCAATCCCAATCTCCCAATTCATCACAACCCCACCCCCCACTGCCTTCCCCCCTTGGTGTCCATACGTTTGTTCTCTACATCTGTGACTCAATTTCTGCCCTGCAAACCGGTTCATCTGTAGCACCTTTCTGTGTGCCACATACATGCGTTAATATACGATATTTGTTTTTCTCTTTCTGACTTACTTCACTCTGTATGACAGTCTCTAGGTCCAGATGTAGTTCTTTTCTCATGAGGTGCTAATTTTGCCCAAAGTCCTGTTACCTGAACCAGTGATGCTTAACCTTTGCCACCCTTTAGAATTAAATGGAGAGTTGAAAATAACAACAAAAGCAGGGCCTAAGACTCATTCCCTAGAACAACAAAAATAATTATATACTTTAAATATGTACAACTTGTGCATCATGTACACTTCAGTAAAGCTATGAAAAAAGTTTTAAAAAGTCTCTTTTTTTTTTTTTTTTTTTTTTTTTTTTTTTTTGCGGTACGCGGGCCTCTCACTGCTGCGGCCTTTCCCGCTGCGGAGTACAGGCCCCGGACGCGCAGGCCCAGCGGCCATGGCTCACGGGCCCAGCCACTCTGCGGCATGTGGGATCCTCCCGGACCGGGGCACGAACCCGCGTCCCCCGCATCGGCAGGCGGACTCTCAACCACTGCGCCACCAGGGAAGCCCAAAAAGTCTCTTTTTAATAATGCATAGTGATCCAAACAGCTGGAGTTCCTTCCTCTCAATAAAAGCCACGATTGTCAAAAATAAATGAATAAATAAACAATAAAAATAAATTAAATCAAATTCTGTAGAGATGGGGCCTAAGGCACTGCAGTTTTAAAGAGCTTTCTGTTCATATGTATCCAGAGTTGAAGACCACTGATGGAGATGCTTAATGTTGAGTGTAATTTATCATTAAGGGAAGGCTGATACACAGTCCCCTGGGGGATCTATGTTGTAATCCTCAACTGATCAGCAATCAATAAAATAAAATTATTCCCTTAGAAATAATCTGAAAAAAGCAAAGCGTCATGTTCCTACTTTAGTAGACTCTACCGCTAAGCAGTCTCAGTTTCTTAACCCGCCATTGTCAAAATCTACAGTCTCATCCTCCTCGATCTTTATTTCCAAAAACATGCTCTGAAAATAGCTTTTTTTTTTTTAACTCATTTGTCCAGAAAACCTCACTTGAGGTGATGTGAAGCTGTCTGTAGTTTTTTTCTCCTAGGTTTTCCCCTTACTTCCTTACGCTTATAGCATCGATTCTTGACTCCTTTATAAAGACCTTACTTCAGACAACTTCAGTGAAAATCTCAGGATTTTACATCAGACCTGAGTTGGAATACAGTTGGGGAAATGCTGGTCTTCCACTTAAACTGAATGACCTTGGCCAAGCCACTCAATCTACTTGGCTCTCAATGTTTGTCAGTAAAATGGGAATAGCAAACTTTGCAAGATTGTTGGAAAGACTAAAAGAGAACTTATGTAGTAAGTGTTAAAGTATCAGGGACCTAATCAACATTTAACAAAAGTTAACTATTTCTGATAGTAAATGAAATCTTGGTCTTCTTTCATCCCTTTTCTAGTCAACAAACATTTATTGGGTACCCATTATGTCACCAACATTGTGGTAAGTGCCAAAAAAACAACCATGAGTAAGGGAGATACTATTCATGTCCTGTATGAGCTTGTCTTGACTCTCTCATTAGAGATATCCTATACTAAAACCTAACTGAGTGACTCGCTTAAATAGATAAACATGCACACAGTATAGGATTATTACCCTATTGATGAACTCCTCTAGTTTATAATGCATCCTTAAAAAAGAACTCTCTTCCACTGGCCTCATTAATTCAATCCTTCTTTCCAATTCCCCATCCTACCCACGGATATGATTTCTGGCATAAAATGTTTTGGAAAACCCATCACTACTGTAGAAGGATCTCACTCTGGGGCTTCCCTGGTGGCGCAGTGGATAAGAATCTGCCTGCCAATGCAGGGAACATGGGTTTGATCCCTGGTCCAGGAAGATCCCACAAGCCACGGAGCAACTAAGCCCGTGAGCCACAACTACTGAGCCTGTGCTCTAGAGCCCACAAACCACAACTACTGAAGCCTGTGTGCCCTACAGCACGTGCTCTGCAACAAAGAGAAGCCACTGCAATGAGAAGCCCACACACCGCAACGAAGAGTAGCTCCAGCTTGCTGCAACTAGAGAAAGCCCTCGTGCGGCAATGAAGACCCAATGCAGCCAATAAATAAATAAATAAATAATTTTTTAAAAAAGAGAAAGATCTTGTTCTGTCATCTCCTTCTACTCTATACTTTCCCGGGACTCTTTCCTGTTCTATGTTGTGTTAAAACATTCTAAGGAGACCACCTCATTCCTTCTCAAATTCCTAATCTAGCTTATCCTGGCTACTGAAGAAATTTAGTATCACTAAATAGCACTGGAGAAGGGGATATTTGATGGTTGTCTCAGAGACAGAAAGGGGGATGAACATAAGTTAATTTATATCTCTCTGTTGTCAAGCATGAATATATATATATATATATTTTTTGTGTGTGTGTGTGTGTGTGTGTGTGTGGTACGTGGACTTCTCACTGTTGTGGCCTCTCCCATTGCGGAGCACAGGCTCTGGACGTGCAGGCTCAGCGGCCATGGCTCACAGGCCCAGCCGCTCTGCGACATGTGGGATCTTCCTGGACCGGGGCACGAACCCGTGTCCCCTGCATCGGCAGGTGGACTCTCAACCACTGCGCCACCAGGGAAGCCCCAAGCATGAATATTTTATGCAGAAATCGTATTTGTGGGTAGGCCATTAGAAGAAAGAAAGGTGATCAGGTTGTATTTCATTAGTTGGGGAACCATTATCCTAAGAAAACTCAACATTTTGGCCATCCTTATCTCCCTGGAACCTCTTAGATCATTGTTGCCCCGTTAGTCTGAAAGTGTCCTGAATCCTAAGCCCTAGGATCTTGGGGCCATGACTACAACTAGCCTATTGGATTCTCTGCCAAAGTTCTTTTCTGGTTTGCACTAAAGCCCATTGGACCAGGTCTCGTGATGTTTACTTTTAAAGATCAACCACTGTCAAACAATTAACATCTCTCAAGGGTAAGATGTAGATTGTATCCACTTGACATGGATACATTATCTGACAATCTATTCTCCCTTGATTCTCCTTTGTTTTGTTTTCTCATTCCTTTTGCTCTTTCTTTCCAGTTTCTCTTTTTTCCTCCCCTAACCCTTAATTGTAGCTATTTCTCTGGCCTTCTTTACTTTATATACTGTAGGTGAACTCTTTTGTACCCCAAGACTGTCAAAGTTCATCTTTAGCACAGAGCTTTTCCCTAATTTTCAGTCCTATGTATCTTTTTGCTCATGGGAACTCACCTTGGAAACCCTACCAGCACCTCAAATTTGTCATGACCAAAATTGAACATCCCATCCCAAATCTTTCTACCTATATTCCCTGCCTTTGTCAATGTCATCACTCTCCGCATCCACCTCCCATTCTTCTCTTTCTCTCACCAAGTCCTATTTGATCTCATTTCTCTCACCAAGTCCTATTCGATCTCATTTCTTGGACTCTCTTGAGTCAGCCCTCTCCATCCTTCCTGCTTCCCTCAACTCTTTGGTATACATTACCTTTACTGGTGCCGAGGAACCTGTGATTTTTCTAAAACATAAATATGATTACGATCCTTCCTTAAAATCATTCAATACTTTCCATTCTATTCATTCAGGACAAAATTGGTAGATTCCAAATTCACTGTGTGAGCTGGTCTTCAACTGAACTTCCAGCCTCACCTCCTGCCCTTTCCTGCCTGTGCCCTCCACTTCTTGTACCTTGTACCTTGGGTACCTCCTGTACCCAAGGATTGACCACATCTTTTCTTGTTGTATGCCTTTGCATCTACCATTCCCTCTCTCTCCTCTCTTTTGTCCACCAGCCTAAAAATTGCTTATCTGTCAAGATTCTGCTCAATGGTATCATTGCTGGGAAATTTTCTCTAACATTTCTTTGTATCCTCCACGTGCTTTCGTAGTCTCCATCATATCACGCTGCTTTGTGGTTGCCTGTTGAAGTGCCATCGTTCATACTCACCTCTGCTCCTTGAAGCTTACCTTTAAGGTACCTTAATAGCCATAGCCTAGCACAACATTTGACATGTAGGAAACGATATAACCACAATTGTGTGGTCTGAAACTCCTTACATTATATCTTAAAATGATGTTAAAATCTTAAGAGGTCCTTTTAATCCTTACATGAGGCTCTTGAAGCAACCAAAGCTCAGAAATATTGGAATCTCATTTTTATGGGCAAAACATCATAAATGAGGTCTCTGTTGGAAGCAAAGTATCCAGTCTGTACTGAAAACATATAGAGTAGTCCAATTAGAAATAGTATGTAGAACTAAGTTTTCAAGTTCTGCCTGTTTTGTTTATTCAGCTCCAAATTTTTTGCTAAAGACCAAAGAATCCATCTCAGAACTTGGTTTTCTTATTTTAAATTTAGTAATATCACTAAATTTTAAATTTAGTGATAACTTTGGAAAAGAAGTTAAATAAAGTGTTAATTTTTACTCCTATAGACATTTTTCTTAAAATGTGTTTAGGGTTAGGGAGCAAAGGCATTTTCCTTGCCCTTTTGTCTCTGCTAATTACTTGACTGGCTATAATGGTGCATGGTATGTAATCATGTACTGAACCCTTCACAGTACATTTTTTTAGACATCATGAAGAAAGTCCGTCTTCACTGTGATTCTGGCAGTAGTCAATGTCCTCTTTTATTTTTTGTTTCTTTTGCTCCTGATGTCCCATACTAGGGTTTGGTAAACATGCTGCTCTGTTCTTAGGATCAACTGCAAGCAGCATTTTGTTGCACCAGATACTGCTTTTATAACTTAATGATCTCTATTGCCTCTTCAGAGATACTTCCAAGTGATGCTCACTGCCATTTTTTCCCCCTATTTCTTCTTATTTTTTTGTGTGTGTTTGTGTGAGTTATTGAAAATAGCTGTTATATAACAACAACACATTATCTTAATTTTCCAGTCTTTATTGGATCTGTTAAATTCAACAAGTGCTATCAAGTGAGCAGATTTGGGAGAATGCCAGTTTACTTGGTGATGAAGCTGCTTTATCATCTTAATTGATTTAGTTGAAGTTCATAGGTTGATGGTGAACTTCTTAAAAGCCACAGTTTTAAATGTATGCCTGACAGTACCTGTCAGTGTACCTTTGCTTTCTTATGGATTACCCCTTTCTTTACAATCAGCTTAATGAAGTTCTTTAGCCCCTTGGTTATTGAGCTAAGATTTTTTTAAAAAATAAATTTATTTATTTATTTGTTTTAATTTTTTTTTTGGCTGTGTTGGGTCTTTGTTCTGTACGCGGGCTTCTCATTGTTGTGGCTTCTCTTGTTGCAGAGCACGGGCTCTAGAGCACAGGCTCAGTAGTTGTGGCACACGGGCTTAGTTGCTCCGCGGCATGTGGGAATCTTCCCGGGCCAGGGATCGGACCCGTGTACCCTGCATTGGCAGGCAGATTCCCACCCACTGCACCACCAGGGAAGCCCCAGAGCTAAGATTTTTTTTTAAAAACTCAAAATATATTTATAAAACTCATTTAGGCATATTATATGGCAGATATTAGGCAGAGTTAACAATGTATTTTTTTACTGGAGAGAAGTCTCTAATATTTTATAACCCCGATAGATTATAGTTAATGATAGCAACTGTGTTCTTCCAAAAGTGTAATTTTCTTGAGGGCAAGATATCTTTGTATTGTTATTAACCATAAGAGTACATTGTTTATAGCTTATGTTCAGTTGTTGACTGAGTGAATGAAGTGAACCATGCCTATAGGAATGAATAGCTACTAACCTGTCATTTCTGTTTATAGGTATTGCAATTTAAGGAAACCTTCTAGCCAGCAAATCTATGATAAAAAATATATGTAACAGAGGAAACTGTAACTGTTATTTGTCAAGTGACAAGCTTTTAATGTCAGAATGGCTCACCTAAAACGACTAGTAAAACTACATCTTAAAAGACATTACCATAAAAAGTTCTGGAAACTTGGTGCAGTAGTTTTTTTCTTTATAATATTTTTGATTTTAATGCAAAGAGAAGTAAGTGTTCAATATTCCAAAGAGGAATCAAGGATGGAAAGAAACATGAAAAACAAAAACAAGATGTTTGATTTAATGCTAGAAGCTGTAAACAATATTAAAGATGCAATGCCAAAAATGCAAATAGGAGCACCTGTCAGGCAAAACATTGATGCTGGTGAGAGACCCTGTTTGCAAGGATATTATACAGCAGCAGAACTGAAACCCATTCTTGACCGCCCGCCTCAGGATTCTAATGCACCTGGTGCTTCTGGCAAAGCATTCAAGACAACCAATTTAAGTATTGAAGAGCAGAAGGAAAAAGAACGTGGAGAAGCAAAACACTGTTTTAATGCTTTTGCAAGTGACAGGATTTCTTTACACCGAGATCTTGGACCAGACACTCGACCTCCTGAGTATGTTGAAGAATATTCACTGTTTAGTGTTTATCAGGAGGGTTTTCAGGGGAGGGGTATTAGTTAAGGAAGTTGCTTGTTCTTTAGTCACTTTGAGGCAAAGAATCGACAAATACCATTTATTTAACCTGTCTTAATTATTTTTTGCTTATTGTTATTGAGGCTAGCTTTCTATATCTATGTTTAGTGAGGCATTGCAGATGTGAAAAATTATCATCTTAGAAATTAGAAAACTGAATTCTAGATCTGACCTCTATAGAACCACAAGGAAATCCTTTATTCTTAAATGCTTTAGTTTTCTCATCCATTAAGGGGGAAATATGAGGTGGATTTTATGGGAAATGTGGGAGGTGGAGGAGTTGTTTCTGTTCTTCTGTGTATTGCTATAGAATAGAAATATTAAAAACTGTGCCAAGATTTTGGAGCTATGATAGTTTATGAGCTAAGTCATGGACTTTGTGGCTACTTTTAGTGCTATAACTACATTTCAGAATGTCCTGTGTTTTGTAACCTTTCTTTTAAGAGACAGTATTGTTTTTTTGTTTGTTTGTTTTTGCGGTACATGGGCCTCTCACTGTTGTGGCCTCTCCCATTGCGGAGCACAGGCTCCGGACGCGCAGGCTCAGCGACCAAGGCTCACTGGCCCAGCCGCTCTGCGGCATGTAGGGATCCTCCCGGATCGGGGCACGAACCCGCTTCCCCTGCATCGGCAGGCGGACTCTCAACCACTGCGCCACCAGGGAAGCCCGACAGTATTGTTTTAATTACTAGTTCAACTGTGATTCTTTCTCTGGAGTTTTGTTGAATAAGCTCTTGTATTTATAGAGTTTTCTCCCTTTCTCTTCTGAGAGGCCAACATTGCTTTTCATTGTCACTTTGTTTACATGTTTATCTCAAATATACAGTATTTTGATTAAAATCCCCCCCAGCCCCCGATTCTACTGTGCTGTCTCTTTGTTCTTAGTTAACCATCTTGTTATCTTTGAGGTAGTATTCAAATGCTCTATTAGAACTGAAATAGCTAAAATGAATTTCAGCACTTTTAAACAATCTGTAGATTTGTTAAAAGTGCAAGATAGACAAACTGTAAGCAAACAGTGCTTACGTATTTTGCTTTCTAGTTATGAGAATTAAATTTATAAGTGAACCTGAAGAAAAGTACTTTAGTAGACTTAGGTCTATTGCTTCCTTCATATTTTTCTAGGTTTATGATCATGAATACCTGCTCCAACTATGAGTTCCTCAATATTGAAGCTATGTAGATTAGATTTCTGTTGCTCTATTCTAATCTGTGTGATTCAAGGTTAAATTGCTCATCATTTTAAATGAATGTGTGAAGAAACAAATGAATGTAGAATATTCTAGTTGTTCTGACAGGGCATAGTATAGTTCCTTTTTTATGCTAATAGGTTAAAATGCAATATGGCCCTTTACTGATTTTGGGAGAGGTCTTGGTTGAAAAGCAATTCCCATCACAAATCAAGAAGCATGATTTTTATTCTCTGACATGACAAAGGGAGCTCAGGATAAGCCTTTTCTCCAATATAGCTTTGAGAAACTGCAGTAATATTCAATAATGTTAATCAATATGTAAGTGCAAAATAGCTATGCACAAAAAGAACCTTTTTTTTTGGACAGGAATGTGTACCTAGAACTGTGAAGATTTAATACTTTCATACTTTAAATTTAACTTATATCATCAAGGAACACATTTTCTGAAGAACTGCTAATCTTTTACATGCTCATTAGAAATATAGATCCAGTTTCTCCCGAAGCCAGATGGTCTTGTGACTGATAATTTAATCACATTTCTGTATGCCAAATTTTTCAAATGGTTTGACTGGGAATCTGTAATCACTTTGGCTAGTTATTTGAATTTCACTACTTTAAATGACATGTGAAACAACTTTTAAACATAAGTTGAGCATGCTAATTGTTTCAAAATAAATGGGGCTTATGAAATCATACTGTGAAATTTTATTATCACTTGCATTGATGATATAACATGACACTTTTACTTGATATTAGTACTTATCAGTTAAGCAAATAAATCCTTGCTTAAACTGAGGGAAAGCCTTGTGAGATTAAAGAGATAACACTTTATTAGTGTGAATTTTTTTTTTTTTTTTTTTGCGGTACGCAGACCTCTCACTGTTGTGGCCTCTCCCATTGCGGAGCACAGGCTCCGGACGCACAGGCTCAGCGGCCATGGCTCACAGGCCCAGCCAGCCGCTCCGCGGCATGTGGGATCCTCCCGGACCGGGGCACGAACCCGTGTCCCCTACATCGACAGGCGGACTCTCAACCACTGCGCCGCCAGGGAAGCCCTAGTGTGAATTTTTGTAAAGCGTCATACTTTAAATCTTCAAAACCTTTTCATAATTCTATATTAATACTATATTAATTAGTCACGTGGCAAATAAATATAGGAAAAAAATTTTTTAAATCCCCAAACTCCCTCCCCAAAATGCTTATAAGACAAAATTATAAATTTTTTTCCTAAAAAAGAAATACTATAGTATGGAGCTTTTCATAATTTTTACTTATACTTTTATGTTGGCTTATAAGACTTTATGTATTAAAAATACAAGCTTATATTTAGTCATTTGTTTCTGTGTAATTTTAATTCGAAGATAGATAAATAGGTAGTTTGTGTTTGGACTTTATTTTTAATTGATAGTTTATCCAAAATTCACTTTAGAATAAATCATTTGCTTTCATCTACCAGTGAGGATGAATGTGATTGTTTTCTTCTGGCTATGCATGTATGTTACACCTTAAAATCATGATGGTCCTAGAAAGCAAAATCAGTTTCACCTTCCTCCTCTTTTCCTACTCAGTGGTGTTGACGCCCTCTCAATATTTTATCCCTAATTTAATTCCTTTCTTATCGCTACAAATATTTCGACCTAAAGACCTCCTCTCAGGAAAGGATTTGAAACACATTCATACTGAGGTATGGCTGTAAAAGTAGTAATTAATGAGAGTTTGTAGAACCTCTCTTTTAGGGTGGCTTTCCCAGGCCACCATTCTGGGGGCTCTGGTTTCCCCATTGGCCCTGGCAGGGCAACCAAAGTGTGCTGGGCTCCTATCTCCATGAGTGAACGATTTACTTCCTTATCTTTGGGTTTGAACAGCACTGTTTGATTGTTCACACACTACTTATAGTGGCTTTTGACTGTGTAGGAGGATTTCATAGTCTGTTGTCTAAAATTGTACAACCATTTATGGTTATCAAAGATCCAGTTATTTTACTTATTTATCTTTACCATAGATCACACATGTTTTATGTCCCAGCTTCACTCTGTTTGATTTTACAGTGTTTTGAAGCCCTCTCCTGTATGTTATTTCATTTGATCCTCACCTCAACTCAGCAGATGAGGGACTGTGGTCATCTCCATTCTCAAAGCCTGGAGATTGTACAGACCCACACATACCCCAATGGCTTCATATGAAGATTATTTTCATTGAGGATGACATTGCTATCAAAATGAATTCAAGATAAATTTATAACTAAAGTTTTTAGTGAATGAGTAATACCGCTAATCAGTCAAAAACTATTTAGGGTCTCTCTCCTTACTGGAGCAAAATCTTTAACACAGCATGGCATATGGTAGGTACTTAAGTTTTTGCTGAAGGAAATAGGCTTTATAGTAAGCAATTTTTTCCCCTTTTGGTTCAGTTACAGGTTAAGGAAATTGATTAAACTTAGAAAATATTACATTCCTAGGAAAGTATCTAATTTAAGATAATCTCTACAAAGATGAATATTCATTTAATAATTAAAAATTGCAAATGTTAAGAAAAATGCATGATTTCTACAAGGAAAGAAAAAAACTTGGTTTGTATTTGAGCAGTTACAAGTATTTGCTATTTTTACAGGTTGTCTCACTTCTAGGTTATTTTTCTTATTTAAAATGTTATTTGTATTTAAAATTATATTATGGAGAAAGCTTACAATAGCATGTTTTAATTCGTGACATGTGATCAATATCAGTGGACATGATCTCTGGGTGAGTGGTCTATTTGTAAGAAATTTTGTTTTGCTTTATATAGCATTAAGATCATCTTACATATAAATAAAGTGTCCACTATCATTTCTATTGTTTTAAAGGTTTAAATAATGATAATTTAGTAATGGTATAGCTGTGAAATAAAGTAATAAAATTCATAATTTTTCTTCTACTTTGACTTTTTCTAGATGTATTGAACAAAAATTTAAGCGCTGTCCTCCCCTGCCTACCACCAGTGTCATAATAGTTTTTCATAATGAAGCATGGTCCACGCTGCTTAGAACTGTCCACAGTGTGCTCTATTCTTCACCTGCCATATTGCTGAAGGAGATCATTTTGGTGGATGATGCTAGTGTAGATGGTAAGAAAGCACATGCAAATTAGATTGTTTCCTAAGTAAATCCATGTGGCGTTGTCCAAAGTCTATTTGGGTATATTGTGCTCTCTCTATGCCACCTCAGATCTTGAATATAGTGTCTTGGATGCTATATATGATGGATGAAGGGAGAATCCAAGGAAGTCCATATTCAAATATTTTGGAGTTCAGAAATGTGTGAAACACCATTATTTATAACTTTGTAGTCCTCAATATGAGACTTTTATTGTAAGATATAGTGGTTAAGAGCACACACTTGAGCCTTGAGTTAGGCTGCCTTGATTTGAATCCCAGTTCTGGTCCTAACCAGCTATGTAACTTGGGAAAGTTACTTAACCCCCCCTATACCTCAGTTTCGTTATCTGTAAAATGGGGGAAATGCCATATTTCATCAAATTTATTGTATAATACATCATTAGTTTACATACCAGTAGAATAAAAGACCCTTACAGCCAATTAAACGAACATGCCATTGCTTATAAGAAGTATATAATTTTATAGCTTAGAAATGAGGGAATACATTAGTACATAACTCCTAGGGTTGTTTTAAAGATTAGAAGTATTAATATAAATAATACATTAATAATATCAAAGAGTAGTTAAAAATTACTGAAGAGTTACCACATCCTGTTTTATTTTGGTGCTTTTAAATATTCCAATACCATTTACAAAGCTAGCCAAAATCTTTAATGAATTTTCACTTAATTTTATGTCAATAATCAGTTGCTAAGTTACACATTTTAAATTGGACTCACAAGGATAATCAGACAAATACTATAATTTGCTGAGTTTTCAAACATTACAAGTATTTTAAGTACCAAACAAATACAGATTATTTCAACGATTGCAAAATTTATTCCTGAATGAGCCCAAGTTTGGAACTAGATTCCTTAAAGTCAAATTCTAGCTCCGGCACTAATGAGCAGTTTCCTTATATCTGTAAACTGAGGATAACACTCCCGTCAAATCCAAAGCACCATCTACTGTAAGGTAAATCATTACTTTACAGACCATGGGAAAAAAAAACCCACTACCTGTTAGGTGACATGTCATCAATTAATTATAAGATGTATCCAGACTTTAGACATGGTTGTAAGTGAATAAAGCATAACATTTTTAACCTAATGTTTCAACCATTTTAATCTTTTCTTTCCTAATCACTGTCTACATAAACATATAATGTTTATCTAATTATATCCATGTCAGAAATCTAGTTTAGAAATCTGACATTTTCATGTAACATTATTAGCCTGTTTCTGTTACCTTCAAAACTTTAGTTTTAATGACAAAAATGGACTAGATACATTTTACTTAACCATTCACTTTTATTTACCCCTTAGCCTTACTATATGTAATACTACAATAAATATCCTTGTGCTTATGTTATTTTCCCTTTTTTTGAATTATATCCTTAGATAAGTTAGGAGAGGTAGGACTGCTTGGTCAAAGGGCCTGAGTATTTTTTATAATTCTTTATAGCAATCAACAATAGATTTGGAAAAATTTTCTTGGCGAGGGCTATCTTTGAATAGTAGTGTAACTTGTCTTATTGAATCAGTCAAAGAACTATCTAATGAGTCCCCCACTGTGGAAAATGTGTCCCTCGTTACCATAGAAGAGCTTGTGAAGTAGAAACCATAGTCCCTGACTTTAATTTGCTTAAGGAAAAGCAGCATAAATATGTAGGTAATCAGTTAACTGATAGCTAAATCCCAATGATAGCAAACAAAATATAATTAAGATTTTCAGAGCATAGACTATGTGCTAGTTAGTTCTTGTCTTAAATGTTTTATTTGTACAATAATCTCTCATTGTATCCTCCTAACAATTCCCTGTGAGGGTTAGTCCTATTAGCCCCATTTTTTCTATTATCTCACTTTATAGGTAAAGAAACCGAGGTACAGTAAGGTAAAATAATTTGCCCAGGGTCACATAGCTAAAAGTAATGGTGCTGTAAATCAAACCCAGGGAATCTGATTTCACGGCTTTGTGTTTTTAACTTCATAAAATTAGGGTGTGGATGGGGGCTAAATTTAAAGGGCAGGTAGGAATTTATAGGAAGTTCAGAAGTTGTGGGTGAATAAAAATTTCTTAACATATGAACAGTGGGAGGGTTTATTGAAGGAGTCTGTAGTGACTCTGTTTTAAAAATCAACTCCCATTAAGACCTTTAAAATGTTTCTATTTTTAAGTTGCTCTATAAGTCTATGATTAAAGCAGAAATAGCTATGATTATATTTTTAAGACAAATTACAATCCTACTTGTCTTTTGGAGTATTAATTCTGAGGTACTTAGAAGGTGTTAAAAAAGTTAATCTGTTACCCTGAGATGATAATGTTTAGATAGGCTTATTTTTCCACAAAAATTATTCCTGGACTCTTACCTCCTTCATGAATGTTTAAGCTTTAAATAAGCAACTCTCTTATCTGCACCACTGGAGAATTGTTAAAAATATGTAATTACAGATAAAGTCAAAGTCACCTGCAATTGCTTCTGAAATCTGGCAGAAGCAAACATCTACCCAGGATGTTTGCTGGTGTTCTCAATATTCCCAAATCTTTTTGAGTCTGTGCTCTGGGTCCAAGAAGGCCGCTTGAAGAATTGCATTATATACTCAACAAAGAGTCAAGAATTCAATGGTGAACAAGCAGGCTTAAGATGTTGTTTAAAAATATGGACAACACTTGATTGATGTGTTTTTCTTTTACCTGCTATTTTAACTCTTGCCTAGTATGTATGTCATCCAAATTGGAATATTGAGTATCTTAAATTATACACACCCATGACTAAAATTTTGCCTGTTTCTAACCTCATTCCTGATTTACATACTCTTTTCTTCCTTCGTATTTTTACTGGAAAAAATTCTGTGTCAGAAGACTCTAGAGCTTTCAAAAATTTTTTGCTGACTCTTTGTAGAAATATTCCCAAACTGCTGTAGCCCTGGATTTTCCTACTCATCTTTCTCTCAAGCTTTTGGTCTTAAATTATTTTGACCACTGCCTAAATATCAGATAATTTTTTTGATACTTGAAATTTTTCTATACATTTGCAGATTTAAATGCCAATTTAAATAAGAATCAAATATCTTTTTGGCCAAATTCAGTTTCTTTCACTCCTTTGTCCCTTTTCTCTGGCCTCTAAATGAGTCTTCTTAACTCCTGGGGCCTATTCCTTTGGAAGTCTCCCCCTCCAAACACATTGTGTTTACTGATATGACATGGGCAGGATAACTATGTGTGGTAATGTCACGCATTATAATCGTTCAAAAGTTAAGATCTGTATATATAATTTTTGTTTTCCAATAAGAGTTGAAGATATAATTTTTGTCTTAAGGATGGATGTGTACAACCGTTAAGATTATGAATGTGGAGGACTCATTGCCCTGTGGTTTCTTTATTAGCTTTCATATATATGAAAATATACTTAGAAAGGAGTTAATCTTGATTTTTTTTCTTACAGAGTACTTGCATGGTAAACTAGAGGAATATATAAAACAATTTTCTATCGTAAAAATAGTCAGACAAAAGGAGAGAAAAGGTCTGATCACTGCAAGGTTGCTAGGAGCAACAGTAGCAACAGCTGAAACACTCACATTTTTAGATGCTCACTGTAAGTATACATGTATAGACATAGTTGTAACATTTTCCCTCCCCCTCCCTCTAACTTAAAAGGTAAGGAAGCCTTTTCTTTAAATGCCTAATTGCATTTTCTTTAACATCATTTTCAGCTAGTGGTTATAGCAGTGACAGCCCAAGCAGATTACAGCTCTGGGTAGGAAATTCCTTTCACTTATTCAAAGATCTTACGTCCTTTTGTTTGAGGCTCCTTAACTTTATGGCCTCCAGTGAACAGCTTCCCCAGCGAGTTATCCATGCCTAGGATGTTTTCTATGCTCATTTTGTCAAAAAAATGTGGTTTTCCTTATTATTCTTGATTACTACACTTTAAAGTGAGTGAAAGTTTTGTTTGTTTAAGTGTAGTCAACCCTATCATTAAACTTTGTCCTAGTCCTAACACTTTTACTTTTTATATTTCAGTTCTTTTTCTTTCCCCCAAAGATTCACACACTCCTTTTTGTGCCAAGTTAGGGGTGCCCCTTTACAGCTTCTGGTATCTTTCCCATGAATGTTGTTAGCTTTTGTTTGTTTTTGTTGCTGTTGGGGTTTTTTTCTTTGTATTTTAATTTTTTTTCAGTGTCAGTGATTTTAAATAAAGTACTTAGACAGTATTTTTAGAGTCAATGTTTAATGTACACGTTAGGTATTATTAAAATGTCACTTATTCCCTCGAGCTCTAAGTTTAGTGAGTTTTACTCTTTGTGTGAGTGTTTAGCTTTGGATTGGCCAGCCTTTAGGTTATGTTTGACCAAGCAAATGGTTTTGAGCATATGCTAATTGTTACAGAAGGGCTTTTGGATTTGCTTGAGTCTCTTTAGAGCTTTCACATTCAGTCTTCTCTTTTTTTTTTCTATTTTTTAAATGGTAGAATGGGAACTGCCTTGTCCTGTGACTTTTTTTTTTTTTTAATATAAATTTATTTATTTATTTTTGGCTGTGTTGGGTCTTCGTTTCTGTGCGAGGGTTTTCTCTAGTTGCGGCGAGCGGCTGGCGGGGGGCGGGGCACTCTTCATCGCGGTGCGCGGGCCTCTTACTGTCTCGGCCTCTCTTGTTGCGGAGCACAGGCTCCAGACGCACAGGCTCAGTAGCCGTGGTTCATGGGCCCAGCCGCTCCGCGGCAGGTGGGATCCTCCCAGACCAGGGCTCGAACCCGTGTCCCCTGCATCCGCAGGCAGACTCTCAACCACTGCGCCACCAGGGAAGCCCTCAGTATTCTCTTAATACCCAGCATTTAAGAAAGGTCTAAAGGTAATCCAGGAGAGGTGTTTTCAAAAGGAAATGGCTGCTTCTCCAGCATTCCCTCTCCTGGTCCAAAATTACAATACTGTCAGACTGGGCATTCTTCCCCTCCAGGCAAATGTGTCTGATGGTCCTCCTGGACCATGACTGCCAAACTCCACTGAATGATGGGAAGCCCTGAGTAGCACTGTACATGCCACATCTCCTGAACTCCATGTGTGATGTGAGACAGCCTGGCCTGGGGCCAGAACCCTGACCTTTCATGCCACTCCTCCACTCTCTTTCATTAGCGCTGGGCAGGTTTGAATGGTACTTTGTCTCCAACTACTAAAATCAGAATATTCTGATTCCTTTACTTATTTTCTCCTAAGAACCTGTCAGAGAAATAAAGATTTCAGTTACTATACCTTACTCAGGGAGACAAGTTTAAGTAAATCAGAACACTTCTGGAGCTAGGTGGTATGGATCAGCAAAACATTATCCTTGATTCATAGCCCATTTTAAACAGAAATACACAGTCTGAAACTTAAATATATCAGTATCATTTTGCTTCCATTGTAAGGTTAAAAAAATCAGTCATTTACTAACTATGCTTAATCTTGTCTTATATTTTTCATCCTACCCTTATCTCACAAGAAACCTTTAAGAAATCTCCCCTATATAAATGTTCAGAACACTAATGACTTGGTTATTCTCATTTCTCTGTAAACCCTCTTCCAAAACACAAAAGGAAAAAAACCCTGAGTGTTTTCATTGAATTAATTAAAATTGTATTCCTTCTAGGTGAGTGTTTCTATGGCTGGTTAGAGCCTTTGTTGGCCAGAATAGCTGAGAACTACACTGCTGTCGTGAGCCCAGATATTGCATCCATAGATCTGAACACGTTCGAATTCAACAAACCTTCTCCTTATGGAAGTAACCACAACCGTGGGAATTTTGACTGGAGTCTTTCATTTGGCTGGGAGTCACTTCCCGATCATGAGAAGCAAAGAAGGAAGGATGAAACTTATCCAATTAAGTAAGATGATTGCTCTCAAAGTCTTATATACAGTTCAAGTATTTGAATATGTATGCATTCTTTGCTTTTTACAGTAATTTCTGCAAAGGTAATTCACATTAACAAAATAAAGAATACACATATTCTGTATAGAAGGAATAGGAAAGTCATTTATATATTTATGTACTTGTTTATACATGATGTTACTGAGTAGGAAGTAGAATTAAGTGAGCTCTTATGTCTTCCTTATAATCATTACTTAAGAATCTTTTTTTGTTTTTGGCCGAGCCGTGAGGCCAGAATCTTGGTTTCCTTACCAGGGATCGAACCCGGGCCCCCAGCAGTGGAAGCACGGAGTCCCAACTACTGACCACCAGGGAATTCCCTTGAGAATCTTTTAAGTTTGGTTAGAAGACACAATAATTTTGTTCTGCTAGGGAAAGATACTTAAAGTTCTTCCTCCCCATCCCCCAAAACTTGACTTTGAAGATAGCATTTTTAGTTTTTATTAATCTATATAAAGCCTTGAAATTGTCATCTCTCTTTAATTTATTTGTACATTTGATTCAGTTGCTCTTAAAATATGTTTTTATTCTTATTTGGTTTTTATAACAAAGTTTAACAATGGATTATTTTTCAGAACACCCACTTTTGCAGGAGGCCTTTTTTCCATATCAAAAGACTATTTTGAATATATTGGAACTTATGATGAAGAAATGGAAATTTGGGGAGGTGAAAATATAGAAATGTCTTTCAGAGTAAGTTTATAAATATAGCGCTCATACTAAACAATGAAATATATATTTCTAGTTGGCTGATACAGATTATCATGGATGAATGTAGTCTTTACTTTTTGTGCTTTCTAAAATTTAATTGTTAGAAATTTTAGAATAAATATATTTCCTCTTAAAGTGTAACTTAATATATTTATTTATTGCTGCCAGTGTAACAAGAAGAATCAGTTAAACACCTGTGTCCAGGCAGTAACACCAATTAATGCACTTGTAGCTACTGAATTCCAGCCAAGATAAATATAATTAAATCTAGTGCTTCAGGAAATTGGTTGATTATCAAGCGAGTCAGAATGGAAAAACATTTATGTATAATTTTAAAGGACATTGAACTTAACTCTTCGGATTAAACAAGCTTTTTTCCCCTATACATATTAAACGTTAATATGAGAAATAAAAGAAAGGTGTTAGATGGTCTCCACATGTACGTATTTGATTTCATTTTCTACAATGATTTTGTCATTCATTTCTTATCACTTAGGCTGGAATGTAGTGGAAAAAGAACTGAACTAGGAGTTGGAAGATTTAAGTTTTGGCTCTGGCTTCATCACATAATGGCAGTGATGATCTTGGCCAAGTTTGAGCTGCTTAAGGGCAGGGGTCTTGTTTTATTAATTTAAGTATTCCTAACCCCCAGCACATGTTGGATCTCAAGCAGTCTGTTGAACTAAACATATCACCAAGCTTTCTCACTTGTTTAAAAAAAAAAGAAAGAGAGAGAGAATACAACCACTGCCCTAATATTAGCACATATTATTAAACATGACTTTTAGATTTTTCATTTATGGCAGAACAAACTGTCAAGATATTTAAGTGAGTAGGTATTGATTTAGTGATTTGCCATTTTAGAGTTAATGCAAATAAGTTTTTTTGACCCTCTATCTCTAAATAGTATGAAGTTTTTATAATGATCAAGTTTAATAGATTGTGCTTTGGTAATAATGACTGTCTGGAATTTGTTTCTTGATCACAAAATTGAATATACAAGAGATAAATAGAGTCTGGGCTCACTTACTCCAAGTCTGCTGTGGAAGTCAAATGCAGAAGAGCCATTGGTCTTCTGTGGATACTAGATAGCTTGAATAATTTTTGCAAAAAAAAAAAAGAAGAAATTGTGGACTTTATTTTTATGAGAGCTCTGAAATCACTATTTTGTTAAAGTAATTTCTGAAAATGTGTGGGGGGGGTTGTCTCTTGGGTCTGTACCATTTAATAATAGTTCTTTATCTTTGAGAACTTAAGTTGAACTGGCAGTGAACAGAGACTATTTGTAAAGCTGCAATAAATCTTTTATTTTGTTTTTATTAGTATCTTAAAGGTGAACTTAAAAGCAACACTTTGATTTTCCTAAAATACTGTAAATTTAAACAAATATCATTAATTATCAGGTGTGGCAATGTGGTGGGCAGTTGGAGATTATGCCTTGCTCTGTTGTTGGACATGTTTTTCGCAGCAAAAGCCCTCATACCTTTCCAAAAGGCACTCAGGTGATTGCTCGCAACCAAGTCCGCCTTGCAGAAGTCTGGATGGATGAATATAAGGAAATATTTTATAGGAGAAACACAGATGCAGCAAAAATTGTTAAACAAGTAAGTTAGGACTAAATAATTAAATTACGATAAAAATCCACAAGAAGTTTACATGTCCTTTTACCTGTTTGAGTCAACTCAAGCCTAAAACATTTCTTTAAAAAGTTATTTTTAAAGCTGGGCTTTTGAACTCAAAAATATATAACTCATTGATGTCAGTTTTCTTTTCTTCTTTTTTTTTTTTTAAAGTCAAGTAAACTGCATTTAAAAAGTTGAGGCATTCTACCTAATGTTACCCTTTTAATATGGAAGATATTTAGTTTTTGTAACTGCTTTGGTTCAGTATTTTACTCAAAGAAAATAAGATTAAGTGGAACTGCTTTTAACTAGTTTTAGGTGATGTGATTAGCACCTAAATCAAGGTGCTAAGTGGCATTTTGAACTGGAGAGCTAGACAGTGTCAGAATGGGGCAGGAGAATGAACCAGAAGTATCAAGCTTTCTTATTTCCAGTTCTGGTTCCACTGCTCCCTGGAGGGGTGACTTTGGCAAAGCCCCTTGAGACTGTGAAATGGTTATGGTGCTTCATAGGGTGGTTGACAGATTGGCCTGACATGGAGCATGTGCTCCACCACGTTTCTTCTCTCTCCCTCCCTGTCTTGAGATAAAATACTTGCCTGTCTCCCAGAGCAGCTGTGAAATAAGGAAATAAGTGCTAACAAATGCGTGGTACTGTGGTTGTTATTGACCTGTCCTAGATCAAAGCTCTGCAGAATCATCATGCCTAATGCATTAGAACTGAGTCCCAACAGTTTCAACATTGGATGTGGTAAATAAACTAGAGAGTTTAAGGACATGCTTCGGCAAATGGCACCCAACTCTTTGTAAGAAACAGTGCCGATTTGCAAGCTGGTATATATTGGGATTAAAGGGCATCAACATTTCGAATGTCATAAAGAAAGATCTGGTTGCCTCATTTCGCTTTTTCTTTGGTCTCTGGTATCTCCCTGTAACATGTCAGTAGCATGCAAAGTCAGAGCACTACTGGGTCAGATTGCTAACTTTTTACCCAGGGCCACCAAAACAAATCGGACAGATTGTGTACTGCACAAAAGTACTTGGCTAACCAGGCGAGTGGATACTAAATACAGTTTATGCTCTCTTGTCACCAACAGAGGGGCAAGTGAGCCAGCAAACCCTTGTTGTTAACATAGGGCAAGTAGATCCATATGGTAAAATGCATAAGCTACCCAGAAGTCCTTCAGAGTTTCATACTTTTTGCTAAAACACCTGGGTTCAAAACATTGAAGGTGGCAGAGAAAATATTTTCCTTAGTTGAACTGATAAGCTTGAGTATTTACTTTTTCATATATTTAGGCACCCACTGTATATTTTCTTTAAAATTTTGCCTGTACCAAATACCTTTTCAATTTTAGTGCTTTTTTTTTAAGTTTCCTTAGTCCTTTTAAATAAGGTAAAGGAAAATAAAATACAATTGATTAAAAACTTGACTTTTTCTACTAAAACGTTGTTATTGTTAGGATATTATTAGAAGATATTGTTAGGAGTAAGCAACACCCTTAAAACTAGAAAAAAATATTGCCAACTGCGTTGTTTTTTGTGGTCTTGACTGGAGAAGAGATATGTTACATGATGCACAGTTGGCACTGTTTCTCTATACCTGCTTTCTCACACCACACTTTACAGAGCACCTTTGCATATAAAACTAGGATCAGTTTTGGATGCCCCCACTACCATTTTTTGCCTTCAGCATTTCGCTAGGGATCTTTGTCCCATAACAGAGGTTTGTGGCACAAAGGAAGAATAAAATAGCACTAGGTCGGCACTGCAGTGGTCCTTGATTCTCATTGAAGCCAGAAGTGAGCAGCCAGGCATACTTGTTGCCTGAATGAATGGTGACTGTAGTTAAATCGCATCTTATATTTTGGCCCAGAATTTTTTTTTTTAAGACCTAAATGTAAATACAAATAGTAGCATTCGAAGTACTTTATCAGTTCTGTTTTAATTAAACATCCGCCTTCACTTCTCATCTTTCTCCAGAAGTCATTTGGTGATCTTTCAAAAAGATTTGAAATAAAGCACCGCCTTCAGTGTAAAAATTTTACATGGTATCTGAACAATATCTATCCAGAAGCGTATGTGCCAGACCTTAATCCTGTTATAGCTGGATATGTGAGTATTTTCCTGTCCCTTTTTACTTGGTATATTCCCTTCCACCAATATTTATGTGATTCAGAAAAATTGCTGAAATATTTTCTGTTTTATTACTTTTGAGATTTTACATTATTATTAACACCACTTCCTGAAATTAATTGCAAAAAAATATAAACCACATAGATTTTTAAAAAAATTTATAACTGGAAAATTTCCCTTTAGATTAAGAGTTTTGGTCAGCCTCTATGTCTGGATGTTGGAGAAAATAATCAAGGAGGCAAACCATTAATTTTGTATACGTGTCATGGACTTGGGGGAAACCAGGTGAGCACTGCACTAAAAATCCTCCCTTCTCTTTAGTACCTACAAACAGAAGTAAGTTGTTGCACGTTTTTCAGAATCCCTAAATCAATTTTATGTTCCGGTAAACTGGTATGTGAAATGTTTTTAGATTAAGTTTGGCAATTCATATAGAAGTTGTAGAGTACTTTATTTTGATTTTCACTCTGCCTCTGAAAGCAGTTTGAGGTTGCTTACCCATTTAGTAGAAAGGTAAATGAGAAAATAATAGAATAATACCATTTGAAATGAAAAACAGGATCTTCTATGTGAATCTTTGATGTTGCATGACTATTAGCATGGTGATTTTGCTAAATTATACGTAAAGGCTATATTTAACTGGATTTGACAGCAAATAACATCATGTTCATACTGTATTTCTGTGGTCCATGATATTAAAAGTTTGATGGAGATACACACACACACACACACACACAGATATATACAGAAACATATACATATATGTACATATATGTCAATGTGTATATATATTCATATCTTAAAATTTTCCTTACACACTATATATTAGAAGAAAAAATAATTATATAAATAGTTACATTCTTTTAGAAATAACACTGGACTATCCTAGTAAAAATTAAGGTTTTGAGCAATGAGAAATATTTCCTCATTTGTAAAAATCTTATCACTAAATGTAAATACTTATAAATTTATTTCAGGCTTCTTCTAGCATTACATCTATTTTATCGTAAAAGTTGAAGATATATTTTATACATTTTTCTGTCTGTTTTTCTCCTATCATTGCCATAAAGATGTTCTTATAGTTCTGTCTCTAAATTAATTTTTAAATTATAAATAGCATATAGCCATCTTTTAGAAATTTGGGGATGCTGAAATAATTCACATATTCTTTCAACAAATATTTGTTTGGCGCCTATAATGTAACTCACACTCATATAGTAGTGAAAAAGACAAAGTCTCTATCTTGTGGAGCTTGTATTCTAGAAGGAAAGGAAAAAATAAATATGTAATTTTAGGTATAAAGAAAAATAAAGCAGAGTAGGGGGATAATGTGTGTGCGGGGGGGTTGTTAATTTTGGAGGTTCAGGAAGACGTTTTTGAGAAGGTGACCTTAGAGTGGAGGCCTGAGGAGTTGGGAGAGGAAACATGTTCCAGGAGGAGAGCATCTTGGCAGAGGACGCAAGGCCAGAGGCCCAGCGGCAGGTAAAAAGAGCAAGCATAAAGCCAGTGTGGCTGGAGCAGAGTGGTCCAGGAAGAGAGGGGTGGAAAATGAGGTCAGAGACATGAATTAGGGGCCAGGTCATATAAGGCTTTGCTGGCCTCGTTAAGGAACTTGAATTTAATTCCAAGTGTGACAGAAGCCACCTGAGGATTTTGAGCTAAAGAATTATATTTTCTACTTTATATTTTAAGAAGATAACTCTGGCTTCTATCACCCTGACATAGCCATAGATTTTATTTTGATTTATTTCCTTTAAATGTTATTTTCAATCAAGCATTTCATTTAAACTAGTTTGGGAATTGTAGTTCCTTGAGTGCTAGATGTTTTTGAGATATCATCTAACTCAATCATTTCCTCATGTTCCCTTCTACTGTTTTGACCAGATAATGATTTTTTTTTATAGCATAAAACTCCATTGTAACAGTATTGCACTATTCCAAATGAAAATAAATATTTTGATAATGTGACTAAATTGACTAATATACTGGTGCAGTGCAGTTCAGTTCATTATGGCTTTGTAACACAATGCTTTGCCTCTTCCCCTTTCTCTTCCACTGTAGTTGTCCTGTTCTAAGGTAAAATTCTCTCCAGTGTTCTCAGCTAGATAATAACATACTCTTTGGTTGTCTAAGTATCTTCAACTATTCTCCATTCTCATAACTTCCGTTTTAGTGGTTTTTAAAAAATAATATGAGTAATGTAAAGTTCTGGTCAGCCTTTCTTATCATCTTTGAAATCCTGAGGTTTATCTTTCTTAAAGAAGTACAGCCAGGGTGCTGTTTTCGTGATCTAAACCCATTTTTTTTCAATGTCTCCATCTGAAGAGCTATCAGTTATAAAAATGATATTATATTTGTGGAATGAGATAAATTAAGCATGAGGCTAAGACCAGGGGAACTCAAGATTAATTCAGCTAATGTTTGTGGAGTGCCTACTCTAATACACATAAAGGGTTTAGAACAGTCCCTGCCTAGCACATAATAAGGGCTCAATAAATATTAGTGCTAAGACTAATAATTTCACTATTGAAAATCAATTATGTTCACTCATTTTTTCTTTGGAATGTCAACAGTATGAAATATTTGATGTATAATGGATGTTATTACTAGATACACTGCCTGACTTTGGTCTATGGTGAAATCAGCTAGCTGCACACACAATTCCAATAGAGTGCTATGAAGGTTATCTCTGATGCGCTATGGGAAGCCTGAGAAGAGTGTAATTTTGTGCGTAAGACAAATTCAGGGAAAACTAAAGAAGGAAGGTAATATTTGAATTGGCTTTTGAAGGATCAAAAGGAGTTAGCTAGGCAGAAAAGGATCCAGAAAGATATTCTAGGGAGTAAAGCAAAGTGGAGTTATGGATACATATGTTCTGCATTGGTAGAATTGTGTGAGAGGAGCGTAGTGTATAATTGGGACAATGGTTGATGTTAGACTGAAAGTGGAAGATCTCACGTACCAATTAAGAAGTGTGGGGGCTTCCCTGGTAACGCAGTGGTTGAGAATCTGCCTGCTAACGCAGGGGACACGGGTTCGAGCCCTGGGCTGGGAGGATCCCACATGCTGTGGAGCAACTAGGCCCGTGAGCCACAACTACTGAGCCTGCGCGCCTGGAGCCTGTGCTCTGCTAAAAGAGAGGCCGCGACAGTGAGAGGCCCGCATACCGCAGTGAAGAGTGGTGCCCGCTTGCCACAACTAGAGAAAGCCCTCGCACAGAAACGAAGACCCAACACAGCCAAAAATAAATAAATTAATTAATTAAAGTACCCTTAATTAAAAAAAAAAAGAAGTGTGGACTTTATCTTAGCAACAGTAGTGATTGTGAATCACTAAGCAGGGAATGTAAGGGATCAAATCAATGTTACAAAAGAATAACTGGCAGCAGAGTGGACTAAATTATAGGAGCAGAAATTGGAGGTACCTGGAGGTATTGCAGTAGAGATTTTGAGTGCCTGAACAAAAGAAGTGAGGATGTGGAAGTAAGGGTTGGTGGGATGGTAACATCTGAGAGGAAAATTCAATAAGACTAAGGGGCTACTTAATTGGACATGTGGGGAGAGAGAAACATCAATAATAGTAACAATAGCTAAAAATGTATTGAATGCTTACCATGCACCAGTTATTGGTCTAAATGTTTTACATGTATTAAACCATTTATCTTCATAACCCTATGAGGTAGGAGTTATTAAATTACCCATTTTACAGGCAAGGAAACTGAGGCAGGAAAAGTGTCATCGTGTGCCCCCCGCCCCCCACCTTCGTGCGGCTTGCAGGATCTTAATTACCCAACCAGGGACTGAACCTGGGCCATGGCAGTGAAAGCAGCCAGTCCTAACCACTGGACAACCAGGGAATTCCCAAGAGTACCCTGTTCAAATGTTTCTAGTTTAAATGAAAATGCCATTAATTGAGATGAATAAGAGAGAAGAAACACTTGTGGAGAGAAAGAGGTAGTTAATGGGCTTGCTAAACGTTTCCAGGCTCTTTTCTGTGGCAAACCTATTCTAGCCTCCATCCTACCTGATAGCTTCCAATTTCTGACATGGGAAGGAAGACAATGACTTCTTAATTAAGTAACTATCTGTTGGTGATAGGCTGGAGAAAGGCTATAATATCTTCTGTCCCAAAAACTCAGGTTACGATTCTGATACTTACTTCATTGTATTATTTTGGTGAAGTACACCTGACTCCATTATTCAGTGAGTTGCTGATTTTTTTTTTTTTTGGCCGACAATTTTGCAACTGAGGATATAGAGTGCTCTCGTCAGTAACAGCATTCTTCCTTTCACAGTACTTTGAATACTCTGTTCAACATGAAATTCGGCATAACATCCAGAAGGAATTATGTCTTCATGCTGCTCAAGGTGTCGTTCAGCTGAAGGAATGTGCTTACAAAGGTCACAAGACATTTGTCACTGGAGAACAGATATGGGAGATCCAGAAGGTACCTCAGTACAATTAATTCACCCCTTTATGTAATTATTTTGATTAGCTCTAATTGCTTATCTGGGAAAATACATGAAACATACTATATTGATATTATCTGTCAGAATTTCTGTCTTTGTTAACTTTGTCATTACGTATGTCTACCCATGTGGTAAGAAAGAAGATATCTATGAATTAAATACTCTTAGGAGCAAAATAGTTATAAAATATCTTACAGCATGATTTATGCAGTTCAACATGTCTGTGGATTATTAGTAATATTTGTTTGTATATGTTTTAGAATTTCTTATGATGCTTCTTGTGACAGTCATACTTTTGTTTTCCTGGCAGAGAAGAGAAAAATAATTATTTTTTCTTACCTAAAGTGATTAATTCTTTCCTTCCCTATTTTAGTACTTTTTCATGAATCTAGAATTGAGAGAATATGTGAAAGGCTTTTCTTCTGTTTTTAAACATATGTTCTAAAGCTTAGCTGGAAACTAACAGTTCCTACCTGAATATTGTTTTGTGTAATTCTAGAACACTATAAAACTGACTTTTATGACAGGATTTTTTAGTTTTATCACTTATATCAATGAAATATTTGTTATTTGAGAACTTGATTGAGACCTTTTTCTGCATACCTCTCTTCATTTATATAACACCTTCTGTGAATTGAATAGTGGTGGCATAAATGATGTTGCCTACACTAAAAACCAACCAGATTTTATCAGACATAGTAGATATTAGAAAGATTAAAAGTTAAGAATGGTGTATATTTGTTACATAAGTCTCTCTTTGGCTTCCATGAGACCGTAAAGTGTTTTTATATTTCTCCGTTAATTTTGAGTTTTGATACTTAATGTCTGTTGTATTTCCTTTTATTCTAGGACCAACTTCTATATAATTCATTCTTTAAAATGTGCCTTTCAGCAAGTGGAGAGCATCCAAGCTTAGTGTCATGCAATCCATCAGATCCACTCCAAAAATGGATTTTTAGCCAAAATGGTTAAGTGTTCCTTAAAATTAAGGAGTTGAAAAAGGAGATATTCTTTCTCATAAAACTGTGACTAGGCATACACTGTAGTTTTTGAAAATTATGCAAAAGCAGCTAACTGTAACTTATTCCAAGTGCATTTTTCTTATTTATATCTTAAAATGTCTATGTAGCACCACTACAGAAATCCCTTAAGTTTCCATTTCAAAGCACAATAGCTAGTAATACCAAAGACTATTTTGAAAAGTCCAGATGCAGAGGAAAAGATGTTTACAGTATGATGAAAATAATTTTCCAAGTAAAGTGATGTTCGTGTGCTTTGTACGCTTGAGAATATGCATAGCTACATTCACACACTCACAATTTAAAAATTTTCTTCTAGTTTTTTTGGGGGGGGGAGGGAGAAAGATTTGATACTGTATTTTTTTAACTACATAGAAATGGATCAATGAAGGTCAAAAATTGGCCTTTGTGTAAAACCAGGAAATTTTTTATAGAGCTAGAATTTATTATATAAAAATGCAGGTAAACTTCTTTTGCATTTTGTTAACTTATCTGTCAAATATTTCCTTAAACATGAAATTAAATGAATAAGGAGAAGACTATTTTTAACACTTCAATTTCTTGGCAAATTTGAAAATATTTCTTAGTCTAAAGTTCACTTGACTTGAAGCAAAAGACTTAAAAAAATAACTATACTGTGTGTTTTCCCAAAGAAATTAAAAAAAAAACCTCTAAGTCGCTATCTGTTAAAAAGGTGTCTTTTTCCTTTCTGTTAGTCTTTTTTCCTATCAAAATTCACTAATCTTGAATGTTTATGAAATTGAATTTCAAATGCAGAATACTTGACTCATTTAAAGCAAAAATTTTTTTGTTACTGATTCAATTATAGATTGTCTTTGTAATGAATTTTTTCACCAAAAAACCTTATTACTATCTATGGAAAACACAATAAAACAAATTCTTATCACTATTGTAACTATTTGTTTTTTTATTTTTTGGATAAAATATATAATTGATAATAGCTAGGGAAAGCATGAATTTTGTATCCTGAATTTCTAAGCACCCACTGCAGAGTCATCAGATATTTCTGAAGGGAAAAAACATTTAATAGTAATGGCATAAAAAGTGGGGAATGGAGAAGATTATGTGTTAGATATTTAGAAAATTTTGTACCAATTTCTGATAACTTTCCTTGAGCATATGATAGAGTAATTTTTTAAAAATGTGATGCTTACTGAGAAGATTTAACAATTTTTGGTCATTTTATATATAGATCTATTCTTATTGAAGAAGTAATGTATGATTGGCTTTATGTTTTAAACCTGGCTTCAGTTGTACATAAGAAAATATTTTACAATTATTGACTCCATCTTCTCATTGTTTGTACTTTGAACTTACATTAAAAAAAACTCTGCACTCTTTAATTTATTACAATGCCAACTTTTATTTTAATTCAACTGATATTTATTGTGTGTCTAACTTTGTGCCAGAAGTTATGGTAGGCATAGTAAGACTTATATTGCCTTTGAGCTTAGGTCTTATGGAGCAGAAAGAAAAATAATTTTGAAATAGCACAGTGAGTGACATTATGATGTTATATTTTATGATGCAAATGACAGTTCACTAGTCATATTGAATATTTCTTTAGTAAGTAAAGGTATTTCTTTATTACTTTTTCTAATACTAATTCTGAAATATACACTAGAGCCCACATACATGTATAATTTCTGTTTCTCAATTTATTAACTCTAGAGTGAACATCCAGGAGCAAATATTGCTCTTAGAGTTCATTGTATCTCACAAAACAAAACAAATCCCCAAAGGTATTTTATAAATTATGAGCTTAAGTCAAGCATATTAAAAAAAACCATAAAACAAATCTGAGCTCCCTCTGTGTATTAGTCATGTATCATCATGTTAAGATCCAACCAAAATCTATATAGATTAGGTTGATTTTATTATGTCTTCAATATATGCATTCAAAGGGAGAATCCTTTTTACCTGATTTGGGAGCCTCAGGCTGTTGCTCAAGTGTCATATAATTCCTTTCATTAAGAATTTGCCCTTCAGGTAGAGGGTAGTATCTTTTAAAGTCTGAATTTTGAAACGGTGCTAGCAGGAAGTTATTTATGGAATCTGGTTGCCATCTACCTGAGAGATTTGAATGCACTCAAGTGTGAAATTGTGGAACTCTTGTTCAGTTTGAAGCTACCTGGGAAATGATCCAGTGGCTGCAGAAGACCTGGTATGTTGCCTTCATTCCAGAGGACCAAACCTACTCTGGTAAACCTTATGGGTGTAAAGCCGTGACGTGACCACACAATTAACCACAGCAGAAAATAAGCAGTAAACTAAAATTGCCTACTACTACAATTGATGGTAATGAAATTTTAAGTCCGTGTATTGACAGAGAATTGGCCTTACTGTTGATAGACAACTTAATTAAATACTATGTGAACCATCAAAATATAAGTTCAAAAAGATAGGAGCTACTATTTCTGAGAAAATAAGGTTGGATGCTTTGAAGAAGCTAGAAAAAAGTCAAATTATTTTTAAAAACGCTCCTAAGTTATGTGTGGATAAGAATTAGAAAAGAGAAAGCAAAAATCAAATTGCTTCACAATTGACCTTAAAGAAAGCAAAACGAAGTATCTTCAGATGATACATTTTTAGTGTGGTTATGCAGGAAACTTGTTGCATAATTCTTGTAAACCAATTCATATTCTTATTTATTTAATGCTTCTGGTATACCATTCTGTTATTTCATGAATGCAATTTTTCTTTTATTTTGCTAAGAATATTAATGGAATTTGAAAATTTTCGTGTTTTCATCTGCTGTACTGACTATTTCCTCTGAGCTACATTTTTCCCATATTGTTTTACTTTCTGCATTTCATAATGGATACTTTCCTTAAATGTCTGGTGATTCTTTATTGTCTGTTTATCTTTAACAGAGAATCACTGAATACTTATTGGAAAACTTTGTAGTATGGGGAGGGCTTGTTGACTGTGGTCTTTCGTAGTAGATGACGTTACTGGGACTCTTGTACTAAGAAACAAAATGGCTGGTTAGATCCCCAGAGAAGAATCTTCCAATCACCTTCCTGGAGGGTATAGACCCAAATGTCGTTGGGAGAAGAAGACTGGGGGTATGTTTTCAATATAAGACTCCTGTCCTCAACTGTGCTTTGTGTTACCTGTTCTAGATACCCTCTCTGTTTTACCCTCTCCAGTGAGTGAATCTCTCAGCTGCTCCTTGAGTACAGGAGAGGAACTAGGGGTCTACATGTCTGGCAAATAGATTTTTAGCTAGTCCTCCTTTTTTGACTCTGTTTTCTCCTTCACTTCCAGAGGCACCTAGTACCAACAGTTCTTTATTATTCCAGTGGACTTGCAGTGTAAAATGGATTACTGCTCTGTTTTCTCCACTGCTAGCTTTGAATTAAGCTTCCTTCATTCTGTTGACACTCACTACTAATTGGTTTGCTTTCCAAACTCTGAAATTTTGTCACTGAAACTCTTCTCTTTCTTCCTATGAACTTATGAATTTTCTCTATATCTTTACTGTCATTTTCATAGGACTTTGGATGTTACCAGAAGAGAATGAGGGTCAAATCTGGTATTCTTAATGAAAAACTTCCATTCATTCTTCAATGACCTCCAATCTACCTCTGTCACTGACAACTTCCAAGTTGCCAAATCCAATATCCCTTTTCCTGTCCTCATATAACTAAGCACCGCAACATTTGAAATGATTGGCTACAGCCTCGTTTTTAAAAATTTTTGAAACCCTTTTGTCTCTGGGCTTCTCTGGCACCACATATTTTTATCTCCAGTCCTACTGCCCTTCTCCAAACCATCATATCTCACATGGAGTCAGATGATCTCTTAACTAATTTCCCTGATTTTTTTTTGTCATCCTGACCCAGTCCGTGCCTCTTTCTTGCCTCATCTATGACCAGGTTTCTCTGGCTCATTGGGCTCCAGACACAGCAGTTGCCTCTTCCATTTGTCTCATGTCAAGCTTGTTCTTGTTTCAGAGCCTATGCTTTCTTTGTCTGGATGCTCTTCACAACAGTATCTTTTACATGCTTCAGGTCTTAGATCAAATAACATATTCTCAGAAAAGATTACCTTTGTAAAGTAACTCAATCACTACTGCATCACCCTGTTTATTTCCTTTATTACATTTACAATTGCCTGAAATTATTGTCTTATTTTATATGTGAACTTGTCTTTTATCTCCACTAAGTGTGAGCTTCATGAGGGCAAGGTAAGAAACAATGAAATTCATGTCACAATTTAGGTAATGTGTACATCTTCTACATAAAACCATTCTGTATTTTAAACACAGAGTGGGTGCCAGTGAGGAAGGGCTATAAGCATAGGAGTGGAGGATGCGGAGGAACAATGGGCAAAAATAAAAAGAACAACAACAAAGAAAGGATTGTGCTTGGACTGATGAAGATAGATACAAATTTTTTAAAACGTCTTGATAAGAGGGCTTCCCTGGTGGCGCAGTTGTTGAGAGTCCGCCTGCCGATGCAGGGGACACGGATTCGTGACCCGGTCCGGGAAGATACCACATGCTTCGGAGCGGCTGGGCCCGTGAGCCACGGCCGCTGAGCCTGCGCGTCCGGAGCCTGTGCTCCGCAACGGGAGAGGCCACAACAGTGAGAGGCCCGCGTACCGGAAAAAAAAAAAAAAAAGGTCTTGATAGGAAAAATTATCTGAGTCTACACATTATTTCTTCAAAAGATGTTTTACAGAGAACATAGATTTATTTATAAAATCCTATAGTACAAGAATAATGGAACCAAAAAATAACAGTACTAATTCACATAGCAAACAGTAAACTTATGAAACTCATTACCTAAAGAGTTTATGTACGTGGAAATTTTGCGTAGATATAAAATAAACTCAGCAAAATTGATGGTTGATCAATTCACAATTGATAAGGAAAGGTAAGATGTTTAGCATGTTCCCAAGCTTTTAGGGTGACACAAAGGCTGATAGACATGTCCCCAGACCTATCCCTTGAGCACATCAGCCACAGACATATACTTCTTTGAATGTTAACTATGAGAGTGTTTTTTTCTATTTAGCAGTTTCTTAATTTTAAGGTGTTCCTTTGGAACCTCAGCTATCCATTGTGTAAATTATGGAGATGTCTATTTTTTTTCCGGTGGATATTTTGAAAATGTCTCCCCTTTTAAAACAACATTAATTGTGAAAAACACTTTTCTTTGAAAGTATGAGAGGAATCCAAGGTGTTTAAAAAAAAGTTACTTTCAATGACTTAATTAAAAAAACAAAAAAAAAACCAAATAACTTGTACTTATTTGTAAAATCTTGTTAACTGAAAGGACCAGTATTTCACATTCTGTATTAGAGTGCTTTTATTTTATTTTTCCATCAAGTTCTTAACTCCGGATGACTTCTGTGGAAAAGGAATTTGTTGAAAGGATACTGAGTAGGTTCACAGAATCATTTGGAACACTGGAGATAACGCTAGAAAAATGGGCAGGACAAAGCAAAGCGTGTAGCTTTGAAGATAAAATCATGCTGCAGAAGGATGCTGGTGAGGATACCATTTCCACTACTACCAAACACCAGATGAACAGTTTGCCCCTCTTAGTCACCTGGCATTGGCATTGGCCACTGCTGACACTGGCTACTAGATGACCCTCCTGCTATAGTTGTGACTGTATTCCCGAAGTTACTGCCATGACTGCTAGCGTGAATTCCCACTGCCAGTATCCAGGCTGTTCGTGTGCCCTCCCCGCAAGGGAATGGAGCTTATGAAAGTTGGTATCTGGCTTTGGGGCTTCTGCAGCAGAAGGCAGAAATTTCACAGGCATAGGAAGGGAGTTCAGATGCCAGGGAGCTAAAAAAAAAAAAATGACAGATGACTTTAGAACAAATCCTAGGATTTTAAACTATAACATGAGTTCTTTCCTTGCTATCTTTTCCTTTAAAGTTTAAAGCACACATATTTAAATGATTATACATATTATATGTATGAAAATGCTTCCAATTAATCATATTGTGAGCACTTTCTCACTGTCCTCTTTTTTGCCTCTCAGGTCAAAGATATATTTTTTTCATTCCTGTGCTGTGTAGAGTTAGATAATTTGTTTTCTACCAGTAGCAATTTTTAGTTTGTCTTATAAAGTTAAGTTTTTATTGAGACATAATTTATACACAATAAAATGCACAGAGCTTTTGTTGTTCATCATAATGTTTTTGAGATTCATCCATGAAGTTTTATGTATCTGTAGGCTTGCCTTTTAACTGCCAGGTAATATTCCATGTATGGATACACCATGCTTTGTTTATCCATCTTCCATTGATGGACATTTCAGTTGTTTTTAGTTTTTGGCTATTTTGAACAAGAGTGCTACGAACATTCACGTACAAGTCTTTCTGTGAATGTATGGTTTTACTTCTTTTAGATAGATACCTAGGAATGGATCATAGATTTGATGTATGTTTAACTTTAAAAGATACTGTCAGTAGTTTAAAAAACATTTTTTATTTATTTTTGATTTTATTTATTAATTTTTTTGGTCACACCACGCAGCTTGTGGGATCTTATTTCCCCGACCAGGGATTGAATCCAGGCCCCCGGCAGTGGAAGCACAGAATCCTAACCACTGGACCACCAAGGAATTCCCCAAGTAGTTGTTTTTTAAATGGTTGTAATAGTTTATATTCCCACCGGCAGTATATGAGAGTTCCCACTGGCTCTGAGTCCTCACTAACATTTAGTATTTTCAACCTTTTTGATTTTAGGCATTCTAGTGAGTGTGGACATGTATCTTATGGTGGTTTTAATTTTTATTTCTCTGATGAGGAATGATTTTGAACACATTTTCATGTTCATTTTGGACAGACATATATCTTTTTTGGTAAAGTGTTTAAGTTTTTTGTGCATGTTTATTGAGTAGATTTTGTTGTTATTGATTTGTAGAAGATCTTCATATATTATGAATAAAAGTCCTTAGTTAGACATACATATTGTAAATATTTTCCCCCAGTCGGAAGCTTGATTGTTTATTTTCTTAATGATGTGTTTTAGTGTACGGTACTTCTTTTTATTGAAGTGTAATTTTTCCCATTTTCTTTTCTGTTTCTTGCTTTGCGTGTTCTAAGAAATCTTTACCTGCTCCAAGGGTGTGAAGATATATTTCTATTTCTTCTAGACACTTTATTGTCTTAGCTTTTATTTTAGGTGAATAATTCATCTTGAAATACTTTTTATATATGGAGTGATGTAGGAGTTTGAGATTTATTTATTTAATTTTCATAAGGATATCTAGTTGTTCTAATATCATTTGTGAACTTTCTTTCCACAAAGAATTGCATTGGTGCCCTTGTTGAGAAATCAGTGCACTCTGTGTGTCTATTTTTGGGCTGTCTAGTCTATTTTATCTAGATCTACATGTCTTTCTTTATGGCAATACTACACTATCTTGATTACTACAGTTCTATAATAGGTTATGAAATCCTGTAGAACAAGTTGCCCAACTTTATTATTCCTTTTTTCAAGATTGTTTTGGCTATTCTAGATTCTTGATCTTTGATTTTAAATCCTGTATTTGCATTTGCATTTATCTTGTAGGCTGCAAAGTTGCTGAACTTGTTTATTAGTTGCAATAGTTTGTTAGTGAAATACTTAAGGTTTTATGTACATAAGATTGTGCCATAACTGAATAGAAATAGTTTTACTTTTTTCTTTCCAATGTTTATGTATTTTGTTTCTTTCTTGTCTAGGTGCTCTGGCCAAAACCTCCATTACAATGTCCTTTTAATATATCAAAAGATTTAATTTGCCAATACTTTGTTAGGGATTTTGTATCTATGTTCATGAAAGACATTTGTTTGGAATATTCTTGTAATGTCTTTGTTAGGTTTTGTTATTCAGGTTATGTTGACTCATGAAACCATTTGGGGGCTTCTCTGGTGGTGCAGTGGTTGAGAGTCCACCTGCCGATACAGGGGACATGGGTTCGTGCCCCGGTCTGGGAGGATCCCATGTGCCACGGAGTGGCTGGGCCCATGAGCCATGGCAGCTGGGCCTGTGCATCCGGAGCCTGTGCTCCGCAATGGGAGGGGCCACAACAGTGAGAGGCCCGCGTACCACAAAAAAACAAAAACAAAAAAGCCCTACTATTTGGGAAGTTGTTTCCTCCTCCTTTATTTTCTGAAAGACAATGTGTAATAGAAATATTATTTTTTCCTTAAATGATAGGATTTACTAGAGAAATCATCTTGGCCTGCATTTCTTTCTTTTTTTTAAAATTTTGACTCCTTTCACCCATTTTACCCACCCCTCCCCATGCTCTATTTCTGGCACCTCAATCTGTTTTCTGTATCTTTGAGTTTGGTTTTTTTTTGGGGGGGGTTCCATGTATATGTGAAATTGTAAAATGTTTGTCTTTGTTTGTCAGACTTATTTCACTTAACATAATGTCCTCAAAGTTCATTCAAATTGTTGCAAATGGCAGGATTTCCTTCTTTTTATGGCTGAATAATATTCCATTTGTATATATACCACATTTTCTTTATCCATTCATCTCTTGGTGGACACTTAGGTTGTTTTCCTGTCTTGGCTATTGTAAACACTGCTGCAATGAACATGGGGGTAGAGATATCTTTACAAGATAGTGATTTTGTTTCTTTTGGATATATATCATATGGTAGTTCTAATTTTTTTTTTTTTTCAGTACGCGGGCCTCTCACTGTTGCGGCCTCTCCCATTATGGAGCACAGGCTCCAGACGCACAGGCTCAGCGGCCATGGCTCACAGGCCTAGCCGCTCTGCGGCATGTGGGATCTTCCCGGACCGGGGCACGAACCTGTGTCCCCTGCATTGGCAGGCGGACTCGCAACCACTGCGCCACCAGGGAAGACCTAGTTCTAATATTTTGAGGATCATATGATAGTTCTAATATTTTGAGGAACCTTCATACTGTTTTCCACAGTAGCTGTACCAGTTTACATTCCCACCAACAGTGCACAGGGATTCTCTTTTCTCCACATCCTCATCAACACTTCCCATCTCTTATATGTCTGATGATAGCCATTTTAATGGGACTGAGGTGATATCTCATTGTAGTTTTGATTGGCATTTCCTTGTTGATTAGTGATGCTGAGCACATTTTCATGTTGTACCTGTTGGCCATTTGTATATTTCTTTGGAAAAATGTCTATTCAATTCCTCTGCCTATTTTTCAACCTTTTTTTTTTTTTTTGGTTTTGTTTTGCTTTTTTTTTGCTGTTGAGTTGTCTGACTTCTTTTACATATCTTAGAGATTAACCCTCTCTTTTTAATGAAGGGTTAATTTAGTGTTCTTTAAGTATTTCAACTTTTCTTATGTCAACTTTGCTGTATACTTTTGAGGAATTAGTTTATTCTCTCTAAATTGCAAATTTATTGGTATAAATTTATCTAAAACATCCCCTTTATCATCCTTTTAATATCTGGAAGATTGCTAGTGATGTGCCTCTTTTATACCTGATACTGGTAATTTGCACTTTTTTTTCTTACTCTTTTGATTAGTCTTGCTATATGTTTATCAATTTTATTAATTTATATCAAAGAACCACGTTTTGACTGTTGATTTTCTTTATTTTTCTATTTTCTGTTCATGTATTTCTATTCTTATTGTTTCCTTTTTTCTATTTAATTTAACTTTAATGTGTTCTCTCTCTTTTTTTCTTTTGGCTTTTCAAGATGGAAGCTTAAATAGTTGATCTTAAATCATTTTTGCTTAAAAGCTATAAATTTCTTTATTACTTCAGGTGCATCTTACAAATTATGATGTGTTTTCACTCAGTTCAAATTATTTTCCAATTTTCATTTTACAATTTGTATGGAAACACAAAAGATCCTGAATAGCCAAAGCAATCTTGAGAAAGAAAAATGAAGCTGGAGGAATCAGGCTCTCTGACTTAAGACTGTACTACAAAGCTGCAGTAGTCAAGACAGTATGTACTGGCACAAAAACAGAAATATGGATCAATGGAACAGGATAGAAAGCTCAGAGATAAACCCACACACCTATGGTCACCTAATCTATGACAAAGGAGGCAAGAATATACAATGGAGAAAAGACAGACTCTTCAATAAGTGGTGCTGGGAAAACTGGACAGCTACATGTAAAAGAATGAAATTAGAACACTCCACTTCCTAATACCATACACAAAAATAAACTCAAAGTGACCTAAATGTAAGGCCAGACACTATAAAACTCTTAGAGGAAAACATAGGCAGAACACTCTTTGACATAAATCGCAGCGAGATCTCTTTTGACCCATCTCCTAGAGTAATGAGAATAAAATCAAAAATAAACAAATGGGACCTAATGAAACTTAAAAGCTTTTGCACAGCAAAGGAAACTATAAACAAGATGAAGAGACAACCCATAGAATGGGAGAAAATATTTGTAAACAAAGCAACTGACAAGGGATTAATCTCCAAAATATACAAACAGCTCATGCAGCTCAATATCATAAAAACAAACAACCCAACTGAAAAATGGGTGGAAGACCTAAATAGACACTTCTCCAAAGAAGACAAACCAATGGCTAACAAACACATGAGAAGATGTTCAACATCACTAATTATTAGAGAAATGCACATCAAGACTACAATGAGGTAACACCTAACACCAGTCAGAATGTCCATCATCAAAAAATATACAAACAACAAATGCTGAAGAGGGTGTGGAGAAAAGGGAACTCTCTTGCACTGTTGGTGGGAATGTAAATTGATACAGCCACTATAGAGAACAGTATGGATGTTCCTTAAAAAACTAAAAATAGAACTACCATATGACCCAGCAATCCAACTACTTGGCATATATCCAGAGAAAACCATAATTCAAAAAGACACATGCACCCCAATGTTCATTGCAGCACTATTTACAATAGCCAGGATATGGAAGCAACCTAAATGTCCAACAACAGAGGAATGGATAAAGAAAATGTGGTACATATATACAATGGAATATTACTCAGCCATAAAAAGGAAAGAAATTGGGTTATTTGTAGAGATGTGGATGGACCTAGAGACTGTCATACAGAGTGAAGTAAATCAGAAAGAGAAAAACAAATATCGTATATTAAAGCATATATGTGGAATCTAGAAAAATGGTATAGCTGATCTTCTTTGCAAAGCAGAAATAGGGACACAGATGTAGAGAACAAATGTATGGACACCAAGGGGAAAGGGAGGGTAGGAGGAACTGGGAGATTGGGATTGACATATATACACTATTGTTACTATGTATAAAATAGATAGCTAATAAGAACCTACTGTATAGCACAGGGAACTCTACTCAATGCTCTGTGGTGACTTAAATGGGAAGGAAATCCAAGAAAGAGGAGATATATGTATAGGTATAGCTGATTCATTTTGCTGTACAGTAGAAACTAACACAACATTGTAAAGCAACTATACTCCAATAAAAATTAATTAAAAAAAAGAAATATCTTGTTTTAGTGCACTGTATTTTTGGAACTGTATTTTAGTTCAATTTAGTTGGACTGTATTTTCTATGCTTAAAATATTTTTAACCACTAACTCGCAGGCTTGAACACATTATTTGCCTACCTAAGAGCCTGTAATGGTTTTTCACTCTCAGATAATGCCAAAAGACCCTGTGTGGAATATAAACATCTTTATAATTTGATCCCAAATTATATTTTCAGACATTTCTTCTTCTCACTATGTTTATTATAGTCACATATATCCAATGTACTGACCTCATTATTCCCATAAAATGCCCTTTCCTTCTTGTCCTTCTAACCTCCTTAGCCCCCAGGCCACCTCCAAGAGAAGGGAAAGGAAAAAGAAGAAAAAAGAGGTGAAGAGAAAACAGCCTCTTGTTTTTTATAAACAGTTTTTGAAACAGAGAAAAATTTATTTGAAGCCAAACTAGACCAGTTGTGTTTTTGATCCAATCTCATCTGTTTCACTGTAGGTGAGAATATAATAATACAGTGAATACATTTTAAAAAGCAAAAGTCACAAGGGGCGCTTTGGTAGCTTTGTAAATATTCCATACATTAAACATTGGAAAAACATATGCAACATGTGTATCAGTTTCCTATTGCTGCTATAATAAGTTACCACAATCTTGGTGGTTTGAAACAATACAAATTTAATATCTTATAGTTTTGGAGATCAGAAGCTCTACACAGGTCTCACTGGGCAAAAAATCAATCTGTTGGCAGGGCTGTGCTCCTGGGAGCTCTAGGTGAGAATCTGTTTCCTTGCCTTTTCCATCCTCTAGAGGCCACTCACATTCTTTGGTTTGTGGCTCCACTCCTCCATCCCCAAAGCCAGCATCTTCACATCTCTGTGACTGATCCTTCCTCTGTCCCTCTCTCCCACTTTTAAGAATGTCTATGATTACTTTGAGTCCACTGGATAATCCAGGATAATCTCCTTATTTTAAGGCCAGTTGATTAGCAACCTTACTTCCATCTGCAACCTTAAGTCCTTTTGACATGTAACGTAACATATTTAGAGGTCTTAGGGACTAGGACATGAACATTTTTGGGAGGCCATTATTTTGCCTCACACAATATAAGACAGAAGTTTGACATCTTGAATTATATAAGGACCTCTTACAGATCAATAAGAATAATAACACTAGCAGAAAAATAAGCAAAGATATTCACAAATAATTCATAAAAGAAAAAGTAGGAATGGCTCAAAACTTAAAAGGTTTAATCTAGTAATTAAAGATATACAAATTAGAAAAAATATAGAAGACAAGTTTTTCACTAACCACACTGGAAGAGGGTTTTTTTTTCCCCCCATAATTATGCTTAGTGTTGGTGAGGGCTGAGAGAAAAGGACACTCACAAGTTGCTGGTGGGATTTGAAATTGGCATAATCTTCCTGAATGGCAGTTCAGCAATATGTGTTAATGGTCTTAAAATTGTGCAAACTATTTGACTCAGCAGTTCAGTTTCTAGAACTTTATCTTAGGATATAAAGAAAAGTGTTTATAACTTTTAGTGTAAGAATATTCATCAGAATGTTATTTAGTGAAAGATTGGAACAATATAAATGCTTATTAGAAGAAGATTGTGAATAAAGTTTTGTATATCTATACTATGAAATAGTATATGTATATAAATTTTATGTATAAAATATCATGTAAAATAATAATGAAAAATATTTATGTCTTTAAAATCATGGCTAGACTCTTCACAGATCCAAATCTCCCCCCTGTAAAAACACCCACTTTTCTGAGTTTCGTGTTTATTTTCCTTTGTTTTTTATTATAATTTTACTATACATGTATAGATTCATATACAGACACTAAACATTACTGCTTTAGAAGTGTATTTATCGAGATGGGAAGATATGTAGGACATACTGAATTTTTAAAAATCCAGCTAAAAATCAGTGTTCAGAATGATCTCATTTTTGGGGGGGGAAATCTGGGAGGATATACAGTAACGTAATATGGTTAATTCTGGGTGGTGGGGTAATATCTGATCATCTAGATACCTAATTTTTATTTTATAGATTAGTTAAATCAGTAAAGGTGCTATCTCATAGAAAACTATGGTTAGTAAAGATTATTTAAAAGACAGTGGCGGGCTTCCCTGGTGGCGCAGTGGTTGAGAGTCCGCCTGCCGATGCAGGGGACGCGGGTTCGTGCCCCGGTCCGGGAAGATCCCACATGCCGCGGAGCGGCTGGGCCCGTGAGCCATGGCCGCTGAGCCTGCGCGTCCGGAGCCTGTGCTCCGCAACGGGAGAGGCCACAACAGTGAGAGGCCCACATACCGTAGAAAAAAAAAAAAAAAAAGACAGTGGCATTCTTAATACATGGTTCACCTTCTAATTATAAAAGTAAAAACAACTGCTAGCTGTGTTAGGAAAAGTAGAAGATGATTAAATCATGCTTTTATTTACTTAGTACAGTATACTCGTGTTTGGTTTTAGGCACAAATGAGGGCAAAAATTTTTTTGTGACACCTTTATTTCATGCGCATCACTGTGGAAAGGTCTCCTTGCCTGTGCCAAAGACAGTGCTGAAATATTTTTATAAGATGTGACATGTCTGAAGCCAGGAGAATGCCAGAAGCACTTGAACAGAAGAGCTTCCCCCAATCCCCTATTCCTAACAAGGGCGGGGTAGCAAGACCACATATTCTGCCTTATGCTTATCAAGTCTTGGTATTTAGTTTCAATGAAATGTGTACACATTAGTAAGTTAGGCAAACATTAGGTGACTTATTAAAATGAGTAAGATATGATCTATTCCCTCAAGGAGTGTCCAGTTCAACAAGGAAGTGGACAACTGATCATATGATTACAGTTGAGGTAGGAGTCGGCACCTACCAAAGTTAGATGTTAGAAGTTAGCACCGAGTGCAAAGAGAGTTACAGGGGTGACCCTGCACACAACGGTGTGTGTGTGTGTGTGTGTGTGTGTGTGTCAGGGAAGTTTTACTGGAAGACATGCCCAGGAGCTGTACTTTGAAGAACAACCTAGTGTTAGCCAGGTTGACTGCCCTTCAGCTTCCCCCAGTAATCTGGCATTTATTCTTTGAATCGGGTAAAAGAAGGTCATCTCTCACCCACTCTTGAGAGCAGGAGGTGGGCCACGGTGAGCTTAGACGCAGAGAGGGCCGAGCTGGCCCCTCTCCTGACTTTATTACTTCCAGACCTCCACCTCCGGACTCACACCCCAGATGCCCTAGCTTTGACAGTCCCTCCCTCCCGGTCTATTTTCCTCTGCTTCCGTATTAGTGACTTTTGTAAACTCCCAGGGAAACTGAAGGCATGCTATGACAGAGAGCCTCTGTCAGCTTATTTTCTTCTGGGAGATGTCCTCTATCAGGAGCAACACTGATCTTTTTCTTACACAGATAGGTTTGTGGTTGCTACTGAGTTTTTAAAAACTAAACTGTGCGTTGTTAGAGATAAATCATAGGTAGTAAAAAACCTAAAGAATAGCAAAAGTCAATGACTAACATGAAAGTCAGTGTTTACTGAGAATGTGGAAGGACAGGGCTGTGATCCGGAGGGGACACACAAGGACTGTCTAAGGTACATTGTATTTCTTAAGGTGGGTACTCATTTCATTCTTCTTGAAAATGAAGATTTATATTTCATAGAGTCTTCTGTATTTATGAAGCATTTTATAATTAAAAGAAAACATGGTTAGGTAAAGACGGCAGGAGGGTGAAGATGATGGAGGGTTGGGGGTGCCGGCGGAGGTGGGGTACGCATCGCAAGGAGGGTCTGCTTTGCTTATTACTATTCTTATTTTCTCTAAAATGGCCCTGTTGTCTCTAATATGTCCTAAAGCATTCATGATAAATATGTATCTGTGTAAGAGGCTTTGCTAAGCAAAACGCTTGGTGAATTAGATGTGGAACTTAGAATACTTCAGAAGGGCCTACCGAATATGAACACTGTAGAGCCAAAGGGACGAGCATTGAACAAATGCAGCATAAAAGGATTTGCATTATGATCTGACCACAGAGCAAGTGCATTTTGGGAGTTATAAGGGAGCCATGGGAACTGCGTGTTTATATAAAGTAGAGTTCAAAGGGAGTTGCCACGGTTTCAGTTGGGAAAGGCTTTGTGAAAGAGGCAGGATTGCTGGAGCCATCTAACGGAAGCAGGAGTTTGAACTGGAGGGAAGAAAACGTCTCGGGCTTTGAATTATTTGTGGTCCTGTTGCTATTTTGACGATTAGGGGAGCAGCAGCTGCCTGCATGGTGATCTCCCCAGGCCTGCGATAGATTGTCCAGGAATGCTCCACTGTGGCTTCAACTCCTCTCTGGCAGCTCTCCCCCCAAACCACAAAACCCAAATGAATGTGTTTTTCTTCTAAATGGGCATGGCTTTGAATACGAAACCAAAATTTTTGGTTTGAGAAGAGTCAACATTTTGATGGCATTTATATTTCTGGTGTTTATTTTTCAAGCAGCAGCAAAGATAAACTATCCTCCTCCATCTGTGCTTACATCTTCTATAGTTAGCTGAAAAGTGCTGCTCATCATGTTTATCACCCATTTTTGTCTGCTTGGTACTTACTTTTAGATCTGTTTCTCAACAACGGGAGTGTGCCCGCCCGTTGGCATTCAAATTCACTTTGTGATGGAGGCAGAGAAAATGTTACCAAAGGCCTTATGAATCAATGTTCAGGAAGATGATTTCAGCATCCTCTCATCTAACTCTGTTTTCTGCTTCTTTTTTAATGCTCTTGTCCCTTTTCATTGTCCGTCCTTCTCCCCCAAGTCCCAAGGTCCTCTGGTTCTTCTACCCTCACTCCGGCAAAAGGCTCCACATTTAGAAAGACTGATCAAAGTTCCTCCAAGAGAAGACTTGACATAATATATCACTCCCAACCTGTTGGGCGTCACAGGAGAATTTTGCCAGTACTGTCTAGAGGGTGAGGGACATACTTGGAAAAAGAAGTTTAAATCACTGCTTAAAATTGGCCCTAATAAAGGAGTCCGTTTATTTATTTTTGATAGAAATTTTATCCATTCATGGTAGAGGTGTGATGGAATTATTTTTATATTCTCTATGTAGAAAATGACATTAAAATATCGTTGTATGGAGAGAGCATGCAGCTAAAAAATGCAGGAAAATATAGAGGCATATTAGTTAATTAACCAAACTTATTTTTATTGATTTTATGGCATTTATGATATTTGTCAGTTTTTTAAAATGTGTCATTTGTTGAGATTTAAATTCTCATTATGGGTATTTACCTTTGTACTCTATGTTCATAATTCTATGCTTTATTTTCATAACAAGAAGCTCCCAAATTGTAAACGCTTCAGCCTCCACAACACTTGCAACTGCCCTTGGTGCTCAAGGAAATGGACAGTTGCAAACGTGAAAGCTGAACAATAAACGAAGGAGACTTCTTTCCAAATCCACATAGGAAGATGAAATGTAGCTTCTCTTCCACTGTGTTTGTGATGTTTCTGGTTCTGCTTTTTAACCCACTTAAAAGAAAAGTGGGCTCCTGCTATCATGTAGAACCATTTTTCCAAATAATCAAGTTCTTGTTACACTTTTCAGAGCATCAGTCACCCTCCTAATGCTGAGCTGTGCATTTTGATTTACCGAAAACCTGCCCAGTAGGCGTTGCCCTTGTGTACCCATTTTGATATAGTGTTTCCACAAACTGATGTTTAATAAATACTTAATAGGGTGTGTTCAGCTAAATTAGGTCAACAGCTAAGGTGGGAGGGGAACTGTTTTTTTTTGTTTTTGTTTTTTTTTAATACTGGAGCAGCTTTGGATGTCGAAAAGCATTAGAAAACAAAGACCCTGACAGGGTAGACAATAGTTACTGCCCTCCTTTTTTTTCCAGGGGATTCTAGGAGCTGCTCTAAATTCCTGAAACATTGAGATGTTTCAGTCAATAGAAGCTTGGGTCTAATGCTGATCTGAAAACCCAGGGACAGAGGCATTCTAACCCTCCAGCCTGTGTGCTTCAGGGGGTATGGGAACTCACCTAGCTAGCAGAGCGGATCCAAATCTCTGTGGAACATTGAAGGATTTAGTGGTGAAGGGGCATCATTTCTGCAACTTACACTCTAATGGTTCAGGAGGAAAAACGTTTGAAAGAGAAAGCAAAGATGATGAAATTTCACACGGGGGAGACTGGGTGACTGGTAGATGTAAATTTTCTGTACTACTCTTGAAATTTTTCTATAAATCTGAAATTATGTAAAAATAAAAAGTTAAACAATGACAACTACAACAAACTAAAAACAGAGCAAAACATAAAGCACTATGGATCTCCATTTTGACCCTACTTTTTTCCTTAGTATAATGAAGACACCACCACAAACAATTTAAATAAAGGATTGAGTCCATCTCTCTTTATGGCACATATTACAGAAAGCTGGACACCACTGAATTTTTGGCAACAAATTATTTTAAATGCTGCCCACCTGAGAGAATTGGAACTATCTGTGAATGAAAGGAATTTGAGTCTTTCAGTACTTGACAGAGAATTTCACATTTCAATCCACGTAGATACTACCCCTCAAGTTTTTTGAAAAGTGGGGTAAAGCTAGAGGTCCTAGCGTTCCTGCCTATATCCTGATTTCATTGTTGTTATCATTGTTCTTCACTGTTTTATATTCCCTAATTAATTATATATATATATATATATGTGTGTGTTTATCTTGGGTTATGGCCTTTGTAAAACAAGGTAGGTTCCACTAAAATTGTAAAAGGGTTATAGATGAGATCAAGGTTTTCCAGCTAAGCTTAGCTGAGGTTTTTGCACTGTGCTGGAAGAACAAGTGTTCTGTTCACTAAGCTTAGGAGAGCTTTGACTGGGGTAGTGCCAGCTGACCTGTGGTTTGGCTATGAGGACAATACAGGCCAAAGAAAGGGGTACAGAAAAGGCAAAGAAAGATGCAAAACCACTTTCCTTATGGTGTACCCTGCATTCAGAAAAGAAGACGAAACACATTTTTCCTTTGTTTCCTCTTTTTTCACCTCTTGTGCCTTCTTCTTGCCTTCTCTCCATGACCTTCTATTTCCAGAACTTCAGATAGGTTTATTGAACTGTTTTTCTGCTATATTATTTTAAATAGACATTTAATATGCTGCAAAAAATTCTAAAAGTATATTAACCATTTTCACCATGTACTACATCTGCTAAAAGATATTTATGTGGTTCTAAGCAACTAATCTAGAGGTAACTTTAGGAACAAAGACTGTAAACTAAGAAATGCACTGTACATTTTTACTTTTGAATTGAAACAACTTTTCAATTTTTCACATACTCAGTTATGTAACAGCTATGGAAGAGGAAACCTGATCTGGCAGGGAAATTGGGACTCTTAAGTTTCATGTTCCATATACAACAGCATTTGATGAAGTGTGTCCCCAGTAAATTTTTGCCTTCCCTCTTCTTGATACAATAGATCTTTAGCAACTTGTTCTTACAGTCCTGACAAAAGTTCCTATTAAATTATTTAGCATCATTTCTATCCCAAGAGTCAAACCAACTGCATTCAGACTATCTTTAATGTTTAACTTTGAGGTGTTTAGTCTTTCTGGAAAAGAAATAAAACATATAGCATCGATTTCCTATACTTGGCCAATCACTAGGATCCTTGAAGAGCTTTTAAGCTGCAGGTCTCCAGGTTACTACCTGGAGGACTGGAGCAGATTCCAAAATCTGCGTTCTCAAATAACATCTCCTTATCTAGCTAAGTTTGGGAAACAACACCAATGGAAAGAGGAAACTGGAAAGTCTCCAAATGGTACCAAGTCCCCAAGTCACTCCTACAGTGAAACAGCTTTTATTTATTTTTATTGAAGTATAGTTGATTTACAATATTAGTTTCAAAGGTACAGCATAGTGATTCAATATCTCTATAGATTATATTCCATTTAAACTTATTGCTGTACAATATATCTTTGTATCTTATTTATTTTATACATAGTAGTTTGTACCTCTTTATCCCCTATCTCTTTCTTGCCCCTCCATCATCTCTCTTCCCACTGATAACCACTGGTTTGTTCTCTATGTCTGTGAGTCTGTTTTGTTATATTTATTCATTTGTTTTATTTTTTTAGATTCCACATATAAGTGGTATCATACAGTATTTGTCTTTGGCAGTACCTCAAAAATTATACATAGGTTATCACATGACCCAACAATTCTACCCCTAGTTATATACCAAATGGAATTAAAAGCATATTTTAACACACACACACACACAAATTGGTGCACAAATGTTCATAACAACATTATTCGTATTAGCTAAAAAGTGGAAATGACCCAAATATCTATTCACCGATGAATGGGTAAAAAAAATGTGATATATCCATAGAATGGAATGTTATTCAACCATAAAAAGAAATGAGATCCTGATACAATCTACAACATGGATGAACCTTAAAAACATTAAACTTAGTAAAAGAAACCAGCTACAAAAGACCACTTATTGGATGATTTAATTTACATGAAATAGACATATCCATAGAGAGAAAAAATTGATTAGTGGTTGCCAGAGGCTGGGGAAGTGGAGAGAGAATAGGGAGTATCTATTAATGGTTAAAAGATTTCTTTTGGGCGTAAAGAAAATGTTCTGGAATTAGATTATCATGATTGTTGCACAGCTCTGTGAATATACTAAAGACAACTTTTAAATGGTGCATTTTATGGTATGTGAATTATATCTCAATAAGAAATATGTTTTAAAAAACTTTTACTCTAATGAGATGTAAATATTGAGGTTGCTATCTATAAATCAAGACACTTAGAAGATTTTAATTATTGAACAAGGAAAGTCCGGGTGCTCGACTTGGATTAAACATCTTTAGTTATCCATTCCTGCCTCATTATTACTTTACAGAGTATCCATAAGCCCCAGAGTTAATCAGATCATCGTACTGAGGAATAAACAGACTGACCGGGGAGTCTTCATCATGATCCCTACAGAGCAGCTGTACTGACGCCACAAGAGTCAGAGGCCAACGTTGATCTGATGCTGGATAGCTCAAGAAGGGGCAGAACTTGACTTCGAATGAACCTTAACATTTAAGAATGTGAGGACTGGGCTTCCCTGGTGGCGCAGTGGTTGAGAGTCCGCCTGCCAATGCAGGGGACAGGGGTTCGTGCCCCGGTTTGGGAAGATCCCACATGCCATGGAGCGGCTGCGCCCGTGAGCCATGGCCGCTGAGCCTGCGCGTCCGGAGCCTGTTGCTCCGCAACAGGAGAGGCCACAACAGCGGGAGGCCCGCGTACCGCAAAAAAAAAAAAAAAAAAAGAATGTGAGGACTTAAGGAAGAGGGAAATACATGTGCCAAGGTAGTGAAACAGAAAATATAGGGCTTATCCAGGGGGAGGAATGTGTCTCCTAGTTTGCTCTTCCATAGGAGTGAGGATATAGGAGTACTGGGATAATGTGGAAAAGGTTGGGTTAGATTGAGGAGTTACACCTTGAGCGCCAGGTTAAAGAGACAGAACCAAACTAAGAAGATTCCACTTTTCTCCTGGACTTTCCACAGGTCTGTGAGTGAAGTTAGCTAATTTACTTCACTCTTTGTGCTCAAGGTTACTTTTCTATAATGGGAGGTATTGAAGCTGATTTCTACAGCTTTTTATTTGGGTTAATGCCTGGATCACTGTACTAGTTTCCTATGACTGCTGTAACAAGTTAGCACAAACTTAGTGGCTTAAAACAACATAAAGCTATTCTTTTACAGTTCTAGAAGTCAGAAGCCTAAAATCAAGATGTTGGCAGAGCAGCATTCCTTCTGGAGTTTTTAGGAGACAATCAGAGAATCTATTTGCTTGTCTTTTCCAGCTTCTAGAGGCTGTCTGCATTCCTTGGCTCGTGGCTCCTTCATCTTCAAAGTGCCTCATTTCAACCTCTCGTCCCATTGTCACATTTCCTTTTTAAACTTTGACCCTCTTGCTTCCCTCTTATAAAGGCCCTTGTAGTTACATTGGACCCCCCTGGATGACCAGGATAGTCTTCCCAGCTTAAGATCCTTATTTTAATCACATCCGCAAAGTCTCTTTTGTTATTTAAGCTAACTTATTCACATATTCTGAGAATTACAATGTGAACATCTTATGGGGACCATTACTCAGCCTACCATGATCACTTAGAACAGATTTACTGGAATCCTTAAAATATACAGATTTCAAATAGGTTCCACTCTAGACTTCCAGGAGTGGGATCCAGAAATATGCATTTTAAACAAACTTCTCCAAGTTTGAGAATCAGTGCTGTGAGAAAAGGCTTGTCACTCAAAATTTTTGAGGATGATAAACTTGAGCTCTTTAAAATCATGTCAGAGTTAAGCTCTGTTGAGGGCTACTGAAGTTTTGGTCTACTTCTGCTCATTTTTTTGGTAACAGAAAATTCTGCACAGAATTCAGATTGAAAAAAAGGAAAACAAAAGCAACTGGTGTCTGTGTGAGAGGATGGGCAAGCCTATTTTTCTAGTCTATGAACCAACCTAACTACTAAACTCCTTTGCCCGTTGGAGGAATCCCACTTTAGCATACCTGCTCTCTATGGCATTACCTGCCAGGAGGGAAGCCTTTCGAACGCTGTTGCAATCTGAACTTGGACTTGCCCTGTTATAGCTCCTATGCACATGGAAAGAAATTCAGAACGAAGTTGGCAAGTCCTTTCTCCCATCAGATAATTACTCTTTTTTGCACTACTTTCCTTCCAATTTTGCGTGTGACAGAGGCTTAGGGATCCTAAGGCTCAGAATGAAAAATTCCTCTGGTGTCATGGTTAACCAGTCTTCAGGAGGAGAAGCTTGTTTGTGTAAGACTGCTTCGTCATCTCCACATGGCAGTTGCCCCCAGCACATGTCCGTAAAATGAAACACATCAACCAAGATGCCAAGGGGCTTTCTCCTGGACGCAGGTTCATGAAGTTCTAGCAGGTGGCTCAACAGAGCCAGGTTTCTGCAACTTCCACACCTGGTAGATCAGTTCTCAGCCCTGCTGCACATTGGCACCACTTGACGGTCTTAAAACAAGCTATCCCTGGGCCCCATTCCTGGAAATTCTGATTTAATTAGTTTGGGAAAGATCCCTGGCACCCGTATTTTAAAAGAAACTCTCCAAATAATTCTAATGTGAAGCCAGGATTGAAAGCCATGAAACTGGGGCATCTTAGATGGGTCCAGCTGGGGAAGTATCTAATAGTTACAGTTATTATAATGTTTTTAAAACTGGAATACAGGGCTTCCCTGGTGGCGCAGTGGTTGGGAATCCGCCTGCCAATGCAGGGGACACGGGTTCAAGCCCTGGTCCGGGAAGATCCCACATGCCGCGGAGCAACGAAGCCCGTGCGCCACAACTACTGAAGCCTGCGTGCCTACAGCCCACGAGCCGCAGCTGGAGAAAGCCCGCGCGCAGCAACGGGAATGCAATGCAGCCAAAAATAAATAAATAAAATAAATAATAAATTTAAAAAAAAAAAAAAAAAAAACTGGAATACAGTTAAGAATTCTATTTTTGCTTGTTTGCAAAGCTCATTCAATACGTTTAAATACATGGCACTCACTTTAATGTTAATCAAGAGTTGGAAGGGATTATAGAAACATTCTAATGATATTTAGTAGAAAGAGCTTGGGTTTTGGAGACAGACTTGAGTTGGAAGGTCATTTGGTTCTTAAAATTACTAGCTGAGAAATCTTAACCCTCCTATGCTTCAGTTTCCTCATCTGTATATTGTACATAATAAATCCTAATTTATTGACTCGTTAAAAGGAATAAATGAGACTTAAAGCCTCTGTCATGTGAGTAAACACACAGTAAATATTATTATCCCCCTTTTCATACAGAGGAGAAATTTTAGGCAAAAAAACCCCCACAAAACCCTCTGCTGTGTGTCTTCCCTAAATATTAACTAGCCTAAACTCTGAGACTAGAACTGATGACTTCTAGTGAGGATCTGGTTCTTTTGCAGAATCACAGTAATGTGGCCAGTATATTAATTAGAAACAGTAACATCTTTCCCATTATTAAGGTTTGCTTCTAGATGACTATTACCTTTAATGGCCCAAATCATCATATTTCCTTTTACTCCTCTTTCTTTGGTTGCAAAATTAAATTTAAAAGAAGCAAGGAGGTTAGTGCAGGGCAAGGCATACCTTATGCAGCAGTAGCAATAATATGCTTTAGAACAGACGATACGCTGCTCCAAATGAGAGGAAGCTGCTAAGGATGGTTCCCTTCTGGGCAGCTGTAGGTCGTACAACTCCCTGAGCTTAAATATGATTCTAGAACTGTGCTGTTCAATGCTATCGTCCTAGCCACATGTAGCTAATTAAAATAAAATTAAAATGAGCTAAAATTAAATAAATTTTAAAAATTTAGTGACTCAGTTGTATTGACCACACTTCAAATGCTGACTAGGCACATGTGGCGGCCAGTGGCTGCTGTATTGAATGGCACAGACATAGAACATTTTCATCATCACAGAAAGTTCTACTGGTCAGCGTTGTATTAGAGGACATACGTGTTGAGGTTGCTCTATTAAGAATTGTTAATTATGTAACTATAAAATGGGGAAAAGGGTGGGCTGTGATATGAAAATAAGCTGCAAGGAAGAGTACAGGAAGAAAGAGAAAATAGAGTTTGTCTTTCCGAATTGACATCTGATAATTGACAGTTGAAGCAAGAATAAACTGTCCCCTAGGATAGGAAGCAGAAACACCCTGGCTAAAGAGTTCATTATGCTTATGTCTGAAAGGCTGGGGATGGTATGTCTGATACAAAGGTCTGGCAGCCAGTGCGCCTACTGGACTCCCAGTGGGTTCCTGCTGGCAGCTGTCACCATGGCAACACTCAAGATTAAGGCCGGAGCCCTGAAAGCAGCTGCTCTCGCACCGTTGCCCCATGTCTCACACTTATCCTGAGTGGCCCTAACCACAGTCTAATCAATCAATCACTGTGAAATCCCCAGAGAGCTCAATTTAAGTACAATTTATTTCAGTAAAAAGTAAGACTTGGAAAGAAGTTCAGGCATTAAATCTAATCAGCAAATATTATGTTCAGCCTCTTTCTGTTAAAAAATCAAAACATAAATTTCACTGTATCCTGTTGCTGTATTTGATTCTCAGGTAGGAAGCAATGTCCCCTTTCCTTGCATTAAGATAAAGTTCCTCATTCAGTGTAAGTGTGGTAGTTTTTCATGTTGTTCACAGTGTTTCTGTTCTCTTTCCAAGCACATAGTAGGATAGCATTATCCAACCCCTTTTGTTTCTATGAAAGATTAAAGTATTTTTGTTGGGAGTCAACTAAGACAATAGGAAGTAAAATGCAATTCTATTTCTGCCCATCTGACTTATTTCGGTCACTGCAATTGTAGTGGAAGTGACATGTTACTTCCAGCCAAAAATCCTTAAGAAACAGTGAGCGATTAACCACCTTCCTCCCGCCGCCTGCAATGTTTCAGATGCTGGAAGTTTCCATCAGTCTCAATACTTGCGTGAGGACAGCTTGGAGCAGAGTGCCCCTCCCATTTAAGATGGACCTGATGTGAGTCCAGGTTTCAAACCATTGAGATTTAGAGGTTTGTTTGCCCCTAAACGTAAGTTCGAATCTCTTGACTAACACAGTGGATATAGTAAAATAAAAAGAAAAGAGTGAAAAATCTAATGAGAATGAATAATTTCAATGTAAACTGGTAATCTCAAGAGTATCCTATCTCTTGCTGGTCAGCTTAAATTAAAAAAATCAGTTTAATAGTGTGACTACTTCCATGCCAATATCATTTGTCTTGCAAGCAAAATTTACTAGTCTTGGTTTAAAGTAAAAAATCAGTCTTGTACTAGCAACTGAATTTTTCTACTCAGACTTCTTGATAGCAAAGTGTATATAAAGATATTTGACCATACCTATATATAGATTTTAAATTTTTAAATAAAATATTCCTGTCCTTATGTTTAAATAAAAAAAAACACGTACGCAACCTGTGGGAAAGGTGGATGATATATATAGCACCTAATGTGCTAAGTTAGCACATTATTTGACATTTTAAAGATTATTTGGGGGGAAATCCTGGGGAACATTGTGGAAGACATATATTTTATTTTTATTATTTTAGATACAATTGTTTAACTTTATTAGTTCATTCACAATTCAATATAGTTGATTCTGAATGATTTTTGGATGTTACAAAATGCCAAATAGATTTTTAAAGTATTAATACTTGCCACAAAGTTATAGTCCAAACAATAGAATAAAAAAGAAATTCAAGATTGCTTTGAACAATGACAGTCTCTTTATTGTAAGCATATAGTCTTCAAAAAAATGCAGCTCATTTATATATATCAATCCTGATGTGTGTGTGTGTGTGCTTGTGTGTGCCTCATCCATCACCTCAAGTAGTTTTTGAAATTAGATGTAACTATAAAAGTTTAAAGAATTAAAACATTTAAAGCAATCATATTACTTTATAAATCACAAATCCTATCATTGGACTCTAACCATCCACTGGGGATAATTAATATAAAGATCAAAGAATAAGTCTGGTGGATTTTATAAATGCCATGGCTGAAATTTCCCTTGTTTTACTTTGATATTCAGAAAATAAAATCTACTTTAGCAACATTTTTTTTTTTTTTTAACGCAGGAAACTTAGAAGTTAAGCAGGATGCCTCGGTGTTATGTATGTCCTCCCACTTGTCTTCAGAATGGGATCTAGGACGTTCTGCCTGTCGGCCAGTAAGGGGAGCCATCACAAAGTAATTATGAACACATTTCCATGACAACCTTTCCTCCTAGAATGAAAGTTTGTGAGGGTTTTTCTAATGTACGTCTTGCTCTTCCGCGAATTTTCTAGGTCATCACTGACCATGCTTTGTCTGTGCGCTCGCAGGCTGTCATAGCAGTGGGCCAGCAGATAGTAAATGCTGTGGAAAAGCTCAGATGCTGTGCTGTTTCTTTGGAATCCTTTTTTCCCCATGTCCCATGCTTTTTGCAAAAGCCTCTATAACATAGGATCCAGGCCAAAGGCTCTGATCTGAGTCCTGCTGTTGCTTTAATGTGTGCCCCTACTCAGGTCTTTTTATTAACTCCTCTCACCCCTCCAATAATAAATGTAAATTACATGTTTCTTTCAAGTCCACCTACCCACTTCTTTCAGGAAAAGCCATTTGTTTCCATGCACCTGGAGCTAATTCTCACTTCTCGCATCTTATCCACTGAGCCAAACTCCTGCCCTGCCGCCTCCCCCCAGACTCCCCTAGATGCCATTTTATCTCTTCTGGTGGCCTGAGCACCTCTGTTTTCAGGCTGGCCCAGAATGAAAGAATTCAAACATTGAGTTTTCCCAGGTATGGTATTTCTCTGCATTGTTAGTGATACCTCAAGAGACGAGGTATAGCGTTTTGGTGTGGCACCTAGCCAAGCATAGATGTTTCAGGAAAAGTCAATAATGCATATTACAAACATGTTTTGGTGATCAAACGCAGCCTCCCAGCTATAGGTCTCCCCTAGAAAAGTGAGGCAATTATCTCAATCAGTCAAGTGAAAAGGTCCATTTATGCTTCAATTCTCTGGCTAATTCAGGCAAAAGTAAAATTTTCATCTGAATGATCTCAGTAATTGGCTTGCTGCTCTGCTTTACCAGTGAAAGCTTGACAAAGAGGCAGAGGCTGTTCCATACCGATAGGGAGGTGCTGATCATCGAGAACTCATGCATACAAAACAGCTGTGAGAAAGCACATTAGCAGCGGAGACTTGGTTGAGAAATTTCAACAAAGGCAGCTCTTAACCATAGATTATTAGGTGAACCTTAGAATTCAGTCTTTCTTTCCTTCTTTCCCTTCCCTTGTCCACCGTTACTCCTCTTTTAGTGTTTCTGGTCTAGAGCAAGTGTACCTCTAAGTGCAAATCAGGGAATCTCTGCATTACCCTTCAATCCTTCCTCTCCCTTCCTCTGCATTCAGCCTTTGACATATGTTTTGAACAGGTTGCCCCCTCGATGCTCCCATGGCCCTTGTCTTAGTTCAGGCGAGCGTTGGTACTTGGCTTGAGTATACACTCATTTAATGGTGATTTATGGAGGCTCTTCCATGTCCAGCCACCACGCTAGGTACTGCAAATACTATGATGAGCAAGGCACAACTGCTTCCATCGAGCATGGCTGCTCTTTTTTTTTTTTTAATAAATTTATTTATTTTATTTATTTATTTTTGGTTGCGTTGGGTCTTCGTTGCTGCGAGCGGGCTTTCTCTAGTTGCGGTGAGTGGGGGCTACTCTTCGTTGCAGTGCATGGGCTTCTCATTGCGGTGGCTTCTCTTGTTGCGGAGCACGGGTTCTAGGTGCGCGGGCTGCAGGAGTTGTGGCGTGTGGGCTCAGTAGTTGTGGCTCACGGGCTCTAGAGCGCGGGCTCTGTAGTTGTGGCGCACGGACTTAGTTGCTCCGCATCATGTGAGATCTTCCTGGACCAGGGCTCAAACCTGTGTCTCCTGCATTGGCAGGCGACTTCTTTTTTTTTTTTTGTGGTACGCGGGCCTCTCACTGTTGTGGCCTCTCCCGTTGTGGAGCACAGGCTCCGGACGCGCAGGCTCAGCGGCCACGGCTCACGGGCCCAGCCGCTCCGCGGCATGTGGGATCTTCCCAGACCGGGGCACGAACCCGTTTCCCCTGCATCGGCAGGCGGACTCTCAACAACTGCGCCACCAGGGAAGCCCTGGCAGGCGATTCTTAACCACTGCACCACCAGGGAAGCCCCCGATCATGGCTACTCTTAATCGGTTTCTCTGCTTCCTGTCTTGTACACCTCTCTAAATCCATTCTATTTTGCTGTCAGACTTACCCTTTTAAAACTCTGAGTGGAATAAAACTCGCCAGTGCTTAATAGCCAAAGTCCTAAGTATGACATAAAAAGATCTTGATGATCTGATGATATTATATATGGAGGACAGATACTTCCTGGCCCAAGGTGGAAGTCCAATGGGGATGGTAGAACTCTAAAACAATAGAGGACAGGTAGTGGCACATAACTGCTAAAAACCGGGAGGTTGCAATTATCATAATTAGTGGCAGAGTCAGAGTGGCAGTGAAGGGTCCTGACACAGAGAGCTATGGAAATGGTTCATAGATACTAGTATAATGCGGCAAAAAATAGATGGGCAGCCAACACAAGTACTACTCAGTTTATACCATCACAAGAAATTAGGATGGATGTCTAGGAGCCTGAAGGCAATCACCCCAATAAAAGATCAAATATCTCTTGCCCATTTTCTAGACCTGGGTTAGTTTTCAGACTCAGGCTGATTGACCCAAGAGGAGGCCAGATCCCTAGGAGGAAGGACCCAGCTATATCGTACAAGTATACATGGTAATGGTTCCCCCAGTCCTCCTGAAAATGGACCTACAACCATTTACTTAGATACCTGTGCACCAGGGAAAGGGGAATATCCCAACATTTAAGGACTATTTGACACTGGATTAGACTTGATAATGACCTGGAGAACTGAAGCCTCACTATGAGCCCCCTGTTCAAGAGGGGACCTATAAGAGCCAGGAAATAAACAGTGACCTGGTTAAGGTCTGGCTTAAGTCCACTGGGTCTGTAGACCCATCCAGTGGCCGGTTCCCCTGTCTCCGACTACATAATTGAGATTGGCATATTTGGTATGTATGCAATTCCACATAGGACCTTTGGCTTGTGGGATAAAGGCTATAATAGTGAGGAAGGCCAAGAGGAAATCTCTGAAACCATTCCTGTGCCCTCTCCCTAATCAAGGTAAAATTAAAAAACAAGCTTGCATTCCAGGGAGGACAGTGGAAATTAGTGGTACCCTTAAAGACCTAAGGATGCAGGGGTGGAGGTCCCATCACATCTCCGTTTAAGTCACCTGAGCCCCTGCAGAATGCAGATGAATCCTGGGGAATGAGAGTATTTTACTGCAAATTCAACCAAGTGGTAACCGCAATTGCTGTTGCTGTGCCAGGTGTAATATCTTTGCTAGAGAAGGCTAACCAACCTCAGGTACATGGGTGAGACCATTGTTTGGCAAATGTATTCCTTTCTATTCCAATTAGAAAAGAGGATTGAAATTATTTGCATTCACATGGAATGGGTGACAATATGTATTTAGTTTTGTACTCTGTCATAATACAGTACAAAGAAATCTTGACTCTCTGGATATCCTGCAGAATACCACCCCATTTATGATATTATGCTAATCAGGCCAGATGAGTAATAAATGGTCATCATGAATGCTGAAGGCCTTGGTAAAACACAGGAGCTCTAAAGGGCAGGAGATAAACACTTTGAAGATTCAGAAGCCTGCCACATCAGTATAATCTTTGGGGACCCTGTGGTCTGGGGCATTCCAGGACATCTCCTTCACAGTAGAGATAAATTATTGCACTTCCCACCATGAAGAGGGATAAGTACTGGTGTAGGCAGAAGAACTCGGCCAGCTGACGGCAGCCAGCCTCAGCCATTGGCTACTCCAGTGCTGCCGTGATAGGCAAACGAGTTGGGTGGCAGTGGGAGATAGGAAGGCTGGGCCCATGAGCATGGCCTCCAATTTACTAAGGTTGATGAAGCTACAACTACTGCCGAATCTATAGAATGCCAGCAACAGAGCCTCATGCTGGGCCCTCGATATGGCACTGTTCTTCCGAAATCTAACCACACACTTGCTGGCAAATTGATTACATTGGACTTTCTTACATCCTGGATGGACAAGAGGTTGCTTTTTGCTATTGTTGTTGTTTGCTTTTAATTAAAAAAATATATATTCTGGGCTTCCCTGGTGGCGCTATGGTTGAGAGTCCGCCTGCCGATGCAGGGGACGCGGGTTTGTGCCCTGGTCTGGGAAGATCCCACATGCCGTGGAGTGGCTGGGCCCGTGAGCCATGGCCGCTGGGCCTGCGCGTCCGGAGCCTGTGCTCTGCAGCGGGAGAGGCCACAACGGTGAGAGGCTCGCGTACCACAAAAAAAAAAAAATATATATATATATATATATATATGTATTCTAAGTTTGATTTTGCCTTTCTTAGCTGCAGGGCTTACAGTATATATGATCTGCCCATATGGGGTCCCATTTAACATCATATCAGAGCCATGAACTAACTTATAGGAAAGGAGGTATGGAGTGGGCCCATGACCACAAGATCCACTGGTCATATCATGGACTCAGTAGCCGCCAGCCTGAGTGTTGACTGACCTGCTAAAGGTGCAGTTGGAGTACAAGTTTGGAGGTGATACTCTATAGCAGGGGTCCCCAACCCCCAGGTCGCAGGCCACTTCCGGCCTATGGCCTGTTAGGAACAGGGCTGCCCAGCAGGAGGTGAGCGGCGGGAGAGTGAGCAAAGCTTCATCTGCCGCTCCCCACCGCTCGCGTTACTGCCTGAACCCCCCCTTGGACCCCACCTCACCCCACTGTCAGTGGAAAAATTGTCTTCCATGAAACAGGTCCCTGGTGCCAAAAAGGTTGGTGACCGCTGCTCTATATGATGGGGTACCATGCTTCAGGATGCAGTATATACATTGGATCAAAAACCTTTATATACTATTACATCCCCAGGAGAAAGAACACATGGGTCTAGGAACCCAAGTGTTCCTTCCATGGGGTGAAAGCAGAAGTGGCCCCACTTAACATGACCCACTGGGGAAAACTGTGCATCCTATTCCACAACTCTATAGGCTCTGCTGGGTTAAAGGCCCTAGTTCCCAAAAGAGGCACACTTTGTTTTTTTGTTTGTTTGGTTGGTTTTTGCGGTACGCGGGCCTCTCACTGTTGTGGCCTCTCCCGTTGCGGAGCAACAGGTTCTGGACGTGCGGGCTCAGCGGCCATGGCTCACGGGCGCAGCCGCTCCGCAGCATGTGGGATCTTCCCGGACTGGGGCACGAACCCGTGTCCCCTGCATCGGCAGGTGGACTCTCAACCACTGCGCCACCAGGGAAGCCCTAAGAGTCGCCATCTTGATCATCAGGAAGAGATGGGTCTATTACACGATGGGGGCAGGAAGGCATATCAGTGCACTAAGATGCCTCTTGGGTCTGAGTCATACCACCAAGTAAGCCACTGAGATTAGCAGAAGTGGTTGCTGAAGATGAGGAGAATGTAGAAATTATAGTGAACCGGGGAGCTGATGAATATCAGTGGTGGTTCTAAGGCCAAATGCAGTGGCAAGAGCTGTAGTTTATTCTACTAATGAAGCTCTTCTAAGTATTCCTGAATCCTGGAGGGCCTGCTCCCTGAAATTCAAATGAAGAAGTGGGTCTGAATTATGGACTGTGGAAGACACAGAGTTGTGCCGCTTTTAAGGATTCCCCTTCAAGGAAGGACTTTCCCAGCTTCTGAGAGTGTTCCTAGCAAACAGCCTCCAGCCTTTGGCCCTTTTTGGGCATTTCTTCTATTACAGAGTACCAACTCGCCCCAGAGCACTCCCATCCCAGGGGACCACATTCAGTAACTGACTGTGGGGTGACTATAAAAGCCCAGCCATTTTCAGCCCCCAGGCTTGGAGGAACCCTTTATGCTCCAGAGCACCCAGGTGGGAATGGCTGGTCGGGGCTTTGTTGCATCTGTTTTGTAGCTTGAGTTCTCCCTCTTCCTCACCTGCGTCCTCCTCCAGCTTCCATGAGTATTGGTCCCTGACGAAAATCCTGCTTGCTGAACTCAATCTCAGCACCGCTGCCTGAGAGCACAACCTGCAACCCCAGCCTTTGAAAGGTTCAGTCCTCTCCTCTACATTTCTCATTCTCTCTCTCTGGTTTCCTCTTAAAACACCCATTCATTCCCAATCTCACATCTTCATCTAAGCTCTAGATTCATACTTCCTTCTGTCCATTTGGTATTTTCACTGAGTATTCCAGCCACAATTCAATGTCCAAAATGAACACACCTCTTCCTCCTTGTAACATCGTCATTTCTGTTAACGATATAGCCATTCTCTTAAGTCCTTCCCTGTACTCCACCTGTTGTATTTTAAGCTCATCATCTTTTTGCTGCTCTTAATCTCTCACGCCTATGTAGGCTTTCAAATAAGCAACGTTTTCTTTGTCATCATCATCAGGACCCCTATCTTTGTTTGTCTGGAGGGGATCTGCCTGTCTTGCTCAGCTCTGCCCCCTTGTAATCTAGCAAAGTGTCCTAAACAGTAATGACTGCAATACCTACAAGGACGATTTTTACTCTGGTGTTCCCATCTTCCCAAACTGTCTGTGTCCTGCAACCACAGTGATTCCACTCTGCTAAACATCACTCTTCTTTGGTTGAACTTCCTCTTCTAATCCCTTTAAGATTTCCCTGTTTCCCTAAGGATACAAGTCAGACTCTCTAGACTGGTCTTCAAAGCTTTGCAATATCTGAATCGATTCTCCTCACCTGATGCTCATTTGTTCCTGAATGTAAATCATCTGCTCTTAGCAACTTCCTTCTACCCTACACAGAAGTGGGTGATTTGGTCCTGACTCAGCCCTTCCTCAAGCTGTTCCACAACGTGGAATCTAGAATGTCTCCTACCAGCTGAATTTCTTCCTCCTCCTGAATCTGACACCCTCTCCACACTTTCAGCCACCCATCCTTCCCTCATCTGAACTCCTACAAATGCACCACTCAGTTTTGTACTGCACATACGTCAGTAAACATATTTTAAGCATCTACTATGGTCTGGGCGCTAAGCTGGATGCCAAGGACATGGCGAGTAAGAAGACACATCTTCTGTTCTCAGGGAGTTCTGTAGAGGGATTAGGTACCTAAATAAGTGCAGTGAGACTTGAAGGGAGGGGCGCTAATAAACGTCTGCATTAGGCATAAAAGAGCAGGTAATCAATCTTCAGGAAAATCAGAAAGGCAACATAAAGGAAGGGGCATTTGTGTTTTCTCTTGAAAAATAAGAAGTCATTATAATTGTGTTGTCAGGATGGGGTGTGGAGTGTATACTCTGGGTAAAAAGGGAGGCAGAAACAAAATAGGGTAGTAGGCAAAGTCTAAGTGGTCTGTCTGTGGGCAAGGGAAGCAAAGAGAGAGCCTGATGAGCAAAATGGCCGGAGAGGTTCGCTGTACCCAGATCTTAGGTGATCTCGTGGGGGCATTCCAAAGAGTTTGGGTTTTATCTTGTTGGCAATGAGGAAGGAAGAGTACAGAAGAGTTGTTAAGTGAGCAACACGATCAAATTTGCCTTTGGGGATGATCACACAATCACATATTATTATTTAACTTTCAAAAATGTAGACCAGTGTCCAGATGTAAGAAAAACAAGTTGTTTGAAGACAGTGACCTGCACATAGTAGGAGATTAGGAAGGATCCATTTTCTTTTCTCTTCATTCTACTGCCAATAAAAAGAAGTTTGGTTACCTTAAGTCGGCATTATCAAATAGGTAGGCATATATATGTACTTATGTGTACATATATATTCTAAACCCCAAACCACACAGATTCTGCTTTAAGCAAAGCAAAACACAAATACTACTAAACAGGTGAATTGCAGGATACTACTTGCAAAAGACTGGATTTGTCTTGGTAAAAATATCCTCCCCAGTTTCCTTGGGATAAGATGCTCCTCTCTGGCCCTCATATTTGTTTACATGTCATTACTTGATGACAGGATTGAAGAGTTGAGGAGGAAACATTTTATTAAGCATGTCCACTTAGAGATCAATCATAATAAAGTTAGCACATCTTTGAGATGATAAGGTAATGAGCCATTTCACAGGAACTGGCTTCACACACAACTTTTCAGGAATGTATCTTTTGCACCAGGGGAGGGAGGTATTCTTGTGTGTGTGTGACGGCTCAGAAGGTAAAAACAAAGGATTTACACAAAATGCAACAAAAATGCAACAGTAGATACAACTTAGAAACCGGTTTTACTCTGCTGCAAACAAATGGACAAGATATTGTACAATATATAATAAAAAGTACAGCATAATACAAGTGCCACTAATAAAAGAAACTTAAGGATCAGACTTAAAAATGCTTATTTGTAATAGATATATATATATACACACTGCAATAAAAAGCCACAATAAATACACGAATTTCCATGTCATTCATAATAAATACTGAAAATATAAATACAGAAGACTACAGCTAATATGAATAAATTATTACAACATAAGGTCCAGGTTAAGTTCTGTTGAATATTATTGTAGCTTATTTTATATACCCTTTGGCATCTTTGATGTTGTAACTTATACACAAGAGAAATCAATCTAGAAACTACGTGACATAGAACATGACAACTTAGTGTAAAGTGAAGTTATGTATGAATTGTAGTTTGATTCTCTTCCCTTTCAACCTTTCTAAATGATTATATTGAACATAACAGTAATAAAGTATCTATTGAAATACTGTTGAAATTGAGTAAAACTCATAATAGGAATCAACTAAAAGATAAAACCAATTACAATGTTGAAAATGTTACGGTGGATTGATCTCACTGGTTTTAGATTACTTTTTTTTGGCCAGCGAAATCCAAAAGACACAAAACAAAACAAAACAACCCCCCCCCCCACAAATACTCTCAAAAGACTTCCCTTGTGTAAAAACCATTCCCAATGTCCGAATGGTTCAATGTAGACTGAAAGATAACACCCAAGTGCTTTGGATCATTTGATCTACCATTACATTCAGCTCACTAGATTTCACCAGAATTTGCAAATGTACCAAATTTCTATGGCAGCTGGAAAGTGGGCACACAGTTGATGTCTAAGACTATGATCGAGATAAAGATACTGCAAAAGGTGACATTTGTCTATGCAACCAATTATACATATACATTTTAAATGGGGAGAATGCATTTTTGACCAACGTCAAATGACCTTTTCCTATCAAATTGTTATACCCTGTGACATTGAGGGAAACACATTGAAATAACAAAGTGCCATTTTCTGCATTAACAGGCATTAACCAGTACATATGTATTAATAGTTCTATCTTAAGAGGCTATTACACCAGAAATGCAATAAACTAAAATGAAAGCAGATCAACTTTACTAAGACACAATAAAGGCTGAGGTTCTCAGGAACGGAGTTGTAATCTACAGGTTTTTTTTTTTTTTTTTAAACTATTTCTGTACTGTAAATGTCTAGCGTTTATTTTACATCAAACACTTTTGAAACATGTTTCACAAACTACGCCTCGGACTTATTTCCAAAGAGGTGTCTAGAGTCAATTAAAACATGGGCCAAATGATTCAACATTCTTTACATAAGCATTCTATAGCTTTTTTTTTTTTTTAAAGCAAAAAAGGTTATTTCCCCTAATGTTATTTGTGGGGAGCAACCACGCACTGATGTGGCTGTCATTTCACAAGAGCATCTGAGTTGGGGGGCATAAGCAGCTGTACCTAGATTGGAAAAAATCCCATGGAGAAAGGAAACATCGATTTTGAGGGTGTTCTTCATTTTCCGGTTAGTTCTGACTCTGAGTTGGAGGCAACTCTGAACAAACAGAAGAAGCTCTCTGCAGGGGGTGCTTGGGTCAAGTGATGTAATCAGGAAAAAGTCACCACCCTCCCGGATTCCTTTCGTTTTCAGGCCTTGTCAAGACGACAAATTTTTAAATCATTTTGCTGATCCCTGAGAAGGCAAGCAGCCACTGTTTTAACAACATGGGGACAAAGGCTGGGATCAAATGGTAGCTGAGTAATTCTCTGGAGTCGTTTCATTCCACACCAGACTCGCCACAACCAGTCACTTCCCCAGAAAAAGTGGAAAAATTTGAGATTCTCATTTGTCATTTTTAGGGTATAGAAAGATGAATAAGAAGGTACTTATTTAGAAGCAAGAAGGTAGAAAATGCTCACTTTTTGTAATTGTAACTTCTCAGAAAATTGAACAGTTAAAAAGTCGAGTCACTCGATCCTAGTGTTGATGTCTGTCACCGGGGATCTGAAACAGTCGCTTTCCCTGACATCATAGCAATGGTAAAACAAAAGAGAAAATAAAAATGAACAAACACTACAGCCATATTTATTGAGAGCAGGTCACGTTACTGAACACTGTCCCAATACCCACATCTTTATTTTTAAAACTCTGATTTCTTAGGAGACTTATGGAATCATCAAATGTAACAAACATCAAAGGTAGGCGAAACCTAACTTTCAGATTCTCCCAGTTCAATGGCCCAAATCACCACAACTGTTGCCAGGTGCCTAACTCGCAAAGACTGGCCAAGATATTTTCGTACTGTGAGAAAAACCTAGGAGGACTGGATTGTGTTGCCAAGGAAACTGCCTTCCCTAGAGATGTTAAGAATAGATGGGTGTCTATCCTGTAGAGCATGCCTGAGTGACTGTCCTCCCTGGAGGTAGATGGATGAGCCAGATGACCTCTGGAGATCTCTTCTAGTCTCAGGGCTATAAAATTTGAAGAATACAGAAGAATCTCAAACTTTCCATTATTCACACACAGTTGGCCATTGTGAGTATCTTTGAAAAGATGAAACTATTCTGAGATACCCGTTTGGCATGACTAGTGCCTAATGAATCACGATTCAGACAGTAACCTTTGGCAGTGGACCCTATTTGATTATAGTACAAAGGAAATTACTTTGCCAGCTACTAAAACTTAAAATCAATTATATTCAGATATAATTTGGGTATCATTAAACCATCCAAGGATCAACACTAGATTAAAACCAAAACCAACTAATCTCAGGCAATTTATTTTCTAGGTTTAAGTATTTAGATTTTTCCTCTTCAGGAGAATTCAGATTTGGATTTTATTTTATTTCTTCCTTCTCTTTCATATTTAAGTATCATTTCAAAATGGTATATAGATCTTTGAATTTTTTTAAAAAGATGGGCACTTTATTTATGGCTAAGGAGGAAAGCTTGGTGGCCAACATAAAAAGGAAGAGCAAAACAAAATTGGATAAATTATGCTACAAAGTTAGAAATTTCAACCTTATTTTTTTTTAATAAATTTATTTTATTTGTTTACTTTTGGCTGTGTTGGGTCTTCGTTGCTGCATGCGGGCTTTCTCTAGTTGCAGCCAGCGGGGGCCACTCTTCACTGTGGTGCGCGGGCTTCTCACTGTGGTGGCTTCTCTTGTTGCGGAGCACAGGCTCTAGGCGTGCGGGCTTCAGTAGTTGTGGCACGTGGGCTCAGTAGTTGTGGCTCGCGGGCTCTAGAGTGCAGGCTCAGTAGTTGTGGTGCATGGGCTTAGTTGCTCCACGTCATGTGGGATCTTCCCAGACCAGGGCTTGAACCCGTGTCCCTGGCATTGGCAGGCGGATTCTTAACCACTGCGCCACCAGGGAAGCCCCTCAACCGTATTTTTTATAGGTTCCCTATTTAGAGACAACAGCAAAATCATATTAGGAGGCCACATCCCTGACAAGGTCGTTTCGGGTCTTACCCAGTGTGGCAGGAGGGCTTGATGAAGGTCTCTGGTGATAGAAGCTCCTAGACAATTTTTAAAGAGATATTTTCTATATCAATTTCCTTCCTAATACTCATTAATAAATAACTTTTAAGATACTGCTAAGCCAGATAAAAATATTGGGAGAAAGCCACAAGAGAAAGGAGAGGAATACCTAGCAAAGAAGTATTCCAAAATTGCAACTTGCATTCAAACAAGGTCACATAAATTAACTTAGACAAAGGCAAGGCTAATTTCTACCATAAATTTGTCTTTTCCTAAATGCTTCTAATCAATGTACATTATCTTAAAAATATTTAAGTGGCCTCACACATGTCACTAAAATGAGAGTCATTGAACTGACTTGACTATCACCATGGTAACAAGAAATGCAAAGAAAGGAATGCCACCGTTAGCATGTTGAATACAAATATTGTCCAAAATACATTCTATCATACTCTTTTGAAACTTCACTTCTGCCAGAAACTTTTATGAGATGAAATAAAATGACACACCAGAGTTGGTTTTTCTTGAATTATAAGCAAGTGTCGAGTATCAAGTGAAAGCAACTACCTTGTATAGTGGTATATTTATCACAAGTGAAAGAAACTAGTCAACAACCTGACTTAAATCTTTGAGATTCATTTTCCATGAATGTAACAAGTACCTGTATTTACTAAAATCCCAGGCTACAAGTTAGATTACAAAAATTGCATATAAAAGATGAACTGGTTTAGGCTTTGAATCTGGTTGTATAGACCTTCCTGCTTCCCATCATTCTGTCTGAATCACCACTGTCAGGATACAGAAATCAAGGCATTATTACACTTACTATCCAGACAGCACAAAGTTAGACTAACATCAGGACTGCTCACCAGGTTAAACCCAGTTCATATCAAACTTTTGAATTTGAATTTCTGGTAAGAAAGAAAAAAACCAAAACACTTGCATTGGTTAGAAAGGGGGAGGGGAACCTCATGCTCCCCTTTCTATGAGAGGAGTTGAAATAAAACTTAGAAGTGACTGTTTTAAACAGTCACATTGAATATACAGATTTGGCAGGTAAAATATTAAAGAGCTCTTTTATTTCCATATTCATTACTTTTGACAAGAGTCTATCAGTCTTTTTAATATAAAATGTGTTTAAATCTTTAAAACAGTTTCTTTAGCATGCTGTAGCTCTGTGTTTTTATTTTTTTTAAGCATCAAATGATTTTTAGATCGGAAGGTGAAATTGGTGGGGATAGTAGGTCACAGATGGGAACACCAACTGTGCTGTGAGTGTCCACATTGTAATTGACCCTTCTAGGTTTTGGGCTGCCATTTATGAATCTAGTTTTTCCAGTATAATAAAATTCTAGTTTGTCAGCTCTGTTGAAACTTTATGGTTCCTAGAAGACACCACCACTTATTAAGCTTATATTCCATCCTCAACCCCCCGACATGTCTATAATTCTAGTGAGTTTTCAAATTGCTGATACTCAGTTAAATTGTCAATTACATTCTTTAATGCTACAGAAAACATCTGATGAGCTGCGCTGTCTGTGCAAAGCTGTGGCATTTGGCTTAGGCATTTAAGTCACTCAAGTTAGCAGATCTCAGAAAGAATAATGTAATCAGTAGTTGCAAATTTGTGTTAGAACTAAGAGTGATCAAGGCTTTAAGCTTTTGGTGTTGGTTGTGGTAAGAATACATAGATTTGTTCCAGTTTTGAATTACAGTTAAGTCTTGCCTAAGAAAGCATGAAGGTACTTCCCATTTAAGGTTGGTATTTCATACATTGACTACAATAACATACTCTAAACTGTCTTGGAGACAAGGAGCAGATGCCATTTTAAAGAGAAAGATTAAGTCTGTATTTGGAGAAATGGAAGGCTCATGGCACCTTTTAAAAAGGCTGTCTCAACTTCTGAGGATGTTAATTTTCTACCTGCTAATTCAATGGTTTGTATCCTTGGCTAAAAGTGAGGGCTCTGAATGACCTATGTGTTTTCTACAAGCTGCAAGGCAATGCCTTTGGAACGAGGAACTCAGGCTTAGCTATTTTGACAGGCTGTTTATAAATAGAAGGAAGAGTGATGGTGTTCTACATTGTTGTTTCAAAGTTTTCCTGAAATGTTTCCTGGGTTATGTGTGAGTCAACCTGCCTTTGAAACTGTCCAGTAGGAGTTTGTTGGTATAAATTTAGCATCACTTACATAGGTCTAACAGGGAAGAAGCAATTATCTGACAATCTCTTTTTCATTGGATTACAGTTCTTCTAGCTGAGTCCAGATTTAATTCATAAATTTCAGATGGGGAGAGAGGGGAGAAGGAGGGTCCATTGAGTTCCATTAATTTAGGCAAAAGACGTTCTCTCTTTAGTCGCAGTTTGAATGTAATTAGACAAGAATTGATGTCATTATTTCTAATATCACTTTATAAAATCACAGATTAAAAGGATTAGAATGGGGCTTGATTATTTCATTCCATTTTTCATCATTATCATAATCCCTTAGAATTTGTAGTGTTTTCCCCCTCTTTTTTAACCACCTGGGACAGTTCCTCTAACATAGTAGGTGTTCAATAAATATTTGTTAAAAGAAAGAAGTGATACTTAGTACATTCTAAATATCAAGACCAAAGGATTTTAACCTGTACAACAATCTCAGAAGTTTAAACAAAGAATCAGTGATATATGTTTATAGAAAATAAATCATATATTTTCCTGTTTAATGATAACCAAACCAGAATGTTGCCTAGAAGTCATCTGTTGGAGTATAAAAATTTAAAGAGCACAATCACTTATAATCCTCTTTTTTCTTGATTAATTTGTGGCCAGTGTTTCTGTAATTCAGCTTTTTTTGGGGGAGGTACTGCTGGGCCATATATGATTGTGAAGATTTTAATAATAAAATTTAATTAGTAAGTATTAATTTCACATTTTATATGTGATTGGCACTCTGGGAAAAATATAGTTTCATCACAAAGAAAAGACTGGCTTTCAAAAAGTAACCATATTCTTCAATTAACCAGAAGACATGAGACAAATGGATTTTACTAACGTCTTTATAATCAATGATCAAGAGATGGGAAAAACTTAAGTAATTCTCTTTCATTGACTTCTTTCTCCCAGAAGAAACCTAGAATGACAAAGGAAATGCAAGCTGCTCCAGCCACTTGACTTGCAAATCAATTTGGCCTGGATTATAAACTGGGAATTAAGCCCTAATAAAAAGTAGAGGGCTGGTGCTAAAACAACAGGGACCAAAGCACGAAGCTTTGCCATTGACAGTGAATGACTAAAAAGCTGTGTGTCAAAAAAGACTATAATTTGGTCAGCTATACTACGGGGGCAATACAACAGCTGCAGGTCAGGTTACTGTGTCTTGGTATAAAGATCTGAAGAATCCACTGGCTGCATCCAGCTTGATCCCCATTTAAAAACCTTAGAAAAACTGTAGCGCTTTCCTGGCATGTGGGCAGTTTTTGTTGAATAGAAGGTCTATTAATGGAAAAAAAAAAAGTCCATTGGCACACAGTGCTCTCTCAGCTTTTCTGGGAAAGGAAGTGACAATGAAATGATTCCCTCATTAGTATTACTTGCAACTTTGAACCAATATTTTTAAACTATAGCTTTAAAAATTATCTTTATTTTTAAACCACAGTTTTAGATCATAAAACCCAACCAGATGCTAGGGTGGGAAAAATTCAGTACTCATTACTGGCCATTGCCTAAAATCTGTCATTCTCCAATGTGTGGTATACACCTACTATGTATGTGTGTGTGTGTGTGTGTGTGTGTGTGTGTGTGCATGCATGTGCAACGTCCCGAGGTGATTTAATAGGTAATCTGTGTGTGTAGTTTGTGGGAGATGTTTAGGGGTTAGGTTATGTATATGAACATTTGGAATAGAAGCTGTTGTGGCTGGAAGGTTAATCCTTCTGTGTAGCAGTGACTTTCCACCTCAGTTGGACAGATAGGGGCAAAAGCTCTGTTTTTGTTTGTTTGTTTGCTTGTTTCTAGGTTAAACATCTTTTTGGAAATGAAGCTACAAAACAGAGACCCAGCCAAACATAAACAAGTAGGTGTCAACCTTCTTGTGAAAATAAAGCTGAACTAAATTAAATATCCATCGTTTCAGAATCTGGACTGGCATCCTACCCTTCAACTCTGCCCAGCCAGAGTCACCTCTGCCCCACTCTGCCACACTGTGTTCCAAGAATAAGCTGAATACTTCACACGTAGCTGCTTCAAAGGCTTGTAATGGCCCAGCCAATATGGCACAAATGATTCTTTCACGTGCTCAAATGAAGGAACAATAGCCTCTTGTCATTTCCTCTTTGGGCCTGTGCTCTTTAGATTATATAATAGGGGGAAAAATTTGGAGATCAAGCACTAAAAACTGTAACTTTGTAGACAACATGGGCTATACTATCAAGATTTGAGCAAAACCCCAATCTGATTAGCCCAAAGGGCTTGTCATTCAAAAGGAACATCCCTGCCCTCATTACTGCTACCTCCATAAGGACCAACCCAAAGCTGCTGTACTGTTAATACTAATGGTTCTAGTTTGGCCCAGTGGTGGGGTAGAGTAGGGGCAGGAACCAACCGCACAGTGGAAGAGCTGCCAAGTAAACATGTTTTCCCCAAATCAAGTCTTAGTAGAAACTTTTCCATTGGAGGACTTTCTCTAGATCAAACATTTTTTAAGTTCAGTGAAATAAAATAGTATTTTTTAAGGACTTGAGATCTACAATATATTTATATCCATATTTCCAAACATCCAAGTCTAAAAGACATAAAAAATAAGTAGCGATGCAGTCACTGAATAGCAAGGCATGTCCACATTTCAAAGAGGCATAACGTGTGAAATGATATAATAGAAGGTCAAAAATATGAAACAGATTTAGCATAGTCATATTGCATTGGAAAAAAAAAAAAGTAGAACACACTATTTAGTTACCTAAATTAATCTACAGGAAAACGGGATCTTAGAAGTCCTCCGACGAACCAAGCGCAGATAATCTAAAGGTGGGGAGTGCATGTTTTATTTCTATCTGTCCCCTTTAATAAGAGAACATGAGGTAATTAGAAAGTATTCAATGCATTCTGGACTGTTCTGCTAATTGTCCCAGGCAAGAGAAATCAAAATGCTTCAGAAAAGTAAGGCCTAGTTGAGTATTTGGGTAGAGGCCCCCCCTTCAATCAGCTAGTCACTAAATGGAAATTTCATTATACGCTCATTGTGTAGAGATGGATTGATCACGCTGTAGAAAAAGGCTGGTTGCTGAGGTTCTGTCTCTTCCGTGTTTTCTCGGCCTCCTCTGCTTTTACCGAGTTAGGTCTTGAGAGTGGTGAAGGAAAACAGGTCATTTTTCCTTCATAAAGTATCACTGGGTGATTCCTCTATTTAATTATATGAACCTTATAATAGTTACAGATTAAAAAATGTTTTTTTAAAATTTTTCATCTCAAAGAGTTCTTAGTCCCCACCCCTCACAAGGTACCATGAAGGGGCACTAAAGTGCATTTTGATGCAGGGGAGTAGAGTTTGAAGGTGCTGTCCAAGCTAAGAACCAAGATGATGCTGTTTAAAAAAGAAAGGCAATTCCTTCTACCTCCATCTCTGGAGTCAACTGAGGGAGGGCAATGAACTAGACCCTCACCAGAGGATTGTCCTAACTGTTAACTTTAGAGAAAACTGTGTAAGGACCTGCACATATAGACTCATTTATTTGTCCAAAATAGCAAAAATAGGCCTATTTCACCCTTAAGAAAGTATTTGCAAATTTGATCAGACACGATCATAAAAGTGTGAATGGATTCCAGAGGCAATCCATGTGGGCATGCTCGGTGGTACTAACTATGTGTCTTCAGCTTAAAAGAACATGCTGCTGTTCGTTTTCATCAAAACATGACTTCTAACTACCATAAATAAAATACGCATGGAACAATTAAATCTTTTTCTTACAATAATTACTTTTACATTAAAAAGTCACCATCATCTTCAGATATATCGAAAATTAGGACTCTAAATCTTATTATTTCCCAGTCTTAGTTAACAATCTTGCACAGGCCCGATAATCCAAAACTTGGAGCTCTGATCTACACAGCTTGGCAGGTTTCACACAGTTTCACAGGTAGGCAACTGTGAGATATGCTTTTTTAAAATTAGCATTTTCTATCAAAACAGTCTGAAATCGTTTAAAACCCTCATAGAGACTGCATTTGTGCAACGGCACAGTCACGTAGCTAGAAGGGAGAAAACAAAATACAGTCTGGAAGATTCACCACGGTCCAAGTTTTCTTGGTCCTCAGCTGAAACCACGATGAGCCCAGGAAATCCAATTAAATACAGTGCTTTACATAGGAGAGGAGTTGGTCCAAGAATAACTTAAGCTACTAAACAGGGACAGTCTCCACCACGGGCGATTTGATGCACTCTTCGTGCAATCTGCTCTTTTCTGCGAGGCTCAAAGAATCTTCAGCAGGATGCTCTGAAATGTGACTGTCCCCATTCAATGCAGAGCCAAACCCTTCCTGGGAGGGGCCTTTCAAGTATGAGTGAAATTCCACTTGAGGATGATTGGACCTGTGTTCGGGATATAAGCTATTGCAGGGCACACCGCTGTCGTTTTCCGAAGAGGAGCAGCAGACGATGACAGAGGGGTTGGCAGCTGGGTAGTGGGAGGCGCCGTACGCCTCTTCCGCTTGTCGGGCATAGTCCACGAATTGCTCCGGGGTCATGGTGTAAGGCACCAGCGAGAGGGCACCGCTTTTGACAGTCTCTCTTTCCGAGTAGTTCTCGGGGATCTGGTTGGGAGTTCCTGGAATGTGGCTGTCTATTTGGTAATAGAGGGTAGAAGAGTTGGCATAAAAGGGAGCGCTTTTCGCGTGGCTTTCGTGGACGGCCGTGCCATCGGAGTAACAAAGGACGGAAGGAAGAGGGACCCCTTCGGCATGGGGACCCAAAGCTTCCACGAAACTGTCCCCTTTCTCGTCGTCGTCCTCGTCTTCCTCCTCGTCGTCCTCGTCTTCCTCCTCATCTGACTCGCTGGGAGCCAAGCTTTGGGTGCTGGAGTCCGTGACTCCGCTGCAGAAGCTGCTACCGTCCTCCTCTTCCTCTCCTTGGCAATCTAATTCCTCCGCCGACTGCAGGTGCAGCACTGCAGCCTGGGGTTCCGTTTCAATCTCAAAATTGTCTGCGATGGAATATCCGACGGAGTGAGCCACAGGGCCCATGGAACTACTGTGGGCACTTATCTCCCCGTGGCAGCCGTTCAGCGTGGGGATTTGCTGCTCTCGGTTTTTCTCCAGTTCAAGTTTCATTATTGTGTGCAAAAAGTGAGTCCGGACACGGATAGGATTAAATTCAATTCTACCTGCTGTGTTACTACATCCTTCTTTAGTGCAGCCACATGGGAAAGACATTCGATCCACCTTGGAGGGAAGAACACAGATTAGCCCCCTGGAACTCTTACAAATCAAATAAAAATCCAGTACCTCAGGGCAAAGCCTTTGAAATCTGGGATGACTTAAACCCACTTACGCCAGAACAAACGACAATCAAACTGCAGACAGAAACAAAAAGGGAAGTGAAGGCTTAGAACATGAGTTAACCTAATTTTAAACCCATACTCAAAATAAAAATGAGTTATGGTGTGTAGTTTTGTTCATTTATCCCTCCTGTGCTTTCTTTCCTTCTGTCGCCATTCTCCGTTTCCCTCTTCTCTCCATCCCATTAATTTTGCTCCCATTTTTTTCAATGCTTCTGTCCTTTCCCCAAGCTCCCTTTTTTTCTGCTGCATGCCAGCTCACAGGCTCAGTTTTAAACAAACTTACTGCCCTCATCCCCACCTGCTATTTTTAGTCTAAATTACATGACATTCCTCATTCAAGCCAGGAGTTTTTCTTTGCTTATTATAAAATGAACTTCTCTGCCCAAGGTGTCCAGATTGACACCACCTTAGTATCAAGCAGTGTGATAATTCACTCTCACTGGTGTACCTTCTCATTCTTTTGGATCCTTGGTAGGTGATGCACGTATGCAACTGCAGGCTGCGATGCGTACGCACATTCATGATGGTGACTGGTGGATTTCTGTTTAGTTGCTGGCTCCCCGGCCTTCCCTACCCCTCCCTTAGACTACAAGCTTCTGGAGAGAAGGAGATGTTCATTTAATCAATATCCCATGATTATTCGAGTGTTTGGACTCTGTAGATAGAGTGATTAGGTTCAGCAAGTGTTGTTGGACTGAGCTCTTCACTCAGGTGATGAGTGGAATTCTGGGCAATCTAAGGGACTCCTAAGATATTTGCTGGCTTAGATTCCACCTTTATGCAGACCAGAGCACAGGCAACCAGAAAGAACTTGCCCTTCTTTCCACCTTATCCAAGCATGGGGTATTTCCCATGCAAGAGAGGGGAAAGTGGATTCTAGCACAGTCATCCCGGTCCCCACAAAAAGTAGTAGCAGATGTCGAGCCAGAATCTATAGCTACTTTCTTACCTGTGATTCCATTTTCTGTGAATCTACCTCAAGCAACTGTTCAACTGATAAGAACTGTCCTCTCCCTTTGTCTGCCTGAGAGGCTCTTATTGAAAAAGTTGAGTTTCTGCATACAATAAAAATCCCTAACTAATCATGGCGCACCAATGATATAGATGGATAGGAACCTGAGAAGCATCTAGTTCAGGGCTTGGTAAGCTCTTTTTTTTGTAAAAAGGCCAGAGAATAATTATTTTAGCCTTTGTGGGCCATACAGTCTCTGCGACAACTACTCAAGCTCTGCTGTAGAAGTATGAAAGCAGTTATAGGCAACATGTAAACACACACAAAAAATACATGGCTGTGCTTCAATAAAACTTTACTTACAAAAACAGGTGGCAGGCTAGATTTGACCTGTGGGTTATCGTTTCCCAACCCCTGATCTAGCCCAGCCCATTCATTTTAGAAGTGGGAAAACTGAGCCCAGTAAGTTTACCTGACTTGCCAATTTCACATCGTGGCAAAAGGCAGAGCCAGGAGGAAAACTCAGTTTTCTTAAGTCCCAGTCTAGTAATTTTTCCACTAATCTACACTACCTCTAAGCAATCATCATCCATTTATGGATGGATCAGAGAATACAAACTTTAAATGTTAGCGATGTCATGATCTCCCTAAATGCTTGTAAGAAGACAAAATAAGTTTGCATAATAAATGAATCCAAGAGCAAACAATTTCAACTGACAACTGCAGCTTGGATTGCCTTTCACACTATACCATATATATATATATATATATATATATATATATATATATATAAATATTACATATACCCCTAAATGTCATTGAATTAGTATTTCTCTCTTCTTGAATCATGTGTCTTGCCTTACCCCAGAATTATCCTCCACGTGTGGGAAACTTCATTACATGGAACACAACTGCCTTTTTAGGGGTTGGTGTATAATGTCATGCCTTCGGATTCCTTGAAATCCCAATCCTTACCTGACACTTAATGCCTGCCAGGCTGCAGGTACATGTTTCTGGATCACAGAACACCCGGCAGTCACAGCCACAGTCCTCTCGAGATAGGCGGATGGCTCGTAGCTCATGCTTTTCCTCCACATCAATCTTTTTCACCCCAGAGGCCCGCAGCAGTGCTCTCCGTTTTTTTGTTGGCAGGGGTTGGAGAAAGAAGTACTCGTCTACCTCGGTGTTGTCTAAATCGATATCATCATCAGAAATGTCATCCACTGTAAGAGTGCTAGCTTCTTCAGATTCCACGGTGCCATTCTTCGTCATCTAGAAATACAAAGCAGTAAAAAAGAGACTTAGCATGGACAGGGTCTAAAATCCCTACTTCTGCACTTGGTAAGAATGAAGCTATTATATAACATTATGTCCCCATAATCCATAAGTGTTTGTGGATAGGTGTGGGAGATTAAGAGGTATAAACTTCCAGTTACAAAATAAATGATTCATAGGGATGAAGAAAATGTTTGTGAGTCAAATCATTTCCTTTTACTTTTCTCTTTAGAGAAATTACAGGAAGGAAAATGAATTCATCAAAATGATAGGCTTTTAAATGGACACAAGACTTGTTAATTGGAACTCTTAACCTCTTAATGTTAGGAGGTATAGTTGCTGGAGCTTTCAGCCTGCGCGATGTGAAAAAGGCCAAAGGTTACAGATGCCCATCAGTTGAAAGCTATTGTTAGACTCAGTTTGTGATGGGCAGATTTGATGTTGGAATAAATGTGTCCTTGTTCAGAGGTGATAGCATCTTAGCGGAAGCTACTGCCACCTAAATAAGCAAACATGTCCTTGAAATAACAACCCTGTCTTTTGGGCTCCAAAGAAACTATGTACTAGGAAGTAAAGTTTTGCTGTCCTGTGCTGTTGGGATTACAAACACGGTTTCCCTACAGAATGTTCCATGAATGAGAGCTTGATATGACGCACTTAGTCAGGTCACTGTGCTCTCAGTAAGACAAGGAGCAGAGGGCAGTGTGGCAGGCTCTTGCCAACAGGCAACCCAAACAATGAACTCCTCCCTCGAAGGAGTTCATAGGAAACTGCCCAGAGCAATACCTTCCACATAATAGCACCTGTGGACGACTGTGTCTCATACCCATAACTTTTCTGCTTCTGTGTATATTTCTTTTCTAAATTAATTTCATCCATCGGGAAACCCTGAGTCAGTATTTCACTTCTTACCACCATATCACCACATAATATATTTTCTTCATAAAAAAACATTTAGAAAGAGACATTTCCTCTGAATATAAGCAAGAACTATATTCTGGGAAGCAGCACAGGAATAAATGAAGAAACTCAGAGATTATTCAAGGAAGTTCTAGATAGGGAAGCTATTTTGATTCTTTAACTTTTATATGTATCACTTTCATGAACTTCATTATCTGCAATTATTACTATGCCTTTTGATCTTAATAACAATTCAGTTATTACACAGTTAAAATACCCTGGTGACACCAGACATCAGTTTCTTACCTTCCTAGGAAAAATCCTACATTTAGATAAGAATATTTATTACTGACCAAAAATCCCAACCTGGACAACTCTGAATGTATTGAAAAACAAACAGAAGACTGATTTTTGCCCTCAGGTAGAGGAAACAACACAGTAGCAAGTGTATATTAAAATATATTGCAAAGGGTCCCTGAAATGCATTGTCAAAAGCTACTAATTTATGTATTTTTTTATATTTCAGAGCTTAAATCTGTGTTCCTATAAAGTTGGGCATTTCCTTTTATTGGGTTTTGTTTCTTGGTGTGATCTGTAATTTATTTCCTTCCTTGGAATTTCTTTATAAATGTATTGGTTAAGCTGTTTTCATTTTTCTGTGATGTCCACTAACAGTAACTGGTAACATCACAAAAACAACAAAAAACTTCATTTCATATCAACAGGGTTTGATTTTTAAAAAAATAATGGTTGCTGTCATATAATACATGAAATCTAAAAATCAACAAAAAGTAAGACTTCAGCAAACATTTAAAAATATGACAATTTTTAAGGCAACATGACTAACCAAATGGCATCTAAGAATGAAAAAGAAACAACTGTATCTCAAATAAACTACAGATGATGCTTATTCCAATACCGTATGATCCCACTCCTGGGCATATATCTGGAGAAAACTCTAATTCGAACAGATACGTGCACCCCAGTGTTCACAGCAGCACTATTTACAATAGCCAAGACATGGAAGCGACCTAAGTGTCATCGACAGATGAATTGATAAAGAAGATATATATAAACACACACACACACATATATATACATACACATATATGGGATGAAATATTACTCAGCCATGAAAAAGGATGAAATAATGCCATTTGTAGCAACGTGGATAGACCTAGAGATTATCATACTAAGTGAAGTCAGACAAAGACAAACATTATATGAAATTGCTTATATGTGGAATCTAAAAAATGATACAAATGAACTTATTTACAAAAGAGAAACAGACTCACAGACAGAAAGGAAATTTATGATTACCAAAGGGGAAAGGGGAGGGGAGGGATAAATTAGGAGTTTGGGATTAAAATATACACACTACTATATACAAAACAGATAACCAACAAGGACCTACTATATAGCACAGGGAACTATACTCAATATCTTGTAATAACCTATAATGGAAAAGAATCTGAAAAAGATATATCTATATATACATATATATATGAAGATATATATACATATTCAGTTACATATATATGTATGTGTGTGTGTATATATATATATATATATATATATAAACTGAATCACTTTGCTGTATACCTGAAACTAACACATTGTAAATCAACCATATTTCAATAAAAGTTTAAAAAGTACAATAAAACAATTCTTCACTCATAAAAAAACAAATATAAGAGCCCTTAGAAATAAAATCTGCATTTCTTATTCCCACACTTAAATTACAATAAACAGTTTCATTTTTAAATAAAAATTCAATTAAGAATCTAAAAGTCCTTGATACACAGCTAGCTACATACTGTTCTTACTCTTGTTCAAGAACCCACAAGGGGCCTAATTTAAATTTTCAAAAAAATCTCACATTATCATTGAAGTGATCTGGCAAGGTTTTCTCCTCATCTATCCAATATCAACTCTGCCATTTCTAGTGAAGACTGGAAATATTCTAGTTCAGCCCGGTTAATTGGCTTATCCCTTTGTCCTCACGGTTTCTGGTTTGGTTACGTAACCACTGACAGATACTATTCTCTGCTGTCCCCTTGGAACTCCTTCCCCAGCCCTCTCCTCCAGGATATGCCCATTTGCCCCTTTAAAACGCAGACCAAACCTATCGAGTTTAAACGCTCCTTTAAATCAGAGTATTACATACATTATTTTCAAATGCATTTTTCTATATTAGAGCAACAGGGAAATAAGTCAATGAGCTCTCTATTTCTGTCCATCAACTCATGTTCATCATGCTTCCAAGATCTTGTACAACAAACTCTAGGGAGTCTTCTATGATTTCCTCATCTGTTTTTGCTGACTCCTTTACCCCATTGGCCCATCTTCACAAGAATATTTATTTTGTACATTTTGTCTCTTTGACATGAGTGATACCTATGAATGTCTTCTTCCTATCTCAAAATAGAATCATTGAATTTTCAGATGTTAGTTCATCAAATACAGCCTCCTTATTTTATGCATTACTGAGGCTCAGATTAATTGTGTCCCCTCCAAGACATGCTTATAGAACCTAATTCCTGACCCCTATTTTAGCATGCTTTTCCCTGTGTAAAACAGATAGATTCCAAGTTTTCAATGGTACCTAATGCAGTACAGGGACTGTAATGTGGAGTTAAACCTCAATGTGTCTAACAAGCTATTTTGTTTACAAAATAAATACATACAGAGTAACCAGCATATTCAAAGGAATGCTCTCTTTTGAAGTAGATTCCTTAGAAGCCAGTCTGGGATTTGGACCATTTCTATCTCAGTGTTCTTTTCCCAAAGAACACTGCCTTTCCAAGAGCTCAAACAAAGCTTGCCAAAAATGTGGTTTAAGGAGACCACCAAAGGATCCTGACCTTCAAGCCTGCTTGTGTGTGCGTGTGTGTGTGTGTGTGTGTGTGTGTGTGTGTGTGTGTGTGTGAGAGAGAGAGAGAGAGAGAGAAAGAGAAAAGAAGAGAGATTGGAGTTGGAGGTGAAAGAAAGGTGAGAGAATCAGACATGAGACGATAATAGTAACAGTTCTGAATCTGTGTGTCACTGCTGCAAGCACTTTACCTGCGTTTACTCATTGACCATCACAAAAATCTCATGAAGTAGATATTAGCATTCTATCCATTTAACTGATGGGGAAACTGAGGCACAGGAATGCTAAATAACTTGTCCAAGATCATAAGCAGTGAGGTGTGTACCACATCAGAATCCTAAATATTTAACTCTACAGCTTGGGTTCTTAACTGTCCTGATAATTATATAGACATACTTTTTATATATTGATATATATTCAGTAATCTTTTGTGCTTATTTTACATTAGGCTCTAAGTGTGTTGGTGCACAAGACATGGGTCTTGAAATCAATGGATTAGAGTAAAGAGAAGAGGAATCTAGTAATTTTAATCCAATTTATAAGGATTTCCTAGCTGAGCTTGAACACAAGGCATTGAAACCATGCAGGAGGGCCACCTTGAGGTGGGGCTGGTGACGGGGTGAGGAGGGTAGACTTTCACACCTAAGCTTGAATCTGAAGGTGGAGTAGCAGTTAGCTGAACAGGTGGAGGCAGAAGGTATTCCCCACTGAGCAACAACAGCTTCAAAGGCCTGAGATGGGACAGAGCATGCATTCATTGGCTTGCAAATTAGCCAGACTGGCTGAACTTTTGTGGCATCCCTTCCTGTCTTGATCCATAAGCAAAAAACAAAAAAGTAAATAAACATTAGGTTTTCAGAAAGTAGCATCTCCCTTCCCCTGCCTTAGCCATTTTACAGGTGAAAAGTAATGACTTAACTCATAATTTGATTTAGTGATCCTTATCTTATTTTATATTTATCTCGCATATATGTGCATTTATTTATACTGTATTGGAAGTATCTTAAGGTGTGTGTGTGTGTGCGTGTGTGTGTGTACTTGCTTTATTCCAATGATGCTACTTAAGATAGGACTTAGTTCTTGAGCCACTGTGTAAACTTGTCCAGACTCACTCTACAAATGAAAGGACTGTAACTTTTCTTAAACAGAATTGAAACATCTTACTTTTGCAAATCTGTCTGATATGTACTGTTACGTATGAGTAAACAGTTCCCAAAGCGCAACAGAGTAAAACCTTTGCCCATCTAAATACGTTGGCGGGATGGGACACATTACACATTACTGTCAGAATCGGCGGAGTGATTCTCAGGCTATCCTGAATCAAGTACCAGGTCAGGCGGGGGAGTGAGTGAGTGGGGGGAGGGGATTATCAACTCAGCATTCAATCTTTCGTGTTTTTTCTTGGCTAGAGCATGTAGTGGATATATTCCACTGTAAATTCCTACAAGATGAACTTTTTGATGAATTAAGTGCTTGAAGAAACTAATTTAGTGCAAAATGATTATGGAGAGGGAAACAATACTGAAAATGTGGATGGACTATAATGCTGAAAACAAAACAAAACAAAATAAAACCCACAGAAATAAAAACACTTCCCTTCAGTGGTTAAAAGGTGCTCTTAGTAATAAAATCTCCTGGTTATTACAAAGTTCTTAACACATGTAACAATGACAGTGGAAACAAGAATGTGAAAGAATAATTCAATTCCACAAACACTGATTCCTGCCTATTATAATGATGATGATATGTATAATGAGTGGGCCAAGCTATCATATACTGAAAACCAGGTACTGAACTCCCTCCATACTTTATATAAATTATCTCACCTGATTTGCAAACAATCTTAGGAAGTATTTTTACAGTTGAGAAAACTGGAGCTTTTGTTTTTGGTTTTGTTTTGCAACAGTGCTTTTTTCTTTTTTTTTAAATTGATCTTTATTGGAGTATAACTGCCTCACAATACCGTGTTAGCTTCTGTTGTACACCAAATTGAATCAGCCACATGCATACATATGTCCCCACATCCCCTCCCCTTTGAGCCTCCCTCCCATTCTCCCTATCCCACACCCCTAGGTCATCGCAAAGCATGGAGCTGATCTCCCTGTGCTATGCTGCTGCTTCCCACTAGCTATTTTACATTCGGTAGTGTATATATGTCGATGCTACTGTCACTTGGCCCCAGCTTCCCCCTCCCACCCCGTGTCCTCAAGTCCATTCTCTATGTCTACAGCTTTATTCCTGCCCTGCAACTAGGTTCCTCAGTACCATTTCTCTTTCTTTTTTTTAGATTCCATATATATGCCTTAGAATACGGTATTTGGAGAAAACTGGAGCCTTGAGAAGATAATTTGCCAACATCTAGTTACAAAGATAATTAGTGATTGCACTGAGAATCAAACTCAGGTCTATTTGACTCCAAAGCTTGAGCTAGGCTCACGAGACCCGTTTGGAGTGAAAATTCTTAGAGTAACAGGAAACCTGTATGGAAGAAAAGGATACGGTTGCAGCCACGCTCGAAGAGCCGATCTCAGCACTGCAGGGCAGGAGGCAAAGAGCAGACAAGCTTCCTTATAATTAGCTCATTCAGAAATAAAAAAATATATGACTCATATACAGAGAACAGGAGCTCAAAAAAGAAGACAGGAAGCCAGCTGAAGATATGACATTCTCACCAGTTAGCATTTCCTTTGAGTTTTTATTTTGTGGGCTTGCGGAGGTGTTCTTTCTAATAGATATGCCAGCAAAAGAAGCTGGTCCAAGTGACAGCTACCACTGTTGAAATAATGTTACTTTTGATTTCCTCAGCTGACTTTTAACTCTTTTACCCTGGCCTGCGTTTAATCCGCATAGCATGCTGCCTCATTTTGTAGTAATATATTAGTGCTGGTAATTGGCTTTATGTATACCTCCCTCATTCATTCTACCGTGAACACATTGAGAACAAGGACCATATCTGTCTTGCTCATAACTCTGTCTCCAGCACTGTGTTAACTGCAACCTCATACTAATTGATTAATAAATATTTTTGAATGAATGAATGAACATCCTTAATCACTGTGCTATACCGCCAGCCGTGTATCAGGTATCAGGGTTTACACGTGTATAACAGTGCTTCCATCTAAGCAGCTTCTAGTCTGCTGGGGAGATGACCATGTAACAAATGTGATACAGTGTGGTAAGTTCAATAAAATACATGAGCAAGTTACAGAAGCAGTGGGAAGGAGGAAATGATTGACAAAAAAATGGGAGGGGAGGTACAAAGACACAAGTAGAATTATTTACTTCTTATTCTGATTCCACAGTCTCTATCAAGGAGAAAAACCTTTAAACAAGAAATGGGAAAACAGCTAGGAAGGATTTCATGTCAAAACAAGAGGTGGGAGAGAGTGAAAGAGTACTCAGCTGTTTTACGTAAGAATACCCAGGCCCAGGGTATTCATGTTTTAGAGCAATGAAAAAGCTTAAAGTTATGATTGCTCAGTCAAATATCTGTGAAGAGTCATAGGGAAAGGAATTAAAAGGTAATCAAAATGCAAGTGAATTATTATTTTAAAAAGTGCTAATTCTAGGGCTTGCCTGGTGGCGCAGTGGTTGGGAGTCCGCCTGCCAATGCAGGGGTCACGGGTTCGTGTCCCGGTCCGGGAAGATCCCACATGCCGCGGAGCGGCTGGGCCCGTGAGCCATGGCCGCTGAGCCTGCGCGTCCGGAGCCTGTGCTCCTCAACGGGAGAGGTCACAACAGTGAGAGGCCCGCGTACCACAAAAAAAATGAAAACTAAAAAAAATAAATAAATAAAAATAAAAAGTGCTAATTCTAGATAAAATTCCAGAAAAGATGAGTTAAACAGATGGTCTGTACATGTGAAAAGAGGGAACAGTGACTGTTGCCTGGGCTCACTAGGGAGAAAATGTCCATTTGTCAAATTAAAGCCCATGAAGAATCTTAACATATAAAACAGACAAAAGCAAGAGTGAGGCACCCAGAGCCCTGACCCCATGGAACATAATTAGAAAACCAGTGATCTAGTCTTGAGATTCTCTGACAAAATTTCTTATGTTCTGTACATGGAAGGATGGGATACAAGATGATTAATAAGGGTATGGTTGAATGCATGGATTTTTAGTTAGATGAAACGTTGAAAATGTTTCAAAGAACAGCGATGCTCGGCTCCTTTGCACCACCAATGAGGGGTGTGGCACCTACACATCCTATCGGCAGCAGTGACCCACCCGGCAAGGAATCTCCAGGGAGGTCGCTGTGGGGTGGTGACAGGAAAGTCTCCCCCTTTTCCTCTTGAGGGTCACTACTCTGAGAAGGTATCCTGAACTTGGCCCTGTCTTGTTAAATATAGTTTTAAAATAATATATCGGATGAATAACTAAAAGGCAGGCTAATCGCATCTTCAGATGACAAGATTAGATTAGGTTCATTAAAATAAAAAACAAAACTTTGTTGATCCTTCTCTGTACACCATGTCTAGCACTAAAGAGGATTCTTGCCCAGGAGATGTTAAAAAGTTTTAATTTATGTAATGATGCAGACCTGATTTACCCGGGTTTTGTGTGTTTGCTTGCTTGTTTTTTGTCTGTTGTTTTACTTACCACCAACATAATATGAACAAAAAAATTGATTAAGGTCCAGAAAGCTACTGTACCTTTAGTGTATACTGTGGATAGAGTATCCACAACTTGGGAGAATGTAATGTAACATACTGAACAAATCTCACTAGGAGTACAATGTCCAGATCAAGTACCATATTTTGAGGTGGACGTAAATAAATAGCATTATATCCAGAAGAAGGTAAACAAGGCCATAAAGTGTCTGAAAAACAGCAGGATTAATGAAAAGAACTAGGGATGTTTAATCTTATAGGACAGAGACACATGGAGCCCATACATATAGCCTATTATCAAATATTTGCGTGCCCATCAACACTGCTTTCAAACACTTGGAGTTTGGAGAACTGGGACAAGATTTATTCTACGTCCTTAGAGGCCAGAATTAGGGTCAAAAGGTATAATTAGATGATAGCAGTTTGATCAACAGAAAGAAGAGCTTTCTAACAATTTACAGCTACAAATGGAATTGGCTTTCTCAAAAAGCAGTGTGCTTTTATATATAGTAGTGTATATATGTTAATCCCAACCTCCTAATTTATCCCTCCCCCCTTTTCCTCTTTGGTAACCATAATCAACTATGCTACAATAAAATTTAAAAATCAGTGTGCTTTGGGTTGCCAGAGATGTATAGTAAGAGGCTGGATATACAAATCTGCATTTTTATATGCAAATACACACACAATATGTATTTGATGAAAGGAATTCCTGGTTACATGCTACGAGCTGGATAGATAACCTGGTCATTAAGGTCTCTGGCAAACTGAAGTAAAACATTCATATCATTTTGATACTCAGTCAAATCTTATAGTATAATTCTTTGGCTCATTAGTTGTTAATTGCAGGTGGCAAATTGGAACCAGATTAATCATGTCCTTGAAGAACCAGAAATGTTAGGTTGTTTTGTCAGCTAATAAATATTTCTACAACCTGAATTTACAATGAGTCTTTGGTTTACATATCACCCCAAAAGTCACCAGAAAAGATGATAATATCAACAATAAGACATATAAATTTTTCATACATTCCTTTATCCTCCCTTCTGGTTCAGACAAACTTTGTCTCTTTTAGCGGCAGCTAATAAGCTAAATGAATCCAAGAGTGTGCTGATAAATATTTAACAACTGGGTCTCTTAAAAAAAAAGGGAGGGGTGTTTCTAATTTGTTGTCGAATTTGTTTGTCTAATTGTGCTGTTAGTTTTCTGTTTGGCAAGTCGCACGGTGTGAATACTCCCATCGTGGGTGATTTTGAGCTACCATGGGGAAGAGATGAGACAATCCTCTTTAGCGAAGAATTTTTACAAGCTGGCTACAGCGCACCACTGCATGAACCCCATATTTTAATCAGGAGAATCAGTTCAACAGATTTCTCCTCAATAAGAAAAGAAGATCAATGTTTACTGTACAGGAAGAATGTAGAGATGTGATTACATATGCTTAAGTTTTCCATTTAAATGAAAATGCCAGCAATGTTTTGAAAGAACCTATTCTTAAATATATTGCATTTGCTCAGGGCTGAAGCCCAGTCTCTCAGGATGCATCATTTTGGTTAGGTGTGTCTTCTCTGTTCTTGTCAAAATAGGCTGTACATGTGACATGGCAAATGGAAATCAAAGTTTTGCATTCAGTGTTGGAGCAGGCCTCCACTGAGGGATGCATTCTGGAAGCACTGGTACTACGTATGCTCCTGAGTAATGTCTACAGAGGCTGACAAAGAAGTTCTGTAGGAATAAGTGGCGCTTAAGACTACCAAGATCAGCAGATTCTGACCCGTCTAATAAGAACTGTGGTATAAGGAAATAGTTAAAACCACATCCCCAAATTTTGAAACTATAGGTTAGAGATATTCGGTGTCAACCACCTCTCACAAACCTCTAATCCCTCCCATCTCCTAGGTATTTAAGAACTTTACCCGTAGGTTAGTTAAATCACAAGACTCTTAAGAGGATACAAGGGGCAGGGCTGGGGGTGAAGAGGAAGAATTATAATATTGTACAGGTAAATTTCTAAATGAATAACACACAGTCATAAATCTAAGATTTGGGGCGAAGGAGATTTAGATAGAGATATTTTCAAGGTTGCTCCTTAAAGGAAGAGTCACCATCTGGTAACTTTTTTTATGAAGAAAGACAGCAAACCACCAAGCATTAGTCAAGGAACACATGAGAAAACTGTATAACTTTGGAAAGCCTCTGGAAATGGTACAAGAGTAGAGAAAGGCTTGATCTTAGAAAGGAGAGGAAAAACAATCAATGTTGAAAAAACATTGAGAAAGAGAGTCCAGTGAAAGCTGTGAAAGCTAAGGTACATTTCCTACACCAAGGTAGTAGAATCCAGTAAGATATAACCCCAGAGGCAATTGGAAGGCCAAGGCTCTCTTGAAACATACAAATAGCCACCTAATGCATTTTACAGACCCATGTGAAATGGGAATAAAGTCTAATGTAATTGTTCAACAATGTGGTGCAGATGATGAAATCTAAGTACTTAATTTGGAAAAAGGTATAGTATTAAGATGACTGCATTGATTACTGTGAAGAGTACAACATGTTTGAATGGGCTTGACAGGGAAAAAGTACTGTGCTCTGTAATTTAGAAATCTAAAGCTAGTTATTTCTTCTAGAAACATGCACTTTATTCAATAAGCTTTCTCTATTAATTGTTTCTAGGCAATGTTTGGAACACCAATGCCAACAACAAAAAAGACACACTTGAACCCCCAAAATAAAATTGGATTTGTTCTACAAATCTAATTGCATATATTATTTCTTAATATATTTAACTCATAATTTGATTAAGAGATGAATCACTAAATAAGAAGACATTTTACAATGAAGAGCTAAATTTCTATCTTATTTTGTTTCCAAGGAAACATCAAGAAACATCAAGATGCGTGTCTGTGTTCTTTTTACTAACCTTTCACTATGAAGGCCCCATGGTAGGAGGTGTTGTTGTATAAATGGGCTCACTATTTAGAACCTAGAGAGACACCCTGGAAAGACGCACAGGTAGAATGGAAAGAGAAACTTCTTACTCTTCTGGGGCTGTTGGTTCTGAAGTAAGTAGGAAGGAAACTACCCAGTTCTAAATCCAATGAGTTTCCTAGCAAGGGCTTAGGAAAAAGTTTGATGCTGAGAGCTTTGGAAAATGTTTTTTGTCAGATGCTGCCTTCTCTTTCCTTACTCAATGGGCAGTTCGCTGTCACCCACAGAGGGCCACCTCCAGGCAAAACCGAAGTGGCAAAGTTTGTCTTTAATAATCCTCCCTTTCCTCTTTGGACCCCTCTCTCAGCTACTGACCCTCTCTTGCTGCTCCAGCCAAAAAATGGAATCAATTTAGTCACATTTCGTTGCTTATGCCAGAGGTATATTTCAAAACAAACGTCAAATTAAAAGTGAAATTTCAAGTATCAGAGTGAAATTTTTGGATAGGTAATGTTTTTGGATAGCTAATGTTAGATTTGGGGTAGTTAAACCTTAGACAAGCATAGTCAATGATATTTAAAAACTCATAAAAGTTAATACACTAGAGGAATCACAATTAAAATATATGTTTTCCTTCATTAATTCCCCTCAGATTTTTTCAGCCAGTGAGTCCACATTGCCGTGATCTTTCATTCGTTTTATGTGATATGTGTTTCCGAGTTTTTGAATACTTTCAGTATAGTGAGACTTAGATCAGATCACCTTAGAATCCCATTATCTTTTTGCTTGATATTCATTTGGAAGGAGTGATGATGTCCAAATGCCTTTTGTTTATATCTTCACCAAAAGGGAAAGCTGCATGTTTTCGGTTATCAATGACAAACCAAGACATGACACCCACTCGGATGAATGTCTTCCCAACTTCCAAAACTAAGCACAGTGACAAAAGTGAATCAATAATAGAAGCCTCTTTTTTGCTTCTTCTTTAGCGTGTTAAAAATAAAAGGGTAGAAGTAACTGAATACAAATTATAGTATCAGAATATATCATTGCCTGGTATGGAGGAAGGAGCCTGCAGGTGTGTAGCTCCCCCTAATAGTCATGGAATGTACAATGTGCTTCAAAGGTCACCACAATAAATCTTCTCTCATATAGAATTACAGTCCCCCAGCTGTTAAAAAACCACTGCACACAGTACCAAACCCCAGAAAGGGACAACTCCCTATAGGTACAGAGATTGTCTTTACCAACGCCTATAGGGAACAATCAATTAATTTTAGAATAGTAAGGAACAGGATAACAAAACCAGTTTTCTATTGAGTGAGCCAGTTACTTAACATCTCTGTGCTTCTTCTTCTTCGGCTGTACACATGGTCTCATAATTTACCTACCAGTGGGGTTTTGTTAGGGTTAAATAATGTTTATAAAATGCCTGGCAAATAAAAATCACTTAATGAATAGCAGCCATCCCTATTGTTCTGCCAATATTTGAATCTGGAGAACGACTTCACCCTTTGGGTAGGGGGTAGAGTTGGTTTGCAGCGGGTGAGAAAGGCAGAGGGTGGATTTCAGAAGCAAATCTGAGCATTATCATTAAATTCGGCTACATGCAAAGCAATCATGGAGAACAACAGTAACAGTGTCTTGCTACCAAAAAATCTTAAGAGACTTTCGTTGAAATCTGTCAAAAATACCACCAAAGGAAATATAAGACACACTTTAGGCTAGGTTGTGTCTAGCCTCACTTAAGCAACTGCCTTCTTGTAAATTGGGAACAAAGCACATGCATACATTGCAAAATACATAAAAACAAGGTGTTTCGAAACACACATCACACCTCTGCCAACTGACTTCATACTGGAAACTAAAGGTACAGGTAACACAGATGTGCTTATGGTGCTTCTGCTATTTAACCTGTGATCCTTTATGTTTAGCACTCTGGATTTCCTAAGAAAGATTTCCTTTTTCATTAGATAATGATGGGAGAGCATTTTCTACATATTGACAGGCTGAGGGCTCAATACAAACATAAAGAGTGTCTCCGGTTGAGGAAAAGGTTTTCTGAGCTGTGTTTCTCTCCAGTTAATCTCTAAGGTGGCACAACGAGAGTTATCTCCACCTGGACCTCTCCCAGACATCACTTTGATAACTCAAAAGCCTCTCAAAAGCAGTATCTCCAAAAATGATCTCATTATATAGAGATGATCTCATTATATAGCCACCACGGCACAGCCCCCACCCCACCCCACCCCCGGCCTGAACCTGCTTCTCTTCCTGGATTTCTTGTCATATCCTCGTTATTGAGAAAAGTAATATCACCCACAACCCATTTAGTTTTGCAAGCCAGAAATTCAGGAGTCATTCTTGACAGTCCCCCTCTTTCCCTTCCTAATCCAACCCATCATCAAGGACTGTCGATTTTATTTCCTAAATTACTCCCTCTGTCCATCTCTCTTCCTCTCTCTACCATCAGTCTAATCTAACCTACCATCATCTCTCTCCTGGACCACTGTAATAGCCTCTTACCTGGTCTGACTCCATAAGCTCCCCCAATATGGCTGCCCCTGCCCCGAAACTATCCTCACATCATAGCATGAACTGAATCACATTACCCTGCCACCCCCAACCCCATGCTTAAGACTCCTGTACGACTTCTGATGGCATCAGGATGAAGAGGAAAAAAATGCCTCAACCAGACTTACAAAGCCCAACCACCACCACCACCCACCACGTTATTCTACTTTCTTCATCTCTGCTCCAGCCATGCTAGCTCTGTGTGTTCACCATGATTCCTCCTGCCATGAGGCAGCTCCAACTCTCCCTGTCACCTGAACCACTCTCGCCAACCCTTCCTGTCTATGTGTGATTTCAGTTCAACCATCACTTCCTTGAGGAAGCCTTCCTTGACCTCTGGACCACATCAATTCCCTGTTACTTACTTTCATAGCACCTTGCAACTCCCCTTCATAGCACTTCACGAAGATGTGATTTTATTTTGTCTACATGATTAATATTTATCTTTCCTATTGATTCGTAAGTCCCAGGAGAAAAGGAATCACGTCTATGTTTCATACTACATAGTCCCAGCCCAAGCACAGGGTCTAGGATCTAAAGAAATATTCATAGGATGAATAAGTAAACAATGTCAGGTAAGTTTTCCACACTGCTTTCAGGCCACCATACTGTTTTTGCTTTAAAAAAGCCTCAGCAGACAGTCTGTTGTGGAAAATGCCCAGTTTAATCTGTGGATCTAAATATGAAAATGGTTAATGCAACCAAAGTGAGGTAAGGATGGGGGTTTGGCAAAAAAAAAAAAAGTGAGCGTCTAAGGTTTTTTTACCTTTAGCTTTAAAGAATTCAGCTTTTCCTCCCTGAGGTGTTCTCTCAGCATCTCGCGGTGGAGCCTCTCCTGCTCTCTGGCAAATTCGCCCAGGGTGTACTGGCGCACGCTGTTGTGACGGCTAGACATGCCCAGGGTGCTGCCGCCTTGGCTGGGCACGCTCGTGAAGCCCTGCCTCCTGGTGAAGTAGTACACGGTGACGCAACTGAAATGCACATTCTTCGTCCTCAGCCGCTTCTCCCTTTTAAGGATGGAGGAAGCTGAAAGGGAAAGAGACAGTTCAGTGAACAGCCAGGGCAGCAGTCTTCAGAGGAGGCGAAGAATTAGAAATTGCCACTTGATGATCTTCAGTCTATGGGCAACCTTGTCTGGCTGGGAGACACTAAAAATGTGGTCTCTCAGAGTTGGCACCGGTTTCTCTTTCCTCTCCTCTATTTTCTTCCAGCTGTGGCAGACTAGACTTTTAAGTCCTTCTATAATGGTGGTCTAAGCAAACTTTTAGGAAAGTTGCCAGTAGTCTGGATCCGTGGCACAATTTAATTTCTCATTTCCCCTAAACTTTTACGTTTTACTTTTATGGTTTTCACATGAGCCGTAGCATACTATAATCAGAAAAGACACAAACTACGAACGCTTTGGCTCTTATTTTGATATGGAAGGCATCTGGCATGAAAAACATGTCTGTTTCTAAATTTTAGAAAATTCCAAAAAGCAGTAAAAAATGTACACCAAAAAAGGCTCAAAGGCACCATTTAGGTATTTTTATAACCTAAATCTAACCAAGCTTTCATTTGATGAAAACTCCAGTAAATAACATTACAGACAGTGGGATTTTAATCCAAGTATACACTGAGAAAATTGAAAACATCATGAGATATATCAGAACCTTTATTACTAGTTACAGGGAAATCAAGATGCACAGAGCACCATGGAAGGTTGAGATACACACCGTATTTGAGGGGAAAGAGAGCTACACATTATAATCCTGACCTTTTGGAGTTGGAAGACATGCTAGACATCATCTAGCCCAGTCTTTTTATTTTGTAGTGAAGTAACCCAGTCTTACAGAATTTGAGTTATTTCTTTCATGAAGAAAGAAATGAATGAAACAGACAGAAAGAAACAATGGACTCCTTGGACGTAAAAAAATACATATATGAGCTAACATTTATGGACTATGCAGAGAACTTTACATGAATTATCTCATCTTATCCTTATAACTCCTTGTGTTGAAATTACCCATGTCTCCATTTGAGGAAACCAATCCACCAAAGGTTAAATAACATGGCCAAGGTCATATAACTAGTGGTGAAACTGGGATTCATTATTCAAGAGCCCAGTCTTTTAACCATCATTTCACAGTAGACAGCTGAGGTCATGCTAAGGGAGCTGAACAAGGCTGAGATTTGGTGTCCCATTGCTTCTGGTAGATGTCAACTGCTGCAGACTCCAAAGATGACTTTTTTTGGGGGGGGTTGTATATCTCTTTTTAAAAATTGTTTTATTTTTATACACTTTTTAAATGTTTCTTCCCATTTACAGTTATTTCAAAATATTGGCTATACTCCCTGCGTTGTACAATACATCCTTGCACCCATTTTACACTCAATAGTTTATACCTCCCGCTCTCCCATCCTTTTATTGTCCCTCCCCCCTTCCCCACTGGCAACCACTGGTTTGTTCTCTATATTTGTGAGTCTGCTTCTTTTATATTATATTCACTAATTTGCTGTATTTTTTAGATTCCACATACAAGTGATATCATATGGTATTTATCTTTCTCTGTCTGACTTATTTCACTTAGCATAATGCCCTCCAAGTCCATCCATGTTGCTGCAAATGGCAAAATTTTGTTCTTTTTTATGGCTGACTAGTAGTCCATCATATATATATACCACAGCTTCTTTATCCATTCATCTGTTGATGGACACTTAGGATGTTTCCATACCTTGGCTATTATAAATAAAGCTGCTATAAACATTGGGGTGCATGTATCTTTACAAATTAATGTTTTTGGTTTTTTTGGATATATACCCAGTTCATATGGTAGTTCTATTTTTAGTGTTTTTTTTTTGAGAAACTTCCATACTGTTTTCCACAGTAGCTGCAACAATTTACATTCCCACCAAAAGTGTACAAGGGTTCCCTTTTCTCCACATCCTCCCAAAATTTGTTATTTGTAGACCAAAGATGATTTCTATTTGGAAGGCTGTATAAGCAATGAAGGAAAAGTGAATACAGCATCACTTTGGATTTATATAAGAATATTCTTTCAAGGGGTTCAAGTTCATTTATCTCATTTTTCCCCCATAAAACTCTCAAGCCAAATACAGAGAGGTGCTATGATACATCTCATTTCAAGGATTTACTAATTCGATAAATATAAACCAAGGGCCTACTATATGCCAGGCACTTTCTAAATGATTGGACATACTGGTGAAAAAAACAGATGGTGATCCCTGCCTGTATGGAACTTCCACTTCCAGTGATGAGAAACTCAGACAGAAGAAACAGACTCAAAAGATTACAGAGCAAGAGAAGTAGGACATTTGGGCAAGAATTTAGCTTTCCCAACTTTCTCTCCTCTTTATTGCTTTACCTCTCCAGAAGAGATTGCCAGGAAGCAAATGCTTTCAAGCATGTACGTAGTTCTCCCATTTATTTATGTACACGTTCACGGCAAAATACTTGTACTCCTGGCAGCAGTGACAATTTTCAACTTAGCTTTAGAAGCTCTGATCTGCTTCATAACTGTATGTTTAAATCATCTCAAAACAGAGAAGAACTTGTCAAAATGTAAAAGATCACTGTAAAAAGCAAAATTCAATAATCTGCCCAGTAATCTGCTACCCTATCTGACAGCCTCATCCGTCACCACCTTACAGCAGGCTAGAGACTCTGCTTTTTGGGTGATAACTTTCAACCTAATTTACTCTTAGTATCATACAAATGATGCCCTGAAGACATTATCTTTCAAGGCCATAATTTACAAATGAAATAAAAACATTTTCATGTACTCATTTAAAACAATTACTATAAACACCTCTGATAATTTTATTACTTATTTTTTAGACAATTCATAGTACTCTAGACAAATTTCCTTTTAAAAAAATTTACTTAGATTTTGTACCTGTATTTTTAGATTATAAGAATTCTTCATGGACTTCCCTGGTGGAGCAGTGATTAAGAATCTGCCTACCAGTGCAGGGGACATGGGTTTAAGCCCTGGTCCAGGAAGATCCCACATGTCACGGAACAAATAAGGCTGGGCGCCACAACTACTGAGCCCACATGCCACAACTTATGAAGTCCACACACCTAGAGCCCACGCCCCGCAACAAGAGAAGCCACCACAATGAGAAGCCTGCGCACCGAACTGAAGAGTAGCCCCGGCTCGCCGCAACTAGAGGAAGCCTGCGCGCAGCAACAAAGACCCAACGCAGCCAAAAATAAATTTATTTAAAAAAAAAAAACTTCAACCTTCTGGATGAATCTATTGTACCATCCTTTCACCAAAAGCCAGATTACACTTTCCCCAAAAGACAGTTAAGAGATGTTTTTCCAAGGCTTGGAAGAAGACAATAGTTGCAGAGAGCAGAAGCCCTTTACCTGGGCTCTTGGCATTTCTAACCGTCAAAGTGCACTAGGATTAGTGCTTCCTCCTACCCACTAGGGTTTATAATTCAAACATGTGCTGATACTTGTTTTAGCACTTGCATGTTATAAATAGCACTGTAGAGACAATGATCAAAAAGCCTATGGGATATATTTAAGAGGAAGGCTTTGAAATGCCACAAGATCAGCCTTATGAAGGATATTTTAAGTGTGGCTTTCCTAAACTTAGGAGCCACTCACGTCTCTCTTCTGATGATTGAATTGGAGTCCCAGAATGGGCTCTTGTGGGCTATCTCCTGCCTCCAGGCCCCGATTTGACTAGCATCACAGAATGAAGTTATCAAAAAGGAGTCTGCGTTCGTCAAGCCTGGGAAAAACAGATTAAATTCACTGAGCACATGTGCCTTAGGGAATCTGAGACCTCCCTGATATATCTACCTAGTAATTTGTGCCCTTTACAGAATGATTGAACTCAACTTTGTGTCTCTACAGAGTTCAGGGTTCATTTTACTACCGTGAGGTCAAGAGCAAGAAGAAAGAAGAAGGAGAAGGTGGCTTTCATTACTGCTTTGAAAAAGAACTAGTCTGTTTTCATACACAAGGCTAAGTTTTTGTTGCCTCTCAGCTCCTCTTCTTTTATCCCATTCACCATTACCATCCTGAAGCAGAAGTGTCTAAATGCAACAGTACTATATATCCTGCCCGGGACACAGCTTTTGGGACCACCATTATGGTGGTACAACAGGGCATACTGGTGTTGCTGTAAAATGATCACATATTATGGAGATAATATTGACCCTTGTAAATTAAAGGAATAAAAAGCACAGAGTAACTGACATTAGCCATCTGAAGAAGCTATCCAACCTTAAAAAATGCTTTTAAAAATAAGTGAAGAAGAGAGTTGAGAAACTGACTAATTCACAATGGCAGGGTCAGAATGTAAGTAGATAAAATAAAATAAGCTGTACCATACATTATAATAAAGAGTTCATGATCAGAGTGGATTAAAAATGGAAGCCACTTGGGATTAGCAGATGCAAACTACTATATAGAGAATGGATAAACAACAAGGTCCTACTGTAGAACACAGGGAACTATATTCAGTATCCTGCGATGAACCATAATGGAAAAGAATATGAAAAGGAATATATATATATATATATGTATAACTGAATCACTTTGTTGTACAGCAGAAATTAACACAGCATTGTAAATCAACTACACTTCAATAAAATAACTTAAGAAAAAATGGAAGCCATAGTGCAGCCACTCTGGGGCCAATGCTTGAGCAGGAATCTAGTTACCCTCCTAAGGCACACCTGGCTCTTTTAGTGTCAACAGCTATCAGCAAAGCCCTGGTATAGCTGGAAAGGCAGAAGGCAGTAAACAGAACTATGTATTTTGGCACTAAAGTTGGCACGTGGAGGTTGAGAGTTTATGGTCCAGTCTGATGCTAAACAAGGGGTAAATTGTGGAAAATAGTAACTCTACCATTTGGGTCTGAAGTTAATAGCATACTTCTATGCGCTATGCTCAAAAGGAAAATACCAGGTGATTTGTAAGTCAATATTTTGAGTCTACTTTTCATTTTTTGGGGGGAAATTCCGTAGAAGAAAAGTAAGATTGCTGAAATTAATTTGTTTTTCTTGGTAAATCCTGGGCAATAAAAACTTGTGTTTCTGCATCATACAGACCAAATTAGTCAGGGGCTCTGAAAGTATGCATGTTGTTTCTTACCTTTTGAAGAACAAATCAAGATCAAATCAGTTACGAAATCATGCATGAAAACTAGCTTTCAAACAGAAAATCCAGTTTCATCAGAAAATATTTTGCATAGAAATTAGCATAACAGCTTAGATATTATATCAATTTCCAATGTTTAAAATTATTAAGACTAAAAAAAAATGTCCTCAGCCTTCACAAGTGACTTCTGAAAATTTCCTGTGACCATATTTTCACATCTTCTCCAGCTTGACGTGATTGTCAAGGTTGGCCCCTCTTGATCATGGTGTCACACACACGGTCTCAAATCTTAACCACAAGTAAGGAGTGAAAATGGATCTAGTAACCAAGAAACATAGGAATAGTTCCTTTGAAAATGAAGGCAATTTTGCTATCAAAAGCAATCCCTCCTTGTTCTAATTGTCCCCTTTTATTCCTTTAAGTCACATTCTCAAGTTTCTCAAATATATTTGCCCCAGTTGTGTTTATTTTGTTACTTTGCTCAAGTAAGGTACTTAGGGCTGTAGTAAATCATTTTAGTGGGAGCAATTCCAAACGACTGATAAGAAGGAAATATCTTAAGGCATGGGTAAATGAGAGGCAAAATGAAAGTAAAGACTAATTGGGAATATTTTCCTTCCAATCATGAACAAAATCCAAATTACCCTAAGTATGTAACATAAAGTGATGGCCAAATCAATGTTATGGTATTTTATACTCAGTATGTTACTTTATACTCAGTTATGAAGGATATAACGCAGGCAAAAACAATCACAAAGGAAAGAAAGAGACTTTCCCAAACACTGAACATGTTAGAGACAATATTGGGGTATTCCCAATATTTTGGAATTGAAGTGCTTTGCATTTCCCAAAATTTCATCAGAACTGAGACAGTCAGTTAAGTGTAAGAAAATGTCAGAATCCATCAAAGAGCAAACCAGCGGCTTGTTTTTCTTCTACTACTGACTTTATTTCTATGAAAGCAGCATTCAAAAGCAAAAATCAAGGAAGAGTAGCTCTGACTTGAAGTGATGCTCAAGTTATCAAGTCTCAATTTGTATTTGGTTTCCTATAGTGTGAATGATCGCTCTAAATGCTTTTCAAATTGTAGCGCATCTGTCTCTCCAGCTCCCTAAATGCCATTCTTCCCCATCTCGAACCAACCAACCAATTTATGTATTAGTAAAGCAGCAAATAGAGTGGAGAATATAAAATATGATAGACATACATAAGAACCAGTCGTCTTCATTCTGATGTCAGTCCTTCTGTAGAGGACGAGGTTTATAATTTGTAGACAAGATTAGGTAGTTTAACCATAAGTATTTTCCATCCTATAACAAGATGAAAATATTCACCAATGGATTACTTTTGAGACTAATAATGTCTTTTGTTCATTGCAGCTTCTGAGTGAAATAATTCAAGATGAGACCCTTTTGGTTAAATCCTTAGTTTACAAAAACAAAACAAAAAACCCTCTCACATAAGACTGTGTGATAATACATTTTCTATCAAGATATGTAAAAATATTGTATATACATTTAAGCAAAAAAAAATTAACAAGAAGAGAAATAATATAAAAAACAAAGCTTTGAGGCTAAAGCTTTGTTTTGGATCATGAACATTCATGTCACGTCGTCATCCACTGAGTCTGTCAGCTACGTCCACACAAGCAAGCACGAGATCTGCGTGGAGGGAACCAGCTCCCTCCTGAGTCTCTCCTGACAGCTACAGCCCAGGCCACTCAGCACACTGCAATTATAGGGGTGGTTTAATAGTGTAATCATCTACTTGCAATCCTCAGCTTGAAAAAAAATAAGGTTTATTGCCCAGGATTTTGATGTAAATTCAGAAAGCAGCATATAAAAATTAAGTGCAAGCTTCGACCTTCCAGCTTTGATGTCATAAATAATTAAGATGATTAACTCACAAGGAGTGGTTGGTCATTTCTCAGAACTAGCTGTTTTTCATTCACACATTTTTATTTATTAAAGGTGCCCCCTGCACTTTCCCCCTAATTCTTGTGAGTAATCTAAAAAAATAGGGAGGAGGTCATTTTGTTCTCATACTTGTTAGGACAAAAGGAATAAATACAATAGTTTGGAGTTATAAACTTGAAATTAAAAAATTGGGAGAAACTAGTAAGGACCTAGTGTATAGCACAGGGAACTCTACTCAATATTCTGTAATAACCTATATGGAAAAAGAATCTGAAAAAGAATGGATATATGTATATGTATAACTGATTCACTTTGCTGTATTCCTGAAACTAATACAACATTGTAAATCAACTATACTCCAATAAAATTGTTTTAAAAATGGAAAGAACAAAATTTTAAAAAGAAATCATGTTCTCTCTTTTATATAATCTTAATATATAGTTGACTTAGCACTGACCCTCTCCTGCATACATGAAACTGCTGTTCCACTGAAAATGTGATGTGACTTAGAAAGCGCTAGCCATCAACATCAAATGCAGTTAATACTGGGGATGGTGAATTGTTAAACTAAAACAAATTTAGATTAAACCGTAGATTAAAATAGCACCACTAACTGAGCGATCTACCAAGTTTCATTCTAATTTTCCTTTTTCATCAATTCATCCATCAAATAGTACTAGGCATCATGAATCTTGGAGTTTTAATTCTATATTTGACATGAAGTCTTCCTTCTGGTCTTTATATGATAAATTGTGTGTTTATATGATACATCACTTAAAGTTTGCACATTAAAATCCTTAAGCAAAATATTCGAAAGACAGTATAATATTAAAGTGTTTTGCTAAATCTGGGCCCTGCATTCTGTTCAGTTCTGCCCCAAACAGACTGGAAGTTGGGAAATTTCTTTCCTGTTCCATATATTCAACTGGCCATCTGACCTTATTACTAGTGAGAACAATTTCACAGAATTGTGATCAACATTATTATCACCTCTTTTCTCTGTTCACACTATGTATATTCTTTTAGATAACATTAAAATTTTACATGGGACCTAAGATTTCTACAGAGCTGATATTAACATTTACATATGGAACATTCATTATTACTGAGGTCTTTACTGTCTTCTCATTTTTAAAGAATGCTTCTTTATTATAAGCATACAGTATTACTAATGAATTAGAGAAAATATTATCCTATCCTGATACCTGGAAAATAGTAAATTGTTAGATAATGTACTTAAATCAAAATCTGAATTCTAAACTTGCTGATCTCCATTATACAGATTAGATTAATGGGCACCTTCATTTCTCAGTCATTAGTATTTTCAGAATTATGTTTATCTACCTCACAGGAATATTATCAGAAATAATTACCTTTGTTAAAAGCCTTAGGAATCACAGATGGAAAGCATCACATATGCAGACTACTATCTTGGTATTGCTGTTAAACCAAGCAAAAAGTGTTTCTTTATTATCAGTGAGAAAATAAGTACCACCTACTTCCCAGCTTGTTCCTTTCATCTCTCATATGTGCAATTAAACCCTAAAACTTCATGCTTAAGAAATACATTTCTCTGCTACTAAACTAACAGCTATTTCCAAAATATATAAACTTAAACTCTCACTTTATTAAAATCTCAACATGGATACCATCTTAAGACTATACCGTTTCTCTAATTGGGAAAAAAAGGTAGTCATTACTAAACATAAATATTCGCAGTTCTGGCTGCAGTCCAAGTTGTAAGCACTTTCCTCTGCTGTCTCAGCAATTCTCCTGATGTCAAAGACACATTAAAATAAATGGGAACCATATGGCTCCGCAGCAGAATACCCACGCTCTTACAACGGAGAGGGCAATGCAATTCATTACCACCACTGGAGAAATATTTTGGGGATATAGAATATCTCAATGCAAAATAAAGCTGCATGAGGCAGGTCATTTGATTAAAATGCTCACACAGTGACAGAAGGAGACATTTGCTATTCTTTGGCTCTACTAACCTGTTTTGCTGCTTTTTACATTTTCTCAGTACCACCATGAGCCTCTCCTGTTAGAAGGATTAAACAGCACTTCCCACCTGCTCAATGACTTTCCCACACAGTATCTCATCTGATCCAACAATACAGCCCCATCAAGCCTCACATATCTTGACAATCCAGGTCAGAACATCACTGAATAATAACAACAAAACAAAGCAAAATCCTCTAAAACAACAAGAGCAACAAAACTCTTCTAAGAGCCAGTCATTCTGGAGAACATCACTGGGTCAAAGATAGTACACTTGAACTTTGAACTTTCCCAGGAAGGATGAAATCTGGAATCACCTTTTTTTTTTTTTTACCCTTAGGCCTAAAAAGTCTTTATTATACTTACCCCCAATAAAAATCCAAATCGTTAAAAACATAAAAGGAAGAAATTCATCAATGCTGTATTATTGGCTCCATATGTTAGAAATGCTAAATTTCAAAAAGAGATCCAGGGCTGCAGAGTTGGGATTAAAGCAGAGGCTGGGAAGGCAGCTGGGAGGGGGGCAGCTGGGGTTACTGAGGTGCCTTCTGTTTCCTGGTTGTCAATGAGTGATTTGGGAGGCTTGTAAACGTCAAAAAAAAAAAGAAAAGAAAAGAAAAGAAAAGAAAAACTTTATGATTTTTCTACAAACATATATATTTTTTGATTGAGCATATTCTTCAAGTTCTCATAATCTTCTCCTTGTCTGTTTTTAACACTTTTTAAAACTTCGAATAAGGAAATCTCTAAAGTATCACGTCTGGCATAAAATTACTACCCAATATCTAACAATACTAGAAAAATAAATTGAGACTCAGCTCAAATGTCAACTTCAGGAAGACTTTCATAGAATCCTTAAGATGAGGTAAATGCTCTTTCTACACATTTCCAGAACATCGCTGCCTTGATACAGATAATATGAGTGTGCGTTTCTCCTCAACTGCCTGGTAAGGACCTAGGGGGCAACGACTGCATTTTGCTCCCTGGGGAACCCTCAGCGTACAGCACAGAGCTGGGCACCAAGGACTCACTTGATAAATGTCTGCGTCACTAAATTCGATGAATGAATAACTGAACTATGGGCTAAATAAGTAAACATATACATTTCCTAAATATATTTTCCTTAATTTTAAATGATAAGATGACATTTGACAGTTTTCCCCTAAAGCCTCATGGTCAGTGTCTTCCTTCCTCACTAATTTCTATTCACTTTATTTTCTAGAGACACCTTTCAATAAAAACCATTATATACTGAAGAGGGGACACATCGCCCTCATGGCTTGAGGGTACACATAACTTCTGTATTAACAAACCATTTGAAATATGCTATATTTTATATTTCACTAGACCTAACATAAAAAACAAACCCTGGCACCATAATAAACCTCTAAATAATCCATTAATAATGAGTTGGTAAACCCATCTCTAAAAAGCAAGTAGCTGGCAAGGGAAAGAGTTATCTGAATATTATAAAACGGGTTTGAAAGAGAAATCCTGTTGATAAAATATCACTAATTGGACGGGGCTTCCCTGGTGGCGCAGCGGTTGAGAGTCCGCCTGCTGATGCAGGGGACACGGGTTCGTGCCCCGGTCCGGGAAGATCCCACATGCCGTGGAGCAGCTGGGCCCGTGAGCCATGGCCGCTGAGCCTGTGCATCCGGAGACTGTGCTCCGCAACGGGAGAGGCCACAACAGTGAGAGGCCCATGTACCAAAAAAAAAAATATATATATATATATATATCACTAATTGATATTGACCTCTGGCAAAAACAGGATTGAAATTCGTGCCTTTAGCAGTTCATTAGTGATAGATCTACAAAACAATTCTGTCTCTTAGTATTTAAATTGTTATCTTCACCTTAAAGTAGTTACTTACCTTAAAATATCATATTGCACAAGATTTATAATTTCCTATGAAATTTTATAATAACATCCATATCCTAAGTCATCTAATTTTTCTCTTTTTGTTGATAGTGGTGATTAAACATAAGTAAAAACCATGGTTGATGAGCTCCTGAGAAAAGTTGCAGAAGGAAGCAAGGAGGATTTAATTTTTTTTTTTTTTTTTTTTTGCGGTACGCGGGCCTCTCACTGTTGTGGCCTCTCTCGTTGTGGAACACAGGCTCCGGACGCGCAGGCTCAGCGGCCATGGCTCACGGGCCCAACTGCTCCGCGGCATGTGGGATCTTCCCGGACCGGGGCACGAACCTGTGTCCCCTGCATCGGCAGGTGGACTCTCAACCACTGCACCACCAGGGAAGGCCGGATTTAAATTTTTATTGAAATATGAAAGCAAGATAGAATTGATACAATATGGGCTAGAATGTAAATTGAATGAAGGCAGAGATTTGTCTTCTCTGGGACGATTTTACCTTGACGCTAAAGAGTTATCTTGTTAACGTTTTGCAGATGGGGGCAAAAACATGAGTCTCTGGATCAGAAACAAACTACTTCATTGTTCACAATACAGCAAGCAGCATGAGCATCTTGTTCTTGTTGGTACTCCTTGTCCCCCAGATTCTATGGGGGCAATGTGGAGGGGTCAAATAGATGCTACATGTATAGTAGGTTTGCATTGTACCGAAAGCATGGTAAGTTTGGGAACCCACTGTTTTTTTAGTAAGCAGTAAGCAAGCCTGCTCTTTGTCTGGAAGGAAGGAGACACTACCTCATCCTTCAGGGCTGCTTGCTACAAATTCAACACTGAGAAATGGCCCAGGTATAGAGGGGACAGGGCAGTGCATTCTTGGCAAGGGTCTCCCAACAGATTTTTTATTTATTTTGTTCATTCATATATCCCAAGCACCTAGAATAGTGTGGGGATATATTTAATACATAGTTTTTTAATGAATGAGGGGAATTTATTGATAGGGTTCTACTTTTATTAAACTCTGTAATTCTTGCAAAATAAAAATTTCATAAGCACCTACATCATAACTATTTATTACTTAGTATGTGAAAGCAATATTCAAAACACATAAAGAAACAATTTTCCCGATAAAGAGCCTATGAACTAAAGAGTTTCCTAGAGAATGCTTCATGAGGTATTTTTATTCCTGTAAAGTATAGCATTGTTCCTCTCGGTCTCTTCATAGCTCACAGATACCTCCCTTTGCAAACATCTTGCCAAAGGAGAGAATAAGTCCAAAGTTCTTGGGAATGATTTTGGCAGCCCCCAGGAGTGGTACCAGTTACGATTTGCTATCACATCTATGGGGCATGTAAGGGAATACAGGTGTCCCTCAGTATCCATGGGAAATTGGTTCTAGGACCCCCCATGGAAACAAAGCCCATGGATACTCAAGTCCCTTATATAAATTAGTATAATATTTGCACATAACCTATGTACATCCTCCTGTATACTTTAAATCATCTCAAGCTTACTTATAATAGCTAATACAATGCAAATGCTACGTAGATTATTGTAAATACAATGTAACTATTATATAAATAGTTGCCAGAGCGTGGCAAATTCGTGTTTCTCTTTTTGAAACTTTCTGGAATTTTCTTCTGAATATTTTTGATCATTCATTGGTTTAATCCGCAGATGCAGAATCCATGGATATGGGGGGTCAACTGTGTGTATCCATATATATTCTCAGGTACCTCTGGAGGTATAGAAACAGTCCTCCTTTTGGGATCTGTGTTTTCCCTTTCCTATGCTACTCTTATGACATATGGGTTGTTACAAGAAATATTTTTTCCAAAGCTAAATGTGACCTCAGGTTCGGGCTATGTAAGGGAGAAGCAAAGGTGTAAAAAGGTTTCTTTTCCTTTTACATTTTAGGACTTTATATTCCTTGGGATGGAAGAGAAAAAATGAGCAAAATGAGTATACTGTGTTTAATAAAAGCAGGATTCAGCCTCTTCTATCTTCAAGAGCACCACTTCTGAATGATTACTATGTTTCTTTTATTGTCTGGAGTGAACTCAAACTTGGAATCTTGGTTCTCAGCATCTTCCACTAACCAGTTCCCTGACCTCCCTCTCATGTATATGTGGTCTTCAATGTTGCTAAGTCCAAGTTTTAAGTGACTTTCACAAGCAAAATACTCATCTCCACCCCCTGCCACAGACCAATTCATTCACCAAAGGGAGTTGGTGCTGGGAGTTGGCAAAAGGAAAAATGTGAGAAGCAGAATCAATTTGAGGTAGACCCTGCCTTGACCCCCAGACTTCTGGCCTTTGATCAAGAATTCAGTAGGGATAACGTAGGATGTTTTTTGAGTATGTGAATAATCTTGGAAGAGTTAAGGGACTATTATTGTTCCCAGATGGTAATGGATATAATTACTTTCCATCAACAGAAGAAGTTACCCCTTTTTCTTTTACAAGTCATTGAAATTAAGAAAGACTAGAGGAGGCCATAGGTAGCTTTGAGCAAAGAACTCTTTGGGGAGGGGAGGTCTGGGTACAAGGATCCAGGGTGCCCCAGGGCAGCTTAGGCATATTAGGGAAAGATAAACCAGGACTTGGTGAACTGTTGCTGTCATCTAGTTTAAAATTTCACGCAATCTGTTACTACAATCTATTGCTACACATTTCGATAATCTATACAGAAAGTAAGGATGTTTGTACATACGCCAATTTTAATGATAAAGGTGTGCAATCACAAAGTTTGGAAACTTACTAGTACATAAGAGGTGAAATTGTAAAAGACAAATTTGGATAATTTTTAAATGTTGCTTCTATTATTGAAGTTTTATTTGTGTATTCACCGTGTGCCAAGGACCTTTCTTATTGCTTTATAGGTAGTAATTCATTGAATCCTCACACCAATACAAGCATGGTTTGAATAGGTAGAACTGTTCAATTTTGTGGCTAAAACTGAGGTCCAGAGAGGTGAAGTGGTTTACGAAAACCTCACAGCCGGTAGCAGGGAAGCCTGATCTGAATTCAGACAGTGTCAGTCCATAGCTCAAGCTGTTAATCTTGACAATATCCTACCTCCCTTCCTTAGTTCCGGAATGGGCTAATACTCTTTTTTCTTCCTTCTTATATTCCATGAACACCTGCTCTCAGGACTCAGAAAAAAATCTAGAATTAGGGCAATGATAATCTAGCCGCATTATTAAGAAACCAGGAAGAGAGAAAGCAAGTTGTTTGTGTTTTAGAAGCCGTTAGAAGCAACATAGGTAGTAAACCATTGTGAGCCTCTGCTGTTTTATCACCAGAATGCTAGTGGCCTTGAGCTATAAATCCTAATGACACAGGCTTTGGAGTCAGACACACCAGCAGGTTCATTGCTAACTTAGGTCAGTTACTTAACCCCTGTTTCCTTATCTCGAATCTCCCAGGGCCACTGTGACAAAGTAGAGGTTATAACCATGAACTCTGGAGCCAAAGCACTTAGTTCAAATACTGGGTCTGCCATTTACTTGCTGTGTGACCTTGGACGAGTTACTTACTCCCTCTATGACTCATGTATAAAATAGTTTTAATAATAAAACCTACGGCATAGTGTTGTTACAAGGATTAAACAAATTAACATTTGTCAAGCATTAAACAAAGCTTGGCGCATAATAAGTACTATATGTTTGTTAAATAAAAATAAAGAAATTAATAAATCATTCACATAATTTGAATTCACATAAATCATTTATATGGAGCAGTAGAGCATCTGAAATGGAGTGATCGACGTTTGTTAACTATTCATTGGCAGGGACTAGTCCTGTATGACAAGTGTTTTACAATGAAAATGCTTTGTTCTGTACTTTAAGTGTAGAATATTCTGAACTTTAAATATATTTCTTTTCATTTTTGGTACATTTTGGCCATTGAGTATCTGACATATATATATCTGACATAGCTGACATGCATATTTTGGGAATTATGCAAAGTCCTAGGGCTGTAACTGAATAAAAGACAAAAGGTACCCCTAAGGGACATTTAGTCTAAGGAGGATATTTTAATCTTGATTTTGTGGAGGAGACAATGGAGGCTCAGAGTGGTTTTCCTCCAAGGTCACAAGCTGGCAAATGAGCCTCACGTTCAGCTCCATCTGGCTTCTCGCTGGTGCCCTTTGCATTGCCCTGTTCTGCTCTTTCTCCTCAGGTGTCAGCATACCTGCTTTGCCATTCCCAGTTTTGCTCTTTCCTTGCTCTGGGTATTGCAACTCCTGTCTATACTTCAAAATTATAGGATTTAAAGAACACTTTTCTTTTTACCTGTTCCCTTCAACATGAATTGATTTACATTTATCTGTCTATTCATTTCTTTACTCACCCATATTTATCACCATTTATCTGTGGCCAGATCACGAAGATATGAAGATACAGTCAGTCCTCATTATTCATGGATTCTGTATTTGTGAATTTGCCTACTTGCTGAAACTTATTTGTAACCTCCAATCAATACTCATGGCACTTTCATGGTCATTCACAGACATGCCCAGAGCAGTGAAAAGTTTGAGTAGCCTCATGTTCTCAGCTGAGACTGAACAAGGGGACTGCCTGCCTCTCTGTTTCAGCTCTCCTAGTGTAAACATGCATCCTTCACGTAGTATGTTTAGTGCCACAGGATTTGCACTCTGGGGCTTCTTGTTGGTCATTTTGCTGTTTAAAATGGCCCCAAAGCATAGTGCTGAAATGTTCTCTAGTATTCCTAAGTGCAAGGCTGTGATGTGCCTTACAGAGAAATTATACACGTGTTAATGAGCTTTGTTCGGGCGTGAGTCACAGTGCTTTTGGCCATGAGTTTAATGTTAATCAATCAACAATAAATATTATATAAGGTGTTTTGAAATAGAAACACACTAAACAAGGTATGTATTGATCAGTGAATGAAAATCTTATGACTAGAGGCTCCCAGAAACCTAGCCCTGTATTTCTCCTAGGAGCAGTGGTTCAGTATTTGCTAATCTGGTGTTTGCGGCAACTTTATAGAACACAACTACCATGAATAATGAGAATCAGCTGTACTTCTTCTTTGTTCATGGGCCATTTTCTAACAATTGACGGCTGAGCAAAGTTAATAAATAGAAAAGTGACAAAAATGGTATTTAAATGATTAAAATATATAAAAAGCGTTCAAACTCACTAATAATCAAATAAGTAAAAATCAAAACAATAACAAAATCCAATTTTCTCCCATTTAATTAGCAAATAATACAAAATTGTAATAATCTTAAATTGTGGCAACAGTACAAAGAGATGAGCACTTTTCTATACTACTGATTGGTATATAAATTATTGCAACATTTTCAGAAAGCAATTTCTCAATGTATACCAAGAACCTTAGAAAATCTTCGTCTTGTTTTGAATAAAAATAACTCTGAATCTAGAAATTGATCTTAAAAAAATTAAGAAATTAAAAAAATTATTTATGTCCAAACATGTTCAAGTTATGCATACGGCCCAACTGAAAACCCCTAAATGCTCAACACTGTGGAAACGGTTGAGTGAAAACAAGCCTCTGTCCATATGAAGGGATAGTTCTGTAGCCAACAAGATTAATAAGATTGTGCATTTGTTTTAATAATACTAGAAAATGCCTGATATAGTGTTCAGTAAAAAACAGTAGCAGATTAGAAAAAAATGCTTAACAATACATAGCAGCTATATAATAATACTTGAAAGAAAGACTGGGAAAATATACCACAATGCTAATATTGATCATTTTGGAGTGATAGGGTTATAGTTTTTAAAAATCCATTTCTTTATGCTGTTTTGAATTTTCCAACTCTTCTACAATGAACATCACAAAAAGCTGAAAACTTAGACTGTAAAATCTCCATTGTGCCCTTTAAGAACACTTCTATAGCTTTCTGAACATAAGACAATAAAATTGTTTAGTGCATTCATGAAGTGGCATTACTATAAATGAGTCATCTTATACCCCAGCACTTATGACCATATGTTTCACATTTTCTAAATTCCATTAAATATAAGCACAAGTACTTATACATAGAATTCCATATAGTATGTGTAAGAGCCTAACCTACTCCATAATGGTTATGAATATGTTATTCCTTGCCTGTCTCATCACAACCAGCTGTGAGTACTAATTTGGAGCCAGTGAGGATGAACCTGGAAATATATTAATAACTTCATCTCCATTAGCATGCCAGGTATACAATTAGTCTGTTCTTCCTCACAGGGCATACTGACATCCACTGGATAGTAGCGTTTCTGCCAGATCTCTATATAAAGACCCAGACAGTTTAAAGCAGCCTCATTCTTGGTTCTGAATTCACATTCCATTTCCCTGTTAGAACTGAAGCTTTCCTATCAGAGCCCTGGTCTCTTTTAGTTCTTTCATCCTACTCAGGACTTGGTCTTATTCCTTCAATTCCAAGTTATTTTATGAGTTAGTGCTATATGGCCCTGTTGAATCTACTTAGACTCTTAGCTCTGTGACCTGCCTATTTCCTTGATCCCACAATATCTTCTGCCATACTTCTTTTCACCATATCAGATGTTTTAGCTAAAAACAAAAAATTGGCCTAGACCAGAACCATATGCCATGATACCTGTGGTATCGTGAATAGGACTGCTGATTTTCTTACATAGGGGTCAACCCTACTGCCCAGTCACTGCCCTCAATCCCAATCTACCAATCATAAACCACATCTCTGTGTGCTCTGCTCCAGCACTGGTAAAAACCAGAAGAATTTGTAGGTAATGAGTCAACTAATGCTTAATTCTCTAATTATTTAAAAAATAATACAAGTGTAGGAGAATTAGCATGATGGAATTTTGGAATGGGTGGAAAAAATATCCATAGAGTCTAAGTTTTGCTAGAATTCAAATATACATGTGACTTACATATATTGGGCTGGCCAAAAAGTTTGTTCGGCGTTGTCCATAACATCTTATGGAAAACCCAAACGAACTTTTTGGCTAACCCAATACAAGTAACATAGATACATGTTTTTATAGTCATATATCCATTTGTGATTAGTATCTGGTTGATTTGCTAATTTGATTCTAGCAAAGCCAAGGTTGTACACGGTAACAGTAATCACCTGTCCTGTCTTGTACATCAATGCTGTCAGTTATGAGAACTAAATGGAAGAGATGAACTTGAGTAAGGCAAATACATCAACATTACTGGGAAAGCATCTCAAGACATGTCTTATCAATGAAGTTAGAATGGTTTTCCTCATACACAGATCTCTAAAAACACACAGATCATCTTCTTATGTTATTCACTCCTTCAAGGAGTTCCTCACATATACGCTCCTAATTTATGCACACAATTATGTAGGCATGCATTCATACTCATTCACTGAAGAAACATATATTAAGCACCTATAACCCAGGCAATTTCTAGGTGGCTTCTGCATAAATTGCCAATCTGCTGACAAAATGAGTGTGCCACTGGCCAGAGCCGATAAAGACAAGGAAGTTCATTTGACCCAATGGAAGACATTGTTTTTCTTAATGTCTATAGGAATACTATTAAAACAGTGTCAGGTGTTTACACAGATTCAGGAAACTGAGTTGCAACAAAAACCAGGTTTCTTTACTCTTTAGTCTGCCACTCCCACGCTGTGTTTGAATGTTTGGGAGCAGAAACTGGAGGGAGCTAAATGGTTCTGCATAATGAAAGGATGTGCCTTGCAGCTCTCAGGGGAGCAATTCAGGGGGAAAAGAGAGGAGTATGGAGTGAGGAAGAGTAGAGCCAGGGAGAGGAGCAAGGTTACACATTTTGTTATGCAATGATTACCTATGACTCTGAAACAGATTTTCATTTCTACAGAAGCATGCCATTCTCATCTGCAATCCTGGTGAACTGCACTGGACCATGGCCACCACATCGAGATGACTACTGTCATCTGTCACAAAATCTAGACCAGTCCCGACCAGTCTCACCATTAAGTGAGATACTGTGTGCAGACAAGATAATACTGTCTCATATGTAAATAGTACAATATATATAGTATAGTATAATAAATAGTATAATAAATAAGATTAAGGATTCAAAATCTTGTCCTGGGTGTACCAACATTCTATGATGCCATGTTTCTACCTGCGCACAAATCACTCACTTGCACTTTCTCACTTGCTCTCTTTCTTTCTGCTTCAATGAACGCCAACCTCCTTGTTAAAGCCAACAATTATCCCAGAGAGTAAAGTCTCAGATGTGCCTCTGAGAATGAGGGTTAGGGTTTCTGAAGACTTTGGAATTTAGTTTCTATTTAAAATTCCTTCTTTTCCTGGGAGGAAAATAGAGGCAGGCTTTTACCAACCTGGATGAATCAAATTACCCCGTGTGGTACTGGGGTACATTTTTGATATCTATATAGAGAGAGAAAAGAGTAAGAGTCTCTCCCAGTTCCACCCACTCACCTCCACTGTGATCACAGTAAGCTTTTCAAACAGAAAGCAAAAGGATGACCTCACAGGTGCCCCGGGGGCCCAGCCTGGCTGCACTGCTTTGGCAGCTTTCCCACTCATCAGATCCGCTGCGGAGGGCTTCTCAGTGTGGACGGTAATTCATAGGGGAGAGCAATCAGCTCCCTCTGCGGAGAACACCCAGACGGAGCTCCAGGCAGCTCCTCCCTCAGTTCCAGCCTCAGTGCCGGAAAGGCTCTGCTCAGGACTGCACTGGCCAAACCCACCAGTCTGCCGGGCCGGGAAGGCACCAGGCACTGTGAACATGCTGGGGGACATCAAGATGAACAACCCATGATTTCTTCCTAGACAAAAGGACAATATAATAAGGAACACAGAAGCATCTAAAATAGCAAGGCAAACACATCGGTGCTAGAATGGCTTTCGTCTACAGGTTGTGTTGGCATTGTTTCCAGACACTAGAGTGCAATTATTACCACCTAACAGGTAAGTTTCTTCATGTTGTTGAGAGCAAGGAGCATGCTTCACAGTCTTTATCTTCTCAGCCTCTAGCACAAGGCCTTGCACACTTCCTTGTGTAATCTAGGTCTCTGCTCACGTGCCTTTTCCTCAGAGAAGCCCATCCATCATTCTCCATTCCTTTCCCTCCTTTATTTTTTGTCAGAGTCCATATCACTGCCTGATGTGATACATTTGTCTGTTTGTTTTCATTATGACCATCAGAATATAAACTTACAAGGCCCTTATCAGACTTTTCACCACTGTATCTTCAGTGCCTGGAACATTGCAGAATAGGTGCTCAATACATATTTTATAAATAATATTTCACAACAAATAAATACTTGTAGAATGAATGAATTGCTTTAATACTGTTAACAGACGTAGGGAATGCTATGAAAACTCAATGGAGAAATTAATCTTGGCTGCTGAAGGATCAGGAAAGGTTTAATGGAGCAGCGCCTTGAAAGTGTGGGTAGGATTTCAACGGTACTGAAAAGAACCCCAAGGGTGTCAGGGACAGAACACATTCACGGAACCACAAAGAGTGGACGGTTGCAGTTCTGTTCATACTTCAGTTACTAGTTAAATTTAACAGATGTTTACTGAGCACTTTACTATGTACCAGGCACTATTCTCAGCACTGAAGAAATGAACAGAGGAATTAGACACAAGCCCTAGAATCCAACATACAATAGAATAGACCAGCTTGGTTTTAAACTCAAATCTTGTGATCAGGAGACCGGATTTTAGTCTGTTCCCAGTGGGGAGTCTTGGAAAGCTTGTAAGCTGGGGGATTGAAGTTATTATGTGGAAAACAAAGAAAGGCATTAGAATGTTGAATAAAGCAAGACTAAAGAAGCTTCAATTATCAGAAGAGATTTCTTTCTTTTTGTAATTAAAAAGTAAATATTTCCTGGTCAATTTCATAAGAAATCTTAGAAAAATAACAAGATCAAAATACAGTCGATGCCAGAAAGCTGAGGCTTGATGACAGACAATTACATTCTTCCTTAAAGATAGAAACTCAAGGACTTCCCTGGTGGTACAGTGGTTAAGAACCCACCTGCCAATGCAGGGGATGCGTGTTCGAGCCCTGGTCTGGGAAGATCTCACATGCTGCAGAGCAACTAAGTCCGTGCACCACAACTACTGAGCCTGCGCTCTAAAGCCCGTGAGCCACAACTACTGAGCCTGCATGCCACAACTACTGAAGCCCGTGTGCCTAGAGCCTGTGCTGGCAACAAGAGGAGCCACTGCAATGAGAAGCCCGTGCACCACAACGAAGAGTAGCCCCTGCTCGCCACAACTAGAGAAAGCCAGCGCAGAGCAACAAAGACCCAACACAGCCCAAAATAAAATCAATCAATAAAATAAATTTATTAAAAAAAAATAGAAACTCAAAACCTGCTGACTCTGGGAGGTTAATGATCTATATTCCAACATAGTTACAGGTGATTTAAGTGATAGAAAGAAACAATAAAAGACAGTCCTGGCTGCCTTCTTTTTAACAATATTATTGCATTATTAGTTCTTTGGAGTTGAGCATCCCTAGGTTTCAATCAGTTGAAATGGTATTTATCAGGTAACGACGGAGATGAAGGCTTTCAGAGACAAGAAACCAGCTTCACCATTCCGTCAGCATTTGGTTCACTCGGGTGGTCCTTTTGCTAAGTTTAAGGTGACAGGAACATTTGCATTAAGTATGACATGAAAGAATGGTCAAATATCACAGAATGTATCAAAAAAAGGGAAGGAAAATAACATTTTTCACACATCTACCACAGTGCTCAATGTTTTTCAGGTTTTATATCATTAATTCTCGGCACAGCCCTACAGATAAGATAAAGGGCTTCTACTCTGCAGATAGGAAATGGAAATTGACGGCTGCTAAGTTGCTTGGTCCATGTGGTTCAACTAGACTGGAGAGTGCAAATTCTGGTAAACACAGAAGCAAAGTAAAAATGCGGGCGAATCACGGGGTATGCCACAATTATATTTATTGGAACTATGCCATGAGGAGATATTCAATTAATCCAAGGTTTTTTTATGAATCACAATGAAATATTCTGCTGGAGAGTTTATTAAAACACAAATGGGTTTGATTTGTTGATTTCCTAGATTTAGATTTTTAAAATGTAAATGTAAGACTCTAAACTCCCATTGCAGGGAGAGACTGTTGAAGAGAGAGAAAACAACATTTGGTTCTTCTTATTTCACTTTTTTTTTTTCTTAATAGGATGTCAGACTTGTGACATTGATAAGAAAATAAAAAGAACATTTTCTCACTAAATTCAGAATTAGTACCTAGGCAGTATTCTAAGCACTTATACAATGCTTAATGGTTTTCTATCAACATTAGTGTGAGGATGGTCATATTTCATTATTGTTTCTAGGTTTGGCCACACAGCACAGAAAGTGTGAAAATATTGCAAACAATTCTTGAGTCAAATGCTTTAAATGCCAATAGTATTTGAACCCAACACTTTGAAATAGGTTCATACATATTTTATTGCAGGGGTCAACAAACCTTTTTCTGTAAAGGGCCAGATAGTAAAAATTTTGGTTTTGTGGGCCGTTCCATCCCCTGCAACTATTCCACTCGCCATTACAGTGCAAAGGCAGCCACAGACAATGTGCAAGATGTAGATGGACCAGGACGGTTGTATGCCAGTAAAACTTTACTTACGAAAGCTGGTGACAGGAGAGGCTTTGGCTTGCAATGGCTGTAGTTTGCTGAACTCTGAATTATAAAACAGATTATTGCTGTAAAAATATCATTTAAAACAAGACATATTCTGATTGTCTAATTACCAGTTTGTGTAACTTATCTATTCCCAATTCTGTTTCTTCCATTGGATTGAGGTGTCTCAGAGCATGGAGTGCATCTAGCTTTTCCTTAACATCCCTGATATATTAGGGGCAGGACAGCTGGGCAGTTGCCAAGCGTTCCTATTAGGACGTCCATAACGGGATATTAGAATATCACTGGAATAAATAAAATATATGTGCCAATATAGATGGATTTCCAAAGGAGACTGGCAACTTGTAAATTGGTCTCGTTCCCAACAAAGTATATTAAAAAAGCCTTCACTGTCACCAGTCATCTTTGTTGAGGATATGCATGGCACACACACCGAGCTTCTCCTTGCAAGGACAGGAATGAGCCACATCCCTGCACACGTGCTGCCCCCAGCACCTAGTCAGTTACCTGAAGTCATGGTCACCGGGAGATGAAATTCTGGAAGCACCTGATGCATGGCATAACTACTGTTTACCAGGAACACGTGATTTATTTTATCATTTAAATTTCAAACTCTCTTGTATGCCTCCTCAGAAGTTATCTAGTTCAGAAAATTGCAGCAGCAATGCAATTACGTTTAAGTTATAATGTTACAAAATGTTTAGTGCAGGTAATAAATCTCTCATTTTGAACATAATGAAAAAGGTATACAAATAATTGAAAACCCTGGCCCTAGTAAGAGAATGTGGAACAAACGATTAGCCTCCCTGGGGCATCCACCTGTTCCTGTGTGTCCTGGGGTACGCTTTCAATAAATGTTTGTTGAATGAATGAAGGCAATAGGCCTTTGCTCCACCAGCTTTGAAGAACTGAAGAGCTTACTTTGAACATGTTGAATATTAGCAATTTTATGATAAGAGAAATAAAAGAATTTCTGATAAAATTCCCACTAGACGATAGCTGTACAAAGTCAATGTTTCCTGAAATGGTGTTGAAATTCACCATGAGGGAGATATCCATGTACAGGGTAAATATAAAATGTCTACCTTGTCTTTCATCTGATATCTGGGAAAAAAAGAGATGCAGTGTGAGAGCAGTTTTGGAGAGGATACTGGAGACCCAGGCTGAAGAAATTGTTGGCATCCAGCTGAAGGGCTGAACGTCCCACGGCAGGCTCTCACAGGTACCCGAAACGTGTCCACCACTCACTACAGTTAATGCCCCGGGGAGATTGTGGGCTAACAAACAGGAGAAAATATGGTGGATTTCAAAGTGATTAAGGAGGAGGAATTACAAATGGGTAAAGCAAGAAAGGCAACAAAGCAGGGTGAATCAACACTGAAGGAAAAGGAGTCAGATAAAGCAGTAGAAGAAATAAAACTTGCAATTCTAAATGTCATCTTAGTAAAAAAAGAAAAGACCTGTCCCAAATATGTATGCAAGATTAATACATTGTTCACTAGAATTTAATTTTTCAGGCAGAAAAGGAAACAAAAAGGAGCTTTCAAAAATGTCTTCAAAGAGCAGGAACCGTCAGATGGTGCCCCCCCCAGGTCTTATTTTAGTCTATATACAGATACGGTGATTAAGCTTTTGTACAGTCTGTTGAGACTCTTTGAAAGAAAGCTTGTTTCAAACAATCAAACTCACCTGCGGACAAAAGAAAACGCTGCAACCTTTCTTTTAAGTGGTTGAGAACCGAACCACAGGAAATCAGCTCAGCGTCCTCTAGATCTGAGAGAAGGAAGAGTTTGCTGAATACACCAGGCAGGGCGTCCGGGATTAAAAGAGGGAATCAATGAATGGTAGAGTGCAAAATGAAGATAAATAAAGATGAAAACTTTGAAACGGAAGAAAGAGAGGGTGACTGAATAGGATTCATGCTCAGCTGATGCTTCAGGTTTTCACAAGCACAGAAATTTGATGGTTCTGGAGCTTACTGATTTGGTCTCTGAATCAAACACATAGAGACATCTTCATTTCTCGCTTGGTAGACTAAATCACGGCTATCTGGAGGGAGAAGATTACACCCTACCTCTGACTCTGCCCTCTCTCCTGACTTGACAGGTAACCAAATGACCTTACGATGCTTCAGCCGCTTCACAGAGATAGACAGATCATAAGCGCACTCCTGAATTCAAAGCATTTTGGAGAAAAGTCATGGGAGCTTTACCTCTGTGAATGAGATGTACGAACTGGGGAATGAGAAGGCAAAGCTACTCCAAGTGAAATGGATATGGGAGCGTTCCAGGGTCATGGAATCTGCTGTTGTTGCATATTATTTAATGAGTCAGCAGGAGGCAAACAGTGAGCACACACAGTAGTCCTCTATCTGTCCCTGGGCCCCCAAGCAGGAAGGAGGGAGGGATGTCAGAACAACTTGGTGAGGGCCTGAAGGAGCAGACTATGCCTCTAGCAGGGTCACATGTGGTCTGTGAAAATGTTCTCAAGCTTTAATGCGTATCAAACTCTAATGTGTATTCATCAAGTTGAACAGGTTGAGGCTAAAAACTACCCATTCTCTTTTTCAAGAATTCTACAATGGCTCCAAGAAAGGGCACCAAAAGCATGGTTTGCATGTGGTTCAAGCAATCAGTACAATGTGAAGGGAGAAGAGGGGTTTCAAAAAGGAGAGACCATCAGTGAATTCTTTTAAAAGAGGGAGAAAACGCTATTACTTGCAGATTGCCACAAATCATTTCTCAGTAAAGGTAGGCTATGCCTACTTCAAGGGTCCAGAATGAAAGAGAAGAGAACTCAGGGAAGCTACCTGTGGCTATCATAGCACAGAAGGAGCAGCTAGTGCAAAAGGGCTTGCAGGGGAAATGGCAGAGGATTTCAGGCAATGGAAAGCAAAACAAACTAGCCCGGCTTGGACAATAGACAAATCAAGAAAATGAAAGGGAAATGATTGCACCTGCTTAAGAGAGGAGATGGGTAGGCTTACATCAGAGGTAGAGGTCTTCTCAGGGTAGAAGGAGAAGATCGAGGGGAACATCCAGCCTAGTTAAATGGCTCCCACAAGCTCTCAATGTTGTCAACTAGTGGATGAGAAGAAGAGTCTTTAAGAGAATATTTGAGATAACCAGCAGGGAGTAAAAGAGAAGAGTCAAATAAGGGGTGAAGGGGTTCAAAGGAAGCCATGAAGAACCTCTTCTCTAAAGTGCGTGAAAGCCTAAAGCCAGAATAAGCAACACATATCACACCAGAAACAAGGAAGCCAGAGATGCAGCCTGTACAATGGTGAGGGGAGTGCCACTGGAGAAAGAAAAAAAGAATCTGTTCATTGTGTTCGTGGGGAAGTGGGATGTGACTGGGGGTATGGAAAACTAGAGGCAGGAGTAGGGATTTTTCTCTGGTTTGGGGACAAATATACGTAACTTTAATCTTATGTTAAAAAGCATGGCAGAATCAAGAGCTTTCACACTGGGAGAGATTGGTCCACACTGGGGTGAAGCCACTTGGCCACTGGGTACAAAGAGGAGAGACCAGGGGTAGTGAAAGGTGGTGGCAGAAGGCACAAAGAAAGTGCACACCATAGCAGTGGAGCAAAACAGGAAGTCTTTAGATGTGTGCAGCTCTCACATATGATTTGGACAGGAAATATCGAGTGTTGGTAATACATGAAAACTTTGAAGGGGAAAAGATGACATTTATGTGCCTGAAATATACCAATCCACACACACTGTAAGGATTAACTTAATCATTAACAAGCTTTTGAATTAGTTACTACTGAATCCTGCCTTTGGTCCTTTGCCCTTTCCTTTTGCCTGGAATATTCTTATAACAGGTACCCATGTTGCTCCCTCCCTTTCTTATTATGAGTCTCTGCTTAAGTTTCACATTCTTGGAATGGTCTTTTCTTCCCCTCTTTTGTCTCACTCTCTCCTCTTCCCTGTTTTATTTTTCTTTAGAGTGCTTACAACTACATGATATGTATATTCGTTATCTGCCTTCCCACTAAAATGTTGGTTCCTTGAGAGCAGGGTAACGTCTGTTACCTTAGTCAGGGCCGTGTCTTAGTCAGGGCCGTGTCCTCATGGCCTAGAACTGTGGCCGGCATGTAGGAGGTGCTCCGTAAATATTTACTGAATAAAAGAAAGGATCATTGGCCCCATGTTACAGGTGAGAAAATGAACTCAGAAGTTTAGTAACTTGGCTAGGACACAAACCAAATGATGGAGTCAGGATTTGAAATTGGATTTTTGGACTGTCACGTTGTTTCAATGACTCTGTGCAACTTCTTTAAAAACAGAATGTGACAAGTATGTCTGAATGGCAGTGTGACACAGTGTCGGCTTCAGAGCCAGACTGGGATTTCGATCCTGACTCAGCCACTATTTAGCTTCCCACCTTCTTCCGGCTTTATAACCTCTCTTGAGTGTTTCCTCTTTGTAAAATGAGAATATCTACCTCACTGGGTTGTGGAGATTAACAAGTGTAACGTCTGGCACCTAAGTGATTCCTAGTGAATGGTAGGTGAGACAACTGGAGTGGACAGAATAAACAAAGGAATGAGATGTTAGGAAGGAGGAGGAAAAGGGGAGAGGCTGGGGGAGGAAAGGTGAGAATCTTGGTGTGTCTGGCTTTCCTTGAGGGCTGTAGGATGGAAAGAAGGCTTCTTAGTTAAGAAGAGGAAACCAGGGGCTTCCCTGGTGGCGCAGTGGTTGAGAGTCCGCCTGCTAATGCAGGGGACACGGGTTTGAGCCCTGGTCTGGGAGGATCCCACATGCTGCAGAGCAACTGGGCCCGTGAGCCACAACTACTGAGCCTGCGCGTCCGGAGCCTGTGCTCTGCAACAAGAGAGGCTGCGATAGTGAGAGCCCCATGCACCGCGATGAAGAGTGGCCCCCGCTTGCCACAACTAGAGAAAGCCCTCGCACAGAAACGAAGACCCAACACAGCCAAAATAAATAAATAAATTAATAAACTCCTACCTCCAACATTTCTAAAAAAAAAAAAAAAGAGGAAACCAGGCAGCATTTGTGAAGAGGGAGGACCTCTAAGGGGAAATTTATGAGGCACCAGTTTGACAATGGATGGGAACAGCTAGCCAGCAAGGGACTCTGTAGGTACTATGGTAGCTCGGAATGGATGAACCTTCACAAAGTTGCAGTGATACAGGATGAATAAGTCTGGAGAGCTAACGTACAGCATGATGACTCTATTAATAATACTGTATTGTAGACTGGAAATTTGTTAAAAGAGTAGATTTTAGGTGCTGTAACCACACACACACACACACACACACGGTAACTATATGAGGAGATGGAAATGTTAATTAGCTTCACTATAGTGATCATTTCACTATATATGTATATCAAAAGATCATGTCATATACCTTACATATATACAATTTTTATTTAAAAATTTAAAAAACAAAATGAAAGGTGTATCTTGACCCTTCAAGGGAAAAGCGAGAAAATCAAGGTGAAATTTTAAAAATGTATCCTGGGTTTCCCTGGTGGCGCAGTGGTTAAGAATCCACCTGCCAATGTAGGAGACACAGGTTCAAGCCCTGTTCCAGGAAGATCCCACATGCCGCGGAGCAGCTAAGCCCGTGTGCCACAACTAGTGAACCTGCATGCCACAGCTACTGAAGCCTGCATGCCTAGAGCCTGTGCTCTGCAACAAGAGAAGCCAGGGCAATAAGAAGCCCATGCAAGGGAGAGTAGCCCCCGCTCACCACAACTAGAGAAAGCCTGCGCACAACAACAAAGACCCAACGTAGCCAAAAATAAATAAATAAAATGAATAAATTCATTAAAAAAATAAATAAAATAAAAATGTATCCTACATTGAATGTATACTTTAACATGATGATTTTATTTTATGTGAATTTCACCTCAATGGAAAAAAAAAATATACGGAGAAAAAAAAAATGGGTGAACCCCCAGAACATTTGTAGTAATTTAAAACCCTGAAAGTGAGAATATTGTGAGCTTACATCAAAGGAAAAAAAAAAAGAAAGACTGCCTTTGGAGGCCGTTTTAGGAAGAAGAAAGGACTGGCTTGATGGAAGCCCTCTATGTGATTCTGCAGAGCTGGCACGGAAGCCTTTGTTCATTCCCTCAGGAGGTCCCACAGAACCAGCCTGGGGCATATATACTCAGAATCCCAATACAGTTTTGATAAAGATTATTGTACCCTTTAGCTTCTGAATATATATGGAAAAGCTTAAGATAAATAAAATACTTAATAAAATTTCTTTATTAAAAAGCCAAAATTATATAAAATAGAAACTATTCCCCTCCCCCCCCCAAATTCCAGGATGGCTTTCCTGAATCGTCTTTAGGGTCCAGGATGAAAGAAGAAACAAGATAACTGGGCTGGAGTAACAGTGCAGGGTAGCTAGGACTCTTCTGCTATTGTTTGTAATGGTTGGGGATTGGCAAGAGGAAACTCCAGAGAGGAATGGAGAAATGAGGCTGACAGACTTCCTGTGGAATCCCGGGAAAAGCCAGAGAAGGAGAGCATTGCTTTTGTGGAGAGAAGGAGACAGGAAGAGTCACTTCACTTGAGGTTGCTCTAAAAACGTAAAGGAAGAGTGTTAGAAAAAGTAATGGTAGGAGACAAAAAGCCAAGACAACAGCCACCTAAAAGAGAAATCAAAAGTGGGAATCAGAAGGGAGGGAGAGAGACAATCAGTGACCGCACACCATCACAATATCTGACGGCTGAAGGCTCTGCTGGGCAGGGTTGTCAAAGAACAAATACATGCAACATCATACAAAAGCCTGGTATGTCAAAAGGCTTGGGCATGGAGACTCTTCAGAAAAGTGAGGGACAAGTGGATTTAAAGACAATAGGTCTGGGTTGGAGGAGAAGAAAGTGGGATGTACAGGTGTAGATTAGCATAGAGACTGGTAGTTCTTTCGCCAATATCTTGACCTTTTCTCTGCTAATATTTTCAAGCTAGTCACCCAGCCTCCCTGGCAGTTAAGTGGGGTCATGAAGTGGCTAGGTTCTGACCCATGGGTATGAGTAAAAATCATATGTGCAATTTCCGGGTCTTGTTTTTAAGAGAAGTGTCTTTCTCCTCACCATTCTTTTCTTACCCCCTACCCACGAGTGAGAATGTGAACATGGTGGCAGGAGACCAAATAGCCAACCTGGAAGTTGTATGTGAAGTATCAAAGGTCAACAAGATAGAAGTAACCTGAGTTCCCACAACCAGGGAGCTGCCATACGGGCAGTGGGCTCCTTATGCTTAGACCCTATGTTTAGAGATAAACTTTATTTTCTTTAAGCTACATAATAACCTTAATCATAAGCTATATTCTATAATGTAGCTAAAGCGGCTATTACTTTGTTACATCAGCCAAACTAATACATAGATACTAAAGAAAAGCTATTTAAATATATGCCTCTCTTTAGTATACTATTTTTAAAATACATATTTTGATTCTTACAAAAATATACAGACCCAGAACTAACCCATCAAAGATCTATAAAGCCAGATGAGAATTAAGGAGGCTTAGCTGGACAATAACATGGTGGAAAATACACGTATGAAAGAAGGGAAATAGGCTACTAGAATTAAAAATATTGATTTGCAAGAAAAAAGAACTTTTTGAATTCAATTTGAGACATACTCTCTTTTCTGACTGCCACAGTAACTTCAGAAATTATTTTTCAATGTGGAAAATATGGCAGAAATATATACAGTAAGATGCCTATTAGAAAGGAGACATTTCAGAATACAATAGAAAGACCAGCACAAAGAGGAAAGTTCTACCTGACCTTCAAGATCTGTAAGAGTAGGGGAGTATGTTAAATGATCTGAAGAATATTCCCTACGTGGTAAAGCTGATGTCTCCAAAGAGCAAAATAAACATTCGAATCCCCTGTGAGAACATTTAATAGCACACCTAGGTAGAAATATCAAATGAGAAGTCAAAATAAGAAGAGGCAAGGAGTAAAAGAGGCTAAGGCAACAGGGAAACAAGATAAATCCTGTGTGGGTGTGGGTGTGCGTGTGTGCACACTTTCAAGCATGCATAAAGACAAAATGTGTTGAGACTATTTAAAATAGATTAATTTTTTCAATGGTACAAACTATTAAGAACAAGAAAAGATAGAGAATTTGATGAGAACATATGTTAAATTCTCTTTAATAAAGAAATGTTATTATTTTCGACTAAATAAAAACAAAACAGCTCAAATATCCCCTCATCTGTAAGACCTTCTTGGTCCATACCCCTTTCAACAGAAATATTCTGCTCTGTGCTGCTTCACACACTTTTCCTTACTTTTACCAACTCATTTTATGCTCTACTGAAAACTGCTTGCATCTTCTTTTCCCATCACTAAAACTGGGAGTTCCTTGAGGGCCAAACCATGTTTTATTTCCTAGTGTCTTCCATTCTTAGCATATTGAATAAAAGAATACTTGAGGACAATTTTGCCTGCTGGGAGGAAAGGGAGATGAAAAGCCAGAAAAGAGCTGGCATCAATGGTATTTCAAAAAAAGGACTGAAGAAGGCAAGTGGAACACAAATAAAAATATTTTGGTAGGATGCCTGCAGTAAAAGCTGCCAAGAACAGCTGTGGTTGGAAAAGACTCAGCATAACACCCAGGACTACAATGATCCACAATTGCTTACCAAGGACTGGTATTTGTTTAGTTTGGCTTCTGATTTCCAGCTTAAGATGTATCATAATGGGACCATACTCTTCTGTTCTTTCAAACATTGGGGAAATAAAGTAAGAAAACTGAGGTTACTATATAGTGGTCATTGCTCTCCTAAAAGTGTAAGTTTGAAGAAAAGCAGACTAGAAAGAGGTCAGCTAAAGAACTGATCATTACATATATTATACTATATATCTAATATATATATAATTATATATAATACAATTATAATTATATATAATGCAATTATAATTATATATCATTATATATGAATTATATATATATATATATATATATATACATACATATCACATACACACATGAAAGAGAAGATAAAATTAAGGGATGGTAAACAAAGCTTGAGGCCATTTAAGCCATAGGCAACATTGACATTTTGTTGTAGAAAAGGAATTATAATGTAATATCCTTCAGGTAAACTCCTTCTATGAAAATATGTGAGCATTCACTGAATGAAAAAGCACCTTACAAATACCAAACGTAAGATATCAGCCACCACATTTATGGGATACCAATACTACCCACTGTGAGCATATATCACAGAATATAATGGAAAATGAGTCACAATATATCAAGGGTGTGCTTGCAGTATTTTGCAAATTCTATAGCAATATTATTATTATTATTTATTTATTTATTTATTTATTTTTTGCGATACGCGGGCCTCTCACTGCTGTGGCCTCTCCCGTTGTGGAGCACAGGCTCCGGACGCACAGGCTCAGCGGCCATGGCTCACAGGCCCAGCCACTGCGCGGCATATGGGATCTTCCCAGACCGGGGCACGAACCCGTGTCCCCTGCATCGGCAGGCGGACTCTCAACCGCTGCGCCACCAGGGAAGCCCTCTATAGCAATATTGAAATAAAAGTCTTTTCTGCTTTATTATCCTTCTAAATAATTCTTAAAATAAACATTTATGTAGCATTGATTTGAACAGAGTAATCTATTTGGAAGCGACAGAGGCAACTATGCGATACTAATAAGTGCTGAATGGTCTACCTTATCAACCCCATTGGACATACCCTTATTTCTGAATAAATCATATTTGAGGATCTAGAATAATGTTTTTTCAATGTTTTCAACACTGAGGATCCCTTTTAATATCAATATTACCATTCACCACATTATCTTTTAATTGCGAAATACACACCAAAAAAGCCACTTTGTACTTGCAATCAGTTTAAGTGAATACATTTCATTCAACTACGACAGCATAGATTTCAAAAAAAAACAAAGAAAATTAAAAATATTTATTAACTTTACAAGGTTTCATTCTTTTTTTGAACAGTAGATGACCAGATACCTTAGATAATTTTTAGAAGGTTATAAGCTCTGGCTGGATCAAATTGATCAAAAAGAAAAACTAAAAATTTAAAGTGCTTATATGCTTTATCCAATAACATTTATAGAAAATGATGTATCAAGTAATTATTAACTAAATACAAAGCTGCTTTAATTCTACTTTTTAAAAAATTTGCAATTAAATATTTTTGCTTAGGTGATATATAAAATCTCTAAAAATAAGAGAAGAAAAAAGGTTGCATTTCCTGTGGGTGCCCACTTCAGATACATGCCCTTCATCTGAGAATTTTTCTTTGATTTCCAAGCCTTGCTCTTACTAAGCATCTACTCCTCCAACCAGAGTAGTAAGTTTAGTCTTATTAATAATCAAATGAATGACTTCACTAGTAAGTTTGAAAGAATTCTTTAAATTCTTTTTCCTTGGAACTTCTAAGCACTTCTGACTTAGGTGGTTGTATAAGCAATTCAGTAACTTCATCAGATTGAGTGAGTAGAGAAGCAGCACAGGTCAAAATTACCTACACCAGCATATTTGCCAGTGAATAAACTCTAGGATACAAGGCAAGCATTTCTGAGCCTCCAACTCTCCTCTGTTTGATGATGCTTTACATTGTGTGTACAGAACTTTATAACTGATTTGTAAAAAAACTTATTGGGGTATAGTTGCTTCACAGTGTTGTGCTACTTTCTACTGTACAGCAAAGTGAATCAGCCATATGTATACACATATCCTCTCCCTTCTGGATTCCATCTAGGTCACCACAGAGTATTGAGCAGAGTTCCCATGCTATACAGCAGGCTCTCACTAGTTATCTATTCCATACATAGCAGTGTATACATGTCAATCTCAATCTCCCAATTCATCTCACGCCCCCTTCTCCCCCTTGGTTTCCATACGTTTGTTCTCTACATCTGTGTCTCTGTTTCTGCTTTGCAAGAAAGCAGGAATAGAGAAAGGTTCATCTGCACCACTTTTCTAGATTTCACATATATGCATTAATATATGATATTTGTTTTTCTCTTTATGACTTACTTCACTCTGTATGAGAGTCTCTAGGCCCATCCATGTCTCTACAAATGACCCAATTTTGCTCCTTTTAATGGCTGAGTAATATTCCACTGTGTATATGTACCACATCTTCTTTATCCATTCCTCTGTTGATGGACATTTAGGTTGCTTCCATATCCTGGCTTTTGTAAATAGTGCTGCAGTGAACACTGGGGTGCATGAGTCTTTTTGAATTATGGTTTTCTCAGGGTATATGCCCAGTAGTGGGGTTGCTGGGTCATATTGTAGTTCTATTTTTATAGTTTTTTAAGGAAACTCCATACTGTTCTCCAGAGTGGCTGTATCAATTTACATTTCCACCAACAGTGCAAGAGGGTTCCCTTTTTTCCACACCTTCTCCAGCATTTACTGTTTGTAGACTTTTTGATGATGGCCCTTCTGACTGGTGTAAGGAGATACCTCATAGTAGTTTTGATTTGCATTTCTCTAATAATTAGTGGTGTTGAGCATCTTTTCATGTGCCTCTTGGCCATCTGTATGTCTTCCTTGGAGAAATGTCTATTTAGGTATTCTGTCAATTTTTCGATTGGGTTGTTTATTTGGTATTGAGCTGCATGATCTGTTTGTATATTTTGGAGATTAATCCCTTGTCAGTTGCTTTGTTTGCAAATATTTTCTCCCATTCTGAGGGTTGTCTTTTCATCTTGTCTATGGTTTCCTTTGCTGTGCGAAAGCTTTTAAGTTTAATTAGGTCCCATTTGTTTATTTTTCTTTTTATTTTCATTACTCTGGGAGGTGGGTCAAAAAAGATCTTGCTGTGATTTATGTCAAAGAGTGTTCTTCCTATGTTTTCCTCTAAGAGTTTTATACTGTCCGGTCTTAAATTTAGGTCTTTAATCCACTTTGAGTTTATTTTCATGTATGGAGTTAGGGAGTGTTCTAATTTCATTCTTTTACATGTAGCTGTTCAGTTTTCCCAGCACCACTTATTGAAGAGACTGTCTTTTCTCCATTGTATATTCTTGCCTCCTTTGTCATAGATTAGGTGACCATATGTGTGTGGGTTTATCTCTGGGCTTTTATCTTGTTCCATTGAACTATATTTCCATTTTTGTGCCAGTACCATACTGTCTTGACTACTGCAGCTTTGTAGTATAGTCTGAAGTCAGGGAGCCTGATTCCTCCAGCTCTATTTTTCTTTCTCAAGATTGCTTTGGCTATTCAGGGTCTTTTGTGTTTCCATACAAATTAAAACATTTTTCTTCTTCTAATTCTGTGAAAAATGTCATGGTAATTTGATAGGGATTGCACTGAATCTGTAGATTACTTTGGGTAGTATAGTCATTTTCAAAATATTGATTCTTCCAATCCAAGAACATGGTATAGCTCTCCATCTGTTGTGTCATCTTTGATTTCTTTCATCAGTTTCTTATAGTTTTCTCAGTACAGGTCTTTTGCCTCCTTAGGTAGGTTTATTCCTAGGTATTTTATTCTTTTTGTTGCAATGGTAAATGGGATTGTTTCCTTAGTTTCTCTTTCTGATCTTTCATTGTTAGTGTATAGGAATGCAAGAGATTTCTGTGCATTAATTTAGTATCCTGAAACCTTACCAAATTCATTGATTAACTCTAGTAGTTTTCTGGTGGCATCTTTAGGATTTTCTATGTATAGTATCATGTCATCTGCAAACAGTGACAGTTTTACTTCTTTTCCAATTTAGATCCCTTTTATTTCTTCTTCTTCTCTAACTGCCATGGCTAGGACTTCCAAAACTATGTTGAATAATAGCGGGAGAGTGGACATCCTTGTCTTGTTCCTGATCTTAGAGGAAATGCTTTCAGTTTTTCACCATTGAGAATGATGTTTGCTGTGGGTTTGTCGTATATGGCCTTTATTATGTTGAGGTAGGTTCCCTCTATGCCCACTTTCTGGAGAGTTTTTATCATAAATGGGTGTTGAATTTTGTCAAAAGCTTTTTCTGCATCTATTGAGATGATCATATGGGTTTTTGTTTTGTTCTGTTTTGCGGTACACGGGCCTCTCACCGTTGTGGCCTCTCCTGTTGCAGAGCACAGGCTCCGGACGCACAGGCTCAGCAGCCATGGCTCACGGGCCCAGCCGCTCCGCGGCATGTGGGATCTTTCCGGACCAGGACACAAACCCGTGTCCCCAGCATCAGCAGGCGGACTCTCAAACACAGCACCACCAGGGAAGCCCGATCATATGGTTTTTAAAAGATAAGTTCTATCATTGTTTTTGACACTTTCTTGATTTTGCCAGCAGCTATGAGGTACACTATGGGGGGAAAATCACATGTGGCCCCAACCAACTCACCAAGAAGCACTCTTTACTCCCTAGGCTCACTCCTAATGTAATGAAATATTTTGTGGTAGCAAAAAGGGTCAGTTGTAATCTTCAGATTGTGTGAATCTGACTTGAAAGAAGTTTAGGTAAGTAGAAAAAAAATACCTCGTAATTTTTCAGTTCACAACTCAGTAAGTGGAAAATTAGGACACAGAAGAGGGGATTTTCCTACAATCCCTCATCTACTCTGCATTCTTTTAGGAATAATTTTAGGTAAAATTATAAATTAGAAGAGCTTCAGCTCTAGTTCTCTTTTTGTTGCTCTTTTGCTTGATTTCATTGGAGCTCTTCTTTAATTCATATATGTAGAACACTACTGGGGCCCCACAAACCTTCTCTTAGAAACTAAGTCACTCACTATGCTGGTTGTGATTGATAGCTTTATGGCTTTAAAGCCCTGATATTAACCATCCCCAAAGAAAGAATGTGAAGGGTGGGTCTAAATGAAAAGGAATGTGTTCCTAACATATTACCGCACTTTTGAACAGCCTCCCAAACTCATACCACATAAATAACAACATTCATAAGGATAATCCACCATAATCCTACTGTATACTTCTTTTTCCACTTCTAATACATTACCAAATCATTCTTTAAGCCCAACTCAAAATTTGGGTCTCCTAATAAACCTTTTATAATTAATCTCAGAGCATTTCCCATCCCTGTGAAGGCTATTATTTCTAGCACTCCATAATCCTTCCACATATATAATTTTCTCTGCCTGGGCTGTAGACAGGGCAAAGAGGTGAATGGATAGTCCTGATGCTGGCTTCACAATTATATGAAATGGTGTAATCTGTGTAAATGTCAGTTTGTTTAGTTCTTGGTTCATACTGTCTTTCTGCTGCTATTGCCCCTAAATAACAAAGATGCCTAACTTTGTGAATTTCAGAGTCCAATTAAATGAAAGAGCTGTTTGGGTGTTGTTAGTAAATATTCGCTAACACTGATGACAATGAGAGCTATGTTAATAAGATAACACACTTCAATTTCCAAGAGGGGGAAAAAGACACTCTTAGTTTTTCAAGCATCTGCTTAAAAATAGCATAGCAAATGACCTATCACCACTGTGCTGAAAACTCACAGATGGAACATTTTTGTTGGTATATCATATGTGACTATGATCTGTGTACAAAGATCTTTGAGCACCACACACTTTGAACTCTGTTTTTCTGTTGCTGTGGAACATTTTCGTTTATTTGTCCTCTAGCCCATTTCTGTAGCATTGGAGAATAGACAGTGTAGCTATATGAACAGAATTGGGGGTAGCCTGTGTCAGCGGAGGAGAAGGAAGCTGATGCAGTTGTCAGTCTGGAATTGTGCCTGATATTCACACTCAAATTCTAACTGAGCTAACTGACCACAAATCAGACAAAAGCTTACAGCATAAAAAGACCTGAAATGGTTGAGAAACATAAAAGAAAAGCCGGATTATTATTATTTTTTATATTTAAATATCTATAAATTATCGCCCAAATTATTTTTTCATTTTAGTGTAATGAGTGGCTTTCCCCTCTATTTCTTACAGTTTTAAGAATTTGTAATGAGCCAATATTTATGAAAATTAACAAAATACCATTTTCTCAGTTAAGAAACACTAAAATTTTATACTCAGGGCATTCAAAAGGATAAAGGAAAAGTGCAAAATAATTTTTAAATGCACAAAACACTGCTGGGTTTAACAATAATCATAGAGCTAACGAAGTAGTTAACTGGCTCTCCATAAAAATACATTTATTTATATAAAGAATGCATAGCCCATGATTTACAAATAATAAAATATAAATATTCTTTATTGTAATTCTATTTAATCAATTGATTCTCACAGAATCAATTATTAATTGACTTTTGCCTAATTTTTGTTTCTATCACCAACTTCTGGTTGCAATTGATAGATGAGTGTAGTTAGATATGAATACTGATTGATATTTTCATTTAAGTAAATGGGTAAAAGGAAAATGAAATATCAAAAACATGTTGAAACTTCACTCATTCATCAATGACATGAATGACTTCTCTCCTAAGCAGAATAATAATTTTTGATGACTAGAAGAATATTCACGTTTTTGTGCTATTCACAATGTAAAAGGTACAGAAATGATATAATTTTAATTTGCATTTTTCACATTTTTTCCATCGCTCTTCCATTGCACAATCTACAAAACAATAAATGGATAGCCCTGATGTGTGGTATTTGCCAATTTCTGTGGAGTAAATAACTCCACCATGGCTGGCAAGTAAATATAATTTTATTTCAATATAATATTTATGGGAATAACTCAAAGTACAAAATAAACGCAAAAGCAAAACAGCTCATGATAACCATCAAAACAGTGTAAAACAGTATTGTTAGAATTTCACTGTTTTGATGATTATGGTGACATTTTTAAGATTATTTAAAAATCAAAATGGAGTAACTATGATTCAGGCATCCAAAATGGAGTCGGGTTACCATTGTAGATGTGGTTTCAGACACATTCCTGCATCACTGAGAACTTGAATTTTCTCTAAACTGTATCAAACTGAAGGACACCACCAACCATTTTCACAACAATATCTGCTAGCAGCTGCTAGCTGCAACCTTGTAGTTTCAAAGTCCCACCTCCACCTTTGCAACTATGTAATCATTTCAGACCCCAAACAAATCCTTGCTTAACAAGCACCCTTAGTTCTTGCCAGCTCCAGTCCTAATTATTGACAAACAACTTATGGAACCTTGTAGTTTTTTTGCCGTTGTAAGCCTTCCCCATTTTGTAGTCCTAGCAAACACAATTCAAGTGCTTCTTAAATCTGTTGTCTCCCAGGCTGCAGTCTTAACAAACCCCAAATAAATTCCTCTTTATTTCAATCAGGTCTCCGTTTCTGAAAATTTGGTTACCGTTACAAGCAATATTTTCACCCATATGTCCTCAAAACCTTGGACAAATGAATGCAGCTTATATAATACTCTGACATATACTCCTTTACACATGCATAGTTCTATTATTCAAGAATTCTAAGGTAATTGATTTTGCTACTCTATACAAAACACAAATTTGAAAATTGGAGAACTAAATGATTACCAAGAATAACCACAAAAATAGTATTTAAAAAATCTTTGCATGTGGCAAATTTGTATTTAATATTTTGGCAAGCATCTTGTGGTTTTTTAAGTATTACATAGACAATATAAAGGTAGTCTTTATTAAAAGCAAGGGCATATATGATAAATTATAAATGTTTTTACTTTTTAGGCAATACTAATAAAAGCTGTACAATGAAGACTTTCTTGAATTAATGATTTTATTTTATACTTAGAAAATTAAATCACACCCACATAGATTTCTGCAAGGGTTAAATTCAAGCCTAGATTAAGAAGCAAATCAGAGAAGAAAAAGATTTCATTGAGCAGGTCCTTTGAGGCTTCCATAGAAAGGGAAAGGTGCATGGTTAAGAGTGGAGGCACTGGAAGGAAGCTGGCCAGGGTTTGAATGTGGTTCTGCCACTTATTAAAAACAGGACCCTGAGGTCTTCCCTGGTGGCGCAGTGGTTGAGAGTCCGCCTGCCAATGCAGGGGACACGGGTTCGTGCCCCAATCCCGGAAGATCCCACATGCCGCAGAGCGGCTGGGCCCGTGAGCCATGGCCACTGAGCCTGCGCGTCCGGAGCCTGTGCTCTGCAACGGGAGAGGCCACAACAGTGAGAGGCCTGCGTACCGCAAAAAAAAAAAAAAAACCAGGACCCTGAAAAAAGTCACTAACCTTCTCTGAGTTCCAGTTCCTTCATGTGAAAAATTAGGATTAAAAGTAATAGACATTAACTGTATAAATGCATGTAAAGTATAGCAGTAAACATCATTTTTTTAAATCTCACATTTCTTTTACCATTTGAAAGGAAACCCACCTTTCTTGCCAGGTTGCAATGGACTCTGTCTCTTAACTGGAAACTTTAAGAGATGCTAACTGGAACAGTAGCAATTGGTTTTTAAATACACATTCTTATTTATTACTTGTTTGCTGTCTGTGCTGCGGGCCTGAGGCAAGCACACGCCTCTACCCTATGATGCTTTTCCTGCTTACTACCCTTTTCCTTTCCTAATCCCATATTCTGAGTATATAAGTATACATTTTCAGTGCAATCGACCGCATTATCTTCTTTCTCCCTCCCTTCCTCTCCCCTCCTTCTTTCCCTCTCTGACTTTTAAGCCTCAAGTTACTATCCATTTCTTCTAGTAAATTGTCCTTGATAAATGTTATAGAAAATTTTCCAGAAATACCTGTGCCAACACTTATTTCTCTGTCCTGGTATTTACACAGAAGTCACACTCTCTTGATGTTCTGATGGTATCTAGAATTCAGGAGAATAAGTCCAAAAGACATCAAACACCTGCTGTGACTATTTCCCATAAATCCTATCCTAGAGTGCACTCATAAAAGCTCTCACGTTTCCATTAAGATGGTCTACAAGAGAGCTCTGCAAATAGCTGATGCTAATGAGATCATAGATATTTTTAAAGCCTGATGTGGTCAATCAAAGGGGAGGCAGCTGACAAGACACCCTCTTCTCTGCAGCTCCGAAGCACTTCCTGTGGGTAAGTGGGCCTGGCTGGGAGGTGCCACAATGCCCAGCCTTACACCCTCAGTCATAACAATGTCAGCAACTCTTCTTCCCTGTTCCTTTTACTCGAAAAAGAAAATGTCATTCAGAAAAAGACTAAGTGCTTCAGCTTCAGAAAAACCTAAGAGGACAAAATTCTGACTATCTGCCCTGCAATTTAAACACAAAGAGTTAGTCAGCCAATACAGCTTATTTACTTTGAACCCAACCCATGTAATATTTACTGAGTGTCTCTCATTTGAAATGGAATCTATGTGCTATTTTATTAATTAGCAGTAGATTATACTATATTTCCTAAACAGTTAGGAGATGTTTTCAGAAGTCTGAGAAGTGATGCTCGAATGAGAAAGACTGCTAATGCTGTTTTCAACAATAATTACGGGAAACAATATAATAATACAGAAGTACAGGTTCCAGAGTCACACTGACATAAAGACTAAAAGCTGGCCCCACTACATATTAGCTTTGTGATTCTGGGCAGCTACTTAAAATCAGCATCAGATGCTTCATAGGTTATGCTAATTAAGATAACATACGTAAAATGTAAGTGCAGTCCCTCGCACTGAGTGTTTAATGAAAGTTCAATAAATGGCAGCTAGTACTGCTATGACTATTATTCTGAACCCTTATGACTTTTTAGGACTAATGCCAGCAAGAGTGGAGAATATACTTTGGAAATTCTTACTTCCATAGCTGTTGTGTTGAATCTCATGATATCCTCTGAATAATGTTCCAATGCCTAGGCCAGGAGTAGCAAACAGGTAGTTAGTAAACTGAATACAACCTCAAGAAGAATTTCATTGGATTAGACAGGTTTATTGTTATTATTGTTACCATTAAGTCTAATTCCTTTTAGGGAGGTATACTCTAGATCCGCCATACCTTCATGTCATACACCTGGATGCTTTCTCACAGTTCTATGACTTGCCTGGTTCTGAAGATATTTGGATTTGCATCTCTAATCTATATCTTTTCCAGACTTTTCTCCCAGCCTACCAAAACCACAGCTATCATATGTCTCCTTTCCTCTGGAGAGTTATTCTCTGCATAGGTAGTTTTCCAAAATAACTGTTAATAAAATTTGTGTTGTCCCTCATTGGAACCATTATCATCATCATAGCTAACGCTTCTTGGGCACTTACTAAATATCAAGTACAATGTAAAGCATTTTGCCTATATCGCCCATTTAAGCCACCATTAAACTTATAATGTAGATACTATTTTTTATTGGTATTTATAGATGAGGAAACTAAACATCAGAGATACTACCTTACTTGCCCCTGAGTAGACAACCTTTGATGAGAATATAAGCAATTTGAGTATAGACATTACATTTTTAACTACTAGATAGACTACATAGGCCACCTACATGTGGAATTTTTTTTTTTTTTTTTGCGGTACGCGGGCCTCTCACTGCCATGGCCTCTCCCGTTGCGGAGCACAGGCTCCGCGCCCATGGCTCACGGGCCCAGCCGCTCCGCGGCACGTGGGATCTTCCCGGACCGGGGCACGAACCCGTGTCCCCTGCATTGGCAGGAGGACTCTCAACCACTGTGCCACCAGGGAAGCCCTGTGGATTTCAATAGACATTCCAAAGGAATCATCCCAAAGCGATTACATTAATGGTGGGAATTCCAATTATGTGGTAAAAGATATTTTAGGACAGAAAAGCCTCTTAAAGTATACTGCCTAAACGCCTGTACATTCTGTTGACAAGTAGGGTTGACCCTATCAATATTAAAACACAATTAGCACATAAATGAGACAAATGTAGATATTTAGTTTTATAAATAACATTCCATGGCTTCAAATGACTATGCATTTTAAACATATTCCAGATAAATCATTCCTTCCAATGCATCATTCTTTTGCAGCTTTCTTTAGAAATTTTAGTTAGAATATTCCTTTGTGGTAATGAGATGTTCTGGAGTGTTCACTTATACATCTCAAAGACAGCTTTGAAGATAATTTTTAAAATCGTAAATACATGAGTATTCTATTTATTTTCCAACATTTCACTGTCAACAAAACAACATACACAACTCCTTAGTCCAACCATCATTACTTAATTTTACTCAGTCCTTATGAAACTGTCTTTTTTACAGTTCTAGTGTACTATTCTTTGAGTGCATTATCTGTTTAATCAAGACAGACCAAAACGGCATCAATTAAAATAACCCACATGATTGTCTTCTTTTTGGGGGGTGGAACCTAAAAACTAAAAGCACCAGATGGAATATTCTATTGGACTTGTATATAGGTACACTAATAGTACACAAGCATAAACACTGAAAACACAAAGATGTCCTCAAATACAATAATATAAATAACTCAAGCAAAAAAGACTACCAGAGGCATATTATATTTGGAGGGAAAAAGGATTATCTGAATCTTATGCGATTTAAAATACCTTAAAATCAATCTATTTTCACATTTTTCAAATGAAAAAACATGATATAATCACGGTCAGAGCTACTTGTAACAGAACTAAAACTAGATTGAGGATCTTCTGGCTCCTCGGTTGTGGCTTTTTCAGTTACAACAAATTGAAGGAATTTGCAGTAGAGTCTCATTCTCACAAATTCACCTGATGCACTAGGGAAAGCAAAATCATAGCAAACCTAAATATTTTTCTTTTACAATAGCTCCCACACACAAGCAGCTACTTCACTGATAAATAAAGAAACAATGTTCTATATTAACACCATAGAAGAGGCAAAAATGTTATGTGGGATTTACTGTATATACACTATAACAGTGTATAGTGTTAATATTTTGCATACTTATTTTAGATTGCTCCTTTTAAAATATAAGTGAAAGTGAGAAAGTACAGCTAAAGCAGCCATCACCCCTTCTTATATCCTTTCTCTCTAGAGGAACCAATCCCCACATTGTTGTGTATCAGCCCTTCCTATGTCTATTTTTACTTCCATAAAATAGAGTGTTGTCTGTATGTTTTAATTATGTAAGTACTGTCTTATTTGCAACTTGTGTATTTCACTCAACAGTATATATATATATATATACACACACACACACACACACACACACACACACACACACACACATACGTTGTATACATATATATAAACCTAACTCTTCAGTTCAATCTGTTATCCAATATTTATTAAGTGCCTACTAGATACTAGGCATACAAAGACTGCGTTCCTACCTTTGATGAGCTTACACTCATTTCTTTAAAACTCATTTTGACGGCTCTGCTTAAAGGTAGAATGTAAGGACATGCAGATAAGGACAAACAGGAAGGTAGCATTCACAGTGAAGGCAAGGTGATCTGTTGAATATGAGGTAGGAGGTGGAGGGACTTGATGAGTCTGATGAACACTCTGCTCTTTGAGATAGAAAAGAACACGACCGTGGGCACCTTAGGAGGATCTTTTGTGGCAGTAACAGGCAGCTGAGTTTGAAAACATACAGTTTCGTCATTTTCTCTAAAACTTCCTTAAAGTGTTCGGATGTTTTGAATAAAAAGGAAATAAGGAGTGAAGGATATGGGAGGAAAATGGTTGAGTCCAAGACTCCAAAAAAAAAAAAAAAAAAGCTGAAATAATGGAGCGAATGTAAAGGGTGGAGTGGAAAGATATGTAAAGACAAGACGTGGGTGTTACGTTGGGGGAAAACAGGATGAGGTAAAAAAAGTGGGTAGGGGGAGAAAGGAAGTGGAAGGAAAACAGGTTATGGTCTGAGTTTGGAACACTGAAATTTGATATTTCGGTGATAGAGCTGTACTAGTTTATAGAACTATCCTGGGTGAAGCTGTGGACGTAAGCAGCTATATGGAGTGGAGGTAAAGGACGTGAATGGAATGGAAGACTCCAGAATAGAGGTGGTCAAGGAAACATGAGGCTAATGGTTCAATGAGCCATCACATGGCTACTGACATCATGGCTTGGTGGGCAAAACTGAGATGGAAAGAAGTTAGAAAACCATTGCCAAAGGTTTTGTATGTTGGTGAAATACCGGGAGATTCAGGCAAAGAGGATGAGTATCATGAGAGACGTGGTAAAGTGTTCATGTAGAAAGAAATATTTGATATGAGCCTCGTAGCAGGTACATAACTTTAGAGTTAGAGATTGAGAGGCAGAGTAGAAGACATTTCAACCTGAAAGATGGTCTAAGTAAGGTCAGAGGAGGCAGCAATGGTTGACTATTTCTGATTTATCATACTGGATCTCTCAGATCTCTCAGATGAAATGATCTGAAAATAATTCCACTGTATCAGCCAACGGCTTTTATAGTACACTCAAGTGGGTATTTTCCAAATGGACCACTAACTCGTATCTATTTCCTCCACTCGTAATTGTGCCAACTACTTAAACTCCCACATTTCCACTAAACTAAACTTAATACTTAATGACTCAGCTGGTCCATGTCTGGTGTTCAGATAGGGACATGACCTAGTATAATAGATCTGCAACTGGTTCCAGGTCTGATCTCACAAGGCCAGGCTATTTGGTTCTTTTCCAACATAAGGAGCTGCAAAGTCAGAGTCTGGAGATGTCTTAATTTAATAGCTCATCAGAGGTGCCTTGACCTACGCTGCTTATCTTTTCCCACTTGGTGTCTGCTCTAACTTAAGATGCTATTTTGATCCTTGTTCTTAGAAGCATATTATTACAGGGTAGTAAGGAGCTTTTGAGGGTCATGTGGTCCTAAGTCCTGCTCAAAGACTTCCCTAAAATTTCTATGTTCAGTTTCTGCCTTAACACTCCTCCATTGTTTGAAAAATCACTGATCTAGGGATAGATTGCTATGTTTGTCTTTGCTATAGTAAGTTCTCAAATTAATACCACAATGCTGAGTAGACATGATCTGTCACTGTATCTCTGAGTTGTATTTATTACTTGTAGTCTATCATTTTGACATGTCTGAAAGCACCTACCACAGAGACTGTAACATAAGATACACTATATTTGTCAAAACTGAATCTAGATTTTCAATGCATTTTAACTGCTCGGTAAGGAGAATAGATATGTTTCGGTCATACTTCCACTACAAAGTTTCATGTCAAGATCTGATTTCTTTTGATTTTTTGTCTCTAATCCCACTATGAAATGTGCAGTCATTGTGAGGGAAATGACATTGGAGGAAGACTGTGACTTGGGTGCACATGGCAGCGTATTTATGCCTGTTTATTCAGAGAGAAAAGAGAGGGAAGTAAAGAAAGGAAGGAAGGAGGGAGGAAAACAGATTAAAATCTCAGCCATTGGGTAAATTAATAATATATCTCTGAATGTTAATTTCTACTTTTATAAAATGGGTACAATAATGGCTCCTAATCACACAACAACTTTAGGATATCAAATGAACCCAAGAATGTGAAAGTGTAAATTAGAAAACTCTTGTCCCTATATAAGACATACACTACCTGTTTTCATGTGAAATTTAGAATACCTATCATTTTGCCTTTTGATATTTCCACTTCCTAAATGCTATATATTTATCTGTAGAAACACTCTGTTTCAGGAAAAATGTGTTCCTTTCATCATACAGCTTCTCATTACTCGTGTGAAGCGCCAGGAACCTTGAGAGGGCAGAAAAAAAAAATCATTCCAGCTTCTCTGTAGCTCTCCTTTTGACAGCACTCAAGTACAGGCTGATTGGCTATAGAGCCACAGGGATTTGATGAAACAAAGTGTTCCACAGCAATACAGAATCCAGCTACTTCTATCTCAAGGGAAGTATAAGATATGACCTTGGTTCATTGCTGGTAAGTATGCTAGTTGCCTAGCAAAACTCAAAAGTCCAAGGTAAAAGCCATATGCCTTTACTGATTTAATATCATAATGTGATGTGCTGCAAGTTGAATAGCTTATAGAAAGCTTAGAATAGATGGAATTTTCTACTACCATAGCTGCTGTCTTGTACCACACAGTTTTATCAATTCCTATATTTGTAATGATAACAAAATGTTATGTTATACAATATGTTAATGCTTATAAAGCACTGAGTGCATCTGACATTTTAAACTTGAAAGATGAGCTCATGATGAGTGAGATTTAAATAACTGTATCTTAAAAGATCTCAGTGCGAAGCTAAATTTGGTTTCCTAATACTATACAAATTTGATAGTCATCAAAAATCCTTTTTTACTCTAAGGTAACTACTTTTTTTCTTGAAAGTAGAAAAATATATTAAAGAAATAAGATTCATCAATAACAATATTTCTAAAAATGTATGTTCATAGATTCATATGCAGATAAGATCACTGTACTTTAGCTGAAAAAATAAATAAAACATTTTATAAAAATTTGTGCATCAATTTGGGGCTAGCAAATAATCTGAAATACATTTCTAGAAACAAGAAATCTTTTAAACTATTTCTTTTACATTGGTTAACATGTTCAGATCTTTTATACAGCAAATATTTGAGGGAGAATTTTTGTTTTTTGATTTTTGGGGTTTTTTTCTCTCACTTTTTCTTTTTTTCCTTCTCCATAATGTGAATATGGTGAACTAAGCAGACTATTAAATCAAAAAGGCACTTTTTATTAAATCAATCATTTAATTATCTTTAAAAATCATGAAAAATCTTCACCAGATTTCATTTAATACAAAGTTAAATCAGCAATTTCATAAACTAACCATTGCCAACTACCACTGATAATAAATGATGAGTTGAAAATTTCAATAAATTCTTGGGCATCACAAAATATTTCTATTTTCTTCAACAGGAAAAATAACATCTGTTGGACATAACTCATAAAAACCCTTTACTAGTTAGCTGAAGTATTGCATGATTTAGCTGATCATGCCATTTGCTTACATAAACACAATCAGAACTACAGTTATCATTTTAGTTTAAATTTAAAATTGCTTTGTTGTGGGATATATAAATATTAACTGAAAAAAATTAATAAATATGAAAATTAATCTATCATTCTAATACTTCAACAAATCAAATCGTTTTCAGTTTTTAAAGCACCTTACCATTCTTTGACATTATGATACAGAGACTTTCCCTGACAGTGTAGGTAAAATTTTGTGTTCTGCTTTTCTTAACATTATCTCCTGTCTTCATACCTATCATGTAAATTAATTAATTGTATAAGCTACCATAACTTAATGCATCATTTCCCCACTCTTAGACATGTTACCTTCCTCTTCCTTGCCCCAGGTCCCATTTTTTGTTATTTCCCTCAAGAACCAACATTTTCAGTTATGCACTTTTCCCCATGTTTTTGATGTTTCCCCCTTCAGATAAATTCTCTGAAGTACAGACTTATAGATATGAATATCATTATGGCTCTTATATTTCCAAAGTGCTAAACAGACACTTCTATAAATTTCATTGCCATCAAAAGCAATATGGATGTATGCAAAATTTGTACTGCGACCTTCACCAGCACTTAGGTATCAGTATTTTCTGTTGAAGGGAGGAACACTAATTTCAAGGAGATGAAATTTCCATGATTTCATACTAATGAAATCTCATTAGTATTATTTTAATCTGTGTTGTTATTACTACTGGTGTTAAATGCTTCAAAATATTTGCTAATCATATTTCCTATCATGTAGATTATGTTTGGGGTTGTGTATCTTAATTTATATAAAAATTTATGTGTTTTTTTATTCGCTATTCAGACAGTAATGCTTTACCATATTAACTGCAAATATTTTTTTTCCAATATAGATTATTTTACTTTGGGATTTTTGGGGATCAGGTATGTTTAATATTTTTATATAAATATGTTAAGTATTTTGCAATGTAACTTTTTTATGTTACTTCAACACTCAGATAACAATCCTACCAAATATGAAACTTCCCCTGTGATTTGATTTTTAAAAATATTTGTCTACTTAATCCATCTGAAATGTATTTTGGCAATGTTGTGAGATGTGTTATCTAAATTTTTCTTTTTCAAACTCTAATACCAAAACCATTTACTAAATACTCCTTTTCCCATTGTTTTATAATGCCCTATTCATATACATTTATGTGTGTATATAATTCTTATCATACTATGTTGAGATTTTCTCTATTTTCCTAGATCTAACATGGTACCGAAAATGTTAAACTATATAATTTTTTACTATTATTTGATACCTGGAGTGGCTTTTCAACATTTATGGCTTCTTTTAAAAGATATCCCCTTATTCTCATTAGCTTATTTTTCCAAATGGATTTTTATTATTCCATCACCTTCTAAGAAAATCCAGTTGAGGGTTTTATTGAGATTATCCTTTTATATTCATAAATTAATGTGGAAAGCTTTAACAGATTTACCTTTATAAACGTTTACCAGAAACATAACCTGTCTCTTCATTAATTCCAGTATTCTTTTCTAACTCACAATAAATCACATTTTAAAGATATGTCCAATATTACATAACTAAAGGGCAGAGTGAGATAATGGAAAAGGTGAAGGCTATGGGGTGGAACACATAAATATATGGACATATATATACGTGTGTGTGTGTGTGTACATGTATGTCTAGGCTTTAATCCTGTGTGATCTTGGGCAAGATGTTTAGCCTCTTTGATTCTCAGTCATCTCCTTTGTAAACTGAAAGTAATGGTACTTCAGGATTGCTATAAAGAATAGGAATAATGTATATAAAACTACTGAATCACAGCATGTACCCAGTAAATGTTAGCTATGAGAATAATTTTTAATATAACACGTGCTTAGTACCTGACATTTTATAAAGTTCCTTCATATGTATTATCTCACTCGCTCTTTGATCTTCACAGAACCCTGTCAGATGATGATGTTGTTGCTATTATCACTGTTAATATTAAGGCCAAATAGGTAAACATATATCTTCTTTTGAATCAAAACACAAGCTCATTTCACATCATAATGATATATATAAATGTATTTGAAGATCACCTACATCACACAGTAACCTTGTCCCTGAATATTTGATGATTTTTTCCTGTTATAATAAGTGTAGTTGCCCTTTCATTATATTTTCTATTAATTTTGCTTGCTTAAAGGAATGCTGTCGATTTTGTATGTTTGTTTCATGTTCAATAGTTTTACTGAGTTCCTTATTACCTCTTAAAAATATGGTTAATTCTCTTGGTTTTCTGCATTGGCACATTTCCAAAATAAATTTTATGTTATGGAATCACATATTAATAAAATCAGCTACTTAACTGAAAAATAAACTAAGACTAGTTATCTATCATGATATCATGATATATTAAAATCTTCCTGTTGTAAATATAAATTCAAGATTATTTAGCTATTAATAGTCAGTTTCCTTTAGCCTGTAGATTGTACTTCCTTACAAAATCTTCCTGTCAGTCCTTCAAACCTCACCTTGTCTGACAGGAAGGAGTGATGTTACAGTGTGGCAGAAAAAGGAAAAAGAGAAAGCATACACCTTTTTTTTCTTTGTGGGCTTTAAATATTATTCTTAAGGATAAGAGAATAAAGGGATGAGTGGAAAAGAGGTATAAACTGCGCTCGCACACTTGGGAGAGTTTTGCTGCTTTTTCATTTCTTAACGCATGGTTGGCTATGCTCTTTCCCACTGAACCTAGAACTTCCACTGCCAAATACACACTCCCCACTTTTTTTTTTCCTCCTAGAATATCATTTCAGCTATGGGAGGATACCTATTTTTGTGCCTGGACTTGTCCTTCCCCATCTACTGTTGGAGTAGGGTGCTTCCTTTGAAAAGTAGTAATAATAAAATGTCATTTTTTCCATCGAATCAGTTGGTTAACACTATCAAATAATCCACTCCCAAAAGCATTCTAAATAAAGGAACCCACTGATGCCTCAGAAATATTTCATTTTTACTTAATCATGTTTTGTTTTTAGCTCAACTGTAAAAACAAAAACAAACTAGTAATAAAAGTTTAAAAATGACCAAGATGATACAATTATTTTCACTGTAGAAGCAGACAATCAGTTTCAGGTATAGTTTCCATACTCACGGGGAAAATGATTAGAAGTGGATGGATTGACACTGTCCCCACTGTCAGCACTTTCACTGCTGGAAACTTCATCATCTGATTCCCGCACAGAGGAGCAGGGGGAGGAGCCGTCAACTTCTTCAAACTTCCTCTTTAAAATTCCACTCATCGCTGCAGCGCTGTCACATGTACCTGTAGCAGGAACGGGAGCAATGAAGCATTGAAATATCTGACCGCTGGATGTGCAGCCAAGGTCTCCGGAGTCATTTTTATGTGGCTTTTTATACATGAGCTGAGCTTTCCCTTGAAAGGATCACTAAGCAGTTTTTAAAACAACATTTTCAAATTAACAAAAATTAAATTAAATATGAGCATTTGACCATTTGCTTACCAAAATGTATCAACTTTTTTAGACATAGTTCATTTTAATGCAATACCTTTATTCCTTTTTGTTGGCAAATTGAGAAAATCCACCCAAGTCCATAAAATTCTGTATCGAAAATAAACGCCAATGTTCCCCAAAGTCCTAAATGATTGCTGGAAGGAACACATGTAAATATGCAAAAACTTCGTACTCAAGTTTTAAAATGTAAGAAACCTAATTAGCTGAGCACTATATGAAATCAGATCTAAATTTTAGGTAGTTTTCATTGAAATATTACAATAAGGTGAAGTATGTCCCTATGACACCTGGTTGCTGAAGCTGTTGCTACTGTTTCGGAAACCTCCTAAGGCTAGTTAGTTGGGACGTGGCACTAGTTGGGTGGGAAGAGTGAGGTGTGGGGAGTGGGTACGGTTTCTCCTAAATCCTTTCTCTAGGATGAATGGGTTTTCCCCTTTCCTTGAGCTGCCCTTTCTCTACCTTCCCCATTTACCTCGACATATACATAGTCAGCTGAAGGGCATAAACTTTCCTTGCAGTGTAAGAATATTTTCAGGAATAACTTATATATAAATTAGCTTAGATATATGTGATGGTCTTACATTGTTAAATTAATTTAACTTAGCTGAAAGTATTGCTAAATTGATTCCATGCATTCTATCTTCCATCTCATTATGTCAGCTGATTTTAACTCTCTTTTGAGTTCTTAGTTACATTATCTAGGCACTGCCCTCAGGAATCTCTGTAATAACCCCTTCTCTGTGCAGATCACAGAGCAGGCAGCCTGACCAGATCCCCTTAGCTGGGCGAGTTTTCCAAATTTTAATTCAGTAGTTTTCAAGGTCGGCTACTGGGATTAGCAGCATAAGCATCACCTGGGAGGGAAAGGCAAATTCTCTTTTTTTTTTTTTTTTGCGGTACGCCGGCCTCTCACTGCTGTGGCCTCTCCCGTTGCGGAGCACAGGCTCCGGACATGCAGGCTCAGCGGCCATGGCTCACGGGCCCAGCCGCTCCACGGCATGTGGGATCTTCCCAGACCGGGGCACAAACCCGTGTCTCCTGCAACGACAGGCGGACTCTCAATGACTGCGCCACCAGGGAAGCCCCTAAATGCAAATTCTCAAGCCTCATTCCAGATCTACTGAATCAGAAACTTCCAGAGGGTAGGGCCTAGGATTCTGCTTTATGAAGCCCTCCAGGTGATTCTGATACATCCTCAAATTGGAGGGCCATTTGTCTAATTTCTAGTCTGTTCTCCAGTAGCTCCTTCCTTGGACTTTTCCTTCCTTGTACTTTTCCTTCCTTGGATGTGTCCACACACCAGCCCTAGAGAGTTATATAACCCAGCACTCAATTCCTAGTCAAAATATTCTTGGTCCGTCACTGGTGTGAATTCTATAAGTACAGTATTAGATGTCTCTTAAGTATCATTAATTTCAACTTACTCTACTCATCTATTCACGTGTTTAGTAACTGGTATGCATATGCTTGCCACCTTGTGTGGAGTAGGGGATACAAAAAGGAGTAGAATGTGTTACCTGCTCCCAAGGAGCAAGCATCCACTATGCTGGGCTGCATAGAATTGAGAATATCCTGCAAATTCATGTTCTACTGCCTTGTTTTACTAATTTATGCCTTTTTTCACGACTTATATTAACAATAGAGATAACTGATAGCAATAAGAAGATACTACACTGTCTATTGTTTTGAGAATAAAATCTCTACTCTGACTGATTTTACCACTATTCAGATTAGCTTATTATTTTCTCCATCTTAAAGAGTGTGAAATGCATAAGATGTTCATGCATATCTGAGAGGGTGGAGAGAAAAACAGATATTTTAAGTAAAGTTCCTGAAAGAAAAGTAGGACAGGATATAAATTTTAAAATTGTTCACTTCAAACAAGATGCAAAGTAATTCATGAGGGAGAGACACCAAGACAAAATAATACAAAAAGGAAATCCATGTTTAAAAAGTACATTTTTATAATAAGATATTGCAATGGGAACAGTTAAAAGCCATGTCCTTAAGCTCTACTTTCCCATCTGATCTCCCCCAGCTTCCTTAAGAAAGGCAGATTTCTCAAGGATACCCAACAGGCCCAAAGGAAACTATATTCAAACATGGCAAAATGTGGTACGTGGTACTCTTCTCTTCCTTTCTCACCTCCTCAAGCACGAGAGGGGAAATTTTTGGAGGAATGATGAGGGAATTCAAAAGTCTCTTTTCCCTTTGTTATTACATTTGTACTGGCAAGACTTGAAGCAATGGAGTTGAAGGTTGGCTGTAATTTTTGTCTACGTCTTTGAGACTGAAAGAGCCTGAGCTATTCCCAGGTCAAAGGGACAAAGGAACTGACTGTTTAAGGTGTGATTAGTATCTATGCTGGAAATTAAACATTCAAATAATTACAAGTGGGCATAACTTTAACTTATACCCATGAAACTGGTTAAGTGCTAAACTGCTTGTGTAGCAACCAAGCGTAACACCTGTCTAGTTTCACAGCCTTTAAAAAACACTGTGAGCATAACAAGATGTCATAACGAATTATGAGGGCCAAATGACCTATTGCTTACAAGTATATAAACCTTGATCAAGACCTAACAGTGGAATGGTAACGGAAGCTCGTGGTTTTCGCCTTCAGCATCTATACTAGCTAACTAGGAAAGAAAAGAATACGAGAATTTAGGAAAAATAAAAGAAAAGAAAAGAAAGAAAAACAAAGAGATCCTTAAACAAATACTAAAAAAAAAAAAAGAATTTAGGGAAAAGACCCTGTTAATAAAGGAGTTGTATATACTTGGTTTGCTTGTACCCTGTATTGGTTCTCTCAGAATTTGAGGACGACAATAGGTGGCTAGCTAGGTATAGATGCAAGTGAGCAGAATCAATGCTTGTCCTGTGGCTGCCATAGCTCCTTAAATAGTCATTTAATAATATATTTTTGTTCCCAAAGACGAGGCATAATTAAACTTGGTAGGTATGAAGCCAGTGAAAAAGTGGTCAACATTTCAAGCTGGCAAACAGCATCAAAGCTCAAAGAACAGAAGATAAACCTGAACAGGCATTAATTTACTCTAAATATGATAAGCTGAGAATCTAAGTCTCGTTATCAGCCATTTAAATACAGCTACCATTTTCCAATTCAAGAAACACATGTTAGTCAAGGGTATCACCATTTCTCATTTGGACTAGGACAGCCACATCCTAATTATTCTCTCCCATCCACTACTGTTTGCTTTCAATGGGTTTTCCGGGTTGGAGGAACAATGATAAATTTAAATTGTAAATGTGATCATGTTCAGCAGCTTAAAACTCTTAAGTGGCTTTGGATTACCTTAGGATAAAGTTCAAAATCCTCAAAATGGCTTATAAAGTCCTTAACAATATACTCTGGCTAACTCTGGCTAACTTCATCTTCTTTTTGAGCCATTGGCCTTTTTGCCAATATTTCAGCGCTAATAATAACTCAGTTTCTCTAACCTGCTTTTTCTCTCTGGACTCTAAGCCTTTTGATGTATGCATGATTCTTTCCGATCTACTTTTTGATTTCTTTTCCCACAGCACTTATCACCTCCTAAATCCATATTATTTATTTATGTATTTTTAGGTTTATTAATTATTATTTTTTGTGGTACGCGGGCCTCTCACTGCTGGAAGATACCAGGGCAGGGATCTCTGTACTGATGTTCCAAGGGTCTAGAACAATGCTTTATATCTAATAGAGGCTCAATAAATATTTGTTTGATGAATGAATGAAACTCTTCTATTTCCATACTTTAATTATTTTGTCAGTGTCTATTTTCTCTGATAGACTAAAAGCTCCATAAGCAGAATCATGTACATCTCATTCACCACTCTATCTCTCCTATCAAAATATCTGGCATATTTGATTAGATGAGAATTAAAATGAGATGAAATTGACCTCAAAGCGTCATATAATTTTTTTTTTTTTTTTTTTGCTTGCAAGCAACCCAAAAGCCAATTCTAGCTAACTTAAGCACAAAGACATCTGTTGGAAAAATACTGAACTAGTTCATGCAATCTAAGATAGAGCTGAAATGAAAAATTGAGGAACTGCAGGAATAAGGACAGCTTCTGGGATTATGGTTGTAGAAATTCCATGATCCTTTTTTTTAGAGCACCACAGTTACCAGGTTTAAGCCCAACAACTTCTATGTCTCACAGTTCAAGTTTAATGCTCCAAAGCATGAGCAACCTTTTAGCCCATTTTGGGTCAGGTGTCAGCCCTGCGACCATTCGACTACGTGGCCAGTAGACAAGGAGCCAGCCGATTTGCTATCACCTCAGAGAACCTCACTCAGAGGCTTCAATAAGTTCAATTGCATTTCAAAGCCAATATTCTTTCCTTGTCTAACACTGATTTATCTAATTTTTTCACTTATTAATATAGTCCATTGTTGGGGAAGCTAGTAAAGTAGTCTTGTTCAGGCTTCAGAGGTGGCACCAGGCCTCTCTGACTGGATAATGATGCTGAAGCTGACTGCATGCCTAACTGCTGAGCTACACCCAGGCCAGAATCAATAATAAACCCCTAGATAAGATAGAGCGTAAGTCATGGGACTTCTTTCACCTTGAGGGTCTGGCCAGCCCCTGGGGATCAAGAACATTCCAAAACTTATGAGTTAAGACCAAGGCATTTATGACAACAACCAGAGCTGCAAACTTGCAACTAGGCTGATAGTTAGCAGCCTGCGGCCTGGTGCTAAAAGCTGGGCTCCTTCGAGTGGCAAACTGAAGTCTCACCCGAGGGGTGAACGCACGGCCCGGGACCTTCTCAACTGGGACTCCAGATTGCTGTTCAAGGGACTTCCCAGCGCTGCTTGGACCTGGATGTAGGTGCTTCCCCAATTCGGTGATGTGTATACCTCTGCCTTTACTATTCTTTCCTTAATTAGTATACTGTTATTTGTTAATTCAATAAACTCTCTCTAAATTCTTGTTTAACTGAGTGTAGAGAGGTTATTTTGCGAGGGAATCCTACAAACCTTGAAACTGAAAGTAAGGCTTTCGGCAAAACATCCATGAATTCAACACTTGGCCGGCTTCTCAGTTTGGGATTCCTCTTTCCCTACACCTAAGTGCCCTTTCTATTGCCAAATTCATTTAAGAACTACTTTATTTTATTATTTATTTATTTATTTATTTTGCGGTACGCGGGCCTCTCACTGCTGTGGCCTCTCCCGTTGCGGAGAACAGGCTCCGGACGGCGCAGGCTCAGCGGTCATGGCTCACGGGCCCAGCCACTCCGCGGCATGTGGGATCTTCCCGGACCGGGGCACGAATCCGTGTCCCCTGCATCGGCAGGCGGACTCTCAACCACTGCGCCACCAGGGAAGCCCTGAATTAATTTTAAAACTCTAATAAACATCTTGTAATCTTGGATACCTGTTATTCTTAATTATCATATACTATTTATTTCATATTTGTGTTAGATGTAAGAAGTCTCTGGACACATTTAAAGAAAGAGTAGTAGAAAAGTATAAATGTTTCCATTTCTCCTCAAAAAGATACTGATCAACCACACTAGATTTTCTATGGTTATAAGTAAATACAATTATTTTATTTAATATATTTCTGGAAAAAGTGTTGGAAACCAGAAGGCTGCAGGGTGAAGATAAGTAAGACACTGGATAAAAATGTACATTTTAATGCCTCTGGAAGAACTACTGAAGCTAAACTTTGAGTATTTGTTAGAATCTGGTTTATATCCCTCTCTTTTGACTGCCTAAAAATTTCATAGCTTTCCCAGGTAACCCATTGAGTTCTTACTATCCCATTTATATTCATCTAATGTTTAATCCTTCTTTCTTCATACATTCTGTCCCTATTTCCCAATGTTTTGCTCTGCATTATAGGGAAATGACCACAGGAAAAATGCCTTAAGAGCATCATCAATCTCCTAGTTCTGAAGAGCAAGTTGTCTGATTTGGAGAAGAATCGTTTTAGGGTTGCCAGATTTAGCAAATTAAAATATTTAGCAAATTAAAACAGGACACCCAGTTAAATTTGAATTTTAGATAAAAAAATAAATAGCATTTGAGATATCACTTTACTTATTATTTGTTGCTTATCTGAAATTTAAATTTAACTGGGCAGCCTGCATCTCTTCTAACAACCCTAACTGGTGCTCTTGGTGAGAAAGTAGAATGACTATAAAATCAACAAAACATCTACATAAAAAAATGCCACCTACCAACTGGAAATACCATACGTGAATATTCCTGTCCTTTACCAATCAGACAAAACCCAGTACATAACATATGTAAAGTTATTAGGGCAAATCAAGAGTTTATCAAACAATTGAAAAAAAGGTGAGGGGGTGGGAGACGGTTAATAGGCTTAGGGCAGGCATGGCCTATCACTGACACAGGAAAAAATGAATTTAAAAGGAAGTAATTCTGGCATGGCAAGAATTTCCTTCTATGGTAATGAGGAGGTCTTTTTTGGTGAGATGCTGTTTCTTCCCTGGCCTGATAAAAGAAAGGGTGGTGAGCTGTGAGTTCCTGGTTCATTTGACCTGGCAGGTCCTTAATTCCAATGGAGGCTGCTTAAACTGGGAGCTTTACATGGTCCTCTCTCAGGAACAAGGCGGGTGTCTAGAGGCCCTCTGTTCACTTTTACCTGGGAGTCTGCGTATATCCTTTGCATTGCTTGCTTGCTAGTTTTGTAGTTGATCAAAATGAGAGCAACCTTTAACTGCAAAGGTCATTAACAAACACCCTTCTGCCTTGGTGATATGGCATACATCAAAGGAGCATGTTAACTGCATTATAACCTGACATGAAGGACGTTTCTTCATGATTTGTCAAAGAACAAAATCATTTATTTTACATCTTCATCAAATTCTTCCAGCAAGCACAAAAAGCTAAGAAACCATGACTGTTCTCTCCCAACGACTTTGATAAGCTCAGGCTGTTCGCCTTGAACAGGAAACACCAGTGTCAGGATTAAGTTGCATAGAAAAAGAAGCTTATTGTTCTTTACTTTCATGCAGAATGGAAAACAATTTTGATGTTTCTTCTGGTTGCTTCACCAAATTCAAATGATGAGATGAGAAGTACTGCAAACAAGTTGATGAAAATACTGGTGTGTGGCTCATCTGTGATAGCAGGTGGGAGAAGTTGAGTTGGCAAAAGCAAGATTATTCACAATGTCACACTTCATCAACCAGATTGTCTACAGGGCTAGAGAGAGGATGAAGAGGACAGTTGCTCAATTGATGGTGTGTAGGTTTTATTCCAATACTCAACAAAAGAGAGCTTGGCTAAAAAAAATCATACTGTGTTATTTTTATTTTCTGGTGGGATATCATTAGTTATCCAGATGTGTTCCTAACTATCAGGATACAATTTTTTAGACGAGTTAATTTATATTCAATCCTTTTCCTCCTCAAATTTTTTACACCATGAATTTGAGTAATCTTTGTTCTGCCCTAACACTCACACAGCTACTGCCCTTACACTGTTATGTTAATCACACTGCTACTGCCCTTACACTGTTATGTTAATCAAATACTGACTATTGGCTAAAGTTTCTGCTAAATAAGATAATCATTATCTTAAGAAGTTGGCATCAGATTTCAATGCCTTGAACACTTATCACGCCACAGGTCTCAGAATGCTTATGCATTCCTCTTAAACAAACAAAAAAAAAGGGGATACCTTCTTTCACAATACTAGGGCTATTTCTGCCTTAACCCAGTTGGCAAGAAATTAACCTATCTGCCGCCAAGAAGATAGGGATTTGGCAATTAATTCACAAGATAAAATCCTGCAAGGTGTTTCCATGGGGCACCACCAATGTGAAAAATGCTACTGGTGGCTTGCCAATTCAAGAAGTACAAGTTAGCCAAATACACTTCTCTTGTCTAGGTGCCTGCTTAAGCCAAAAATGCTGGGAGCACTCTTGTCTAATGAATATTTTTGTTGGAGAAATGATTGTAGGGTTCCCCAATTATGTATGAATTCCTTGTGCCAGAGTTGCCCATGACCTTGAGTTAGAGGTCTGAGTTACTTTATGTGCTTTGGATTTCGACAGTTTTGCAGCTTGATGATTTGCAGTTCGAGAATTTGATTAAAGAAATGAGTGCTTATCCCTGAAAACAGTGCACAAATGCACGTCATTTACCCATGGATTCTCCATCAAAGGTAGGTGCCTCTAACTGTCCATACCTCTTCCCTCACTGTGTGCAAACTGCAATGGCTAAATTGATTTATGCCCTGCTGACAAAGGGATGGAAGGCTACTCTACTTACTAATGGTAAAGGGGTTCTTTATGAATGTCTGGCTGGGGAGACCCCAAGAAGCTTTCCATATTACCTGTCATTGGGATTAGGATCCATATAAGATACCCAGAACTTGGTTTTTAATGCCTCTTAACCCTAAACATTGTTCATTACTTGTTATTTGTCAACATGATATAGCAGAATACATGTGAACTGAAAGCCAAAAGTCCTTCCCCAACGTTAACTTTCAGGACGTGTTTTCAGTTAGCAAGAGCACAGAGACCCAACCAAGAACATGATAAGGCTTTTAAAACTGTTGAAAATTGAGCAAGTGTCTGTTGTCAGCCTATTTTTCCTACCCCAACGACAAAAGTACCAACGAAAAATTTATTTGATGTGCTTGCTATTACGACTAAAGAGGAGTATTTAGCCTAGTTTCCTGGAAGATTGGCAAGACTTACCACATTAAGGAAAAAAAAAGACCACACAGACATGGAAGAATTTAGAATTACTACTGCAGCACTGGAAGATAACGTATTTTTTTCTCCTTAGCACTTAAGAAGTTTCTCTTCAGTCTTTTAGAAAGTTTCTGACTAAATAATAAAGTAGTCAGTGTAGCTCAAAAGGTATGTAAGAAATATGACATCCTTTTCCTTCAGAAGAATCATTAGAATAGTCTGAAGTGAAAGGATATTTAAAAACACTTCCCTCATAAAGTACTCTAAAGTGGACATCAGAATAAAATATGGTCAAGCTTTAGGACTATACCCATCTAAGCACGGGGATCCTGCCAAAGATACTGTGCAAAAAAATAAAGAAGATTTTAAAAATTAGAGTAAGTAGAAGAAAGTACTTTGGATGTTCTTTAAAATGATTACTACCTTAGGCAAGATATAGATTTCTACTATCTAAGGCAGAGAACAAAAGTTATTCAACCTTCAGCTGACATCAGATCAAGCAGCAATTAGTAAAAATAATTTAGAGAGTAAGATTAAATACTTGGATTTTCAAGTCTCAGTGAAGGTTCTACTGGCATAAATTAAAACTGGTTCACAATAGAAATAAATCACACCACGCTCATACAATCTTTTAAAACTCGGAAACCCACTATTTAGAAAAGTTTCATCATTCAAACAAGTTTCACAAAAGCAGTCATGATATTCCTCCCCAACCAATTTATCCGACACTTGCTACCAATGTATAGTTATCACTTCTAGGTATGCTACTATTATAATAATTTTTAAGTAAAAAAATGTAGATATATTTTCTAAATTTCTTCTGAAAAACCTTGTGGCTAAATCAATTGATGTAATATTTCTAGACATCATTCTGATACACAGGAAGTTTAAAATAGCAGTAAGTCCATGAATAGAGATCGTTTCATGATTCAAACAAATTAGCACTTTTAAGTCATGAGGTAGAACTGGACTCATGCTCCACAACAGCACTGGCTCAGCAAACATTTCTTGGGTGCCTAACATGAGCCAGGCTCCCTCTGTAATTGAAAGGTCCATAGTCTATGGATAAGATAGGAACTGCGGTGAATAGAATGAACAACTAATGCCTTAATTGTACAAAGTCAACATGGAAAAGAAAAAATAGTAGGCAAAGGCCCAAAGATGAAACATTTTAAAGCAACAAATGACATAAAACAAGAGAGCTCAGAAAATCACGTGTTACTACATCCTATGTGAGGATTTTGTGGTTATTATGCTTCTGGTTGGTAAGATTTAAGCTATCTATGGAGCCACATATAGTTTGAATTTGGTGACTGCCTTCTCTACTTGTCCCATCTGATTATAAGATATCATCTGCTTAGTACCTCCTAGGTATGACCTCCAATAAACTCTTAGTGGGTTTCTATTTTTGGAAAACACATCTATTCCTCATCCATTGAAGTCTAAGATGTTTTATCAAGATTATCTGTAACTATAGGCTTAAGCTGAACTTGTCTTATCAGCACCAGGGAATCAACCCCTGTGGGATGAAAAATAGTAATATTAGTTATCACTTAAAATGATCTTATTTTGTGCCAGGCATGCATCATGCCATTTCATTTTCATAAAAACCCTTTGATATAGAGACAGTTATCCCCACTTTGCAGATGAAGATGAGGCTTAGAGTTTTCAAGTACCCTGTCCAAGGCCACATGGATTGTAAGTTGCAGACTATGTCTTAGAAGTGACACCAGGGTTGGAACATGAAGGTAAGCTCCAAACCACTGTCCTATTCAGTCTTTTCACACTCCATGATATAGCTTGAACTCACACACTCAATAAACTACATAATAAAAGCACTTACTTATCAAGAAAACAATATACAATACTTTCCTGGTTTTTCAATTGTTCATGAATTGCCCTAAGTTTACAATGTTTTATTGTATTAAACAAAGTTACCCAGGTTTGTTAAAATAGTTCTCAGGCCTTTTTAGATATTAATGGGCAAAAAAAGACCAGAATATGGAGCTTTTCCCCAATAGTTTGGACTATTCTAATTCTTACAGAATGAGAAGCAATATTCCTTCAGCTTTTCAAAGGTCTTCAAAGTGTAAGAGACCACCTATTAGCTGTTATGGTATTAGCCACCTCGTGTATCTTTACACATGCATTATACTAGTGAATTTTAAAAGAAATGGGGATTGATGGCTCTGTTGTCTTACTTTTCTTGTATGTGATTGGGGAGAATGTTAGGTGTGCACACGTGTACGTGTATGCATGCACACACACGCGCGCACACACACACACACACGACTAAATGCATTTCTAAATGAAATGTGGATTCGTAAGCTTGCATGGAAATAAGAGATTGCCTGAGTAACAACTCTTCCTAACTAGCATGGTGATGGTGTATCACAAAGCCCCAGGATTTAAGAATGAAATAGACACAATTCCTGAAATTGGCAAGAATAGGTATATGACACCAATGTTTAGTCAAACACCACCAAAACAATTGGTCTGCGTGTTTTCTTTGGTATACCTGTTAGAGATTCCTCATTTCCTTATTAGACAAAGTAATTTCAAATTTCTGTTGGTGGTTTACTATGACAGATTCTCATTGTAGCAACAAGAACCAATTTCTCATTTATCTAGAGCTCAAACATGATTTTCAATATCCTGAACATAAGAAAAGTAAAACAAATTCTATTTTCTATGTTTCTATGCTCAGTATACTACATATATGTACGTGTCAGAAGTTCAGTACATAGGAGAAGTACAGAGGGATGTTATCTCTCTCTCTTTGCCCACTGAAGTCTAAATGATTTAGAAGTTAATGTAAACTAAAGTGCACAAACTTGATTTTCGAATTACTCTCAGATAAGGAATAATTGTTAACTATTAAAATAAATATTAACATGAGAAAAGGAAGAGTAAATTTATAAAAAGCATATAAAAACATATAAAACTATATGCAAAAAGCATATAATAGCAACACCATTTAGTGTTGGTGTACAGTTGGGGAACAGTGTTATCATTTGCAATAAGTCAATGTAACGATGGAAATAATGATTCTTATGCATGAAGAAAAACCTAAATGGATTTCCACTTTGCTCAATAAGGCAGAATGGCATGCACTGTATTTTGCTTCCATGAAAGCAATTAACACATTTTAAAAAACTGGCCATTTAAGTCATAAACTTTACCTATTTGGAAAATTGGTTAATTTAGTACAGATTATTTTCCAACTGTCCTAGACAAAGTATTACTATAATGTTGCCATGTGTCTAATACTATGGAATAAAAATAAGACCTTTAAAATCATTTTGCAATTTTATCGTCCTTATACTCTTCAATAAAACTGATACAATTCTATTTAAATTTTAGAATAGGCGATAAAAATGCAATCATATGTTTTGTTTCCTAAGAAATGCCAGGTTAAAATGAAGAAATGTGATTGTTTTGAATACTCAATTATTTTGAATATTTTCCTGCTATATGTTATAAGTTATTTTCTTCTTTTTTCTATTTCATAGGCACCAGAAGTTCAGGAGGACACATATAGTGATAATACAACCTAAAACCTACACATGCGATTTTGAGATGACAACAGTTATTTGTAGATTTTAGACTATGTTCCATACTGCTAGACTGAGTACGACATGTTTGCCCTAACATCTTTTCCAAGCTTACAATATGGTCTCTAGTTTCAAGTGATGACAAAGACAGACTGGTAATCAGAAAGCAGGAAATTAATTTTTGAAAAATCCTTAAAGATTCCTTTGAAGTCTGATGTAACATCACCTCTTCAAGTACACTAACTGCACTTCCTTCAATGATTTGTTTTTACATTATTCTATTTACTCTTTAACTTTCTAAATTTAATTTGAATTGCACTTACACAAATACATTTTTCTATATACACCCAACTATCCAGACCATGAACTTACTAGGTACACGCTGCTGAGATTTGAATGGAAGCAGTATGGCTCGAGCAAATGCAAAAAAAGACTTCAAAGTTCTGAGTGAATTTGCATAGAGACATAAATTCTCCAGGATATTCAAAGCCATAAATTTGCTGCAGGACATATATAGCTCTCTCGTAGCTCACGGAAGCACAACAATTCTCTTTATTTCACATTTGTCTATTACCACGTTTTCTCCAAGAATCTTCACAGGCTCTCCTTCTTTGCCCGCACTGTTTTTATTTCTATATTCAGAATGTGCTAACGGGTAGCGGTTGCATTTACAAAGTTAATAGTATTGGACAAGCTAAATGAATTTTAAACCCAGTTCTCTCCTCCTCCCTGTGCCCTGCCTAGAACACACGCAGAGGTTGGGAGGTATAAACTATGGGTACTACCTGAGTTAAAAATGAAATAAAGAGTTTTTGCTTTTCAGAATTGTTGGATTAAATATGGTTGACCATAAGAAAGATTTTATTTGGCTGTTTGAAATATATGTATGTATGTACACATACAAAATATATATAATTATAGTATGCATAACAATATATACATATATAAATATATGTAAACATAGGTATTTCATAGCCTATGTGTATATATATATTTATATATAATTTATATATATATATGTTTATATATATATAAATTATATACATATGTATAAAACAAAAGTAAACAAATACGTTGTTTGGACCAGAGGACAGAGGACAGCATTTTCCATTCAACATAAAAAGGAAATAATTGATTTAAAATATACCCCCTTAAGCTTCAGTCATTACTGAAAGTTTCAAAAGAGAATTTAGAAGAAAATGGCAGTTTATTTGTTTTTTAAAAACCCATACCAAAATATGAATTTCTTTTCCTAAATTAATCTCGGGATCCTGGATAAATGTCACAATGTCCCCATAGAATCTGGCCCTGGATGACTACTATGAAGTGATTTCATAAATATTTCAAGTAATTGTCTTTCACTGTTTTAAATCACTGTTTTAAATGGCCATCCTCCTGTTTTGGTCTGCCTTCCATGCTCCCCCCCACCCCTCATTTAAAAATAAAAGATATTGTTGCCAAACTGCCAAGCCTTAATCATTATAATAAAATAAACACCCCCTTTTCAATGCAAAAGAAAGTTTATCTAAACATGTACTAGCTCTTTGTACGTAAGCTGCATAAAATTCACTCCAAAATATCTTATGCAAATATGAAAGCATAAAGCACTTATTTCATGACTAAACATTATTTTGCCTCTTCATCTTTCCAATTTATTTTCATACACGTACAACCTATAATGTAGACAGATGCACACTTGATGCAAATTAAAATAACATTTTTCCCATCAGCATTGTAACTGCTGAATTGATATATTTTAAAATTTTAATGATATAGACAAACAGTCTGATCACGATGCTTTAAGTTTATTTAAAAATATGCTTTGGAAATAAAAAAGCAATATGAACAATAGAAGTGAGTACACATTTGTTTGGTTCAGGTCAGACTTTTCTATGATGTGATCACACATTTTACAAAAGTGTGAAATTTCATGCATGGAAAAAGAAGACTTTTGTCCTGCCTGTGACATTTATGAGGATCACTTCACAATCCAGATTTAACTGAAAGGAAAAGTCATAGGAAGTTGAACATGTTGAGTTCAAAATAGCATTGTCTAAAAAGTTCCAAAGAAAATTAATAACAATTATGAAAATTAAAGTATTTAAAGGATGGGACCCCCAAATAAATTATTTCTTTGATAAGATGTTTAACGATGAAATATAGAAAAGAGAATCTCAAAACTGAAACCCTCTCTTAAAATGAAATGAAAATATAACTTATTAAAACTGTCCTTATGATATCATGTGGGGTATGAACAAAAGAACTCCATTATTTAGTTCCAGATACCTCATTTAAAATACATTTCTTAAAAATGTGAAAATCCTCAAAAAGTTGAAAGTCTTGATATTCAGCTAGATGTTTCAACCCAGACACCTCTCTGCAATCAAAAACTTTCCTCAAAATGGAATTATTTAGAAGCCTCAAACCAATTTTTTCTCTCATGACATTATTCCATTGGAACAAAACACCTACGTTTCAAATTGAGACAACATTAAGAAGATTTAATAAACTAGTTAAGGGAAGCTGAAAATCGAGAACACCCTGCCAATTTCCACAATGAGTTAAAATAGCCAATCCTCATCAGTGTCTTTTATAGAAATAAAATCAGGCGCATCATGAAATCTGTCACCGTACCTGCGTTTACTTTAAACGACTACGGCACACACGCTGTTAAGATCTTCACTCTGAGAAATAAAGCACACTTCATGTAACTGCTGCAAAACACTGCTGCAGAGGAGCCCAGTGCATTTTTTTTTGGGGCAACCGATCCAGCCTTTCCACCAGCCCTGTGACCTCTGAACTCCCTTCTGCCCCCCTCCTCTCGCTTCTGCAGTCAAAGCCTCGGAGCTGGTCTCATTTGCATAAGGCTCAGGCAGCCCTCCAGCAGCTGAAACGGAATGCTGGGTAAGGAATTGTGGAACTGCGGTTCTGCCAGAATACCTGAATCGCCCGAGAGCTGGAATACGCGATGGGGAGTGGGCACCAACTGCGCCGGGCTGTCCGCATCACACCCTCCCGCCTCCCCACCCCACCCCCGCGTCTATTAATGGATAAGTGTTTTTTAACTCTTTGTTTTGGAGTGCTGCTTTCCCCCCTCCCCACCAAAAAGAAGCTGTCAGCAGCGACAGTGGTAACCAAGGAAACTCAAATAGTCAAATACTTCATTTAAATACATGTGGAAGGCCAATTTAAAATTTTCATTAACTTCTCTTGTTTTTGAAACATAGCTATTTTTTTCCCCTTCGAATACATAGTACACGCATAATCAGGGACATAGGGTATTTCTTTTTGTTGTGGTTTAAACAGCATCTTACAGGCATACAATTATTTGAGTCACTATACAAATACGTGAAGTCACCGGTAATTCTATAAAATGTTAAATGTACTCTAGTGCCTTAGAGAAGATCATCCTAAATGGTGTCCAAGAAATTAATTGTAAAGAATTTAGGTCCCACGATGCCTTTAAAACAATACAGCAGTAAAAATGCAGAGCAAAGTTAAACTATGTGTTTTAATGTAAAGATTCATGCAGCAGTAATGCTTGTATGTCTTTGACAGAGATGTTCAGTGTTGTGCTATTATTTGCTAGAGTTATTTCTTCCTTGTCTTCCTACACACAGCAATCTCTCTATTTAAAACATAAACTCTCTTGCTCATAAACCTAAGAAGTGGTTATTTTCTAGATACAGAAGGTCATGTGTGTACATATTTTTATAAATACCCATGAAGGCACATATTCTTCTTTTCTAAATGGTGAGTCAATGGAAATATGCATCGTAACATAATTAATCAATTCTTCTTTTTAAAATTAAGCTAATTTGTTTTCTCCACTAATGAGTGAATATTTATGAAATAAAAGGTTTAATGCAATAATATTTTCCATCTATCAAAAGAAATATAACATGCAAAATAAAAGGCACACAACAGATTACTATAGATATATACTATATTATAGTTAAATATAAAATGCATTATTCTGGGAGATAGCATTATTAACATTTCAAAATTTTCTTGGTTTAAAAATTTTTTATTTAAATAATTAAATATACTAAACCTCTTGCAGTGCACTGAAAGACATCAATAAATTTTGAAGGATATATCATCCAAATCATAAGACACAAACTATTGCAATACAGGATTTTTTAATACCAGAAACATTAACGTGAAGCTTTTTATTTGAGCTATCTGTTAGTAGTATTCTGCTTTATGTTCTTTCTGAATCATAGAAGATTAGAAATTATTGAATGATTTTTAACCCATAAATTTTTAAATAGAATAAATAACTTTTCAGTTTACTATAATCATATAAATGTTTCTCTATCATATCTGACTACATCAGCCATTTAATTGAATTGGGTCAATTCAAGTGCATCCTTCATATTACACACTGTAAATATCTTGCAAAGTTTTTGTTTAAGGCAAAACACACATCAGACCATCCTAATGTAAATCCAATCAAACACAAGGAAGTGTAGGAGTAATTTATAAAATCACTGACCTGTTCAAATAGCTGCAGTCTTAGTCCTTGCACTCTTTATTCATTAGAATCCAAAATAAATTGATTATCATTTTATAATGTGTGTCAGCATCACCGAAGGCACTGTTCTTCCTGGTTCAGCGGAATCTTCTGAAATTTGCCAGCCCTGTGTTTTATTGCTGGTACCGTATGCTTTATTGTTCAGCGACAAGAGCTTCACTCTGCACAAAGACTCATTACCTACTGCTTGCTGCACGGCATCAGCCTCACTGAGGCTGCCTATATGTGATCACATGGGAGTTTTGTCTGAGAAAGCCAGGCATGCTACTGACTTCACTGTGTGTATGGATATTTTTATCAGCTGAGGTCTGCTAGGAGGAAGGAATAACAGATTAGGAAGCTGCTCTAAGTCATTAATGCAGCACAACTTATGGAAATCCCTTCACAAGATTTTTTTTTATTATAGAAAGCGTTTGAGCAGGCATTCAAAAGAAGTTCACTAGATTTTATTTTAATAAGAGGCTGGATAATAATTTAAGGAAGGGGAACTAGCAAAGAGCTATTTCCTACCTTCTGCTTTCTGAAAGTACTGTTGTGCAAATGTTATTAAAGAGCCTTGCTTAACTGAATGATTTGACAGTATGTTTTAACCTTTAGATTGCTGGTGTTTATTTTTATTGGAGGAGGTTGCTCTCTAAAAGGATAAGTGGCTGTTTCCCTAAAAATATCCTCAATGAAAATCTCAACCACTAATAGATACAATATATGAATAAAAATAAGATATAATATATGAATAAAAATATGGATGTTCTAATTATTTTTGATAAAGTAGATGAGAGGGTGAGTCTCTTTTATTGATGTATATAAGTGAGGTAGATGATTAATTTATCTTCTCAAAAGATGACACATCCCTAGAACAGCTGACTTAAAAGAACAATGAAGATTTCAATTTAAAGATCTAAAGGACATGTGGTTCATATTAATTCTTAAAATCTCAGTAACTTATTTTAGAGCACTTACCTCAATAAAGCATATGGTTTACCTTATCTGATTTCAGTGTTAACAAGTAGTTTCAGAGCTGAGTACTCAACATTTACAGGAATTTTCTGCTATGTAAATATTGAATTAATACATATACACACACACACATAGGTATAGTCAGATTATCTTTCTGAAATACGTTTAAAAATAATTACCTAAAATTAATTCTCAAAATTTGAAAATGGATTGTGTATTTCCAAATGAAAAAGCTATTTAATAATTGGAAGTTGATGAAAAAAAATAAACTTCTTATCTCTTTAATAATCTAAATTGAATTTGTAACTGAAAGCTTGTTGATCTCAATGGAAATCCTATGACAAGTACATGCAATGTGCAACAAAGAGCACAGAAAGAAAAGTCAGAAGCATCATAAATGAAGATCAGAAAATAAATTTTCTGTACAGTTATATAGTACATTTTAATAGTGTTTGTAAGTAATACAGTAATCTTAAAAATAGTAAATCTATATACCTGCTTAAACCTTCCATTAATGAGAAGTTATTTTTTGGAAATAATTATAACAAAATTTTTTGTGTCAATGGAAATTTTTAAAAATAATTTAAAGCCAGAATAGGCACATGTGGCTAAATATTTTAGCCAGTCTCTAAATACAATGATTTAACATCATTCTTTATAATATTTTTTGTAGTGGTAGCATTGATTTAGAATGTTTCATGACTTAAATAAATGCCTTTTCATGGATTTTTCTTAACATTGAAAAAATATTCAGATATGTTTTAAATGCCACCATTTTAATGCATTTGTTCCAAAATGCTCAAGTTCCTTTTTCCCCCTGCACACAAGAGCTACACTAAAGCTGCAAAACCTTGGGGCATTAAGAGGAAAAGGAAAACAGAGTGTTTCTGGCTTATAGTGTACCTCTGGGTTCTTAAAGATATGTACATTCTAGATAATATCTTTGATGATGTCATCATGTTAATGTACAAGGAAATAAACAAAAGGCAGCCATTTTTCTCTTACTGCATCACTTCAAAAACAGTGAAATAAAATGGTTGCCAAATGGAAGGAAAGAATCAGTAGAAAACTGTTACTTCCAAATTCTTGGGATAGGGAGGGGCAATGGGTGTGAAATTAGAAATAAAAATCCATATATGTGAATTTTGTATGAATGTATGTAAAGAAATAATTTACAGTAAGAAAGAACTATAAATAAATACAAGGGATATAGAAATAGCTAGCAATTAAAACAAATTAGTAAAATAATGTCTCCAATGGAAAGACTATAGTCTGTAAACAATGTATTAAATGTAAAAGCTTACTAAATTCATTAATGTTGAAAAAGGTATTTAAAGGTGGACAACATAGTTGGAAAGACCTAGAAAGAGACAAAACATCATGAAACAGTAATAAGCTTCCCAGGTCTACTATTATCTTAAATGACCTTGGTGAGTTATTTTATCATCTTATGCCTTATTTGTCAAGTCTGCAAAACAGGAACAGAAAAATTTTTGGAAAGCATGTCATGGAAATATATAGCAATATTTTTATTCTTCAGTTCCCTAAATTGGTTTTATTCAAGCATTGTCCACTAATATTAGTAAAATGAGAAAAAAATGATGTAAAATTCTAATGATTATTTAAAAGAATTTTTAAATGCATTATCCTAATAGCCAAGACAAACAGATATAATAAGTAGATAGGACTTTTGGAAACAAGAGGCAGTTTTTTCCTAATACATACAGAAAAAAAATAGAAATGAATTTAGTAAGTAATTTGAAACAAATCTCATAAAATTGCCTCAGGATTAAAACAAATTATAAAATATACCCATCCTTCCAATCAAAATTCTGGAACTCTGTCAGCGACATGACAAGAGAATTGTAGTAGAGTTTCTGATTCTCACATTACACAATGAACAACAGTGCCTCTGCTTATACAACAGTTTCATCAGCCAAGAGTTCTTTAAATTTGAAATTAACAGAGAAACACAAGATCACAGCTTAAAGAAGGAAATTCCATTCAAGATTAAAAGGACGTTTTAATTTACTTTGTATATTAAAAGCTGCGAATTCAAAAAGATATGTCAATTCTTATTATTGACTCTTAGTAGCTTGGCTTTTCTCTAATGACAAAGAGGCATAATAGAATCATTTTGTCTGCCCCTCTTTTCTCCAAAATAACTAAAGCTTGTCAGAAGTAATCCAGAATGTTTGCTATCCAGCTCCTGCAGTAATTTGGGCATAGACATGCTAAATGGATGGTCTCTTGAAATTTCTACTGCATGAAGGAAGATGGGAAAGATTAACTGATACCATCACCTGTGTTTTCTAGAACTGTATTAGTTGGCATATATATATATTAATATATATTTATATATAAATATATATAAATATATATTAATATATATATTTATATATATATATCAGTACCTCCTGTTGGATTTACCCTTGATAAGGCTGGATTTTCTTGCTACCTTTATCCTTCTTTACGGTATGTTCAGAGAAGTCATTAAGTTGGCCATGTCAGCCTCAAAATCCAGGACTAATTCAATTCAATTCAGCAAACATTTATTGAGAGTTTACTGTGTACCAAGCTCTGAGACAGTTGCTAGGGATATAAAAATGAAATATACATTGTACCCAAGAAGATTGTAGTCTATCTAGGTTAAAAAAAAAAAGTGCTGAGCAAGTTACGGGAGAGTGGTAAAGTAGAGATAATGTTTTCTAAAGTTTGAATATTTTGTTGACAACATGCATTATAGGTACAATCAATTTCTTTTCAATATTGTTTCCTAAAGTCAGAAAATCATTACTATAATTAAAGTCATTTATCAAAAGACTTTATCTATCATTTATCTAATCTCTATCTCTATATCTATATATTACATATAATGGCTACATATTCCTATGCTATCCTTCTCATCAAGAGGTTGAATCCAATTTCACTTGCCTTTACTCTAAGCTAGTCTTAATGATTTGCTTAATCCAATAGAGGCTGCAGAAATTCCAAGGTTAGGTCCTAAGAAACTTTAAAGTTTCTACTTGGGCCTCTTGGAGCCTCTTGAGTCTTCCAGGAGCCCTGAGTTGCCATGTAAGAGGATTAATTACCCTAAGACTGCCTTGGAGAAGCCACATATAAGCACTTTGTTCAAACAGTCCAAACCGAGCCCAGGGTTCTGGCCATTCCTGATGCCTAACATGTATGTAAAGCCACTTTGGACCCTCCAAACCTACCCATCCACCAAACGGATATTATGAAGTGACCCTAGTTGTCACTATGCGGAGAATCGCTGAGCTGAGTTTTTCTCAAATTCTTGTCCTACAGAATTCATAAGATGTATTAAAATGGTTGCTGTTTTAGACACTAAGTGTTGTGGTAGTTACTCAGCAATTGATAACTGGAACCTATTTACATGTGTATGACAGAGACAACATAATAAACCTAAAAGTACATGAAACGACTGTCTGATACATATATTCAGTGAAATGGATGAATTTAATGGATGCATTAAAAGAAAATACAACTTAGGAGGGCAGAGAAAGAAGCAAAAAAAAAAAAAAAATTCATGGTGTGTCCAAAGCACATAAGGACTGATTTATCTAAGAAGATTGTATTACAGGAATGGGGTTTCTGAACTAATAGGGAAGAGATTGCCTCACTAGCCAGGAGAAAAGGGAATTCCCATTAATGGTACTTTGGGAAAAGCCCAGAAACATGGGCATGAGCTTTACTAACTACAATGAGAGGACTTTGAGGAAGTGTTTTGGGTGACAGGAGATTTAGGCATGTGTTGGGAGGTTGAAGGAGAAAAGGAAGTCTGGTGCCCCTTCTTGGAGTGCAATGAAGCTTGAAGTGAGGAGATTTTTGCAACACATGAGATGCTGGGAAGTGACCAAGGCATAGGAAAAGCGGTATAGTCAAAATGATGAATAAAGAAAGCAACTTTGGCAGTTGAGGCGTGTCTAGACTCGTAGAGCACCAAGGCAGCATGGAGGTTGAGGAAGAGGACTTAAGAAGATATGATGAAAGCCTGAACTAAAGGTGACAATTGAGGAATTGGTCAAAAAGAAAGAAGGAATTTTGTATTGGTTGGATAAGCCAAGCTCTGATCTCATTTATAGCCTTAAAAGTCAATGGTTTTATGATTCAGTTACCAATTATATATGACAAGTAGAGAGCATTTAACTAGTTTAGTTAGACAGATTTAGTAATTGTACGGGTATTTTGATTTGTATTGGCCTCAGTTTGTCTACTTTCAAATATTGTGAAAGTTTGTTAATATCAAATATTGTTAATGTTGTGTTTGGGAAGCTGCAAAAGACTATAAAACGACAAGACCTTCCTTAAATACAGTACATAGAGGAGACCATTTATATTTCTTTCTGCTGTCTGATTCCTAAGTTGGGAAAAGATAAACATGTCTTAATTCTGCAAAGATTAAAAAGATAGATAATTTTGGATAATGCAAACTAAGACAAAACACACCCCACCCCGCAAAACCACACACCATTACCTATCGAAGTAAACAAGCCTATTGGAGTTTTATTTTTCTGATTCTTCATTCTATCTGGATATTAGACTACCAAAGTAGCAGATGTTAAGTTAAGCAGCCAGTGAACGGCCACTCAGAATGATGCAGGTTAAATGGTAGGAATAGCTCTATAACTGCTGCTGCTGCATATACAATATGTACATAAATCATCTGAACGTGGCTGTAAAGAAGTCTTTATGCAAAGTGACCCAGAGGAGAAAGTATCTAGGTTTCCCCCCCACCCTTCATTCTCTTTATCACCACAAAGGCATTAGAAAACAGCATTTATAAAGAGAAAAGAGTAAATGAGGCGAACCTCCTCTCTGAGAACACAAAGGATACATTTATTTCTTAGTGACCATCAGAGTTGATTATAATGATTTCTTCTTATTAATGAATTAGATGTCTAACCAGAGACCAAAAATATGGAGTCAAACAGCATATGCAAAAGCAAACGTGGACTGAGCAGGTAAAAAAGAAAAAAATAATAATTTAATAGGACCAGTGGCTTTTCCATGTCAATGGGAAGGTTACATCATAACTAAAAGGGCTATGACACTGCTTTGGGGTTCAAGGCACAAGAAAGAGTTTCCTATATTTTATTTCACCAATACAAGTCTATAGATACTTGGCTAATAGATTGAATCTACTTTGATTTGTGTAACAGACACATACAGAAACAGTTTTGGCATATTATTTACCTGAGTTTGTTCATTCATTCATTCATTCATTCACTCACAAATTTATTCATTTTACGTTCACTGAATACTATAGGCTTAGGATCTGGTTTGGTGCTCTGACAGGTTAAAGAGATGAATAAGCCACAGTCTTCAAGCTAAGTGGCTTTCCGTCTAGAGGTAGGGACCTATATAAAGAGATAGATACAGCATAATGGGATACATTCTCTAACTGAAAATTATATAAGAACATAAAGACGGGAGTGAATAAACTATATAAAAATAGCTAACAGTTATCAAACACTTAACCAAGACTGAAGTGTTTTACTTTACGTGTATTAATTGATTCACATAAGCATTGCAACAAGCCTATGAGGTAATTACTTTTACCATCTCCATTTCATTGATGAGACAACTAAGGCATAGACTGGTTAAGTGACTTGCCAAGGTGACAGAGTCAGTATCCAAATCCAGGTAGTATGGCTTTAATGCAGTGTGGCTCTACTGGTATCATGTTACTTAAAGTAGTCACAGTGGGCTTCATAGAGGAGGTGACACGGAAAATAAATCTTAAGGGATGAGTAGGAGTTCTTTTGTGGAAAAGGAAAAGAGTATTCTGGGAAGAAGAGCTATAATATATACAGATTCTGAGGCATGACTAATGTATATGTGAAAGAAACTAAAAATTTCACTGTGAAAATGGTAACGTTATTTATCTTGATATGGGATTGTGCATTTGTAATGCTGGGTTGTTTGGAGTTCAACTAAGAATCAATTTGTACTTATAGGGGATGTTTAAATGGCTTGACTACAACTGTGTTTTATTAGGTAACTCAGGAGAATGAATTAGAGAGAGGGACTAGAAGAAAGGAGACCAAATGAGACAGTTGAAATATCCTAGAAAAAAGTTATAAAGCTCTGAATGAAAACAGTGGCAGCCCTGGGGATGGAGAGGAAAGATATTAAGGAAATAAATCAACAGATACTTAAGTGGGAGTGAGGGGGAACCCTGAATCCAGGATTTTTAATTTAGGAGACAGTATGGATGATGGTACCAGTAACCAAGGATAGACATATAAGAGGAACTCTTTTCGTGCCTAGTGCAGCCATGGCTTGTGGTCCCAAGGAGCTCCTGAATTGTGTAGAAATTCCAAAGCATTGGATAAACTGACTAGTGTGTTTGCTTGTTGTCCATCTACAAGTCCCCACAAGCTGAAGGAATGTCTCCCCCTAATCATTTTCCTAAGGAACAGACATAAGTATGCCTTAACAGAAGATGAAGTAAAGAAGATCTGCATGCAGGGTTTCATTAAGATGGATGGCAAGGTTCGCACTGATATAACCTACACTGATGGTTTTATGGATGTCATCAGTATTGACAAGACTGGAGAGAATTTTCGTCTGATCCATGACAACAAGGATCGCTTTGCTATTCATCATATTACACCTGAGGAGGCCAAGTATAAGTTGTGCAACGTGAGAAAGATCTTTGTGGGCACAAAAGGAATCCCTCATCTGGTGACCCATGGTGCTCACACCATCAGCTACCCTGATCCCCTCGTCAAGGTAAATGACACCATTCAAACTGATTTGGAGACTGGCAAGATTACTGATTTTGTCAAATTTGACACTGGTAACCTGAGCATGGTGACTGGAGATGCTAACCTGGGAAGAACTGGTGTGATCACCAACCAGAAAAGACATTCTGTTTCTTTTGATATAGTTCATGTGAGAGATGCCAATGGCAACAGCTTTGCCATCTGGCTCTCCAACATTTTTGTTATTGGCAAAAACAACAAACCATGGATCTCTCTTCCCCAGGGAAGGGGTATCTGCCTTACCATTGCTGAGAAGAGAGACAAGAGACTGGCGGCCAAACAGAGCACTGGATAAAATGATCTCTAGGTGACATGATTGGGAAAGTCTTTGTACTTAATTAAAGATAATAATACATTAAAAAAGAAAGGAAGAGGGCTCCCCTGGTGGTGCAGTGGTTGAGAGTCCGCCTGCCGATGCAGGGGACACGGGTTCGTGCCCCGGTCCCGGAAGATCCCACGTGCCGCAGAGCGGCTGGGCCCGTGAGCCATGGCCGCTGAGCCTGCGCGTCTGGAGCCTGTGCTCCGCAATGGGAGAGGCCACAACAGTGAGAGGCCCGCGTACCGCAAAAAAAATTAAAAAATAAAAATAAATAAAACATAAAAGAATAAAAAGAAAAAAAGAAAGAAATACAAGAGGAATATCAGATATGGAGCCACTCAGTGGTAAATATTGAATGTCTACCATGCACCTGGCAAAAGTACATGGTTCTAAGAACACAAAGATTCCTTCTTGACCTCTGAGTGCCCAATGCCTGGCAGAGGAGCTCATAGACAAAATCGATTACCTAGATAAACAATTCCCTCCATCACAGCTAACTTTTAAGAGAACGGAATTTCTCTCAGTGGCCTGATTAAAGGTAAAGAAAGAAAAACAACTTCACAATCAAACTTCAAATCTGGAATACCATCAATTGAACTTAATTGTGGTACTCAGATAAGTAAACTATTATTAAAGTGTTCTATGCAGATTAAAATCATGATCCAGATCACAAAATCCACCTCTGTGCTTTATATTAAACATACGACATGAAGAAATACAAGAAACAAGTGAGATTTCTCCTTTAGGCAAATTTTTTAATGAGCTTAATCCCGTGGCTTGCTATTAATGCTAGTGACTGGTTTCTTTGAAATGAAGCATGCATTTTCTTCCTTGTTCATATAGTCGGCTTCCTGTTTAGTATTCACTATTCATGTCTGTTTTATCAAAGAGCACTATTACATGAAACCATGATCCAAGCATGTTTGGCTCTGATTTTTGTCTCGGGAGGGAAGGAAATTATACACCCTTATAATACTAGTATATGATTGTTATGTACACATGTGATCATAGTGCATATGTGTTCCTTCGTATTGGAAGGTGGTGTTATTTAATTCGGTCGTTAGGCTAAAGAACCTTGTCTTAGTCACATGTGTCTTAGTTTAGAACACCAACATGCCATTGAAGAAAAGCCATTAGCCTTGTAAATAAACAGTAAAAACAAGTTTTGATCACAGTCTCATTTAAACTCTAGATATTCTAAGAATTTCTTATGTGGGATTAGGAATAGAGAGAATGGTAAATACATTTTATCTGAATACTATAACTCCTGATAACTTTAGCCAACAACTGGGGATACCACAGCTATTGCTACTCTTTCGAAGCCAAAGCAAGATTTGGATCTTTGCCTCTTTAATTACTGATAGTTATCTATGGAACATGCAATTATGACGGCTGAGACAAAATTGGGCATTATATTGCTACTGTTTCCCAGCCATTCACAGTGAGGTGACTTTAAGGTTGTCTACATATGCTTATTACATTTTATTTATACAGTATTTCTTTGACCTAGGACACCTATGGCTACATTATTCCATTTTCCCTTTATTTTAATTTACTATATTCTATGGCCACTGTGGAACCAGGTGGCAGCAATAAATTTATGGTTTAATGGGCTACAAGAAGAATGAGGTTTTTAAATACAAAGCTATTTCAAGAAATCACACAATAATTAAAACTTTAGGGGCTTCCCTGGTGCCACAGTGGTTGAGAGTCTGCCTGCCGATGCAGGGGACACGGGTTCCTGCCTGGTCCGGGAAGATCCCACATGCCACGGAGTGGCTGGGCCCGTGAGCCATGGCCGCTGAGCCTGCGCGTCCGGAGCCTGTGCTCCGCAACGGGAGAGGCCACAGCAGTGAGAGGCCCATGTACCGCAAACAAACAAACAAACAAACAAAACCAACTTTAAATTACCTAAATATACTTAATATATATTTATCAATGTAGCAGAATATCAGATAGCCATTGAAATCAGTATTTTGACTATGTAAAAACAATACATATGCTTAAAAAATAATTAGTGAAGAAATTTCCCAGAAATATAAAGAAACATGATTACAACTAATATGTATAGAAGAAGACTGGAGAGGAATTAAAGGAATTAAGGGACTATGTGTGAGTTTAAAGCAATATACACACTACGGGCTCAATATTTTAAGTATCTATAAGCATAAAATAATTAGAAAAGTAGAATCAAAATCATAAAAAATAGTTATCTTTTGGACGTTAAGTAATAGGTGATTTTGATTTTTGACTTTGGCTTTTTCTATATTTTACAAGTGTTCTGTTTCCTGTTACTGATACAATGTAAAATTAATAACATTAGAACTTTTATATTAAAATTAATTATGCTAACTTAATTTAATGGTAAGAAAGGCATTTAAAAATAAGGATATATATTTTTTAACATCTTTATTGGAGTATAATACTTTACAATGGTGTGTTAGTTTCTGCTTTATAACAAAGTGAATCAGTTATACATATACATATGTCCCCATATCTCTTCCCTCTTGCATCTCCCTCCCTCCCACCTTCCCTATCCCAACCCTCTAGGTGGTCACAAAGCACCCAGCTGATCTCCCTCTGCTATGCGGCTGCTTGCCACTAGCTATCTATTTTATGTTTGGTAGTGTATATATGTCCATGCCACTCTCTCACTTTGTCCCAGCTTACCCTTCCCCCTCCCTGTATCCTCAAGTCCATTCTCTAGTAGGTCTGCATCTTTATTCCCGTCTTGCCCCTAGGTTCTTCAAATAAGGATATTGTTCAAACAATTTCAACTGCTGTAAGTTTAAGCCTTTAGATATGAAGGAAATTGAACTCTGCCTCCACACTCCACCCTTAGGCTGGATTGGACACGATGCCATCCTGTCTACCAGCTTTGTTAAAGATGTAATTTCTTTTGATTAATGAACAGATTCCTTTTCAACATTTTCTTTAAGGAACTACATACTGCACTGCTTTTCTAAATTCACTTTTGAGGTACTGCAAAGAGATTCACATATCTACTCCCATGCCTTCTCTCAGTGGCAGTGGACGAGAAGGGGTGACTGGAGGTGGCACAAGAAGGTCTCAGTGAGTAGAGTAACCCTACTTCTGACCCGGCTGCTGAGCCCTACATTATGATAAATTACTTTACTTGCCTGGAGGAGAGAGATTGTATTTTCACAAAAAATGGTAAGGGCACTAGAGCTAAGAGATACATGTTTAAACTGGAAGAAGACCTTGAGAATTAAAAAAAAAATCTACAGCTGGCCATTACGTAGTTCCGGTTGAAATTTAACAGCAGAAAAATTGGAAAGCCTGAGGTAAAAACATCTAATTGGGAAAATATTGATGCATTCATACTAAATTTTCCTTATGCGTGGAGAGTGCCTGCAAAGCAAATGTCCAGGAGTGGAACTCTTGCTTTCTTGCTATCCCAGAGAGAAATGATGCTAAAACTTCTGAACCTAAATATACTATTGTCAGTTTTGTTATAGTTATTAATTGTATACTGGAAAAGAACCAATCATAACATAGTTGGAGAGTGTTTCCCAGGCAACAATTTGAGGGGCAACTTTTAATCTGTAATGACCCCTACATCTTTAGCTATAAATAGAAGAGTCTGGAATAGAAGCCCATTCTCAGTCCACAGGCCAGTATTAACTGTGAGATGGTCCTCTGATTTCTTATACTCTTATTTCCTCCATCAATCAACTCTTGCCTCCCCTTTAAGACTTAGCTCAAAATTGCCTTCCCTTTAAAACCTATCTCCATATCCTTTGCACATGGAGAGAAAAGGCCATTCCTTTCTCTCTCTTTCATGTGTCTTTGTTTAGTACTCTACTATCCACTTTATAACACCATACTGTATTAATGTGTCTACATTTCTAGAAAGATACCAATAAACTGGGATCTCAAAGATAAAGGCTCCACATTATTCATATTTATATCTTTAGTGCCTACCACAAGCCTTTCACACCGGAGATGCTCAATGCTGTTGCACAAGTTCTTGCAAAAATGTTTTTAGAATATAGACATAAGCTGTACACAGCTTTTATGATTTGTTTTTTTTTTTGCAGTACGCGGGCCTCTCACTGTTGTGGCCTCTCCCGTTGCGAAGCAACAGGCTCCGAACGCGCAGGCTCAGCGGCCATGGCTCACGGGCCCAGCCGCTCCGCGGCATGTGGGATCTTCCCGGACCGGGGCACGAACCCGTGTCCCCTGCATCGGCAAGCGGACTCTCAACCACTGCGCCACCAGGGAAGCCCGTACACAGCTTTTAGATAGCTGTCTTTATATTTTTGATAATGCTGGCAACATGCAGGTTGTTATTCAGAGGACAGAATTATTGTTTAACACCAGCTTCCAGTTTGTGTTTTCTGAGCTTGTTTCAATAAAAAACAAATGAAAAGCTGGAGATATTGTACACACTTCCTCCTCCCACCCATCACAACAGGGTTATGAGAATTGGATCAGACAGGATACCTTGCAATTTTTCTCCTCTTGTAGCTGTTCCACAGCTGGTAACACATTTTCAGCCTTGTTAAAAATTCCTCCAACTGATAAAACGTCTTGGACCTTTTCCTCAAGTACCAATCATCATTACTACCCTCTTTGCCAACAACTTTTCTCCCTTTCCTCCTTTTCTTCCAAATACAGAAGAGATGTGCTTCAACTGTTCCCATGTCCAAGAGCAGTGCCTGTGATTTTGCATGTACTTATTTGTCTAACATAGTCTCTTTGAAGTCAGAGGTAGGTTTCTTTTAGAGTACAGACACTTGCACATAAGAGGTATTCAGGCTTTGCTAATGGGCCTTCACAAACATTTCACATTTTGGATCAACATGTCTGCCAATATGTAAGCTATTTTAAGAATGCTATTTCTGTAAACAGAAGCTTTCTACCAATTCATGACATGTGTTAAATAAAAGTATGCTAGATAGACTAAAATGTCCACACACTAATATTACATATAGAAGAGCTTTGTATTTATATTTTTTCAGCATTAAGTTCACTAGACTTTAATGGCCATTAACATAAGAAATACTTATTGAGACACTGATTGATGATGAGAATACCCTCCTGCATCAAATCTACAGCAGATGGACCAGAAGGAAAAAGGGTTTACAAAGTAGAAATTCCTTACTCAGTTTTTGTCCATCACAACTGTCTATTCTTTCCTCTTGAGGCAAGGGACATACTGTGCTATGGAAAATAGTAAGATTTCAGTTTAATTGTGGTGAATTTCATAGGACAAAAGAGAATATAATGTGGCCTGTATTGCAATAATTTTATAAATATTGGTGTTAAATTTATAGAAGAGAGAATAAATGTAATTTTATGATATTTGCAGAGAGAATGAAACCCAAATGAACAGTTCATTTTAGGTTTTGGTGAATATATTGCCAAGATTGAAATGACTTTTTGTTGAATATCAAGAGCACAGAATAAACAGAAGAATCGTTACTGAATTGGAAACGTAAGAAATCATTCTTGGAGAGGAAGAAAAAAACATTTCAACCATTCTCCCGTTATGAGTCCAATTTCATATGGCCTTTGGGAGGGTTTTGCTGGGTAACTTGAATTTATTCAATCTTTTGATGGACTTGAATTTTCTCCTGAGGTGTTTTAAATATATTTTTCATCCTTAAGTAGCCATGCAAGGAAGAAGTTTTACTGGTGGGAAAAGTAAGGCATAAATATATCAAGTAGCCACTTTCTTAGCTTAGACTAGTGCTCTTTTCAATCAAACACTCTGGCTTTTTATTATTTAACTGCAGAAATGTATTTGACAAGTGGTAGCCCTTAGTAACTACTATAAGGAATTAAAGTCTTTCCTTTTATATGTTCGATAAATGGATAGTGTTTAAGGGGATGTTTCCTGTTCCTAAATGCACTGTGTGAAAGTGGACAGCTATAACTAAATATAAAAATAATAGCATTTTTTACCCCTCAAAGGTTTAAGCTTCAGTGAGCCAAATCATATCATAAACACCAGTGAAATAAACAGTTTAGAGATTAAAGGCACATCACTAACAGAGTAGATCTGCAAGCCAAGCACATAACGGGAAAAAGTCTGGTTTGCCATACGGACCTGCATTTCATATCTGATCAAGTAGTTAACCAAATTATACACAGATATTTTGAGCTTTGCTTTTGCGGTACGTGGGCCTCTCACTATTGTGGCCTCTCCCATTGCGGAGCACAGGCTCCGGATGCGCAGGCTCAGCGGCCGTGGCTCACGGGCCCAGCCGCTCTGCAGCATGTGTGGTCTTCCCGGACCGGGGCACGAACCCGTGTCCCCTGCATCGGCAGGTGGACTCTCAACTACTGCGCCACCAGGGAAGCGCTGAGCTTTGCTTTTAAATAGTACTTTATCACCTGATTACTGTGTTGCTTTTCTTCTTATCAAAAACAGAGTGATTTGAATAACTCAAGCTCAGCATGGTAGCCAGGCTTCCGGTGGTTTGGGTAGACACTGTCACAGGAGATGCAGAGGCTGCGGGGCATGAATGGAATCACTCAGTGAGAACCACATGGCTTAAGGGTAGAGAGAAAAGATAGCATAGAGCTTGGGTTGGCTATAGAATAACATGATAGACGAAGATGCAGGAAAAGAGATGGGCATATAAGGATTGTTCACAGGATATTATGAAAAGTATGTTTGAGGTGAGTGCTAAAAAGCAGTCGTAACTCCCTGATTTTCTTACTACACAGATCAGTACCATGGGTCATTTTCAAAAAAGCTTTACAGAAGTCACTAAGCAACTTCCTCTGCTCCTGGGAGTATATGTATACTATATAAAATTGACACTCCTATTAAAAATATATTTTTAGGGGAGAAGTCCGTTGATCCCATCATTTAACAAGAGGAAATTTCCAGATAAAATAATAGTTTGTGAGCTCTCTAAGAAATAGGACCTAACTAGAACCTTTTGTCCTTGGATAAGGATGAATAAAAAATATTAGGCTTGAAAAAGTATCACATGCAGAGTAATTCCATAATATGGGACAAACAGGAGACTAGAAAGATGGCTTAAAATGCAAATTTAACATTTTTCCATTCTTATAGATCTCAATTTAGTTACATTCCCTTAAATTCTAATGTGTCAAAACTAAATGGTGACAATAGAACCTGATTTTGCTCATTAGTACAACTATTAGTTCTATTATACATCCCTTTTCTTTACTTGTAAATAACTGGGACTCCTTCCAGAGAACAGTCTGCTAATAAATTACGTTTTGTTCATTTTTTAAAAAAAATGTCAGCTTCCCAACATTTAAATGTTGTTCAGATAGAAAGCCTGAAGTAAGATACTTAATGAAAAGCATGTTCAGCTGCAACCATATCCTGTTCCTCCTAGCCTTTACCTATGAGGAGTTTGATACCATTTAGAACAAGTGATCTTAAAGGTACACCTCTATCAATAGAGATCAACAGTTAAACTGACTATTTTTATTGATGTTTCTGTCACCTTCACAGACCATGCACTGCTTTGTTTGGGGATTTTTTTTCTGGTACCAGAGTGATTTATTGAAGAAAGTGGCAAAGAACCAAAATTTTGTATTTGTTGAAAAATAATACAGTTGGAAAGACGAAACAAAAACTCCCATTTTCCAATTCTCATATCCCATGAATTGATTAATAGGCAAAATATTTTGCTTTTTTTTTTCCTTTGCATATGTCCTCTCTCTCTCTCTCTTTTTCTCCCCCAAAGCTCCTGACACATCATTTTACTGCAAGTTTGTGCTGTACTTTACATCTGTTAGATAAGTTTCTAGATTAGAGGCGGCAGCCTGGGAGTGTGTAAATGTGCCTAGTTACTATTACTTTGAATGTATAGATATGTTCTCTGTCACTGGGCATTATAACGCTATCATCAGTCACTTCAGAGTATTCTTTTCAGCAATCTATGCCTTACTAGAAGATTACTATAACGATGATCATGCCAAGATGAATATCATTATAGGTCGTCACAAGTATAGCTCCCTTTGGAGATGGAAAGATTTATTGGGGGGCTAAAGAACATTAGATAACTGAGTGTTTACAAAATTAATTTTCACAATAGATTAATAGGTAAAATAGACACTTTCACAAACATGCTGTTACTTTTTTTTATTTTGGTGCTTATTTATTTGTTGACTTATAATTGGCGCATAACATTGTGAAAGTTTAAAGTGTACAACGTGTTGGTTTGATATATTTATATATTGTAATATGATTACCACTGTCATGCTGTTACTTTTTAAGTAAACAAGGGAGAGCTGATGATTTGGCTGATTGGGGTGAATTTATGTATATTCATGTAAATATTCTTGTATGTATATGTGTGCATGTATATTTAAGCCATGATGAAAATAAACCTCAAGTTGGTCATCTGTACTGTTCTGTGCTTTCAGATAACTCTTCATTAGCAATTATAAATTTAAATACTTTTCAGGTCCGGGCTGGCAATATATTCATATGAGCAGGTATAAGACAGTAGCAACTGTGACAATGGCAGTGAATGAGTAGTGTATACCCAAGCGTGTTAAAATTCAAACTCTTAAAACTCACCATGCTGGCTAAATAAAATAACTAAGGGTTGTCATATATGCTACTCTATAATAATTTTTCCCCTTTAACTTTTAAACTTTCCTGTGGTTCCTATTTTGTTTTTACATTGTTAGTAGCTTTAAAAAAAAATCTGTATTAATGACTTATATTGGATAGTATTTATTCTTAAAACACCTTACTGATACACAAAACTATTCCAGTTGAAAAAAGGGAAAAACAGGACAATTTTAATAAGAATATTAACTCTTTCTGACTATATGGACTCTATTTAGTGAACTGGAAATTAACTGAATAAGAAGTCAGCTTCCATTTTCTTTACACCTCTAAACATAACATCAAACTTGAATAAATGTGGGCTCAGATAGTAAGAGAATTAAATGCAAGGCCCTAAAGGCAGAGGTTTCTAGGAATGCGCTTATAATAGGGTTTCACCTGGGATTCAATTAAATATTTAGTGAGAGTGGCTGAAAGAAAGGTTCTGTGCTGAAAGCTGTGGGGAAGACAGAGATGAATACGACACAGTTTTTGTCCTCTAGAATGTCATGATCGATGGCAGCTAACACATTTCACTTAGAGTGTGAGGTGTATGTGGTGGGGACAAGCCCCCACCTCTTTCTCCTCCAGCCCCTACAAAACTGTTTATATTTGCACAATCCTATCATCCTTTCCCCGTTTTGTAGGATAAAGCATTTTTTTCCTGTTCAAGGCCAATACCTCTGCATGTGCCCTTGATCTCATCTTCTCCCTCTCTCTTCTCAAGAATTGTACTATAAATCAGTGGTCAACAAGTTTTTTCTGTAATAAACCAGATAATAAATATTTTAGGCTTTTGCAAGACATATGGTCTCTGTTGCAACTATTCAACTCTGTTGTTGCAATGCAAAAGCAGCTGTAGATGGTATGTAAACAAATTGATTTGTCTGTGTTCCAATAAAATTTTATACATGGGCACTGAAATTTGAATTTCATGAAATCATTATGGGTCATGAAACGTTCTTATTTTTTCAATCGTTAAAAAACGTTAAACCGTTATTTGAGGGTCATACAAAAAGAAGTAGTAGGTCACATTTGGCTCTCAGCCATAGTTTGCTAACCTTTGCTATGAATAATTGCCATTTTCCCATATCTTCAGCCATTCCTTTTCTACTTTCTTCCCTTTAGCCTATAATCACACTAAGGAGAATATAAAAAATATTTAACAATGACCCTGGACACTGACTGCTGACTCTAGATTCTGAATAGATCGGAATAGATTCCACCATGGAATCAGAATAGATAAATCTGCCTATCGGATCTAGTAGGAGCCATAAGCAACTAGTGAATAATTTCAATGTGTATAGGACAAATACCAACCCAGAACACACCTTCTCATTTCATTTGAAAAATGAAACAAAGCACTTTTTGCACTGCCATCTTGATATTACTCCACTTCTCTCTTTATATCCAATAATTTGGAAAATTACTGTAATTTGTCATCTCTCATCTATTCTTCCATAAGGCATCTGCTTCCATCATTCCTTTAGAACTGACCTTTCCAGAAGAAACTATCCCTTAAAAATTTTTTCAGCCCTTTTTAAGTGTTCTATTTCTGTCACTTGCATCAAACTCCCCTAGGCATCTTCCACTTTTCCGACTTTTGATTCTTGGTTGCCATGGCAGGTTCCTCTTCATCCAGCCCTCTTTCCTGCAGCCATTCCCACCTGGTGTTCCCCAGCATTCTCCACCCACTGCTCCCTGTTCCCCGTTCTTGCCTTGCTGGTCTAGTCCCTGGTCTCCCTCTTTACACCTGGCACTGGGTGGGCAATCGCAAACAGAAGTGTAATCAAGGAACACTCCCCCTCCCCCCCACCCCGCTAAACTCCTGCATGACTCACTATCAGGATACTTAGCATGGTCCCAAGAGTCTCCACCATATGGACTCTTCTTCCTGCCTCAGTCTTACCTTCTATCAAATGCTACATGTTTTTTTTTTCCATCCCACTAATAGGGCACTGAACATAAAATGCAACTATACACCTCCATGTATTTGCAATGCTATTTCTATCACCTAAAATACCTCCTCTTTTCTTCTCTGGCTATTCCTACTCATCTTTTAAGATTCAGCTTCTGGGCATGGGGTGGGAGGGCGAAGCTGGGGCGAAGTGAGAGTAGCATCGACATATATACACTACCGAATGTAAAATAGTTGGCTGGTGGGAAGCAGCAGCATAGCACAGGGAGATGAGCTCGGTGCTTTGTGATGACCTAGAGGGGTGGGATAGGGAGGGTGGGAGGGAGGCTCAAGAGGGAGGGGATATGGGGACATGTGCATGAGTATGGCTGATTCGCTTTGTTGTGCAACAGAAACTAACATGGCATTGTGAAGCAATTATAATCCAATAAAGATCTATTAAAAAATTAAAAATAAATAAATAAATGAATTTAATTAGAATGAAAAAAAAAAGATTCAGCCTCTGAATTCATCAAACTGCTCTAAGAGCCTTTCCTCATTGTTTCCATTTTATTTTCCAATTTGTATTGAAAGTACAACTTCTCTCCTGTAACTATCCCAGCTTCACCATTAATAGGTAAGCAAGGGATGATGAGTCACTGCCACTCCAGGTCCTACTCCAGCATCTGGTAAACAGGTCTAGTGAAGAGTACTTGGCAAGGCATGGGACTCAGAGTGCCTGGGTTCCGGACTCAGCAGCACAGCTTACTTGCTGTATGGTTTTGGTCTTATACTTTCTAAGCGTCCTATTTAAAATGGGAAACCATTCATGAAAAAATACTTTTGGGACATCGACTATGTTTCAGGCACTTTTCAAGGCACAGAAAAAATTCTCACCTTCGAGGAACTTCATTCTAGTGGACATAGGAGAAGAAGGGGAGAAAGAAAATAAATAGGTAACAAGAAAATAACTAAATAAAATATACACTGTATCATGTGCTAAGTGCACAAGGGATAGGGAGTGAAGTCTTAGGATGGAGAAGGAGGGGGCAAATTTTAGAGAGTGATTAGAAAAAGCCTCACTGAGAAGTGATTTTTGAGCAAAGACCTGAAGGAGGTGAAGAAGTGAGTCATGAGAGCATCTGCAGTGAAGAGAATTGCAGAAAAAAAGAAATGGCAAACACAAAGGATATGGCCCGTTCCAGAAATAACAAGGAGGTGAGAATGTTGGAAAAGAGTGAGCAAGGGAGGGAGAGAGGAGGAGACGAGGGCAGAGACGTGTGTGAGGTGATTGAGGCATAAGAAGAGCACCAGATAGTCCTGTCATTTGTAGCCCCTTGTAAGGACTTTGAGTGAAACAGAAAGTCACTGGAGGGTCTTGAGCAGAAAAGTGAACAATACGAATAAGGTTAAGATGACTTTGAAAAAAAACAAAACAAAACAAAACAGGGCTTCCCTAGTGGCGCAGTGGTTGAGAGTCCGCCTGGCGATGCAGGGGACGCGGGTTTGTGCCCCAGTCCGGGAGGATCCCACGTGCCGCGGAGCGGCTGGGCCCGTGAGCCATGGCCGCTGAGCCTGCGCGTCCGGAGCCTGTGCTCCGCAACGGGAGAGGCCACAACAGTGAGAGGCCCGCGTACCGCAAAAAATAAAAAAAAAGATGACTCTGGTTGCTGTGTTGAAAATACACTGTGTGAGAGTAAGGGTAGAAAGAGGGGCCAGTTAGGAAGCTGTTAACAATAAACCAAATGAAAAATGATGGGGACCTGAATCAGGTGAAGGTGATAAGACATGGTTTATTCTGAATATATTTTGGAGTAGAGTCCAAAAAGACTTGCTTGATTTGGGATTAGGGAAAACAGAGGAGACAACCTGGACTCCAAGGATTCTCACCTGTGCAATTATAAGGAGGGCGTTAGTGTTTTATGCCTGGAAAGCCTGCAAAAGTTTTCCAAGGGATAAATAAGAATAAGAGTTTAGGTTAGGTCAAATTAACTTTGAGATGTCTATTATATATTTAAGTGGAGAAGTCAGATAGGTAGTTTTACCTATCTATCTATATGTATGAGTTGAAATTTATGGAAGGACTTTAAGCTAAAGATAAACATTTTCCAGTGAACAAATAATATGCAAAGCCTCTAGATTGCAGATAAAGGAGAGAGACAGTCTGAGGACTGAGTCCTGTGCACCCCAATGTTTAGTGACTGGGGAAATGAGGAATAACCAACAAAGGAAACTGAGAAGAGCCAGCAAACATGGCAAGAGGAAAACGAGGAGTGTAGTTTCTTGGCAGCAAAGTAAAGAAAGTTTAAAAAATAAATAAAATAAAATAGGGCGGCGCACAGGAGGGAGTAATCAACTCTCTCCAAAGCTAGTGATGGGTCAGGTAAGCGGAAGGCTGAGAATTTACAATCATATTTAGAAACTCAAAGGGCACTGTGACCTTGATGAGCAGCTTTGATGAAGTGGTAGGGGCAATGCCAGACCACAGAGTGTAAATAGCTCTCTCAAGGAGTTTTGCTAAGTGAGTGGATAGAAATGAGGCATAGATGAAAGGTGATGTGGGAGAAAAGAGACTTCACTTTTAAAGAAAAAAAAGCATACTTACAAGCTGATAGAAGTAATATAGTAGAGGGAGATATTGATGATATAGGAGAGAAGAGTAAATACCAGAGCAATATCTTTGGATAGGCAACAAAGAATGAGATCTTGTGTACAAGTTGAGTGTCTGGCCTTGATAGCAAAACAAACAGTTCATCCATAGTGACAAATAGAAGGTTGAGATATGGAGGAGAGCCTACGACATTTCTCTTCTGCTTCTATTTTCTCAGTGAAATAGTGAACAAGATCATAAGCTGATCACAGAGATGGGGGGAGGAGGTGTTGGAGTTTTGTTATAAGAAGAAAAAGAATGTCTTCTGGATGGGAAGGGACTTAGTGGACCTGGAAAATAAGATAGGATTAGTGACTGCCACCTAGACTCAGTTGAAATTAGTGGTTATGAATTTAAATAGAAATAAATCAGTATAGTTGTACATTTTTCTTCAGTCATGTTCAGCTGGAAACAGGTCTGAAATAGGCAATGTAAGGTTGAACCTGAGGTGGGGTCATGCCAGGAATGTATTATAAAGCAGGAGAGATGGGCAAAGGGAGTTGAGGGTAAATTTCAGGAAGTGATTACAATGATGGGCCACGGAATCTAGTTTATTTGGGGAAGAAAGGAAGACATGAGTGGAAAGGTGGTGGGATCCATGCATGGTAGGTCCCAATGGGGTTGAAGGATTATAAGAATCATATTACTAGGGGGAGGAAGCAAGTAAGATAGGAGGCAGTTAGAGAATGGATATCATGGAAGGGTTACAATTATTGGTTATGAACAGTTGTATGGTATGTACACAGGAGGAAAGTAAAAGATAAAGCTATTGGAGAAGGTAGTCAGAAACCTACCACTGAAGGGCTTATTTACATGGATACAGATATAACCAAGAATTAGGTTATGAAGGTATGATGTTAGGGAGAGTAACAGTAAGACAAAAGCTAAAATTTTCAGGGAAGGAGGGGGTGATATGGGGGTTGTAGATGGCTGTGTACAGAGATAATGATAATTTGTACCTTTCAGGTTACTGAGGATTAAAGAAGATATGAGTGTACTAGTCCATGGTGAACTCAATAAATATTAACTTTCATTATCCTACCAAGTCCATAGCTGACAACTATGTTGCAAACACCAAAGCATATCTCACCTTAACACTGGCTGATGCAGGATGAGTATTATACTAGAACAGATGCTTGGTTTTCTGTCCAGATTACTGTTGGAGACGGCTGCAGGTGTCTGAAGGGAATGGGCTTAAGGGCACCAGGAAGTCGAATTCCTGTGATGAGACGATTTTGGTATATAATACACTTATATAAATCAGAAATTCCATAAAATCATGATTTACCTATTTGAAGAAAAACTGGTAGCTTTTTTCTCTTTTAATTAAATTTCCATTTGAGCCACTCTGCCCAACATGCTTATAAAGGAAAAATGTAGGGCAAGAGAATCGGTCAGAGATTGTATCAGAACACTGGCCTTCCCAGCAATGTGAGTTCTCAGTATTCTGGAGGATGGTGTTCATGAAGTCTTCACAAATCAAGGACGTAGGCTCTCTTGTTGTTTATCATTATGTCATGAGAATAGGCTAGATTCTTCATTGAAAATAAATGTGAGTGCTTTTCCACACTTTTTCTATTTATTGAATTTCTGTATTTCTTTGGCAACTCTTAAAAAGCCCTCTGAAGATTTCTTTCCATGTATCTGTCTCATCTGAGAACAGGTTGACATTAAGGCTTTAACTTGGAGTTCTGAGCTGTTCTTTTTGGAATAATCTACATATTTTTGTTTTGTTACCAGATCCAGAGTGGTGACCCAATATTTTATGATATACCCATAAAGTTTGCAAATCAGTGAACATTATTTTTACTTTGTTGTGAAGAGCTACTGTTTAGATTTCTCTGGGAATACAATTTTGTCCTGCTCCCAGCTTTTCTATTTTAGCAATGAACAACCAGAATTAGAAAGAAATCGTTATTATCAAGATCTGCAGGGGCTTTTGAAACTGACTTCTGCCATTGCTAGATACACATGAGAGTTTTTAATGTGTAATTTCTCTATCTCCACTTGTGATTTAGCACTCAGGGATAAAAGAGAAAGCTGAGTGGTAGCGAGACAAACAGCAGGAGTTCCCACCATTCACTTGGGTATTGGGGGAGACTAAAAGATTTGGGGGGAAATAGATAAAGCATTATGGAAATAGGGTGTGATGGATCCTTCATTTTCTCTTAGTGGGAACTTTTTAAATGTCTGTTTCAACATTCTTTTACAGAGTTCACACTTGGGTAGGGAGAACACATAACAGTGTGCCTTTCCTAGGGTTCTGAGTGGAGATGAAATGATTAGGGGTATTAGCCTGATCTAGCGAGTGTGAAACAGAAGTTTCAACACTCTGTGGGGGAATGACCTTGGAATTACATTTAAAGCTCAGGCAGATTTGGAATCAAAGAATGAGAACACAGGAAGGGACTGTGAAAGCTGTCTAGCTCTGGAAGCAGATGATAGAAAAAGGTAGGAGAAGGTGGATCTGAAAGAGCAACTTCAGGGGTAAAAAAAAAAAAAAGAGTCTTCTTCAGGAGGTGAGGCGGAGAAAGTGAGATTATGTGATAAAACTAAAAATGCAGAGAAACTATGTTTGAGGAAAAGCTGACCACTGTCATTTTATCAAATAGCTGTTCTTGTCAGAGGCCTGAATCCAGTGCAGAGCAACTGATGAGAAAACATCATTCACCTATGGAGTGATGGTGCCTCCTAAGACATAGTTGGTGAACGTGTGCTGAAGATGGAGAGAGAAAGTAGGAGAGCGAGGAATGAGGAAGATTCAGAATAGTTGGGCCAAACTTCTCCAGTGAAAATGTATCTACATTAGCCTAAATATAGAAACTTAAAGAATTTGTGCCCTGACAGTGTTCTAGAAAGCAAAGATGGATGAATCTTCATTTCTACTCAGCAAGTGAAGCCTTTTTTGGCTTGCTCTGTTGTCAACAGGAAAAATGTAAACACGTTTTAGTTCGCATTTATGTGAAACATAAAGCAAGTTAGAAAAGCTAGAATATATTTGTCCCAGGAAGACAATGACTTTTAGCTAATTCTAAACCATTGGTACTTAATTGAGCTGTTAATACCATTCCCACTCTATTCAAAACAAATTGTCCACTCTGTTCCCCTTGATTTTTCTTTTTCCCACAGGATCACATCATAATTCATCCACAGGCTCACTGATGTATTGAATTGCCCTCTAAAATAAGGCCTTACTTACAATAATATTCTACAATATCAAAGGCACATTTTGCCTTCTTTCATATTGATATTTTTACATTGAAAAAGTGACAGCCATTTCTGGTACTTCCCCAATTTAATAGGGCTCTGAGATGAAGACTTCATAAAAATGCAGGGTCTATTAGCTCAGATTATAAATAGAATCATCTTCACAATATGAAACCCCAGCTCAGAATTATTCCTTCAGGCAATCTCAGCATCACTAAGAGCAGATTAAGTAGACAGATTCAAAGAATTCAAGAATTCAAAAGAAGTTTCCCTTAAGTAAGCCATAAAACCCTTCACTACTATATATACACAGTGTGTGTGTGTATATATATATATATATCCTCAGTAAAATATATATAACCTCAGTAAAACAATTACCAAAACAAGTTGAAAGGATAAGGAAAGTTAGTAGTGGGAAAATATTTTTAAAAGCTAATTCCCTTTTTATTTAGACTGGAATAGAAATTCCTAAAGGAGTAGTTTTGAAAAATGCCATGAATATGGGCTGTATTAATTTTTGACATAATTCTGTCTAAACCTTCTATTTAAAGACTATCCTGTCCACAGTAGATTCTTCATAGGAATATTGAGATACCATGATTAAATATGCTGCTCTAATGTCACGTAAAAAAAAAAATGACGCTACTAGTAGGTTTTATGTGCTTGCTCGTGTTTACGCTTCTCAATTTTTAGGACGTAATGATTTCCAAACAATTTAGATGCCCTGTGCTTGAAAATAATAAATGTTATGACCTAGTGAAGCTCTTATGTTTTATGTCACAACACTTAAAGTCTTGTTTGCCATCTTTGTGGTAAGTCAAAGACTTTTGGTTATAAATAAATGATGTGAAAATAACATTATTTCCTGTGTAAATCTAGTTATAAGATAAATATAGCTATATGGAATAGTTTGGATAATTCAAATTCAAACGTATTTATTGGGCACTTTGCCATGTGTCAGGCAGTAATGTCACTTAATCCTCAGAGTACCTTGAAGGGTGTGCGTTACTAATCCCAGTTTGCATCTGAGGAGGAGTGAAGTAGTTCTTAATGTCAGACTATTAATAAATGGCAGAAATGGGACTCCAATCACGTCTTCATACCCCATGGCTATGTTTTACCCATGATACTTCAGGAAAAGCAAAATTCTGTGATTAATTAATACCAGTGCATATTTTGAGGGAATTTTCACTTCATTATTGCTTAAGTAGGGTTTCTCCATGGGTCTGAACACCAACATAATAAGGCAATTGTTGACGACATAATTTAGCAAACCAAAACGTTAGCTTGTGCAGGAGCAGGGTTGAGCAGAAAGTTTTGAGTTCCACATTACACTTTCCTAGGTATTTGTGTGCTTCACCATGAGTATGAGTTATTTTCACAATAAAAACAAAATAAATTACAATTTAAAATACTTTAAATTGTTTAGAAACAATGTGTACTATCATCTTTTATCACTTTTGTAAAATGGTATGCTACAAAATAAAGTGTATAGATCCACCCAAATGTTGATAGTGGGTACCTCTGGGTTGTTATTGTAATAGGTTTTAACATTTTTCTTAATTGTGTTCTTAATAGTTTTTTAAAAATGGTTTTCTGCACACCTGGATCTTGTTTTTCTTATCATTATCATGACTTACTTTTATAGTCAAGAAAAAAATCCACAAAAAGAAATATACTTTCCATTTTGAAAATAATGATCTGCACATGCACTCTTATTTCCTGGGTAAAACTTGGGTACTCTCTGGAATATTTCAGTCAAACCTAAAAGGAGAAATCATTGAGAAACTGGACATATTTTGAATTCTATGCAGATACTTAATAGAAAAAAGAAATACCAACTGCCAATATACAGATGAAAAGATGCTCAACCTCTTTAATAATCAGGGAAATGCAAATTAAAATCCAGAGGTACCAATAAAGCACACACACACACACACACACACCTCAAATTGGCAGATTTCAAGACTGATGATATCCAGTGTTGGCAAAGGGCTATGATAGCAAGCTTTGGCCTACTTCGTTGTGGAGCAGCTTTTTTTTCCCAGTAATTTGGCACTATCTGTCAAAATTTTGGAATGCCCAACGCTTTTGACCAGTAATTCTATGCCTAGGAACATATTCTCTGGAAATACATAGGTGCTTATTATAGCACTCTTTGTAACAGTGAAAAATTGAAAAGCATTTCAAATGTCCTTCCATAGGGAAATAGTTAAATGAGTATTGACACATTCATAACATGGGATGCTCTGCAGATGTAAAAATGAGTGTGGCTCCCACGTATGTTCCAAAGCAGAGGACACCAAGATAATGTTTTTACTGTACACAGAAAAAGTCTTGAAAAAAGACATAGTCAGCTTTGACCATGCTTACCATTAGGAGAAGGGAGATAAAGAAGAAACTTTCAGTTTTACTTAATATATTTAATATTATTTGAAAAGATTTTCACAATGCTTACTAATATACTTCAAATTTTTAAAAAATCAGAATATGGCTCATGTAATCCCAGATGCCTATCCAATGAATTGAATTCTGTACTTTAAGTCAGTGAGAATTCCAACTTTGACAAAAGGACAAATAATTCACTTTCTGCTTTGTAATGTTTTCCAGGGTCTCAAACTATAAATGGGTTTCCGTACTGTAAGCTCCTTCTCTTTTCCCACCTTCCCCTGGGAGGAAAGACAGGTACGTATCAGAAAAAGCAATCCGGCTGCACCTTGTTATTTGAGGAAAATCCTCTGAACTCGTTCAAATGTGCTTCTACCTTTCTTAAAAGGCTACTAATTAAAAATACATTTTAAGCCAAGATAGTACTGCTAGGAAACAATTCTGAATTTATGTGGTGAAGAAACTGCTTAGAATGAATCTGATACAAAGAAAATGTTGCATTAGGTTTTTGGGTAATATTTTTATGCAGGGTACCAGCATTGCAAAAGACAGATTTGTGAAGTAGCGAAGAGCAGGAAGTCAGACAGACCTTGGTTGAGTCCATGTCTTTCACTGCACCTTGTGATTTCTGTCAAGATACTTAACATCTCTAAGCTTTGGTTTCCTCATCTATAAAATGGGGTTAGTTGTAATATCTTACTACGTAAATGTAAAAGCCTACCATATTATTGGCATCCAATACATATTATTTTTATTTTGGTTTTGCCATCTAAAAATTGTCATTGCCATCTGCCTCTGCAAGGATTAAGTCACTAGCTGCTGCAACCTCTGACCGTCAACACACCCTGAAAGGAGTTCAGGGTGGAGATCAGGAATGAGGCCCTCTGTGCTCTGGGAAAAACTGGCAGAACAGGCCTTCAGATATTTAGATATTTTCAGGAGAAGATTTTATGAGCCCAAATTCTTGTATCTCCTCATATCTAGAAAAGCACTAAAATCATGAATGGAGACATCTGCTCCTCGTGACTAGCAGCAAGCCTCTGTCAACATGTGTGCTTCACTGCAGGTACTGCCTTCACTAAAATCATATACAACACTGACATTTGCCTTACTTCTCTGGAGCAGTTCCTCAGAGCTATCTGAGATGCTGTCTCCTGGGCTATAGTCCTCATTTTGCCCCAAATAAAACTTAACTCACAACTCTTGCTGTGCATTTTTTTTTCAGTCAACAGTTCAGAATTACACAGTATTTAGCAAGTCGCCCAAGGTAGTTTATTTTTTAAATATTGCTTTTCACTTGAAATCACCAATTATAGATTCCTGGTTCCATGCATTTCTTTAAGATGAATAACGTTCATTTTTTAATTTGAAAAGTGATGAGGGTATACATTTTAAACTTATACAGTGCTATATGTCAATTATATCTCAATAAAACTGCGAGAAAAAAAGTAATAAGGGTAAATTATGCTAAATGTAAGAAATACAGAAAATAAAACATCTCCTTCACCTAATCAGTCAATTAGAAAATATTTATTAAGCACCTCTTTAATGTGCCAGAACCCATCCTAGGCGCTAGGCACACAGAATAAATAAGATAGATATGGCCACTATCCTCATGGCCCCTGGTTAAGAATTAATAACCTAGAAATAAGTGACAGTAAGCCCAGATACCTATCCACATGCCACCCACTTCTACTCTGAATCTTGGACTCTTTGAACTATTTAATAATGAGACTGTCATGCAGTGTCAAAACAGTATATTAAAATTTTCCCAATATGCTCACCTCCCTTATGTATTAGACCCTACCCTGTCTTGTTTACTCAAGGACACTGAGCCAGCAATTCTCTCCTTCTGCCACGTCATTAATTGTTCACTCTCCACTGGATCCTTCTCATATAAATATGCTGTTGTCTCTCCCAGTTAAGAAAATGACAACCTTCTCCCAACACCGCTTCCCATCCAGTTACTGCTCCTCTTCTTTGCTCTCCTTTGTAGCAAAACTCCTTGAAATAGCTATCTACACATACACTAAATCTTCTCCACCCATACTCTCTTAAACCCACTTAAGTCAGGCTTTAATTCCACTGACCCACTAAGGCAGCTCTCATCAAGACCAGCGGTGATCTCCATATCGTTAAATGCAATGGCCAATTCTCAATCTGCCTTTTCTTGGCCTATCAGAAGCAGTTGACACAACCAATCACTTCCTTCTCTTGATGCACATTCTTGTGACCCATGATGTCACATCCTTTGTCTTTTCTCCTACTTCACTGTTTTAGTCCTTCTCAGTCTCCTTTTCTGGTAGTCCTCTTCTCCCCAACCTCTTGATTAAATTGGAGAGGGTCAGGTCTCAATTTTTGGATCTTTTCTCTATTTACATTTACTGCCTTTGTGATCTCATGCTCTCTCGTGGTTTTACATATCATCTCCTTGCTGAAGCTATATATTTTGTCCAGGCTGTTCTCCTAACTCCATGCTGCAATACCTACCTGCATCCTCACTACCTCTGCTTGAATGTATAATGGATATTTTAAACTTTTTATCCTCACCTGAACTTCTGATTTCCCCTACTCAGTCCTGTTATACATGGCCTTCTCCAACTCCACTGATCATACTTTGATCCCAGTTGCTCTGTTATGTTTGTCTTCTCTCTTTTTCTAGCACTTCACAACCTGTCAATAAGTCCCATTGCAACTACCTACAAAACATCCAAAATTAGACCACTTCTTACACCTCCACTGCTATCACCCTGGTCCAAACTTCATAAGAGGTCTCCTTTCTGCCTTTTTTCTTTTTTACAGTTTTTAATACAGCAGCCTGGCAGATCCTTTTAAATGTCTAAGTCAGATCATGTCATCTTCTTCCCAAAACCTTTCAAGGGCTCTTCCATTTACTCAGAGTAATAGTTTTTCACTAGTGAAAAGGGTCTGTATAAACAAGACCGCTTTACTTCTTTAACTTTATCACCTACAACTCTTTTCTTAGTCATTCTTCTTAATCATTCATGCCATCCCTGGCCTCACTGCTGTCTTTTAAGTGGAGTCACTCCCACCTAAGGGCCCCCATTCTGGTTGTCCCCTCTGCCTGGATCACTATTGCCCCTGGTAACCCTTGACTACCTCCTCCACTTCTTCCAATTCTTTCCTTCTCTCAGTAAACTGTCCACCTTATTTAATACTACAATCTGCCCACCCTCCTACTCTGCACTTCAGATCTTACTTCCCCAGTTCTATTTTTCTTTTTTCCTTATCACTTTCTAACCTACTATATGATATTCTGGATAGTTTACATATACAGAATCTATATTATATATAGATTATCATATATATGATATATACATTATATACATTACATGATATATACACAGAACATAATATTACATTAATTGGTAATTGTCTATCTTCTGTTGCTAGGAAGTAAATTCTTGTAAGGAAGGTATCTTCATCTCATTTGTTGATATGTTCAAGGCCCTAGAATAGTGTCTTGCACATAAAATAGAAACTTAATCAATATTTGTTGAACGAATGATTTAAAACCACTGATTTTATTGCAACTTCAAAATAAGTTAAATCCTACTATTTTAATCAACTTCTACCTTCATTAGAACATCAACAAATCCTGAATAAGAAGGAAATAATTGAGCTTGATGACTGAGAAGTCTTCTCCTCTATCCGTGGTAAATCAGCTTTTTTTTTAAACAGATAGAAAATAACATATTTGACCTTTTAAAGCTATAACTAAATGACAATGGAGATGTGGTAATAGTCACATACCAGTTCCAAATTCTGATTAAAATATAATTGAAATGTTCACAATATTTTACTTAAATCATTTCAAATAACTTCTATCTTTCCTAACTAAATGTACTTTTAAGTTGCATGCTCTTTGCTACAAATATTTTCTTCTATTAAAAAAAAAAGCAAATCAGTTAGATAAAAATTCCAGTAGTAAAAAGAATAAGGGCAGCTAGAGACAAGCGCAGCTCTAGCTCTGCAGTCCAGGGAGATGCTGGGCATAGTTAAGGAAGATGGATGAAACAACCTGGTCTAGTAAAGGTAGAAAATCCCAAAGCCTCAAATTAAATGTGAGTCGATTGATGTTTCAGCCAATTCAGGAAGCCAGATAACTGTCACCCTCAGCGTGTTCAGGAGAGGGACACAACCACATAACATATCTCAACTACTAGTAAGAGCTAACTAATTGTTTGATCTGTTTCAGAGGAGTTTGAGAATCTACTGCTGCTTACAAAAGCACAGATCCTCGGTAAATTCAGAAAAATGTCATTCAGATTTACTCCTGGATACTCCATAAAGACTTGTCACCAGAAATCTTGAAGATTATGAATATTCCTGAATAATCATGTTTATTCCAACGTAAAACTTTACTACTAAGAGAGAATACTATGATCAGCTGGAATTAGAATATGCAAGATAAATGTCCACTGATTGGCATTTCTTATCAAAAGTCCTAAAATTCATTTCTAAGAATTTATGCAGAGAGAACAATCATAAATGTATTTAAGCACTTAACTCTAAGGATCACTATGAATAATGGAAAAATATAAGCAATCTCACTGTTTGGAAATAGAGGATTTACTATGTAATCTGATATACCTATGGTGTAATACTATTCAGTCATTAAAATTATGAGGTCATTGGATAACTGCTGATATGAGAAGAGATTCATAATATATTGACAACTGAAAAAAGGAGTTAATGATACATAATGAATTGCTTGAGTATTTTTGTTTAAGTATTACATGTTTATATACATATATAGTTACATGCATATACATATACTGTATTTCACTATATATATTTCACAATATAAATCTCACATATATTATATATATACACATATAATATATATATATATATTTTTTTCACTAATGCTGACAAGATCAACACCAAATGGTAATAGGGAGTTTTAAGAGATTCATGAGTCCTAGGAAAGTATATGCAAAAAGTTGTGTGTATCGGCTTTTCATTTTTTCCCAGAAAGCTTCATCTAATTTTCAAAGGTCTGGTAGTCAACACTTTTACTTTCTCCACGTCACTCACTTGCACAGAACAGTCCCATCAGTGATATTCTGCATTCAGCAAACTAATTTTCCAGGGGAGGGACTAGAGTGTCAGGAGTGTTGGGATGAAGTTATCAGAAGTTCTGGAAAGGAATAGGCAATTTAAAAAATATCTTTGAAAATTCTAATCACTGCTCCAAGGCTGTGATAGCTATGTTGGGAAACTATCAGCAAGGACACTGGAGTGGTGAACAGATTTCCACTGAGAGCCTGCATTCTAGAAGATATGTGAAAAGTCATCGGTAGAGAATAAGGCAAAAGGGCTTTTCCTTTATGAACGCCTATAATCTCCAATATGTGAATTATACAATAAGTAAAAGAACATGACAACCTTTTCTCACGGTCTAAAAACATCCATTTGGTAGAGAGGATGTAATTACGTAGCAGGTAATCAGGTAGAAAGAGGCCAGAAGCTCTAGACAGGGACTGAGCCAAAATTTGAACTCTGAACATTAACTGATCCTTCAGATGAATATTCAAGTAAAAGAAGTTGATTGTTTGATGGAATATAAAATACTGACTCCAAATTCAAGCAGTCAGAGCAATACAAGATGTTATAATGCAACATTTTCTTTGGAAAGGCATGCTTTTCAGAGAAAACCTTGCCATATAGAAATATTTGATTTTTTAAATATATGCAAAATGTTCCTGTGATGTTATTTCTAGATGCATAAATTATACAAATTATACAGAAACTATGTTAAAGATAAATACAGAATGACTACAAACTACCAACCACAGAAATGGATTATCCTTTCCAGGCAGGCCAGGCAGCTAAATTCTCCCTCTAATTTACCAGAATCCAGAGTTCAGGCTTTAGAGATTTAGACTACGTATGTAATTTAGAATGCAGCCAGAATCCTGTAGGGACAAGCCAGCAGGGATTCCTGTGGAAAACAAAGAACTGGTGCAATAAAACTGGAAAGATCAATGAGGTGTCTTGTGGAATAGGAGGGGAAAGTCTACATGTGTCTCCAGGGCTTAGTGAGCAGAGAATGATGAAGAGAAGCTGACTTCACAGTTAAGCATTGGAAGGAGCTAAAGAAGAGAATGCCTTGCCCAGCAGTAGAGCAAAGGACAAGTTCATAGGTATTAATTATGTTTCCCATAGAATAAACATAATTTTAAATGCAAACATAGAGGCTTTCTTGGTACTGGGTAAAAGAATGCCAAATAGAGGATGAGATAAATTTTATAAGCTTCTTTCTCAGAAAGAATATCAACTTATCCAACACTGTTTACACTAGTAGAAATGTTAAACACTGGGCTACCAACTAAAATTAAAACACTAGCAGTACACTGAATTTAACAATAAAGACAGGGAGTAATTTGCCAAGGCAAGCCACTGAAGCAAATAATATAAACAAGTTCAACAGCCTATTCAATGCATTTTAGAGCAGAAAAAGAGAGAGAACTGGTTGCCTGCCAGCACCTTGCCTCAATGAGACAATGCACTCTGCTCTCCAGGAATAGTAATAGGCTAGAGGTTTGGGCCAGAGAGTATTGTAATTTCATGTTGTTTCATCGGGGATGGACTACGGGTCAATTACTTCTAGCATTTCATCTTTTAGGTTTACTGGCATATTACCAGCAACTCTGGAGATCTCTCAAGTTCAAGAATTAGGTGTCACCTGTGGATTTATTCTGATTCCCAGTACCTCTAGTTTTAAGTCAAGAAATTTCCTTACAGTTTGCTCTGGCACAGTCACTAAGAGACACCCTTAACCAGGAATCAGTCTCACATGAAAACAAAAGAAGCCCAAGCATGTATTAAATTAATTTTTAAAATTTATGCCATTTTTATATCAACAATCACTACTGTTATTGCTGATTTCTTTCTTATTATTAACCATATCTCTAGAAGGTAACCACTTGATTGCAAATATAAATCCACATTCATTCAAGCAAGAAGGTTATATAAAGAAAGCTGTGGAAAAGAAATTCAAAAATCATCATCAAAATGCATTTATTAAATATCTTGTTATCCATTAGCCGTACAAGTCACACTATAAATTAGATTAAGAAACAAAGCTTTTGTCTTCTTGGAGTTCTCAAAGACAGCTAAAAGGATCTATGTAAATATGTTAAAAATACACATTCATTTGGGAAAAATAACCAAATATTGGACAAATCAGTGAGGCTTTTATATCATGTCAGGTGAAACGTCACATAGGAGTGGGGAAAAGTGGGTTTGTACATGATAAGGAAGAAGATCAAGTTGATTAACCATAAAAATTCAGTGTCCTATTTGGGCAGGGTGAAGGAAAAAGCAAATTATTGTCTATTCCTGTTTCTCTATTAAGGGAGGCATGGTAGACCTAACACAAAAGCACAGAGTAAAAACAATGCATATTGATCTATCCGTTTTAATGAAAAAACTTAGAGAAAATGCTGTAAGTAATCAAAACATCCCACTGTATTATAATAAACATAAAGATAGCATGGAGTTGCATACAAAGAGTTGCATGAATTTTAAAGATAAAGGACAAAACTCAAAGAAAATTTAAGCCTATCTTGGTTGCTTAAATATCACTTCACCTTCCCAACCTGCTACCCCATGATAGTTCATATTTCCTAAAATCCATCATTAAGAATATTTCTTCACCAAATGTGGGGAACTTCTAAATATATTTGGGTGATTTTGAAGTAAGAAGTGATAGAAATTTATACATAACGGTTTTTGCTATTTGAGAATTGGCTAAGGCAGGTACCTAGCAATGGCAACAGATGCTAGATCTTTCATAAATGAGGTGTGTGTCCCTAAAATAGCATTCACAAATGTATTGTCACATTCCAGAAAATATGTCAAGATTCAGTGAAAGAGAAGCCATTTCATTATTCTTTAATGAAGGGGAGGGGGACACTTCAACTGAAGCAAGAGACTATTTCTATTCTTGGAGAGGTTATGAAAAAAATGGGAGAAATGTCAAGGCAAAATACTAAGGAGGATGTCATTGAAAATGTCAATGATCCATTTCAAAAACAATTCCATGAAATAGCTCTTTAAGACCATATGAAAATAGTGGAAGACTAGACACACTCCTGTCTTCCCCAAGAGTTATGGAGGAAGAGATGGAATGGAAGTGGGGGCAGTGGGTAAGTGGTGTAGAACACAGAATTAGTTAACTCCTTTATGGAGATAGGAGAAAGAAGAGGCAGCTAATACAATCTTCAAAGAAGCAAGAATACCAGGGGAAGGGATGAAGGTAACGCTGGAAATTAGAATCCCAGGGCCTTAAAATGGCCTGTCCCACTTTTCTCCTACTGTTTTGGGGGAAATAGCACAGTTAGAGGCAAGATAGTATATAATGATAATAATAATAATAAAATAAATTAAACAGTGCACCATGGGAATCTCAAATAGGAAGAGCTTAATTAACTAGGTTTCTCTCAGGGGTATTTGTACTTATAGACATTACTATAGTGTAGAATGAAAGATTTTGCCCCTTTAAGGAATTGTAGTCACTACTGAACTGCTAAGGGATCCGGTTGAAGCAGAGCTGGTTCTTGCTAATGATGCTAAAGATAAAGGCTGGATTTGTCTTCCCCTTTAACCACAAACAATCTAGTTTTGTTTTCCTTACCCCTCCTCAGGAGCCAAAGGGAAAAAAGCTCCATAGTTTCCTCAAAGCAGAAGCTATTTCTTCTTCACTTAGGATTCTCAGTGCCTGTGCACGTGGTAGATAATAAATGTTTCCTGAACTGAACAAATCAAAAAGAAAAAGGGAAGGCAAACAGCAGTTCTAGGTCATAAATTTAATTAAGGTGAGGGAAGGAAACTCTAAGATCAATGAGAAGAGAAGAAAATAGAAAGGGGAGGATGGAGAAGAGGAAAAGCAAGCAAAAGAAGTGAGGAAACATTAAGAGGATACAGAAAGAAAAGTAATATAATAAGTATATATAAGTGAGTAATATAATATTTCGTTGAGTTACCATAAATGAAATGTGAAAAAAAATTATGAGCTCTTTGAGAGGAGATGTTACATTCTGAACAATTGCTAATAATTCATAACAAATGAGTTTAAAGTTAGTGATAAATTTTTTCTCACATGTACACTTATAATACTGATAAAAGATATTCATTGATGACAAAAACTCTTTCAGCTACTCCTCATATAACATTTTTGTGAAAGAGCAGATAAATATCATTCATTATATGTCTAGGATCCAGGGATATTGTCATTTGGAAAATTTAAGGTGAGGTTTCTGATGTAAAGGGCCTTTGGGTCCCCTGTTGTTCAGTCTCTGAATATCTTTACCATGTGGTCAACAAATCCCAAAAGCTCAGTATTCACAAGGTCACGGCTAGTAAACCCACTGGCGCTCAGTAAGTAGCTTCCTTCCCCCTTGTTTTGTCCCTTTGCCATAAACACGAAAAAGCAGCATGGCACTGAATGTGTCAGTAACAGTCGAGTTTGTTATCCACCTTCCTTGTCTCCTGACATTTGAAGACATTGATTTATCTTCTGTCTTGGGGCAACAAAGACAATAAAGTGATGTGAAGAGTAGAACTCTGGACTGCTGTGGATAGTTCTTTTGGGGAACCCACTGAGATAGAGAGAGGAAAGGGAAGGCAGAGTTTCCTGCTTGATTGTTTGTTTTATAGATCCTTTTTTCAATTTCCCTTTGGAGACTACCATACATCTGATACAATATGGAAACAATGGCTATATCCAGTGCAACATATGGTCTCTTTGCAGATCTTAATTAATACATATTGATTAATATTAATGCATATTATTTATTCATCTACTTAATTGAAAACACAATTCAAAATCTTGTTCTCCTGTGATATAACATTTAATGTGTCCTATGACTGACACACAGGAAAGAATTACCTATAGTGGATCATGACTAAATATCACTTTTGGAAGAATGAGCAGATTCCACCAGAATCTATGTCTGTGCCAGTGTCTCTGTGGCAGAAGCAGAGCACAGTCTTACATACATTTCTGTTTAGTGCGTTGCATTGAAGGGTTTAACACATGTTTAACACACACTCTAGAAATTCTGAGTAATTTCGTAAAGGTGAGGTCAGTAAACACCCAGAATAATATAGCCTTAAAGACAGTTATTATCTATTCGACACCTGACAAAACCAATACTTTAAATGACAAAGCATGGTTTTTATGTGGTCATTGGATATTGACATGTTCATTGATGGCGGGAATCATGTGAAATCGTATTCAGCTGAAATTTATGGAGACGTTGAAGAAACCTTAGTCAGTTCATTCTTAGGGAAGAAGTAAATAGCATGCCCAGATTCACTTTGAAGAAATCTGTTTAATCATGATCAATAATAAATAAACAAGAGAAATCTGAGGTCAATTGAATCTACATTTTAAAACTTTGAGTCTGCACGTCCTGGACTAACTTTAAAACAATAACAACAACAAAACTACTACTGTTTGTCAAGCAACCAGAATATTCGACACTTTATATTTAAACTGACAAATGCACAGAAAGTTTGTGTCGGCATATCTAATTAAAATGAATTTTGAGAGCATATTATTGGTTCACAAATGTGCACATTACCCTGGAGTTCAAAACCAGATTGTCTTTTCCATCTTTAGTGTTAACCTAAGAAAATCTTTTTGAAAGAAAATCAGGGATCTGTGAATGAATGAACCTCTGATTTCACATGTAAACTTCTGTGTGCATTTTTATAAGGAGAAGAGTCATAGTTTCATGGGAAACAGAAACTTTCGAATGTTACCAATTCTGGTGATGTCAAGAATGACTAACTATACCATTAAATCAACTGTGTAAATATATATCATTCTGTCAGCTTCTCCTGTGGGTTTTATAACGACAGCCTCACCACACGTAATTCAATGCCTTTCATCTAGTGGCTTCTCAGTATATGTTTGCTATTGATAATGATGACAATAGTCCAAGTCATGATCTCATTTTCCAAACTGTGATCCTCTCTTTATTCTCAAGTTCCCCTTAGGCCAGCCAGGTTTTAATTCCCTCTCATCTTGGCAATAAACCTGTCATTGTGATCAGATCAGACATAAAATTTTCCAAGGCTAGCACACAAATTCCTTCTTCTGCATGCAAGCTTGCCTCATTCTTGATCCTATCCTTGATAACAAGAAGGTCATCTTGTATATCATCTGTCCATTTGTAGACCAAATGGTCTACAAGGACAGGTCATCTAAATTTTGCCAAGTTTATTTTGTAACCCACTGCCTAGTTCATGATTAAGACAGAGATGACAAATTTTTCATCTCAACAGCAGGAGGAATATGCTTTTTCTTTCCTTCCAAAACAGGTTATTATAGAATTTTAAAATGTGAGTCAAAGAAGAAATATCTAACGCATTGAGAATAGACCTGGTCCACAGCATAAAAGTTTTCATGAAGCTCCACATATACTTCTCTTCTTAAGTCTATGAGAAATTGGTACCAAAATATTTGCTTTTCTTCTCCCTAAGAATGAGTTAGATTTGAACAATTTTATCTATACCTCTAACAATGCATTTTATTCATTTAAATAAGAAAAAAGCAACAAAAATCTTGTAAACATAATCAAATGAATGTTTACAATCTGGACCATATATATACCACTGTTCTTAAGCTATGGCTAAGGTATAAATATAGGAAAATTGTTTCTTTTTTTTTTTTTTTTAATTTACTTATTTATCCTTGGCTGAGTTGGGTCTTCGTTGCAGTGCACGGGCTTCTCATCTTGGTGGCCCCTCTTGTTGTGGAGCACGAGCTCTAGGCACGCAGGCCTCAGTAGTTGGGGCACACAGACTCAGTAGTTGTGGCTCCTGGGCTCTAGAGCGCAGGCTCAGTAGTTGTGGCACACGGGCTTAGTTGCTCCGCGGCATGCGGGATCCTCCCGGGCCAGGGCTCGAACCCATGTCCCCTGCATTGGTAGGCGGATTCTTAACCACTGCGCCACCAGGGAAGCCCAGGAAAATTGTTTCTTAACTGATAATTTTTTTATAGAAAATTGCAGTGTTTTGGATGTCTATAGTTTAGCTTTTTATTATATGTCATGTATGCTTGCTCTAATTATTTAAATGTTACAGGAATATGGGTTTAATATATAAGAAACCCATCATGATCCCACCCCATAAAAGAGAGCTACAATTACCAGTTTGGCATACATTAGCAATACAGTCATGTATTATCATTTTAGTAATATGAGATAATTATTCACACAAACACAAAAATATTTTGCCACTTTCTTTTTTTAACTTAATAATATTTACTTGATATATTTCCATATCCCGTGCATTAGAACTACCTCATTCTTTTATTAAAGAGCTATATAATATTCCATTATGTATTTACTATAATTTATTAAACCAATACATTATTGACAGGCATTTGGAAGGTTTCCTATTTTTCACTCTTCATCAATTTATCAGTGAACATCTTTTACGCACCGATATGAGTGTTTCTGTAGAATAACTTCAGTGAGATAGAAGATTCAAAGGAATTAATGTTTTAGTAAATATTACCTAATACCCTCAGAAAACACTGTAAAGAATTTACATGTCTACTGATAGTAAATAAGAGAATCTGTTCTGCACACTTGCTAATGTTTTTAAAATCATGCAAAAACAATTTTTTAAAGCTGGGGTTACAAACCCAGATGACTTCAGGGCCAGAGAGATAACAAAATATGTGAAATAGCACAGAATAAGAAAATGGAAAGTAGTGGAAATTCAGCAAATTTAATGTTTTAAAAAGCCAACTCTGATAGCCAGAAAATATATATCTTCAGTTTTCAGGCTGCCAGTTTTCAGCCCTGTCTTAATGGAATATGTTTGTTTTAATTCTTTACTTTTAAAGCGTAGATAGTTCTTTACTAAAGAAACCAGTACAATTTGTGATAAGATCATTTCACCACACGTTATTTTTACTGTATTTTCTTTCTTTACATTTTTTTTTCAAGTTTTACAGTTATGAGAAGAATTAATTGTCTCCTAGATCTAGGATTCATTTTATGTGGTATTGACTTCATCAATATAAATCTTCATAATAGACACGTTGAAAACAATAAAAAGCATAGTCATATTTTGCCCATTCATAAATACAATTTAAAAATTCTTGTCAACTTGGTGTAAAGCTTTCACATTTACATATGCTCTTTTTAATACTCATTATTCATATATCAGTAATAGAGGGAAAGAAAAGGAAATACACTACTTGTTCTGAACATAAGCAATATTCTGCTAAGATTTATATTTGACCTAGTGAAACATCCTTGAGAAGAAAAAAGAAATCCCATTATTTTAGTTTGACAAAAAACAGAAGAGGAAAATTTTAGTTTCCTTTTGATAATGGTGGTTATCTTGTGGTCTGTGGGAAAGGGTGAAGGCCAGGGAGAAAATTGGTTCTGCTCTCATTTTTCTAGTCCCACTGCATCAATAAACCTCTGGAAGTTTCAACATAGAGCACATAATGTGAGCATGAGGCAGCTTGGCCTCTGTTAGCACTTTGTTATGCCCTTTAACCTTACTGATTTTCAAGTAGACGTGGCTAAATAAGGGATTCGCATTGTTACGGGATGAATCAAAAAGTAGATTTCAAAGCAGAATGAGTTTCCCAATCAGTCTCACATGAGGGTGATGCTGATTAAAAGGAGAGTTTGGAAACACTCATGTCATTATAATTATACTTTTGTGTTTCTGACCCTTACTTATGCTGTACTTATTGCTTTAGAAATCTAGAAAGTAGAATACCTAGAGATAAAATTAAGCATAAAATTGCAGCCATTTTTCCAACCCTTCCCATTTATATTTAACAGAAAGGCTGAAGCTACCATCTCTGCTGGCTGTAAAAGAAACTAGTTATATGATGTTGACAATTGGAAATCAAACCTGTGTTGAAGAAAATTCCCTAAATGTTTGTCTTCAAGATATACCATATTATCCTGTTCTGAAAAATCATTTTGGAGACTAAAGAACTTTAAAACTAAGGGATTTTTTTAGGTGTTCTGAAATAGGTTCCATCTGTTAGTTTTAATTTTTTCTTAATATATGAGGCCATGTGAGAAATACCGCATACCATATATTCATTTCTTTTGATTCTTACAGGTAATCATGAGTGAGATAAAAATAACAGTTTCAGGAAATGTATGCCTTAGAGTGGGGCATAATTGTCCAAGAGTAACACAAATTTTTAGATGTTTATTTTTGGCTTGATGTTAAAAACCTAAAAAACCAACTAAATTAGAATCAGCTCTACTTAAAATGAAGCAGGGGCAGGAAAACACAAAGTTATAACATTTTGTAAGAAAAAAAAATCCAAGAGGGCCTCCTTATTCATCATGTTCATAAAGATCTTTTAAAAACTAATTAGAAGAGAAAAATTCCTTTCCAACATCTGATGTTATATTTAGATATATACTTTCAAATTTTCCCTGAAAACAACACCAAAACACAGCTTGTGGGCTTCCCTGGTGGCGCAGTGGTTGAGCGTCCGCCTGCCGATGCGGGGGACGCGGGTTCGTGCCCCGGTCCAGGAGGGTCCCGCGTGCCGCGCAGCGGCTGGGCCCGTGAGCCATGGCCGCTGAGCCTGTGCGTCCGGAGCCTGTGCTCCACGGCGGGAGAGGCCACAGCAGTGAAAGGCCCGCGTACCGCAAAAAAAAAAAAAAACACAGCTTGTAAATATTTTATTATTCATTCATTTGTGTACCATTTGTCCTTATACAAACCAGGAAGATGACATTCCTTTACATTTTCCCTACATTCTTTGTCTGGAATTACAGAAAACTAGAACTATGATTTTATTAAAATTAGGAGAGTCATTCACTATAAGGTAATCAAACATTTGAATGGAATTTTCTCTCGGGTTTAGACTTCTGGTCCTTTTATCAATTAGTATTAATACTGATTGGCAGATATCCCAGTGCATATGTAAACTGGGCAACTCCTTGAAAAGGGAATTTTTAAAGGACTTTCAAGTTCTGAGCTTGTAGAATTGGGATACACAAACACACTCTATCCTCAAAATTTCATTAGCTTTGAAAAGTTATGCTCCCTTTTATAAATCCTCATAGATCTTTTTGTCTAAGACAATGTTGCATTTTAAGTACCTTTGGGAAACTATAAGCATGCATGTTAAAACTTCATTTCCTCATGATTTAAAACCATTTGCAATAATGAAAGTTACTTTAGTATGAATTTTTTTCTCTATTGCTTTCTATTTTTCTCTCTCAAATTCCCTCTAACTCTCATACACATCAAGTTTAGTAAACAAGAGAGAGAGGATTTTCCACCTTAATCTAAATTTTTAATCACTTTGCAACCAATTTCATAAATGTGGATAAGAGTTTGTTAAAATTTTACTTTCAGTTAAGTTCAACAGAGTCCCTATATAGATAAAAAGGATATGGATAAAAATATGGATAAAAAGGCATATTCCTTGCCCTTGCAAAACTTCAGAGCAATGGTCTTCAAGCATGGTAAACCATACATTCCCACCAGCAAAAAAAAGTTTCTGCATTCACTGCAATCCTATATATGTATGTATATGCATTTATATATAATATAATGTATTATTGTACAAATATATTATCTCAATTGTATGAATACTTAAACATAGAAATTAGAAATGAGGAACAAACAGAAATAGAGATACTAATATTTTTACTTTGCTTCTCAAAAGATCTTCTTGTTCACCCCATAGGTTATACTTTGGAGCTCACTGGTCTTGAGGGGAGGATAACACGTAAATAGATAATTTGAAAAAAAAAGCTGTTAATAATCTGATAGTAAACATAAGGAGCTAGAACATGGAAAAAGCTCTGAAAAAAAACTTTTCTGCTTGAGGAGTCACTAGATCTAATCCTTTCAGTATAAAGAGGAATTAGTGAAGCAACAAAAAGAGAGGAGAGGATGAACAGAACAGCATTCCAACCAGAACAAGCATCTATGTCAAGGCACAAAGGTATGGAACCAAGGGGGTGAGTATAAGAGTTCAGGATGATGAAATGTAGAATCAAGGTTGAGCACGCTGAGCGAAGATGCTGAAGAAGAATGCAAAAAGCAGGTACTTGAGACAAGTGGCTTGGGTCTTATCAATGTATGGGACATTGCTGAAGAAATGCAGGAGGGTGAATGAAGGTCATGGTCAGACATTTGTTTTAGATTGAACCTCCGGGGAGCTGTATTGAGAATGGATTTGAAGGGACACAAGAGGAATCAGAGAAACTCGTCAACAGGCTATTACTTTATCCAGCTGAGAGATGAAGAGCAGCAGAATTAAAGCGGTGGTAGTGACAGTGCAGCTCTCAGGAGGGGATGAGAAGTAGCATGAAGAAAAGACTTAGTAAAATTTGGTCGTGGTTTTCTGGAAATGACTGATGAGTGAGAAGCTTCCTGACTTACATGACTGGCTATTTTTAAATGAGATGGTCAACACAGTAGCAGGAAAAAGTTTGAGACATAGAGGAGATAAACAAATATTTTAAAATTAAGATTTACATGAAAATTATGAACATTTAGTGTCCATCAACAGATGAATGTATAAAGATGTGGTATATATATACAATGGAATACTACTTCAGCCATAAAAAAGAATGAAATTTTGCCATTCACAACAACATGGACGGACTTGGAGGGCATTTGCTAGATGAAATAAATCAGACAGATATTACTTATATGTAAAATCTAAAAAAAAAAAAAACTAGTGAATATAACAAAAAAGGAATAGACTCACAGATATAGAGAGCAGACTAGCAGTTACCAGTGGGGAGAGGGAAGGAGGGAAGGGCAATATAGGGGTAGGGGATTAATAGATATATTATGCATAAAATAAATAAGCTACAAGGATATATTGTACAGGGAATATAACCAACATTTTATAATGACTAAAATTGGAAAATAACCTTTAAAAATTGTGAATGACTATGTTGTACTCCTGAAACTTATATAGTATTGTACATCAACTATACCTCAATAGAAAAAAACACTATGAACATTTAGAAATTTAAAATACAAATCACTTCCCATTCTACTTTTTTAAAAAAATCTGTTTTCAAATGCTATTTATAATATTTACCTTATTATACAATAATTTAAAATATTTTATTTAATTTCTCTGTCTTTGGTTTACTTTAATGCCCCTTTTATATATTTAATTTATATTTTCTTCACTTTTTCATGTCTATTTTTCTCATCTAACATATGATGAGTATTTTTCTTGTCATTAAAATTTCTTGTAAATGAAATTTCAGTGGATGTGTCACATTATATCTTCTGGATGTACCACAATTTTTAAAACAATTCTCCTATTATAGAACACGCTTATTATTTTCAATGATTCAAACAATTATATGTAATTCTATGATATATTTGCTTTTGTCTGGAAATTTATTGTTTAAGATAAGAAAGCATAAGCATATGAAAGTTTAACATATTTTGCTACTAATGTATTTCCGTCAACAGTATATGTCAGTGAAACAGATATGCAATAAAAAAATCTGTGCTGGTTTGATAGACATAAAATTATAACACTTTATTCCCATTTCTTTGAGTACTATTAAAGATGAAGTTTTTTATATGTTTATCAGCTGCTTATAGTTCATTTTTATGCATGTTGTTCTATTATTTTAGCCCATTTTTCTATTGGAGTCCTATTGATGTTCATATTAATTTGTGAATTTCCTTAAATAATAAGGCTAATCACCCTTCACTGTCATCTATGAAATAAATAATGTTTTAAGTAGTTGGCTATTTATTTTTTTATGTAGTTTATGATTTTCTATCCCTTCATATTCCATATTTTAAATTATCTTTTTTTGTAATAATAAGATGTATTTTCAGGAAATTTGGAGACTATTGAAAAACACCAAAAAAGCAATTAATTAAATTTACACCCAACCACACAGACCTAATCACTTCTATTATACGTACGTGTGTATATGTGCATACACCCATACACATATGCATTTATATAATCATCCTTTCTTACATGCATATACATCATTTAAGAGCATAAATGACATCATACTGTAAAAGCTGTTTTATAGCCTACTTTTTCACTTATTGGTATATTTCAGATGTCACCAATAATAATAAAACATGCCGTGGAACACCTTTATTTTAACCATCTCAGGATATTACTTTACATGGATATTTAATAATTTATTTAATTACTTCATTATTTTCAGACATGCGGATGTTTCCCATTTTCATTATTTTAAATATTATATTTAAGGATTTTTTTGATGTGGACCATTTTTAAAGTCTTTATTAAATTTGTTACAATATTGCTTCTGATTTTTGTTTTGGTTTTTTGGCCACAAGGCATGTGGGATCTTAGCTCCCTAACCAGGATTGAACCTGCACCCCCTGCACTGGAAGGCAAAGTCTTCACCACTGGACCACCAGGGATGTCCCTAAATATTATCTTAATAAACGTCTTTGTATACATAGTTTTGTGTTCATAATTGATTGTTTCATTAAGGTTTGTAAATATTTGGAGTTCCTAAGAATATGTAAGGAGTACGATTATTTGGCACATAATGACAAATGGTCTTTGAGAAAAGTTGAAACAATTTACTTGTCCACCTTTGCAGTATGATACAGTTCATTTCTCCACATCTTCACCAATAATAATCCACTTTTATGTTTACAATGTACCAGACTTTATCTTCTTCTACTTAATTGATAGAGTATCTGAACATTAGAAAGTTTGCTTAAATCCTCACAGATAAGTAAAGAATGAACTCAAAGTTCAGTCTGACCTTAAAATGATGCTCTCTGTCAGTATACTACATTATTTCCCAAAGTTTTTATGTTTTTATGACCATTACACATCAAATGTTTTTGATTACTTGTTATTTTAACGTTATTTTTTAAATTTAGAGCTGACCAGAACACCTTTTGTAAAAAGTTCCCACAAGGCCTTGCTAATTACCTTAATGAAGTTTATATTTTCTTAATGATATCTAACAATTCTTCATATTTTAATAATATTGACTGTTTGTATCTTATATATACAGTGAATATTTTTCAAGATTTTTAAATTTAAGTTTAATTTGGAGCATTTAAAAAATATATGTCAATGATTTCCAATCAAAACCCCAGAAGAACTGGGTTTTTTTTAGATATTGACAAGCTGATTTTAAAATGCATAGGACAAAGCGATTTTGAAAAAGAAGAGGGCACACACTATCTGATCTCAAGACTTACTACAGAGCTACAGGAATCAAGACTGTGATAATGGGAAAAATTACAAATACATACATCAGTGGGACAAAATAGAGAGGCCAGAAATAGATCCACACAAATATGATTGATTTTTGACAAAAGTGCAGAGGCAATTTAAAGGAGAAGAGAGAGTCTTCAAGAAAAATAGTGATGAAACAGTTGGATGTCTGTATGCAAAATACTGAACCTCAGTCTCTTTCCTTATACAAAAATTTACTCAAAATTGATCATATACCTAAATGTAAAACATGACATTATAAAATATTTAGAAGAAAAATAGGTGAAATCTTTATGACCTTGGGATAGGCAAAGAGCTCTTAGATACAACACCAAAATCCGAATTCATAAAAGAAAAAAATTCATAAATGTGACTTCATCAAAGTTAAAAACTCTTACTCTGTAAAAGAAAAAAGTCAAGAATACAAAAAATGAGCCACAAAGGAGAAAATATTTGCCAATTCCACATCTCCTAAAGGATTTTTATCCAGAATATTTATAAAGAACTCTCAAAACTAAACAATAAAAACAACTCAATAAAAAAAATTAGGCAAAAAAAAATATATATATATACAAAGAACTCTTAAAACTCAACAATAAGAAAAAAAAGATTAAAAAATGGGGCAAAGACCTGAACAGACACCTCACCAAAGATATACAGATGGCAAATAGCATATGAAAAGATGTTCCACATCATATATCATCAGGAAAATGCAAATTTTAAAAATGAGATACCACTATACACCTATTAGAATGGCCAAAATCCAAAACACTGACAATACCAAATGCTGACAAGGATGTGGAGCAATAGGAACTCTTCATTGCTCCTGGGAATGCAGAATGGTACAGGCACTTCGGAAGACAGTTTGGCAGTTTCTTACAAAACTAAACATACTCTTACCATATGACTTAACAATTATTTACCCAAAGGGGTTGGAAACTTATGTCCATGAAAAAATCTGCAAGTGAATGTTTCTAGGAACTTTATTCATAATTACCAAAACTTAGATATCCTTTAGTAGGTGAATGGATAAAAAAGTGTGGTACATCCAGACAATGGAATATTTTTTAGTGATAAAAATAAATGTGGCTTTTCAGCCACAAAAAGACAGGGAGGAAACGTAAATGCATATTATCAAGTAAAAGAAGACAACCTGAGAAGGCTACGTACTATACTCTTCCAAGTATATGACATTCTGGAAAAGGCAAAAACTATGCAGACAGTAAAAAATCAGTGGTTGCCAGGGACTGAGGGTGGGAAGGAAAGATAAGTAGGTGGGGCACAAAGGACTCGGAGGGTAGTGAAAGTATTTTGTATTATACTACAGTGATGGATACATGTCATTATACATTTACCCAAACTCATACAATGTACAACACCAAGAATGAAACCTAATGTAAACCATGGACTTTGGGCAATGTGTCAATGTAGGTTCATCAGGTATAACAAAGCTGCCACTCTGGTGAAGGATGCTGATAATGGGGGAAGCTATGCATGTGTATGGGGTGGGGAATATATGGAAAATCTCTGTACCTTCCTCTCAATTTTGCTGTGAACCTAAAACTGCTCTAAATAATTAAGACTTTTTAAAAAATTGGACAAAATATTTGAACAAACACTTCACAAAAGTATATATGTATATAGATGGTGAATAAGCACAAGTAAAAATGCTCAATATTATTATTTATTAAGGACACAAAAATTAAAAACCACAACAATTAGAATGGCTAGAATAAAATAAATTAAAAAACTGGAAGGCTTCCCTGGTGGTGCAGTGGTTGAGAATCTGCCTGCCAATGCAGGGTACACGGGTTCAACTCCTGGTCTGGGAAGATCCCACATGCCATGGAGCAACTGGGCCCGTGAGCCACAACTGCTGAGCCTGCGTGTCTGGAGCCTGTGCTCCGCAACAAGAGAGGCCGCGACAGTGAGAGGCCCATGCACCGCGATGAAGAGTGGCCCCACTTGCCGCAACTAGAGAAAGCCCTCGCACAGAAACGAAGACCCAACACAGCCAAAAATAAATAAATTAATTAATTAATTAAAAAAAAAAACTGGCAATACCAAATACTGGTAAATGTGTGGAGCAGTGTGAATGTTCATACATTACTGATGGAAATGCAAGATGATATAAGCCATTTTGGAATACATTTTTGTAGTGTCTTAGAAAGTTATAAACTTAACATGTGACACACAATCCCACCAAAGCAGTTACCCATGATAAACGAAAACTTAGCTTCTCACAAAAAATTCTACTTGGATCCTTATAGCAGCTTTATTCAAAACATCAAAATCTAAACAACCCAAATGTCCTTTAATGGATAAACCAACTGTGATACATCTATACAATGGAATACTACTTAGTAATAATAAGGAAGAAACTATTGAAATATGCAACAACATAAATCTATCTCAAATGCATTTTAATTAAGGGAAAGAGGCCGGATGCAAAAGATTACATTCTGTATGTTTCCACTGATATGACATTCTGGAAAAGGCAAAACTATAGTGACCTATACAAATCAGTTGTCAGGGATTAGGATGGGCAGGGGCCAACAAGGGGCACCTCAAGGGAATTTTGGGGGTGATGAAACTGTTCTGTATCTTTTTTTCTTTTTTTTTTTTTTTGCGGTACGCGGGCCTCTCACTGTTGTGGCCTCTCCTGTTGCGGAGCACAGGCTCCGGACGCGCAGGCTCAGCAGCCATGGCTCACAGGCCCAGCAGCTCTGCGGCATGTGGGATCTTCCGGGACCGGGGCACGAACCCGTGTCCCCTGCATCGGCAGGCGGACTCTCAACCACTGAGCCACCAGAGAAGCTCTGTTCTGTATCTTGATTGTGGTGAAGTACATGACTCTGTGCAATTGTCAAATCTCATGAAACTGTACAAGAAGAGTAAATTTTATTGTTTGTAAATATAAAAATGAATAAATCATTTTTCTTTTGCTTTCTTGCATTGCTTAAGTGCTTTCCTAAACCCAAGGCACATAAATACCTGTGAGCTACTGAATTTACTGAATGTTCAATAATAATTTAAACATTTGAAAATATTTAAAGTAATTTTAAATCTTTTAAAATATTTTAAATCTATCCGCAATTTACTTCAGTATAGTATGATGTATAGATCTCACCTTACCTTTCCCCACGTAGTTAAAGAATTGTTCTAGTACCTTCTTCTAAGTAAGCCATTGTCCTTCCCTGCTTCTCCCCATTCAAAGTGCCTTCTTTATCAGACACGAATTAATTATGTGTACTTGGGGTTGTTCACAGCCTTTCATTGCAAGGCCTCCCCCATTGACTGATGATTATTTCTTTGTTGCGTGTTAGGATCACATGTATATCGTGTCTGTTTTTGGACTTTGTATTTCCATTGCTCTGATGATTTGGTTTTGTGTCTGTCCTTACTAGGCATTGCTATCCTGTAGACATGTGTGTGTAACGTGCAATTCTGTAGTTTAATCAAAGAACAGGGTTGGAGTCACTGCCGTCTAGGCCATTCACAGTCTTAAGAGTGGCTTTGCTTGATCAGGGAGAGCCAGGAGGGTGGATGAGCAGCAGTAAGCTGAGGGTGGGTCTCTAGGGAGCACTATCATGTGAGCACGAGTGAAATATCAAGACCTTTGTGGGCAAGTTGTTTGGCCCCGGCAGTGTTTATTGCTTCCAGTCAGCTGATTTCGCTCATTTATATTACCTATGGCTGCCTATTGGTATTTGAGTTGTGATTCCTGACTTTGTGAAAGAACAGAGAAAGAAGAGCCTGTGAAAGGGGACTTTATAAAAGCGTCTCCAAGGTATGAGGCAAACCAAGAGGGAGGGGTGTCACAGCAGCCCAGGGAGTGAAAGAAGAAAAATGAAGTTAACAGTGTCAAATACCCTGAGAGAACCAGTCAAGATAAGGGCTGCAGGTCATCTGAGACTTTAGAGAGAGCATGCTCTGTTAAATGGGGTTAGAAATCAGATCTTACTGTGCTGAGGAGTGGCTGAACCTTGGAGGTTGGAGATAACCGCAGCTATGGAGAGTTTGAATGAGCTGGGGAGTAGAGAAATTGGATGTTAGCAGCAAGAGAAATCTAGTGAAGGGAGAGGTCAGCTTGCTTCTGTTTGTTGATTTATTTTTTGGATAGAAGTTTGAAGAGCATATACAGGTTGAAGAAAAAGGGCCAGCAAAGAAGAAAAAGTTGAAGATAAAGGACATAAGGGAAATTAATGGCAAAAGCCTCAGCATCAGTGATAGGGAATAAAATCAAATCCACGCTTTGCCTTGAATAGCAGGAAGGACTCCTGATCCCTTAAGATTGGAGGAAAGAAAGAATGGTGATAGATGTTGCTGTTTGGTGCTGGAGGGAATTGCAAGGATGCACAAGTAGTTTCCACAAAATGACTGTAATTTTCTTGTCAAAACAGCAGGTGCACTGAGAGTGAAGGGGAGAGATTGTATGGCTTGTGTGGGGGTGATATGGTTTTGAAATGGTGGCTGACCACAGTCAGAGTGAAAGGATTAGCGAATGCTACTGAGGGGCTGACTCAGATTAGAAAACCATCTATCTGCAGAGTGGTATAATTTGCTCCTGTAGCACTCATATGCCTGTATGTAAGAAAAGAGATTTCCCCTATGGATTCAGGTTTGCATGTACACTGTAAAACGGACAGACTAAGAAATGTGGAGGGTGAGCTGCTGGTGTCCAAGACGAATTCCAAGTAAGACTTGGGGGACATGGAAGTATCCATGAATTCAAGAAAAAAAAGTGAGAGGAAAAGGGTTTATTCATTTGCAACTCCTGACAATCTTACGTTTTTACCTTATTTTTCCTTTTCCCTAATTTTCTCACTCATTCCGTTAGACACATTTTAGATACAAGGCCAGGCATAAGCAAATAAAAGGGAACTAAAAACAAATACAGATGGTCAGAAGTGAGTTTCACTTTAACAAAGGGGGCTGGAATTTAAAGGGTCTCAGTTGAGTTTTAATGGAGAGCAAGATGCTGTAGGTGGTTGGGAGGTTGTTGATATGGAGTGGATGCTTATTGAGGTTGTGACGGTTAGGATTTGATCAGTGGTTCTCATCTGGGGATGAGACAAAGGGACACTGGGCAATGTCTGGAGACATTTTTGGTTTTCACAACTTGTGGGGTGGAGTACTACTGGCGACTACTGCCCGGGAGGCTGCTAAACATCCTACAGTGCACAGGACAGCCCCCTCAACAAAAAATTATGCCATCAAAGTGTCAGTAGTGCTGAGGTTGAGAAACCTGGATTAGACAGATCATTTATAAGAATGATGGAAAAGGAGAATGGTAGGAAGTCATTTGGAGAACCACTGAAGAAAGGTGGAGAGGGAGGAACAACCCAGAACATGGGCATACCAGGTGATGTGAGATTCACAGATGTACATTTGTGTGTGGTGGTTTGTGACAGGATGCAAGAGTCATTATTTGGAAGAGTCCACGGGGAACTGGATTTGTGGTACAAATCTGCAAAATATTCCTGGGTTTAACTTTTGTAAAGCACATATACGGAAGATGAAAGTGAGCGAATTTAAGGGAAAGCATCTGCTATTTTCTACTTGCTTTTGAAAAGTCATGTTTTAGTTACCCTTAAACGAGAGTTTCTAGTTCTTTCTTTCAAAGTCTCTAGATAAATCTAACAAAGATTAATGTTGGTTTGGGAGGAATCTATCTCTGACACAGTGACATTAATAAGAAGTCTTTGTTTTTCCCATAATCTTCCACTAGTCCTCTGCAACTCTTATTTTGTCTTTTCTTTGGGTTTTCCCAAAACAGACAATACTGTTGTGCTGGTTGCCTCTATTTGGTCAGCTTCACAGAGCGGACCATCTCTTCTGTCTACAATACAGCATGTTATACATACCCACTGCCTTGGTTTAATTAAGACAGTCTTCTAAACAATCGTGACCTTTACTTTGTACTTCTTTTACTACTTCAATACTGGCCATTTATTTCCTTTAGATGATAATACTATTTATAATACCTGTCTTTTGGAAGATTAAAGAAATTGTAATACTTAATAGGTTTCGAAACCTTTTAATCTAAATTTTGTTCTTTTGGATGGCTAGATATTCCTTTCACATTGACTTATTAACAATGAAAAAACTGATTTAACTACTTTTCTGCACATCAAGTTGGCTAAACTTTTCAATTTTATCCAGTAAAGTCAAGACTGAATGGCTTTTAAGATAATGTCAATTTATGTGATGAGTTCATCTATAGGGCAGACTCCAAAAATTGGGCAGGGTTATCTGGCCTGTAAACAATTCCAGAATCTTGTGCTCAGCACCTAATGTTTCACAGAAAAATTCCAACCAGATTACCATCAAAAGAAACCTGATGACTCATTTGTTGAAGATCACAAATAGATTGATTTATTTTAATTTCCAAATCTCCACACTTCTTCTAATAAATCAAATGTACAACGAAACACATATGTCTTTTAAAAAATTAGTGTTCTACGTGAATGAGGTGGTGTTTAAATAATTTCCTTCTGTCTTCAATCCCAGTACTCAGTACTCTCCTAAAATGATAATAAGACTGATGATAGAACAATAAAAAAATTATATAGAGTCTTCTAGCACCATGAATCATCTATATGTATTGCCATAGAGATCTTTTACTATTAGGTTTATAATATTTATTCAATTCTAAAAAATGGATTGATTTTCCCCCATACACAGATGGATAGTTATAGTCTTTATCCTTTAGTAAGTGAATGGATGAATCCACATTCAGTTGTATATATATATATATATATATATTTTTTTTTTTTTTTTTGCAGTAGGCGGGCCTCTCACAGCTGTGGCCTCTCCCGCTGCGGAGCACAGGCTCCGGACGCGCAGGCTCAGCGGCCATGGCTCACGGGCCCAGCTGCTCCGCGGCACGTGGGATCCTCCCGGACCGGGGCACAAACCCGTGTCCCCTGCATCTGCAGGCGGACTCCCAACCACTGCACCACCAGGGAAGCCCTGTATATTTCTTTATTGCAAGCACTTTGACAGTATTTCATGTACATGTAGTAAATGTATTATCATTTTAAAAAGTTTTCTTTCCAGCGAAACTGAGATACATACTAGTTATTTTACGTACATTAAAATGATATTTACCTTAGCAAATGATGATTTAGAAAACTTACCATCAGATGCTATATTTCACTATACTTGCTTTTAGTTGGCACGATGTGGGGTAAAGTGACATCTATCTCCTTTGTACAAATTATGTAGTACTAGGTTATTAGGCGCTTTAAAAATTCTACCCCTCCTTACTTTCTATGTTCTTTACCTGTTTTCTTTTTCTCCATAGCACCATCACCATCTAATGTAACATATAATTAACTTTGTTTTTTATTGATTATATATTTCCACCCTTTAGAATGTAATTTCCACTAAGGCAAGGATATTGGTGTATTTTATTCACTGCTGTTGCCCCCATGCACATAGCAGGCAATTGATAAATATTTGTTGAATGATTGTAGTTCTTATATAAATTAATTTAACTACTTTAATGGAATAATTAAGAAAGGGGTGTCTTCACTGACTTTTCAAAAAGATGTTTACTATTTTTAATTACTTGACTTGCTTTAACTTCTTAAGACATGATCTTTCTAAAAGCTCTTTGTGAGAAGCAGAGTGCTATGCGATTCCATTTCCAACAGAGTTTGGACTCCCACTCCACTGCAAATCTCTTTACTTATCCAGCTATTTGCATATGGATTCCTTAGGGGTTTATATCATTCAAACCTACATTACAAGCATTGCAAATCTACTTGCCTTTCTAGGTCATTGGGGAAATGATTTAATTCTCTGGTGAGTTTAATAAAGTTGCCTGTACAGGAATAAGAAAAACCAAGTAGGCAACGCTCACCTTTGTTCTTTTCATGTGTTTGCATAACTATTTTCTACAACATTAAATTTGCAGTTGTGGCAAAAAAGAGACTTTTCTTTCTTAGAATCTCATATTACTTACTTGTGGTGTACTTGAAGAGCTACTTTAATAAAAGGTCATTTGAGTGTGGGTTGTAACGGAGCATCATTCCCATTGGTATTAACTCTCAGTATTGTAGGCTAATAAAAGCCATAATGTGAAAATATGAATAATCCCCAAATAATTCCCATTGTGCTTTAGAATTCATTACATGCCCTTTTAAATCTAGCCTGTCTTTTTAATTATGTGTTGCTTGTGTTAATAATAAAATTAATTTCCGAGTAACATATTGGTTCGGCAATTCTCGAGAACAAGAACCATATCTTAATTCATTTTGAAACAACCAAAGCAGCACTCAGCCATTGTCTTGCATATGGTAAGTCCTAAATAAATTTTGAATGAATATATCCTTGGATGAGTGAGGAAAACAAGTAGATATTGAAGGCAAGCCTGACCAAGGCAATAAAAATAAAACGATCATTACAGAGAACAGAGTAGTGGTTACCAGAGAGGAAGGGGCTGGGAGGCGGTGGAGGCGTGGGGAGTGGGTAAGGAAGGTCAACTCTATGGTAACAGACAGAAACTAAATTTTTTATGGTGAGCATGCTGTGTTGTACACAGAAGCAGAAATATAATGTTGTACACATGCATCTTACATAATGTTATAAACCAATGTTATGTCAATAAAGATAAATAAACACACAAAACAAATAAAAATAAATAAATAAGAATCATTAATACATTTCACTTAAAATCATGAATATTTGATATTGGGTCCCACAATATAAAGAAGTCAGAAATCATTCACTTTCTCAAGCTATCCCATTTGAATGAGCCATTTTAACCTACGTTGTAACTCAAACTTCCAAATGAATATTTTACATTTGTTTACTATTATAAAAAGCTGTTTAATGAGAGTAGGCTTATTTTGCTTTTCTTTTCTAGACATATGATTCTAACAACTTAGAAAAGTTTCTCAAATATCCTTTTGTTCATTCATATCAACTGTCATTTTATTGAGGTCACATTTTCCGACAAGAGTAAAATTTCTTTCACTGTACTTGGGAAAGTTGGGGAGTGGGATTCTAAGAATTTTAGAAGGATTGCTGATTAGCTATCCTTCTAAACTATATGTATATATGGGTGTATGTTGTAACCAAAGATACAAAAGAAATAAAAAATTTGCTAAATAGGTGTACATTCCTTAAGAAATCAAAAATAAAATTTTATAGGAATGCCTAACATTTATTTTTATGCTAACAGTGTTATCCTTTAAAAAAAGGAGAAAATTTTAATAACCAATGGATTCTCTACTAAAACAATATTTTCTTGTAACCATCCCAATTGAATGAAATAATACATTTCTGGTATAAATGAATTTCTAAAAATTTTGAAAAGATCTTTTAAAAAATATATATTTTATATAAGAGCATTTTCCCTTATTATCCAATTACACATTAGCAATAACAACACGGAGCAGTGACACAGTTATATCTCAGATCTGTAAAAGCATGAAAATAATAATGTATGCTAACCTTGAGATCTTATGAACGCCAGTATCTTCCTGAAGAATCTATGCCTCTGAAAACATCTTTTCAGTCTGTTGATATCTCCTTATTTTTTCCTTATAAAAGAAAATATGTTTCAATATGTTACATAATGTTGTATTTTCAAAGAGTAAAGCTGATGACAGGGTGTAAATATAATGTGACACAGAGGAAAATCAATAGGAATCTTGGAATATAAATAAGGCATTAAATTTAGAACTGAATGATTGTACTGTATATAAATTAGTGCAGAAAGAACATTCATCTTAGAAAAATGTAGTAAATTTCTAATCATTCATACATGTTCATTCATTTATTTACCTGTTATTCAATCAACAACTGTTACTATGGATAAGAAATTAAAGGCATTTTATCTTATCAATCAGCATTACACTAGATTTAAATAACTTTCTAGTCTCCAGGAGATTCGTATCTTCAAGACACAAAAATAAACAGGAAAATCAAAATATTGTAGCTAGATAGTTGATGAAAATCACAATGAATATTTATTATGATTAGTGCAATAATTTAAAGAGATGATAAAATCCTGCCAGTAATTACGTGCTTTTATTTCCCCAGACTAAAATATATATAATTACTTTTCCTAAAGATTAATAAACTTTCCATTCTAATATGTTAAGATAAATCATTATGTCCATATACAAGTGTAACAATTTTCCTTAAACATGATGTAGAGAAACTTGTGAAGTGTGCTTCATTTATTGTGTTTCCACAATAGCCAGAAATGCACTATTACTGATCATAGCCAATAACAATAGCTAATGTAGAAATACTGTAAATGGGTTATTGAATGGAGAAATAGACTGGGCAAACAATTTATGCTGATGGCATTCAAACAAGCTTAAAACATCAAAAATCCCTAAGAAAAAAATTGTCTCAGGACAATTGTGTCTCCAGGAGCTTCTTTCTCCATTTAAACTTTATGTGTGTCTATACGGATATGCACGGTTACTTGGCAGAACAAACTAGAATACCTGCAGTACTCACAACACCACTATTTGAGTGGGATTGCAGTCCCATGGGTGGCCTTAGCAGTGACAAGTGACATCTGGGACTGATTTGTGGACACATATAACTATCTCAGGTACTATGAAAAATATTCAAGGAGGGTGATATTTATGGAAGACGTGGAATATGTATACTAATGTAAATGTAACATCATTTGTCCTCAAAAATCTTTTGTTGTGCTCATCTAAAGAACCTCAGTTTCCGATTATGAGTTCTGTGAAAAACAAAATTGACATAAACCTATATTATCATTTTAAAATGTGCACCTAACACTTATGGTTTATATCTAGTCTTTACTAATACCTGGGGTTCAATTGAGAAATTCCCTGAGAACCAGTTTTCACTTTTAGAAATTTCTGCAATGTCACAGGGCTGGAGGGAAAGGTGAACACCACCTCTCCTAGTTCCAGGCCCTATGGCTTCCCGGTTGCCCACGTACATTACTGCAAATCAACTTACAAATCCCAGCAGCCATTCAGAGTGGCAAGTGAGGGTCAAGGCTCTCTCCTGTGTTTGTCAACATTTTCTCTAAAGGGCACCTTTAGCAGGTCAATGAGGCACAAACTCTTGCTGGCATGTTTTAATCAATAGCCATGCTAGACTTCACTGAGGTCATTGAAGGTCACATCTCAGTGGTGGCCTTGACTGAGCTATAAGATCAGCTTGTGTTGTTTATAGTGGATGATTCAGTGGTTAGATATAACGAATTTTAACTTGTTTAAAACACTCTTAACTGTTGCCATCTCTAAAAAAATAACTTTCTTGCAAATGTGGGGATTTTGAGAATACACTTGTTCCTCCAAGGATCAGGGAGTTTGAGACCCCCAAGCTGATCACTTCTGCAAGTCTGGAAGCCTGCTTCATCTCACAGTTTCAGTATGTCAAAAGGAAATAGTCTATGAACACAAATGAAGAAATGTGAATTAGCTGTTCAGGTTTTCTAAGGCGATAATACGACTTGTAAGTTCAGGGCAATAGTTTAGTTATATTTGCAATTGCATCTCAAAATACAGAATTGCATAATTAACATGCCTGCAACCAGCAAAAGCATCTTTCACTCTGAAGGACAACTTCCCGACAGAAGCAAAGGGCCTAGGGCAAAGGAATCTAGCAGGAAAGACCAATCTGCCATGTACAGTTTGGCCCTATTTTTTTTTTAGAGGTTTTTTTTTTTTTGCGGTATGTGGGCCTCTCACTGCTGTGGCCTCTCCCGCTGCGGAGCACAGGCTCCGGATGCGCAGGCTCAGCGGCCACGGCTCACGGGCCCAGCCGCTCCGCGGCACGTGGGATCCTCCCGGACCAGGGCACGAACCAGTGTCCCCTGCATTGGCAGGCGGACTCCCAACCAATGCACCACCAGGGAAGCCCTGGCCCTATTTTTTTTAAGAGAATAAAACGCCACTGACAATCACATTGATTCTATTTAGAATGATTTCTTAAGTAACAATACCACTTCAATTTTGTACCTTCATACACCTGGTAAAGTGCAGTTATCAAAATATATGCAGCCCTTAATCCACTCTTTAACAAACAACAAAATAATTAATTTCCATTTTTTCCTAATATGTGTTGAACTATAATGAAGAGTATCACATGACCAAAAAAGTTTCTAAAATGATGATAGCACTTAGTCATTCTATTTCAGTAAAAGTGGGGACAAGAGTTATCAAAAGAAATTAAATCAGTCCTAGTTAGACTATTTACATATCAGGTGGTCACCATGGGATTTTTCCACTCAATCAGCTGTGCTCCAAAGTGTGCAAACAATTCTCTGAAAGAGTTCAGACAGATCTCTATTTAAAGACATGGGAAAAGACATAACTATAATTACTAGGAATTTGCAAGAACTATAAGAAAATTTGGGTGAAAATTTAGGTAAAAATTTAAAAAACCTAAAGGAGTAGATAATTTCCCAGAAAATTGTAAATTAGCAAGACTGACCCAAGAAAAGGTGCAAACCTGACTAGACAGATTATCATAAAAGAGATTGAAAAGATGTTTCAGATTCTACCATCACAAGAGCAATGTATCAGTAGGGTATGGGGAAGCCTTAAAGAATCTTTGTGACGAAAAGTCTCCAATAAACCATACACTTCATCAACAAAATTTTCTTGACCTCTATACATTTTTCTGTTGTCCCACTCATGTTCACGTTTCCCCACTTAACTGAATTTAGGGTCCGTTATTCATCATTGTAATCTCTTCTTCACATATACACTCACCATGAAGGACTTTTTCTCTCTTTTTCAAACCAATGTGACAAAAAAAAAAAAATCAGCTAGTTAAACTCAACTCTCTTCCTACTATGAACCTGCCTCTAGTAGCTGAACGGATGATAATGACTAGAGAAAATGTAGGCTATTGCAAGTGGGTCCCCAGTAGTCGTGCCTGACAATCTAATATCACATTTCCCTTATTAATTCATAATTCAATTCTATGATACCATGAAAAGGCACCTTTACTTCTTTTCAACTGTCCAACATTTCTTCCCATCTTTTCCATCTCGGTTTATGATATTGCTTCTAAGAAAATTGATAGAACTCCAGGGCCTGGAACTTCTTTCCTTCTTCGTACTATATTCCATGTACTCTTGATATTTGTACCCAAACAGTCAGCCTTCAATCCTGTTATGATGGAGAAACTGTTCTTTCTCCCACCTAAGGTCATCTCCTTCTCTTAAGCTTTGGATTCTAATTTCCTCTCACCAATTCTAGGTTTTGCTACTTTAACGATCCCCTCTTTCTTCTGCATCATCATTTCTCTCCTGTTTTACTCTATTATGCCCTTTGTCTGCAAATATGTTGTAATATCTCCAAACTTAAAAATAAATTCCCTTTCTATCATTTCCCCATCTCACTATCACTTTATTTCTCCACTTCGTTTTGTAGCAACTTCCCAAGAGAAGGTATTCTCCATTTCTCAGATGTAATTCTATATTGAACTCCCCAAAATTAGACTGTGGAACTGGTCCACAGTTCCACTGAAATAGCATTTATCAAGGTCATCAGTGAATTTGAATATTACCAAATCCAATGGTAAATTTTCAGTCCTTATCTTCAATATCTCAAGAGATTTTGACTCAGATTTTCAGTTCAGTCTTGAGCTATTTCTTTACCTGTCTTGCAACATACCATGCACAGAGTAGGGTTTTCTCCTACCTCATTTACTGCCCTTCCTCAACCTTCCTGCCTGATTTCTTCCATTCTTCCTAACCTCTAAATCCTCTCATGGATTGAGGTCTGAGACTTTTCTATCTGACTCTTTCCTAAGAAAGCAGATCTGGTCCTATGTCTTTAAATACCACCATTTATTTGTGATTCTCAAATTTAGATATGTAGCCTGGACCTCTTCTCAGAATTTTAGATTTTTATACATACTGCCTACTCTAATCTACAGCTCCACTTAAATGGCTAATAGGCTTTTCAAATTTTAATATGTCAAAAAATAAGTTAAAAATGAAAGAAAGATGGAAGGAAGGAAGAGAAAGAAAGAAAGAAAGAAAGAGAGAGAGAGAAAGAAAGAGAGAAAGAAAGAAAGATAACAAATCTCAGGCTTCCTCCTCTTACTTCAGTCTTACCCATTTTAGTAAATGACATCACCATTTACCCAATGACTCATATTAAAAACCTAACTCTTTGAGAAATGGCTAATTCTAGGATTGGGACAGGGTAAATACAAGATGAACCTGAATCATCTTGCAGTAATGAAAAGTAAGAAAGGGAAAGAAAAAAGGATAGGCACATGAGAAGTCTATGTCATGTGAGAAGGACAGAAGGACTGACCTGAAAGAACTCTCAATGGTCAAAGTTGGACTAATTTAAGCAATAAAAATTAATGACAGTATTAGATTATAACCCAAAGAATAAAATGAGTATCTGTGAGTCTATAATGATATAAATAAATGACTAAATAAATAAATAGGAGAGAAGGAACAAATCTTCCTTACATTAAATTCTGTGATATGATATTTATGACTTCACATAAAAATGCATGTGTGTCTGCATAAAAGAGAATTATTCAAGGAAACCAATTTTGAAGCACAGAATAGTTTTTGGACATTGGGTCCACTTTTTTTTTCAAGCAGAAACCAACTTTTAAATATAAAATTGATTGCAGGGCTCCTTAATTTCACAAGGAAAATACAGAATTGCTGCTAGAATTGATCAGATTCCCAAGAAATGCATAAATTCTTACAGATGGTCCTAGGAACATAGCTAAATTGCAGACTGTGTTAGTCAGTGTACTTTCATGCTCAGCTGCAGAAAATAGAAATTAAACTTAAAAAAAGAAAAAGCAATATCCACTGACAGAAGTAAAAGAGGAAGATCTTTACAGACTTGTTCCCTCCACTTTCAGTTAATGAAGCAGTCTACAGTATCTATTTTAATTGTTTTGATTCTCCTGCATGGAAACCACATAGTCACTATTCTGCAGGGTAGGAATGCCCAAATAATGTCTTAAAGGGTTGCTGGCGCTGCCCTGACAACTTCCATTCTCTTAAATGAGAAAAAAACACATATTTGTTACTTAAGAATATGTTCTTCTCTGCCACTGTAAGATGTAAGGAGCCTCACCAAAATTTCCCTGTAGAAAGTGCCCAGCACCTAATTACTACTTAATGTGTTTATATACTTTCTCCACATTTCAGGAATATTGCATGTAGTGGCAGACAGAAATGGGGTATATATAATTATGTATTTAATCTGACCCCAAATTGGTCTGCTTGCAACACCAAGGAGCTCACTGGCTAATGTCAAGTATGTGTGGATGAAGAAAAGAAAAAGTCTAGGGCTTCCCTGGTGGCGCAGTGGTTGAGAGTCCGCCTGCTGATGCAGGGGACACGGGTTCGTGCCCCAGTCCGGGAAGATCCCATATGCTGCAGAGCGGCTGGGCCCGTAAGCCATGGCTGCTGAGCCCCTGCGTCCGGAGTCTGTGCTCTGCAACAGGAGAGGCCACAAAAAGTCTAGATATCATATGAGGAAATTTTGTTACAGAAGTCTATCTATTGATAGACTTCATGATAGATGACTTAATAATAAAGTGATTTTACCATAAAGTGAATAATGACTGAACACTGAGTGAAGATTTTTACAGATATGAGTAGAGAAATGAAGATTCAGTGCAGTTCGAGAGAAATATTAGTGGCATGACAATGTAATAAAAAGTGTTTAGGCTCTGGAGTACCAAAAAAACAGAGGTTGACATCTTTTGATGTTTTCATCTTTCTTCTGTGACTTTGGGCAAATTACATAACATCAGTTTCTTCATATATTGAATGGGCTTATGAACTCTGATTTTGCATTTTGTAGGGAAGTCAGTAGACAAGGCAGTCAGGAAATGCAATTTTCAGAGGAAGGGCAGAGACTGAACATAAATGGGCACATAGTTGACACACTAAGACAATCCTCATGAAGACATGAGCTATTTCACCATCTGAGCTGTTAGAGCCAGGGTTGGAAAAGACTGCTCCTTGTCTTCAAGAATATAGTGCTAGAGGGGGGACCTTCAAGATGACGGAGTAGTAAGACGTGGAGATCACCTTTCTCCCCACAAATACATCAAAAATACATCTACAGGGCTTCCCTGGTGGCGCAGTTGTTGAGAGTCTGCCTGACGATGCAGGGGACACGGGTTCGTGCCCCGGTCCGGGAAGATCCCGCATGCCACGGAGCGGCTGGGCCCGTGAGCCATGGCCGCTGAGCCTGTGCGTCCGGAGCCTGTGCTCCGCAACGGGAGAGGCCACAACAGTGAGAGGCCCGTGTACCACAAAAAAAAAAAAAGAAAATATGTCTACATGTGGAACAACTGTTACAGAACACCTACTGAATGTGGCCAGAAGACCTCAGACTTCCCAAAAGGCAAGAAAATCCCCATGTACCTGGGTAGGGCAAAAGAAAAAAGAAAAAACAGAGACAAAAGAGTAGGGACTGGACCTGCACCTCTGGGAGGGAGCTGTGAAGGAGGAAAAGTTTCCACACACTAGGAAGCCCCTTCACTGGCGGAGACAGAGGGTCTGAGAAATGTTTGAAGAGATTATAATTGAAAATTTCCCTAACATGGTAAATGAAATAGTCAATCAAGTCTAGGAAGGGCCGAGAGTCCCATACAGGATAAATCCAAGGAGAAACAGGCCAAGACACATATTAATCAAACTATCAAAAATTAAATACAAAGAAAAAGTACTAAAGGCAGCAAGGGAAAAGCAACAAATAACATACAGGGGAACCCCCATAAGGTTAACAGCTGATCTTTCAGCAGAAACTCTGCAAGCCAGAAGGGAGTGACAGGACACGTTTAAAGTGATGAAAGGGAAAAACCTACAACCAAGATTACTCTGCCCAGTAAGGATCTCATTCAGATTCGACAGAGAAATTAAAACATTTACAGACAACCAAATTTAAGAGAATTCAGCCCTACAAAACCAGCTTTACAACAAATGCTAAAGGAACTTCTCCAGTCAGGAAACACAAGAGAAGAAAAAGACATAAAAAAACAAACCCAAAACAATTAACATATGGTAATAGGAATATACATATCGATAATTACCTTAATTGTAAATGGATTAAATTCTCTAACCAAAAGACACAGACTGGCTGAATGCATACAAAAATAAGATCTGTATATATGCTGTCTACAAGAGATCCACTTCAGACCTAGAGACACATACAGACTAAAAGTGAAGGGATGGAAAAAGATTTTCCATGCAAATGGAAATCAAAAGAAAGCTGGAGTAGCAATTCTTATATCAGACTAAATAGACTTTAAAATAAAGACTATAACAAGAGACAAAGAAGGACACTACATAATGATCAAGGGATCAATCCAACAAGAAGATGTAACAACTGTAAATATTTATGCACCCAAAATAGGAGCACCTCAATACATAAGGCAAATGTTAACAGCCATAAGAGGGGAAATTGACAGTAACACAATAATAGTAGGGGACTTTAACACCCCACTTTCACCAATGGACTGATCCAAAATGAAAATAAATAAGGAAACACAAGCTTTAAATGACACATTAAAAAAGATGGACTTAACTGATATTTATAGGACATTCCATCCAAAGACAATAGAATACACTTTCTTCTCAAGTGCTCATGGAACATTCTGCAGGATAAATCATATCTTGGGTCACAAATCAAGCCTTGGTAAATTTAAGAAATTTGAAATCGTATCAAGTACCTTTTCTGATCACAATGCTATGAGAATAGGTATCAATTACAGGAAAAAAACTGTAAAAAATACAAACACATGGAGGCTAAACAATATGCTACTAAATAACCAAGATCACTGAAGAAATCAAAGAGGAAATCAAAAAATACCTAGAAACAAATGACAATGAAAACACGATGGCCCAAAACCTATGGGATGCAGCAAAAGCAGTTCAAAGAGGGAACTTTATAGCAATACCTTCCTACCTCGAGAAACAAGAAAAATCTCAAATAAAAAACCTAACCTTACACCTAAAGCAATTAGAGAAACAAGAACAAAAAAACCCAAAGTTAGCAGAAGGAAAGAAATCATAAAGATCAGAAGATCAGAAAAAAATGAACAATAAATGAAGGAAACAATAGCAAAGATCAATAAAACTAAAACGGGTTCTTTCAGAAGATAAACAAAATTGATAAACCACTAGCCAGGCTCATGAAGGAAAAAAAGGGAGAAGACTCAAACCAACACAACCAGAAACGAAAAAGGAGAAATAACAACTGACACTACAGAAATACAAAGGATCATGAGCTATTGCTACAAGAAACTATATGCCAATAAAATGGACAACATGGAAGAAATGGACAAATTCTTAGAAAAACACAACCTTCTGAGACTGAACCAGGAAGAAATAGAAAATATAAACAGACCAATCACAAGCACCAAAATTAAAACTGTGATTTAAAATCTTCCAGCAAACAAAAGCCCAGGACCAGCTGGCTTCACAGGCAAATTTTATCAAGCATTTAGAGAAGAGCTAACACCTATCCTTCTCAAACTCTTCCAAAAAATAGCACAGGGAGGAAATGCTCCCAAACTCATTTTATAAGGCCACCATCACCCTGATAACAAAACTAGAAAAAGATGTCACAAAAAAAGAAAACTACAGGCCAATATCCCTGATGAACATAGATGCAAAATTCCTCAACAAAATACTAGCAAACAGAATCCAACAGCACATTAAAATGATCCTACACTATGTTCAAGTGGGGTTATCACAGGAATGCAAGGACTCTTCAACATATGCAAATCAAGCAATGTGATATACCAAATTAACAAACTGAAGGATAAAAACCATGTGATCATCTCAATAGATGCAGAAAAAGCTTCTGACAAAATTCAACACCCATTTATTATAAAAACTCTCCAGAAAGTAGGCATAGGGGGAACTTAACAAAATAAAGGCCATATATGACAAACCCACAGCCAACATCATTCTCAATGGTGAAAAGCTGAAATAATTTCCTCTAAAATCAGGAACAGGACAAGGATACCCTCTCTCACCACTATTATTCAACATAGTTTTGGAAGCTTTAGCCACAGCATTCAGAGAAGAAAAAGAAATAAAAGGGATCTAAATAGGAAAAGAAGAAGTAAAACTGTCACTGTTTGCAGATGACATGATACTATACATAGAGAATCCTAAAGATGCTACCAGAAAACTACTAGAGCTAATCAATGAATTTGGTAAACTGGCAGGATATGAAATTAATGCACAGAAATCTCTTGCATTCCTATACACTAATGATGAAAAATCTGAAAGAGAAATTAAGGAAACACTCCCATTTATCACTGCAACAAGAAGAATAAAATACCTAGGAATAAACCTACCTAAGGAAACAAAAGACCTGTTTGCAGAAAACTATAAGACACTGATGAAAGAAATTAAAGATGATACAAACAGATGGAGAGATATACCATGTTCTTGGATTGGAAGAATCAACATTGTGAAAATTACTAATACTACCCAAAGCAATCTACAGATTCAGTGCAATTCCTATCAAATTACCAATGGCATTTTTCCCCGAACTAGAACAAAAAATTTCACAATTTGTATGGAAACACAAAAGACCCTGAATAGCCAATGCAATCTTGAGAAAGAAAAACAGAGCTGGAGGAATCAGGCTCCCTGACTTCAGACTATACTACAAAGCTAAAGTAATCAAGACAGTATGGTACTGGCACAAAAACAGAAATATAGATCAATGGAACAGAAATGGATAGAAAGCCCAGAGATAAACCCACACACATATGGTCACCTTATTTTTGATAAAGGAGGCAAGAATATACACTGTAGAAAAGACAGTATCTTCAATAAGTGGTGCTGGGAAAACTGGACAGCTACATGTCAAAGAATGAAATTAGAACACTCCCTAACACCATACACAAAAATAAACTCAAAATGGATTAAAGACTTAATTGTAAGGCCAGATACTATAAAACTCTTAGAGGAAAACATAGGAAGAACACTCTTTGACATAAATCACAGCAAGATCCTTTTTGACCCACCTCCTAGAGAAAGGGAATAAAAACAAAAATAAACAAATGGAACCTAACCTAATGAAACTTAAAAGCTTTTGCACAGCAAAGGAAACTATAAGCCAGACGAAAAGACAACCCTCAGAATGGGAGAAAATATTTGCAAATGAAGCAACTGACAAAGGATTAATCTCCAAAATTTATAAGCAGGTCATGCAGCTCAATAGCAAAAAAACAAGCAAACCAATCCAAAAATGGGCAGAAGACATAGACATTTCACCAAAGATAATATACAGATTGTCAACAAACACACAAAAGGATGCTCAACATCACTAATCATTAGAGAAATGCAAATTAAAACTACAGTGAGGTATCACCTCACACTGTTCAGAATGGCCATCATCAAAAAATCTACAAACAATAAATGCTGGAGAGGGTGTGGAAAAAAGGGAACCCTCTTGCACTGTTGGTGGGAATGTAAATTGATACAGCCACTATGGAGAACCGTATGGAGGTTGCTTAAACAACTAAAAATAGAACTACCATATCACCCAGCAATCCCACTACTGGGCATATACCCTGAGATAACCGTAATTCAAAAAGAGTCATGTACCACAATGTTCATTGCAGCTCTATTTACAATAGCCAGGACATGGAATCAACCAAAGTGTCCTCTGACAGATGAATGGATAAAGAACATGTGGCCCATATATACAATGGAATATTACTCAGCCATAAAAAGAAACGAAATTGAGTTATTTGTAGTGAGGTGGATGGACCTAGAGACTGTCATACAGAGTGAAGTACGTCAGAAAGAGAAAAATAAATACCGTATGCTAACACATATATATGGAATCTAAAAAAAAAAAAAAAAGGTTCTGAATAACCTAGCAGCAGGAAAGGAATAAAGACGCAGATGTAAAGAATGGACTTGAGGACATAGGGAGGGGGAAGGGTAAGCTGAGAGGAAGTGAGAGAGTGGCATTGACATATATACACTACCAAATGTAAAATAGATAGCTAGTGGGAATCAGCAGCATAGCACAGGAAGATCAGCTTGATGCTTTGTGACCACCTAGAGGGGTGGGATAGGGAAGGTGGGAGGGAGACGCAAGAGGGTGGGAATATGGGGATATATGTATACATATAGCTGATTCACTTTGTTATACAGCAGAAACTAACACAGCAATGTAAAGCAATAAAGATGTTTAAAAAACAGTTAAAGCATTAAAATCCGAAAAAAATATATATATAGTGCTAGGAAGATGTGTATGTCTATGTGTAGGCACATATCTTCCATAGATCTTAAGGGAAACCCAATACCCCATATGCAGTGGGAGAAAATGAGGCCCTCCCATAGTGAGAACAGAGCCAAGTCATTGGGGTCGGAGGAAGTGCTGAGGTTGGTATTTGACCTCCAGATCCCCTTTTGCCTTTCTCAGTTACTTGAACTAAGATTGCTCTTTTTTGTTTAAGCTAGATTGTGTAGGGCTTCTTCACTTGAGTAAAAAGTCTTGACCAACATAATCGTGACCATTAACTGACTATTTTACAGAAGTGCTAGGACATATGCCAAGTATTACCAGTAAAAGAAATGCAATTAAAGAACGGGTATAGTTATTTATTACCAGTAAGGGAAATTAAGTCAATGTGGTTGTGTTGAGAGGTCCTGTTTTACCGTCATACTGAATGAATTCTCTCCCTCTTTTATCTTACATAGAGAATTTAAATACTAAAAAATTTTAAAAAAAGAAATCTAAAAAGGTAATTTCTCCCAGCCTTTTAAGATAGAGGAACCAGTTGATTTCTTTGTTTCATGCCTGGTAATCAGACTACAAAATGAATGCAGATCATTGCCAGATGGAGGCTATCAAAACAAAAATTGGCCACAAAGAAACAAAAATGTGTTTAAAGTTAATCTGCAGCTACAATATGTGGGATGCTGAACAGAGCAGTTTTCTTCCCTTTTATCGTACCTCAATGTTGAAGAAAGATTTTTTTTAATAAAGTGAATGATTTATCCTTTAACCCATTTGCAAAATAGGTAAAGAAGACTCAACAAACCACTATATCTATTTATTTGTACTAAACACTAGTGTTTCTAGCTTTTCCTTCTTTCACATTAAGCAATATCTATACTTCATCTTTTTACTACTCCCCAGTTAAGTGGGAAAAAGTATAGCGTTTTTTTGGCCCATTTTTTTCTTATTACCATATGTGTGTGTGTATGTGTTTTTGCGTGAATTTGAAATGCATTTTGAAACATTTTATTGTGTTTATTTATTTTTGTAGCCTTTGATCAATGTCTCCATGTTTCCCCCACCCTCCAGCCTCTGGAAACCATCAGTCTATTCTTGTTCTATGAGTTTGTTTATTTTTTAATATCACATATAAGTGAGATCATACAGTATTTGTCTTTCTCTGTCTGACTTATTTCACTTAGCATTAATGCCCAAAATTCCATCCATGTTGTCACAAACGGCAGGATTTTCTTCTTTTTATGGCTGAATAATATCCATTGTATATATACACCACAACTTCTATATTCATTCATCCATCAATGGACATAGGTTGGTTATTGTAAATAATGCTGCAATGAACATAAGGGGTGCATATTTCTCTTTGAGATAGTGATTTTATTTCCTCTGGGCATTTGCCCAGATGTGGGAATATGGTATTAATTTTTTGAGGAACCTCATATTGTTTTCCATAGTGGCTGCACAGGGCTTCCTTATTTCTCCACGTTCTTGCCAACATTTGTTATCTCTTGTCTTTTTGACAGTAGCTATTCTAACAAGTGTGAGGTAATTTCTCATTGCTGTTTTGATCTGCATTTCCCTGATGATTACTGAAGTTGAGCACCTTTTCATGAACTTGTTGGTCATTGTATGTCTACTTTGAAAAAATTCTATTCAGTTCCTTTGCCCATTTTTTAATGGATAATTTATTTATTATTGAGTTTCATGAATTCCTTATATATTTTGAATATTAACTCCTTATCAGATATATTATTTGCAAATACTTCCTCTATTCCATGGATTGCTTTTTCATTTTTTTGATTGTTCTATTTGCTATGCAGAGCTTTTCAGCTTGATGTAGTATTACTTGTTGATTTTTCCTTTTGTTGCTTGTGCTTTTAGTGTCATTTCCAGAAACCCACCGCCAAGACCAATGTCAAGGAGATTTTCCCATATATTTTCCTTTAGGAGTTTTGCAGTTTTCAGCCTTACAATTAAGTCTTTAATCCTTTTCAAGTTAATTCTTGTGAATGGTGTATGATAGAGGTCTAGTTTCATTATTTTTATATGAATGTACAGTTTTTCCAGTACCATTTATTGAAGAGACTCTCCTTTCTTCATTGAGTGTTTTTGACTCCCTTGTAAAGTATTAGTTGGTCAAACATGCCTAGGTTTATTTTAGGGGTATTTAATCTGTTCCAGTGATCTATGGTCTGTTTTTATGCCAGTACCACACTGTTTTAATTACTATAGTTTTGTAATACAGTTTGAAATAAGGAAGAGTGATGCCTTCAACTTTGTTCTCTCTCAATGAAACATATTTTTAAGTGGATTTTAAAATAACCTTGAACATTTTTAAGGATCTCTTAATACACCCACATTTCCAGACTAAATTATATTCTCATGTGAAATTAAAGAATATTTCATGACAAAACAGAGTCAAAAGCAATAATAGTTTTATATTAGAAAAAATAGTTTTCACTTCATCATATTAAAAGTTTGAAGAAAAATAGGATTATCTTGATATATTCCAGTAAAGAATTTGATGTAACTTTACATTCATTATTAATTAAAAACCTTTAATGGAAGGATACCTCCTTAATATAGGATAAAGGATATCCTACAGTCAAATTAAAGGTGAAAACATGGAAACATTTCCATTAAAAGAAAAAAACCCTATGCCTTTCTTAGTACCAAAAAATAATCTGTTAGAACATATATAGAAAAGTCTCATTCATAACAGGTACAAAAATATTTTACAAACTTAGGGACTCAAGAAAAATTCACTGCAAGAAGAAAAGCATAAAACTCTACTGTGGGTAAAATGATAGTTAAATATGGAAAGATTATCTGGCATTCCTGGAATGGAATTATAAGGTGTCAATTTGCCTTATGGCCCAAATTAACCTATAAATTTAATGTAAATCCAATGGTATAGCAGTGGTTTTTTTGGTAGCCCGACAATATTCTTATAAAATTCAAATAATAATTATGTGAGAATAGCTAATAGAGTCTTTAAAGAGTATGGTAGTGTATTGTGTTTCTCTTCATAGCAGTGGGTTAGGGAAAATTAGGAACTCCTATGTGACATAAAACTTACTACAGAGTCATAATATAACAGTGTTGTTGGTTTAGGTATAACCATCTAGATGATGAAATAGAAAGAAAACTACAGACACTGATCCTACTACAAATACTGAATAAGAATTTGGTTCAAGATAAGAACAGAACTTCAAATTGATAGAAAATATTATATTATTCAGTATATGATTTTAGGAAAACTGGAAATTTATCTCTTTCATAGAGTATGCCAACATAATTTTCAATTGGTCTAATGATCTAAATTTTTAATGGAAATTTATGAAAGTTCTAGAGGAGGTTATTTGTGTGCAATTAATCTTGGGAACTGAGGTCTCCCTAAACATCTCCTAAAAGTCAAATCCATGATACATTTGACCACAGTGACATATTTCTATAGCAAACATAAACAGAGTTAAAAGACCAATGACAAAATAGGAATGATACTATTGCTTATAGGTTAATCAAAAATCCTTAATATAAAACAATGAAAAAGAAAATCATAATAAAAAAAGAACCAAAATAGACAATTTATACACACAAAAAAAGGCAAATAAATAAATATATAAATAATTAGCTTCCTACTATTCAGCGAAATTCAAGTTAAAGCATTAAGAGAATATCAGTTTTGCTCAGTGCTTTGTGACCACCTAGAGGAGTGGGATAGGGAGGATGGGAGGGAGACACAAGAGGGAGGAGATATGGGGATATATGTATATGTATAGCTGATTCACTTTGTTATAAAGCAGAAACTAACACACCATTGTATATTGTTATAATCCAATAAAGATGTTAAAAAAAAGAGGGGCTTCCCTGGTGGCGCAGTGGTTGAGAGTCCGCCTGCCAATGCAGGGGACACGGGTTCGTGCCCTGGTCCGGGAAGATCCCACATGCCGCGGAGCGGCTGGGCCCGTGAGCCATGGCCGCTGGGCCTGCGCGTCCAGAGCCTGTGCTCCGCAACGGGAGAGGCCACAACAGTGAGAGGCCCGCATACTGTAAAAAAAAAAAAAAAAAAAAAAAAAAAAAAAAAAAAAGAGAAAGAATATCAGTTTTTACCTATCAAATTGGCCAGGTGTATATGTATGTATGTACGTATATAAGTATGCACAGAGACAGAGAGAGAGAATGCCTAGTAAGGTTGGAAAGATGTTAGAGGAAAAGGCACTCAGTTACTTCAATTACTAGAAGTGAGCACACAACCTGGTAAAATTTTCTGGAGGGCAATTAAAATGTTCCCTTTGAACTATGATTTCCAACTTCAGGGGAAAATTTATAAACATATTATAACAGCAGTAATTATATTAGTGAAAAATTCTAGAAAGCTATTGTAATAAATGGACACAATAAATCCTGTTAAGCTAAAATATATCCATATAAATTGAGAAAATATATAGATTTTGGGAAATATTGAGAAATACATAGATAATTAAAATTACCCATAATGCCACTATTCAGAGAAAACTTAAGGTTTTCTATAGAAAATATGTGTTTCTCAATTTGTTTCTGGATCTTATTACATTCATACCTCATGTGTAAGATTTTACAAATGGAATGAAACTGCAATATAATTTTGCAATTAATGTGAATTATTTATTAATGTGAATATATTTTTATGTCAATAGATACATTTGTTTAGCTCTTTTTAATGGCCACATAGGAATCTATTATATGGGTTTTCCATAGATTATTTAACCAATTGCATAGCATATAGTTTCTTTATAATTTTTCACCATAAGAAAAAATACTGCAAAAATTAAAGCTAAAACTTTTTAAATATTTAGCTTTTTAAAGTAATAAATAAATGTTAAATATATTGATTCAAAATATTTCAATGTTCTAATCTTAGAATATTGAATTCTGATTTATTAATAAATTTAAAACTATGTAGGAAGTTTGGAGAGTGATTTCATTTATACTGACAATATTATATGCATACATTGGAAACCATGAACATGTGATATAAAAACATTTTTCCTATGGGTCTGTAGCTGTTGAAGGAGACCCTAATTGTATCCAGCAATCTTAATTAATTTCTATACAATTAGTTAGCCTATTTCACTTCACTCATGTCATGTTTAAGATGACAGAAATCATTTGATCAATTAAGACATGTACTTTTCAGAAAAAAGTCATGAACATACCAATCAAAAACAAATTTATTTAGGACCTAGTGTTATAAGAATCAAATAAAATAATTTGTTTAAAACATCTAGCACAATGCCTGGCAAGTGATAAAATGTTTAATAAAGCTTGCTATTATGATTATTAACATTAAGTAATGTGGGGGAAATATAAGACACAGCCTTTGCCATCAAGGAACTTAAAATATTGTAATTATAAATTTCAACCATTTCCATATTCTAGCTGCAAAGCTAGCGAATCCTAAAAATGTAAGAGCTGTTTTATTGAAAATAACAATGCTTATTTAGGTTGTTTATCCTGAATTCCATTCATTCTTTTTTTCATCAAAATATTTATCTCATATTGAGGGGACTTTTAAAATATATACGCTTCTTTATTAGTGTCCATAAATTTTAGTTAAGTTTACTCCCTCAGTTTTCTTTTGATGCTTATCTAGCTTTATGCATATTTTTATTTTTATTTTTATTTTTTTGCAGTACGCGGGCCTCTCACTGTTGTGGCCTCTCCCGTTGCGGGGCACAGGCTCCGGACGCGCAGGCTCAGCGGCCATGGCTCACGGGCCCAGCCGCTCCGCGGCATGTGGGATCTTCCCGGACCGGGGCACGAGCCCGTGTCCCCTGCATCGGCAGGCGGACTCTCAACCACTGCGCCACCAGGGAAGCCCTATGCATATTTTTTTAAAAATCTAGGTCAAATATATGATATATATCTTACGGAGCCATGATGTTAGCATAGCATTTAATTTTAGTACTGATTAATGACCACTATAATTGTCAGCCTAGTCATCAATTTTTTTGGTAAATAAAAAATTCTAAAAGTGTGTGTGTGTGTGTGTGTGTGTGTGTGTGTGTGTGTCTAGAATTGTATATGTATCTGAAATATGTACTACTCTCTTCAAGCCAACATGATGGTTGTCATAGAAACAGCAAACAACAGAAAGTCAGAGCTGACATAGCAAGAAGATAAGGGACAACATCGTTGGAGAAATTATAAAATAGAACAGGCTAAAAAGTTAGAAAAATTAACTATGCTTAAAATTAATAGTCCTTATTTCTTCCAAACAAGTTTCCTCAAAGACGGAATTAAATACCCCAAATGCTGGCATTGTTAAGATTCAAAATATATACATTTTTTGAAATGTATAAATCGTGGGCATCAGAGCAAAGTTTAAAATGAAATATATTAAGTATTCTTAATTGTGAATATTTAAAAGTAATTTTATTAATATGATTTAAAACTAAAATATATACATTTTTATATCCACTAACATTATCATTCAATCATGGCATAAAAATATATAGCACTGAGTGCATTTCAGTCTCCACAATATCACAATTAATGGGATCCACTATTGTATTTCAGCCAGAAATATCTAGTGCTTTTAGCACTTGGTGCAGCAATCTTCACCAGCTTTCACAGTACTTTGGAAATTGTTTTATTAGAATTTGGTTTGAGGTTTTTATTTTTGTTTTTGTTTTTTGCCATGCTAAGACCACTGCAGATATCCATTAAGGATCTTAAAGTGATTTAATAGTTCATTATATAAAGCGAGTTTCATAACATTTCATTCAAATTTCTAGAATTGTAAATTACATAAATCAGTCTTCATTACTGCTCCACTGGTATAATATTTGTGATAGATAAAGCCAAATGCAAAAACTTGAGTGTCCATTTCAATTTTATTTATTTTTTTCTCTTTTTTTTTTTAAACATCCTTATTGGAGTATAATTGCTTTACAATGGTGTGTTAGTTTCTGCTTTATAAAAAAGTGAATCAGCTATACATATACATATATACTTTCCTACCTGAAAATTAAACACCATTCAAAGAAAATGCCTTTCTAGTTTCTATATGCTGACCTTTGGTTGAAAATCAAATATTTATGTTTTGTTATATTTATTATGACTGCTCTTTCTTCATTACATTTAAAAACAGTACTTTTAACCTTAATCTAATTCTCAATGGAATTCAGTAAATTTCAGACACTTAACTATTCTAGTTCATGCCTGATCACTGTAGCCGAACGTATAAAACATATGGTACAATAATTCTGTGGCCCTAAAACATTCCCGGTTTATTCCCAAATTCTTTAGACAAAAAAAGAAGTAATATTTTCAGAGTACAAACAAGTATTTTCCAGAGTGAAATGGTTAAATATTGCAGCCAATTCAGAAATAGCACCAACTGGCTTTTTTTTTTTTTTTTTAGCAGAACCAGGTTTAATTCTTTTTTGCATTCACATGCACACAAGTATACTTCCCTGGAGCTGTCAGAAAGCATCAGATTGCCTGATTTGCATGATGAATTTTAAAATCTTTTGAGAAACACAAGGACAGTTGCTTCAGGCACTATGATTTTATCGTCACCATCATAAACAACAAGTATAATGCCAGTCAGCCTCTGGTATTCAAACCAAAGCCCAAAGATTATGGGACTTTGAAAATGCTGAGCAGAATTTTAATCACCTAAATTCATTTGGATCCATTTTTCAAGTCACACTATTTTGCAACTGGGTAATCATCGCCTTATTGCCCATGACCACTTCTAGATGACCCCCAAATAAAGATATGAATGATTCTTATCAAGAAGTTTATAAAATGCAAATACTCTAAGAAATATTTGTAAACAAATTACATTGTCAGGTGAAAATATTCTGATCACTAATGTAAAGGTGGTGTCTTTAATATTTAATAGCAGCTCTACTTCTTGTACTCTTTATGAAATTCAGCTACAAGATCAGTTCCATCTATAGACATCCTGAGTAAATAAGAGCTGTGGGAAAATGGAAGATTTTCTATAAAGTATTTTGGATCTCATGCTAATAGGGCCTTATCCCTTGAATAATGTAAGAAATAGTACTATTAACACCACCAGAACTATCTTTATAATTAGTTTTTTATAGTACCTAACTGAGAGTTAAAACCACAAGCAATGTGTTGTTTTTCTAGATTCACTACGATATCAATATATAAAATTTTATTTGAAACTCGGTCTAATCGTGCTTTTACATTTAAAGCCAAATTTAAGTTTTTCAGGGCTTAAATCAAACAAGCAAACATAAAAGCCAATTCTTTACCTAGCCAGTAAAATGGAATATAATTACTGCATTCAGTCAGAAGCTGTGACTGAGTCTCATTGAAATGCAAGTTAAGTGGGTTTCTGAAGTCTTGAATTATTGAACAAGTAAAAGTAATGTAGGGTCCTGGAGTTCAAGGGATGGAAGGATATCATTATTATTTTTTTTTTTTCAGTGAATCCAGGATGACCATTCACCCTTCTGGCAAAAGTGGAATATACAAAGGTTTTACTTCTAAAGTAAATGAAATAACCTTCTATTCGTTAGCTGCCAGTGAAGATGCACACCGCAGACTGCATCTCACCTACTTTTCATCGTAACATTTTCACATTATCACAAGTAGCATTATGTCACCATGACAAACCAATTTCATTCATGTAAATGTAAAACAACATGTTTGCTGTAAGATATTTTCATCAATGTCAGGGACACACAAGCGAAATCTCAACAGTCTGCCCTGTCACTTACAGCAGGAGGAAGAGAAATGGTTCATTCACACTCAAATCGACTTCTCTGTCCACTACTTCTTTATGCTCATTGAATTTGTTCATAAACTCATCACTGGTATTGTATTACAGCCAGGAGATATGCACACTTTCAATAGAAACCAACTGAAGAAAAAGGCAACAGAGATGAGATGCCGAAAGATGGGCTCATTCTGTTTCTAAGAGGAGCTGGCACAAAAGATACAGCCATGTCTTTCACTTGATGATTTGGGTCCCTCTACTTAGTAGTCAGTGATATAACAGACCCATCAGAGAGCAGCACAGTCTAGTAGAAAGGCCAGTCCTCTAGGGATCTATGATAAAGTTCTCTGCCACTAGCTCACATCTGGATTCTTGTCAAGTAACTCTCCCTGGGCTGTGGTCTCCACATCGGTAAAATAAGGGTCAATCTAGATGTTCTCAAAGGCTCTACTAGTTCTAACATTCTTTGAATTCAAAATGAGGGTTGACTCTACTATTTTTTTTCTTATATATAAGATCATTGGACCCTCTAAAAAAATTCAAATGCATTTTCTTCCTCAATTTGCCCAATTTTATAAAATAATAAGCGTTTGTACTGGAGATTAGGCTGAGAATAACCCATGGTAACAGGAAATCCCCCTGTTACTGTCACATTTCCATCTATTTTTTTTTTACTCCTCCTCCCCACCGTTTATCCCAAATCGTTTTAATCCTCACACATTCAGTTACAAGGTGCTCAATGATGCATACCAGTGTTTCCTTACAGAGGAGTATCGGTAAATATTTCCCTCAAAACCCTTGAATACTTGCAACGAAAAGTAGCTGAAAGAGCTAATCAAACTTCGCGGCCGCTTTCACTAGCCTGCTGTCTCCTCTGTACACAACAGACATCTCCTCCTCCATAGACTCGTGCCATGGTGATGAAGCAGGAAAGTTATGACCAGACAGCAAAATAGTTATCAAATAGTTTATCGTATCAAAATAAAACCACTCTCCACTCAAACTTTTACCCTCCAGGGAACTGTTCAGGTGCTCATAACAAGTGCCTGATCTATCATTTTTCAAACCCCTGTACACTACTGGAACATTACTTTCATCTGGAAAGTATTTTGATCTGCAATTGTAAGACCTGATGGTGTTTAAATGAACATTATAGGTACTTTGTGAGCTCACAAGCTATAGAAATCAATAGGCACCTTGCATAGAGAAGGTCTGCAATTGATTTTTCCAGGAGAGAGTCAATTTGTAACTTCAGGAGAAGCATAGACAGGAGGGAGGAGGTTTAAGCATGCTGAAGGTTTAAAAACAAATCACAGGTGTGTGGAAAATGCTGCACTGCACTAGAGTAGGAAGACCTCAAAGAAACAGGGTCTAGATTGATGGTGTTGTTCGGGAGTGGCTAAAGGGGTAACAGTTGAGAAGTACTAGGAGCTCCTGCCGTGCTATATAGGGCTTGCAGAAGGAACACTCTCAAGGTACATAGAAAAGGAATTTAATAGTGTACCTGAGGCTCTTGAATTTAAACATGTACTGTTGCTTGTCTAAGGATAAGGGCATCCAGTAGACTCATTCTCTCCAAGTTTAAAAACAAGTCGTCTGAAATTATAAAAATAATGTATTTCATTTTTGAAATTTGCCAGAAGAGTAGATCTTATGTTCTCACCACCACCACCACCGCCAAAAAAGAAAAAAAGGTAACTGTGAGGTGACAGAAATGTTCATTAGCTTGAATGTGATAATAATTTCACAATGCATACATAAGTCAAAACATCATGTTGTGCACATTAAATCTATACAATTCTTATTTATCAAAAAAGTGTAAAAATTGTCTGAAAATTAATCTGTTCACTCAATAAAGAAGTCTAAGCAACATTCAATGTTCAGTGCTCTTCTAGGCACCGTGGGTGACAGTAAGGTGTGTGCCTACCACAAGGCTACAGTCACTTAGAGGAAGAGGCAGAAGGCTATAGATAAATTTCAAACAAAACTTATCCCGCAAATCCACTGATTGTCAGTAACTGTCCTATGTAACTAGAGAATCTTGTTCTCAAAACAGCTATTGTTTCCTCCCTTCTCCCAAGTGTTCCTTTATCTTCTCCTTACTTTTTTATATTTTCTACAAGTTCATTAAAAATAAGTTCTACGGGGCTTCCCTGGTGGCGCAGTGGTTGAGAGTCCGCCTGCCGATGCAGGGGACGCGGGTTCGTGCCCCAGTCCGGGAAGATCCCACATGCCGCGGAGCGGCTGGGCCCGTGAGCCATGGCCGCTGAGCCTGCGCGTCCGGAGCCTGTGCTCTGCAGTGGGAGAGGCCACAACAGAGAGAGGCCCGCGTACCGGAAAAAAAAAAAAAAAAAAAAAATAAGTTCTACTTTAGTCAAGAGATAAATAACAGAAGCTAAACATTCCTCTAAAGTTACACCTATTTTTATTCTAAATCCTTCTAACGGTGATGAGGGAGAATTCATGAATACCAAACAAACTTTTGAATTCTTGGCGGTCAGGGAGACAAAGGTTAAAAATGGAGAGGAAGGGGCTTCCCTGGTGGCGCAGTGGTTGAGAGTCCGCCTGCCGATGCAGGGGACACGGGTTCATGCCCCAGTCCGGGAGGATCCCACGTGCCGCGGAGCAGCTGGGCCCGTGAGCCACGGCCGCTGAGCCTGCGCGTCCGGAGCCTGTGCTCCGCAATGGGAGAGGCCACAACAGTGAGAGGCCCGCGTACCGCAAAAAAAAAAAAAAATGGAGAGGAAGGTTAAAAATGGAATTAGAGCTATCACAGAGCCATATTGTATAAACTTCAGTGTGAATTTTAAAAGGCTGTTTTGGTGAGCTAAAAAAAACACAAATGCCCCAGGGGTTTTTATTGACCTTGTTTAGTTTTGCTTTGAATGATGTTAACTCTTCTAAAACATAGTTTGAAAATCACCAGTCTCCTAATGACTGGTGTTGAGTGGACATGGAAATGTTGGAAAGGATTTGCCTAACCTTCATATGAGCATCTGTTACAAGGAATGCAACTTTAAATGGCTACAATTTTAAGTTTGAACATATCACCTTAAGTTAAATGATGTTGTTCACATGAACTGCTTAGGAGAAGTATATATGTGTAGGAAGCTGCATTTACTTACTATAGTGCATGAACCCGGCCTCGGGTCTAAGGTTTACCAGTATCCAAACAACTACAGAATTTTAGGGTTTTCAAGGCTTTTATTTCAGAGCAGCATTCTTTTAAAAACAAACACCGTTTTCTCACCTGGAAGTGAATGTTTTGTACTCAGCACTGCAAGTATTCCAAAACTCACTGACTAGTATTAGATGTTCAAAAGAGCTCGGATGATTTAATTTCGAAAAGATGAATCTATTTCAGAAAACTGAAGACACATAGGAAATTACTTTCAATTGCTATTTGCTTAACTTTGGACTCATTTCTGCCTCTCATACTCACTCTGTAGAAAGAAACAGGAGTAAACTACTGAGACTTAATTAACCAAAATGGTATCATGTTTTGCAAATTAAGTCTGTTATCATAAACAGCTTAGGGGCAGATAAAAGCCATCAGATAAAAACTCCAAGAATCGACCATACAACACAATTTAGAGTACAACCTGAAATACAGCCTCAGATACTCACCAGTGAAATGATTAGAAGTGGACAGATAGACACTATCAACACTGGTGGCACTGTCACAGCTAAAAACTTCATCATCAGATTCCTGCACAGAGGAGCAGGGTGCGGAGCCCTCAATTTCTTCCAACTTCCCCTTTAAAATTCCACTCATCGCTGCAGCGCTGTCACATGTACCTGTAGCAGGAACGGGAGCAACAGAGCATTGAAATATCTGACCACTGATTGCACAGTCAAGGTCTCCAAATTGTTTTGGGGGGTTGTAATTTTTTGAACCACGTCTGCCAGAGTATCATATCCATGCAGAAATCATTCTTTACACAATGTTTGAAAGCACTGAAAACAGTTCTACCTTGATTCATTGCTATTTGCTTTCTTATTCTGACAACAGTATTTTATGAGAAAAAGTCAAAATTAAGAATGTGAATTCAGAGGGCTGCATAAGGAAATATGGCTCAGTGTTTTGAGTCAAATACAGGAGTCAAATACATTTATTTGATTTGTTCTGGTAAATCACGTACTGTCACTGACAGAGCAGGGGTTCAGAACGAAATAGATCACTCACTTGCATGCTGTCATACCCGGAGCATACTGATTAGGGCATGTCTATGTTGCTTGGGAATTCTTTTTTCTCAGGTACAAAGGCATCTACTTTCCTGGGGCTCTCTGTCCGTTAAAAATCAAATTGGTTGCTAGGAATGGCTATACCTACAGAATTTAGATGCCTTATAATGTTTCCAGTCAGTTCAGCAGAGCTACAGGGAATTCTTGAGTCCTATACCACAGAGGTTGGCAGACTAGATTTAATACAGGGTAAATCACAGTCCTAAATCTTTTGCTGGATAAAATATTAACTTAAGTCTCTTCACTCTTGTATCAACATGGTCAGTGAAAGCCAGTCAGAGGTAGCCTGATGCATTTTTTTAAATTTGTTAATGTCAATTTAGATGAGTCATTAGACCTCTGAGAGTAATAATTTCTTCATAGCCATAAAGTAACTCTTCAGGTAATCAGCGGTTGCAAACACAAATTCTTACAATGGCAGTTAACCTCAATGAATAAAGAGGGTCAGATATAATAAAATCATGAAGTCATCTCAGTCTTCTCATTTGTCTACTGTTATTCGTAACAAAGGTATCAAGAAATACTTTTCTACCCGAAGGAAAATGATAGCATAGGAACAATAATAAGTGGCCTCACAACCAAAGAGACAGTGGGTAGTAAGCAGTGTGAACTATGGCAAACTGGAGATGTACACCCAGGCCAAAGTGGGAAGCTACTACTCAGTCCAGGTCATTTCAGCTCCATGCTTCCCCAATTTAACACACTCTAAAATCTGGCCAATGCCGCGTTCACATTCAGAAGCAATCCTTTACATTGTTAGCTTTCACATGCCCCATCCTCCTTCCCCTTATTAATTTTGCTTATAAAGGAGTGGTTTTTAGATTACATTGTAATTTAAAACCCCTCTTGGATTGGCTCTATAAAATAAACAAAGAATGGTTCAGATCTGTGACTTGGAAGGATCAACAGACAAAGGAATCAAAACATTCTCTTCCCCACTAGCCCAACACAATACCTGAAATGCTTTTACTAGAGATACATAAGTTGGGAGAACAAACTTATTTTACAAAAGACACTTGCATGATACATGTGCAAAGAGAGGTAGTATACTACCCAAGAGAGGTAGTATCTTAAGCCATCAAAACTTAGAATGGCAGTCCTATCTGTAATAAGGAACCAATCTGACTAGCGTGACTTTCTTAAGAAGTCTGGCCACTTTCATTGTGCCTCTCAGTGACCTCATGGAGTCCCTCAGTTTTGGTAGCTATGCTTCTGTGGGGCATATGTGCTCCAGGTCCTTCTGCTGACTGGCTTCCTCTGTTCTGTACTTTCTGCTTCCTAGTATCCTTAACTGGCATATCGTTTTACTTCTGAAAGAACATCCTCTACCATATTGTATCCTGAAAGCCTCAACACTAAACAACAATTGTCTTGTTCTTTTAATATATCCTAGTTCAGATTGTTGAGTAAGGGAATCTGTGTCTTCGTTCAGATATTTGTGCCATTCTATAGAAAAGAGATTTGTTTTCTGTACTTTGTTAAGGGGCCACTTATTATTTATTCAATAAACATCTCTTGAGCTCCTAGCATGAACCAGTGACTATTATAGTGACTATCGCTAGAGAGCAATAAAGTAACAACACAGAAAAAAAATTCCTTCCTCTAACGATGCTCACTTTCTGGGTGTTGATGGGGGAAGGAGTAAACAAATAATAAACAGATAAGTAAATTAAATATACAATATGTCCTGTAGAGTTAAATACTATGAAGAAAGAGAAGTAGTCAAGTGGTATAGTGACTAAGAGATTGGCTGATAGAGAACATTGCATTTTTAATTACTTGGTGAGCTAATGTTACAGTGAGGAAGGTAAGGGAGCCAGTGATTTTGACATCTCGGGGAAGATTAGGCCAGGCCAAAGGAGTGGTGAGTGTCGAGGTCCTGGGTTGGGCATAGTAGGCAATGAGGTTAGACAGGTATTGGGAGCTAGATTGTGTAGAGCCTGTAAGGACTTTGGATATTACTCTACATGAGATGAAGGGTGTAAGTAGTGGAATGATAAGATCTCACTTGTACTTTAAAAGGACCACTCATTCTGGACTTCCCTGGTGGTCCAGTGGTTAAGACTCTGTGCTTCCACTGCAAGGGGCACACGTTCAATCCCTGGTCGAGGAACTAAGATACCAACATGCCATGCTGCACGGCCAGAAAAAAAAAGACCACAAATTTGCCTATTATTTCATTAAAAGAAAAAGAGGGCCTACGGTAAAGGAAAGGTAGATTTGATGGGGAATGGAAAAGTCCTAGAATTAAGGAGGACTTAGCAGCTCAGATGAACAGTTAAAATCAGAACCTGACCAGTCGGAGGGTTGAAGAGGTTTCTTTGGGGGGGGAAAGAATTTAGAACGAAGTTAGAAGGGGAAGGAAGGTCAAAGTGCTTCCCAAAGTAATGTGGTTACTTAATTTTACCTACAACCATCTCTGGTCTCTAAATTTACCAAATATTTGATGATGGTGGGAGCCACCTTTCCTGTTAGGTTTTAAATAGGACCAATTCTGATATATCCTACCACTTTGTGGTGCTGCTTTGGCAAATAAAATTAACAATGAAAAAGAAGACTTTCCTTTATTACTCTAAAGGAATACTTCTTTTAATTTGGTAGAGAAGAGGCATTATATGGATGGTGACCATTATCAAAGATTTACTTATTGATGGGAAAATGGAGGCAAAGAGTTAATAACTATTTTATCCACCACCCTCCCTAAAGTTACTCATTCAAGATTATTTTTAAAGTAAAATCCATAACTACTACTTGCTACTGCAAGGGTTATAGGATTCTGGCTTGGAGTTGACCTTGTTTGAAAGCAATCGGTTGAAGAGTCTCTCTTATCTTCAAGCGACTTATGGAGAGTTTAAAAGAATTGCAGAAAACCTCCTAAAAACTGAGAGCTGTTGATGGATTTTTTTAAATGTTGATGTACCCTGTTTAATCGTTACAGGAAGCTATTTGGAAGTTTTTCCTTAACTGGTATGAAATCGATGTAAATAATTTGTGTGGATTTGCTCACATTTATACTTTTAGTTCTGGTGACCTTGAAGAAACTTGCACAGTCATTAAAGAGAGAATGAACTGTGTAATTAGCTGAGTAAACACAAAGAAAGGGTGGGAAAAAATGTCCAAAAGCATAAGAAATATTTGGAGAGAGAGAGAGAGGAAAAATAGATTCATCCTACTTTGTGTCTGCCAGTTTGATTCTACTGTAGTGTGCTCTGGCTGTAGTACTAAAATTGCAATGTTACAATTATTTCCATGGCAACAGACAGTGAGATCATGCAGAAGTTAAATTGTGCGAGAGATTAAGATGCTACCCCCATTCAGATGTCTGCAGTAATAGGTGGGAAGGGAGAACAGAGTTATTATGAATGTCCTTGATTGAGTTTGTCCCAGCCACATAGTCCAGGGAGAGCAATCCTAAACAATATTGTCACCCTATAACACAGAATGCTCTTTTGAGAGTACATGGCTGGATGAAACTGTTAGCAAGCAGACAGAAGTATGGATGACTTGATTTATATTTTCTAGCACCTAAAAGATTATGATATTTGTTAAAAGTCAAAAGTTTTAGAATTCTAATTCAGGGTCCCTTAACAAGGTCCTATGTGTCCCAGGTCCAGAAAAAAAAATGGAGTTGACTTAGGTTCTCTTTATCTATCTAATAGCATTCTTATTAATCCTATATCCAAAAATTCCTTTTGAAAAGTATATAAAATAATACAATTTTCTTAATACTGCTCCTAATATGAAAATAGTCATAATTTTGTTTATCAAATAGCAGAGTCATATTTTGAATTAAAATATTCAAAATGACAGTTGAATGTTTTTATACAAACCAAGACACTCAAAAGACAAAAGATTACTAGCATTTAGGAGTAGGGGAAGAAAATAAATTATTAATTTTTATGTTCAATTTATGATGTAATGAGAAATAACTGAATTGAGACAGGTCACTAAAAGAATCTAAAGGTAAAAATATAATTTGCCATTTTGAGGTCAGAACTACCATGAATGTTGGGTACATTGCCCTTTCTACAAATGGAAATTATTTTTCTAAAAATAGTAGCTCAGAGTTTATATGGATCTCCCCCAAGAACTTAAGTATTTGTTGTTATTAGGCAAGTTTTACAGAATAAAGTATCCAATGATTGATTTTATGATTATATGACACCAGAGAGCCTAAATATACTAAATAGTAAACCTTCACAACCATATATATTTTTTTAAGTTCCCCTTATTCCCCCACTATAAGGACACTTCTATAGAGCTGGGATACAACCATGGGCTTGGGATGATTACTAAGGTTAATTGACAAAGACTAGAACAAGAATGAGGACAGATTGTTGGATCCAGAGACAGATGCAGAATAAAGGTGAATAAAAGTGAAATGGCCCTGGGGATATGAAGGGAAAGTAGGACATGGGAGAAAGAGTTTGTAAAGAATGGAAGAAAATGCCCAAAGGAGAAATGGACAATTTGGTGACTTGAGAGATCTGGGCAGTGATATTTATCAAGAGTTAAGTCACAGAAGATGAAGAGGTAGAAGAAATTAGCCTGGGTTGTAGTATCTATGGAGAAATGCTAGTTTCAAAGATTATGAAATTTGGTACATCTCCCTTTGGGTTGAGAGGGAAATGGGATGAATTGCTTTAATCTGAACTTGTGGTGATGTCTGGATCCCCCAATTAAAAACACATCAGTTAATTTAAAATTTAGAACCTGAGAGCCTGGAGCTGGAAAAAGCTTAGGAGAAAAAAGCAGTCTGCACTGTTACCACAAATTTGCCTTCAGGTATAGGGAAAGTGGTGATGTGTCCTACAGTAGGACTTAGACTAGGCTAATCATTAAAATTTTCTGGGGAAATTTTTTTAAATGTAAGAGAGTCCCAGGAACTACCAGGAGTCACTGGTATGGTGAAAAGGGTGAAGCCAGTTGCTTGAAAACCTGGTTTCACCATTTCCTTAAATAGTTCTTTCGTGGGTTACTTAATTTCTCTGAGCCAAAGTTTTCTCACCTGTTAAATGGGGCTAGTAGTAGCTGTTTTATAGTGTTAGAATGTGCACTGTAGGTATTTCTATGTCCTCCATTGGTATGTATTATGAATTCCAGATGCTCGGCATTATAGCTAAAACAAAACAAAAACAATACACTAACGTCTTGACTAAGAGTGTAATTTAGTCAGTTCAGTATAGAAGGGGGCTATAAATAGAAGTGAGGGACCAGAGCATGCCATTTCTCTTTAAGGCATGGAATAAATGGCAACAGAACAGAAAACTAGGGGAGATACTACAAAGTCTTCTTTTGAGGATACCCTTGTTCTTTGAATGGATGGGCATGACCAGACGGACAGCATCAGGGTATGTTCCCTCGTCATGTGAACCTGTCTTGCCGAAAGGCCACCTCACACTCCAGGAGGAGTACTAACTGATTAACACTATATATGCAATTTTGTAACCTATAATTCCTCCACTTATAACATGAGCATGTTCCCTTCTCATTAAATAATTTTCTAAACCACTTGTTTTTATTTGATTTTCATTTTTGTGTTTAAGGCTACACAGCATTTCATTGAATAGCTATGCAATAATATTTAACTACAATTCTAAGGGAGATGCTTGGTTTCTTTTAAAATATTTATTATAAATATCCATATAATTAACATTTTCTTTCATATATCTTTGTGTACATCTCTGATTATATCTCTAGGATGAATTCCTAGATGTGGAATTACCAGGCTTTCAGTACACATTGCCAAATTACCTGGCAGAAAGGTTCTACCAGCTTATGTCTTTAATGGTGCAGTAGGAGGTCATTTCACTATACCCTTGTCATTACTGCAACGTTGCTGTTTTTTTAAAATTTTGTAAATTTTTCATATATTCAGTAAGAGTAAGAGCTAACACACATCATGCTTACTATATGCCAGGCACTGTTCTGGCATTTTACATATGTATTATGTTGGATTCTAAGGTGGTATACAAGATTGCCCACCTTCTGGTGTGCACTCTTTGTATAACCCCAGGATTGTGAATATGGTGAAATATCACTCTGTTATGTTCACATTATATGGCAAAGGGAATCTGCATATATAATGGAAGTCCCAAATCAGTGACCTCGTAGATTATCCAGGTGGGCCTGAATTAATCACATAAAACTTTAAATCTAGAGGACAGAAATTAAGGGTGAGAAGGATTCCACACAAGAGAGATTCTCTGTGGTTGACTTTGAAGATGGAAGGGGTCACATGACAAGGAATGTGTGCAGCCTCTAGGAGCTGAGAGTGGCTGCAGCTGCAGCAAGGAGGAAACAGGGACCCTAGTCCTAGAAGCACAAGGAACTGAATTCTGCCAACAGGTATGAGCTTTGAGATAGATTTTCCCCCAGAGTGACCAGACAAGAATTCAGTTGTGCTGACCCTGATTTCAGCCTTGTGGCTAAGAATTTAGCCACACTCGGCAGAACTTCTGACCTACAGTAGTATATGATAATACGTGGGCATTGTTTAAATTGCTAAATTTGCGGTAATTTGTTGCAAGGCAATAGAAAAGCAATCCGACATATATCAACTTATTTAATCTTTGTTGTATGCATAGGAGGTATGCATTATTATTAATGTCATTTTCAGATTAAAAACTGAAGCACAGAGAGGTTAGATGATGAGCCAAGGTCATAAAGCTAATTAGTCTTACAGGCAGCACCCGAACCTGGGCATTTTGGCACTTGAAATCATATTTTAATCATCACACTCTTCCTTGACTCCTGATGGTATCTTACTGCTTAAATTGTTTTTGCAATTTTACTATCTCATACAGTACTAATTGAGCCAGCTGATATCCAATGAGTTAACTGCAGTTAATATGGGAAAAAAAAGGAATTTTTTAATACCCTAATGAGGAATAGTATTTAGGAAGCCATTAAAAACCCTGGGGATTATTTTGCTCCTTCCATTCTTAGTTTATTAACAGAAAAGGATGACTAACAGTAACAACTGAAATTGCACACAATTCCTGACTATGTCTTAAATTCTGTAGTGAAAAATGTTCTACATGGATCTATCAGTCTTTACAATTATCACCCAGGTAGATAATAACTGAATTTCACAGAAAGGGAAACTGAGGCTCAGATAGCTTAAGTAACTTGCCCACATTTAGACAGGCAGTAAGATAGCATGTTTGGGAGTTGAACTATAGACTGTATAGTCGCAAAGTTTATTATGCATTCCATCAATCATTACGCATTTCATCAATCACTATGCTGTACTATCTAAAGAACTAATAGGTTAGCCAAAGTTACAATACCCAATTTGTACTAGAGTATGCATTTCTAGAAGCAAATGTGCTGACTGGCTGACTGAATCCTTCATTTAAGGGGTATATATGTACACTCACAGTACAGTTCCCACACACATGAGCATATTTAAAGATATATTAGCTATTAACAGTTGTTCTTTCTCTATAGACTCCCCAGACATTACATCATGGCGTGACATTCCTTTTTGTTTTTCAGTAAGTTCTACCTTGCTGTGGCAGACTGGGACTTCCACCTGTCCTGTATTATCTGCTTGCCTTTACTTTGAGACATATTAAACCCCAGTAAAATGGGTACATTAACTCTTAGTACACACCCTTAGATTCTTTGTCACCTGCCAAACACGATGACTTAAAATTGTTCACCACAACACAAGGTAAATGGCAGAAAGTGGACCTGGAGCAGAAGAAAAATATTGCTGAACAATTTAAACTTTAATCAAATGTTGCTGAATAACTTTGACTCAAGAAAGTGGGGAGTTATTGAGAGAGGGAATATGTATCAGATTGGTAAAATACTTATTACTATATTTTCTTAAACATTATTTAACATTTATATTACATGTTAATATAAAAATTAATTACATTAATTTTCAATTTGTCCATTGATTTACTACATGATGATGATCTGTGTGTGTGTGCCTGTGTGTGCGTGTGATCAGAAACAGAAGAGTAATATAATGGAACAGCACAGTGCAGGGAGTCATGAAATGGGGACTGCATACAGATGAAATTCCCTGTTAAAGTCAGAGAGGTCAAAAGGAGTTTGCATAATAAAAAGTCTGCAATACAAAATTTTGCATGGCTTAATGACATTTATGTGACACGAACATTATCACACTGAAGAGTGTTAACAAAGAAGCACATGAAAGAAAGGGACTATCTTTAGCATGTAATGAGTGTCTGTCACTGGGGAAGGTGCAAGAAAAGGGTAAGAATAATCTGACAAGCTTATTCACTTATTTATGCAGTCAGAAAAACAATTTTGATACAATTTTGATATATAAAATGTATCAAGCATTATGGTAGATGTTGATGATACAAGACAAAGGAAACCCCCTGCCACAGAATTATAATTGAGTTGATAAAAGGTTATAGAGAGGTCCTAGAAATGACTGGAAGGACCACACTAAGAAGTAATGGCAGGGAGCATAGGACAGGACTGAGGTGGCCCTGAGGCTGCTAGCTATGGCCCTGCCCATACTGTGTGAAGATCTCTGAATATAGAAGCTTACAATGGAGTCCCTAAGTGCAGAGTTTCCCATTTGACCCTCAGTCCTATAGGGGACTTCAGTGGGCAGGTTGGGAGAGTCAACTTGGGGCCCCTTACTGATTTAGACATCACAGTGGTCAAACAACCTAAGGTTTGAGTTTTATGAACTACAAAAAAGGAATTTTGAGACAGCGAAGCAAGAAGTTTTAAAATCACTTTTGAAAACTTTTCCCAGAATCTTTCTGCCTTAATATGCTGACAGCATCAAAACCAGTATTACTGAGTAATGACTGATGACAAATGTTGATTTTCCCTGGCTAGCTTAATCTGAAATAGAAAAGGAAATGAAAATCTTTGTAAATACATTCAGGAGTCCTGTTTAGGAAATTACTTGTTTCATTTATTAAGTATGTTGTGATATATCCACAATACGACAGCAGCTAACTCTAACGACACTTACTAGAAAACAAAACTAAAATGCATTTTTGACCTTGACAGCAAACTCACAGAAAGTCAAGGAGATTATGACGGTAAGACAAAGTGATCAGGCTGACAGGAAACCAAAATCAGGACTAAAGTGAAGAGTTCTGTGCAACTCTAAAATTCCTGTGTTGTCACGCATTGGGGACCATCTGGCCACACCATGTTTTTCCACCTTCTTCCAAAGTCCTCCTAAACTCTGCGTTCCATCCATCCAGTCTTTAACGCATTATATCCAATATTTAATGCAAACTCATTTGGCTATTCTTATTTTACATAATGCTCAGTTTCCCACTAAAACAATTATTGTGGGAACCCTTCTCTGTGCCTTACTTTGTTCATAGGTAAAATAAGCAGTCAAGGAAGGGATTATCTCTATAGGCCAGTTCCACACTTCTAGAATAATGGAAGACTAAAATACTGAAAGGGAATAAGAAAATTAAATGAGTGTTTGCTAAAGGACTTCGTAGTCAATATCGTTTAAAGATATAAAAATTTACATGAGAACTACTTTTACCTGGTGATTTAATATTGTTACAAATGTGATGTGAGTCAGGAGAAATATAGAAATGTGTTGTGTGCACCACCTTCTGTTGTTGTATTGGAAGATGATGTGTTAAGCTCCTGATCTCACTAAAGTACAAAGACGCTTTGGAAATAAATCACATGGCTACTATCTTTTGGCCATGAGACTAAAATGAATGGATGGCAAAGTTGATCTCCCATCAAGTAGTTTTCTTGTTAAAGTGTGATCTTTAGAAGTGGCATTGACATTTATCAAGGTCATCATAATTGTATGAATTAAATGCTTGAAAAGTTATACTGAGTCTGTATTCTCAAAGTATGCACATTCAACAATTTTCAGGTCAAGCTACTTAGTCTATTTGTCACCAACTGAGATCTAAACAGTTGACTAAGGAATCAAATGATTTGCCCAACTGAGTTCACTGAGATATGTGAAACAACCAAATGTCATCGTTAGCTTGATAAGCAAATCCATTCCCTGCTCCTTGATTTACGAAATGGTAATTAAAGAGTAATAATGCTGCTTTGGACCAACTCCCTTTCTACAGCTATATAAGCCCTATACTATACTATCAGGTATTCGGTATATACTAAGTCAAAAATAAATTCTGATCAAGAATATATTTGAGTTATGGCCTACCATAGTACAAATGTTAACATGATTTTTCATTTGCTTGAATTACCTTAAGTACATAGCACAGTTTGAACATTGTGAAACCTGACCCGAACTCTCTTAACCTGGAATTTCCATTTCTTTTAAATCCCACCCTTCCGTTTCCAGCAATGTTGGGTTATTTGCCAAACCAGCATATTTTCATTATAGCTATAAAGTTGTCTACCTATATTATAGAGGAAACTATTAATATTTCATTTTCCTGAATACATTTTGTGAGACTGACGAGACCTGTGTAAACTCCCCTACGAATCTGGCAAGCTGCTTTTAGCTAATAAAGAAGCATGAAACAGTAAAGAACCACTACTAACAAACTGTACTTAAAAATTATCTGAAGTTAGGGTAAGTCCATGCACTGCATCATTTTAAGGAACTTGAAACATACTTGGTAATTTTGATTATGCCTGAAATGAATTATTTATACAGGTTGCATAATCCATTTACTAGTCTATCTGATTTGCTGTTAGCGCGCTCTTTAATGTCATCTGTGTTTACAATGAAAGTGCTTTGCTCGTGTTAATTGATAAAAGCTAAATACTTCCCATTATCCTAACTCTGAAAAATAACATACTGACATATCAAATTAATTTAACTTTAAATAATGTATTGCCTAGATATTAAATATATTAAAACATGGTTTAAGCTTGTAGTACTTTATTTGCTCCATTGCTAACAATAAATCTAATACACTAAGTTAATATTATAAAAATAAGATATTATATGTCAAAAGCATTTAAACAAATGGTAAAGAGAAGATAGAGTTAGGACTCTCATCTGAATTATAATAAAATAGGAAAGATGTAACAGCTTTATGCTGATTTTCCCTCTCACCAAATAGCCGAGAGAAAAAAAACTATAATGAAAATGCTTTAATTTAAAAAATTGCCTAGAGTAAAATACGATGGTAGTAGTGATTTTTATTTTTTATAAAGAAAAGCCACAGAAAATGAATTTTTATTTCCAAACAAAAGCAAAGGGTTTCAAATAAAACAAAAAGTACTTATGTGTATTTATAATAATTTCTATTAAATTTCAAATATATTACCTTAATACTAATAAAAAACAGTTTTAGGTTGTTGAAATATATAATTTTTTATATATTAGATTACAAAGGTAAGGAAATGACTACATTAATAAAAGATAGTCTGGACATTAAGTAAAACAGTCTTAATCTGTCAAAATATGTATTTAATCCTCTTCACTATCCATAGACTGAACATATATCTCAAGCTTTTCTTTTTATGACTAAAATGACTAATACATTAAAAAAAGTTTAATTTATTGTCTTGCTCAGTATCCTACTAACCACTACAAACATAAAGAGAAAAAAGGAAGAAAGTATTGTGCACAGGAGACAAAGTTGGATGCAGTGGTCTCCATTAAAAACCTACGTTTGAAAAAAAAAAAAAAAAAAAAAAAAACCTACGTTTGAATCTTAATGTTTGCACTAAAGGAAAAACAAATGGTCTTGCTTTGGCATCTCTCATAGAGCAGCCTTACATGGTTCTCATTTGCCTTGTTTCATCCTTCACTTGGACAGGAACCTCTTAACTGTTTTCTTTCATACTTTTTTTTCTCTTGCTTCCACCCCAGCACGCGCGCCTGTGCACACACTCACTCACACACACACACACACACACACTCTTTTTCATGCAGTCTCTTCAGTAAAGGCTACCATAGTTATCTCATGCAGACGTCTGCCCATGGATGATAGGAAATGCTGATTGAGAAAGGTTTTATCTACTTTTCATCCAAAATATGTGAGCCATTAAGGAAATTATAGAAAGCAGCAACAATATACTCTGGTTTTATTCAGAACCTTTCCCTTGCCAATTATTAAAAGGATGATATTTTTAGCCAAAGAAAGCAAAATGCATCTGCAGCAGCTGGTTTCCAAGGAAACAGAATAATTTAAAACCATGTGGAACTCTGCTCTCTAATTTTCATCAATTCCCCTTCATTCTTGGAGGTAGATTTACTTGGAATTTATAATCTTCAAAAACTATAACTGCCTTAATTTATTTTCTTTAACACATTTCAGGCGAAGAATATCTGGTCTTACATATCACCTTAAATTCCAGTCTAAGGAATGGATTAATTTCTACCATCATTTTGTTTTGAAAACAAGATCAGAAGAATCCATGAATAATTAGAAACATGGCAATATTTTAGTATCATAAGATTTTTGAAATCCAGAAATAGTTCAAAATAAATCATGCAAGAGTATTTGCTTGGGTCAATATGACACTTAAGTGTGTAAACATAACTATGTTCAGCACATTTAGGAAATTAAAGATAGTTCTCCATTCATTTAGATAATCTTTACCCAATATTCAGTAGTTTTTTTCCCCCTCTTTTTTCAATTTTGCAAGAACTGTTATGTTTTTGTCTGTTCTTCAAAGACAAAATCCATCTCCTTTCTCAAACAAAAACAAAAAGCAAACACAAGACCAAAAAAATCCTTAGAAATTGTATATGTTCGTTCCTATTAGTTTGTGAATCATTCAAAAGGAGTATTTTTTAAATATATGAACAAGTCATTTACATCATTGAAAGACTTTGTTTTATTATTATAATCAACAAGTATTAATTGATGGTCAATGTCTTCAAGTCAGTAATGACCTTTTTTAAAATAAGCTCCATTTTAATGAGTTTCCCCATCCTTAATTGACCTATATTTATGAATTAAAATCACTATAATATTAAATGGACTTGGAGTAAAATTATTTTTCATGTCTTTACTGTAGGTGTGTCATTGAGTTTATACATTTACCCTTATTATTTACCCTCTTATAAATAAAAGACAATATTAAGAGAGAGAAGCAACTGGTAAAGTAAAACCTTAACTTTTGAGCTGTTAAAAAATATTGTCCTAGGGATATTACCAACAATATAAATACTGTGATGGAATTCTTATCTAGATATATTTGATTGATAAAGCAAACTACCAATGAAACTTGCCTAATAAGACGCTATTTTTACAGCAGTGTTTAATCCTTCATAAACAGGTTTCTAAGCCTTGAAAATGGAAACGGCTCCATACATGTTGATAAATAAAGACAGTTGTTTAATTATCATATGAGCTTACAATTCACTAAACAAAATGATATAGCTACTCAATAGCATGAGGTTTATCAAGAGGAGTGAGTTAAAAAATGCATATAAATCATTCATGCTAAATTAGTGCTAAAAGAGTCTACAACCTGCAAAAATTATTTTCCTAAACCATTTCTTGTGTTGTAACTATTAAACACCATGTGAAATTTTATACTGTATATTCAGAGAAAGCTCCATTTTCTCAGGACCTGTGAATTTTACCGAGCTTTCCTCAACCTTCCTTTGATTTCCAATAACATACACTTGAATAAAAACAAACGATAAAAGACACATGATGGCTCATCTTATCCATTAACTTTGCTTCTGTAACACTTGCTAGAAAGTTATCCAGGATAGACATGCCTCTGGTGTTTTTATCAGCTAAGGATTTTGCAGGGAGAGAGAACAGCTCATTGCAAAGCTTCCTCAAGTAATGAGAGGGACACACTTTCAAGGAAATGTCTTATAGAATAATTTCTATATCATAAAATTGTCTCAGTAGGAATTGAGAAGCATTCTCTTTTGAAGAAAAATAATTTTTTTCCTTCTCTTTTGCTCTTACCTGTAAATATGGTTTCTGTACTTCGGCTCCGTCAGAACAGACTGAAGAGTTCTCTCCTCCCTAGTCTACCCATGAGGCAGCAGCCAACCAATAACAAAAGCCAGATCCTGGCATTCTCTAGCTCATGCTCCCTGTCTGCTTTCATCCCTCGTTCCCTCCCACCCCCACTCTTTTAGGAGACAAATCCTTGCAGCTGGAGAGAGGCAGGGAGAGGAGAAAAGGAACATGGAGAGGAAAGGAATAAAGAGATGAAAGATATTTCAAAGAATAGCTCCAAACTATGGAAAATATCTGCAGGTGAACTCGGCTGAAGTAAAAATGTCTTGCTTTGGCTGTAGGAAAATAGGGTTAATCAATGCCTTACCCACCTGAAATCAAAGCAAAATAACGTAAAGCTTAGGTACCTTGCTTATTTTTCAGTTCCCACTGATTTTTTTTCAGTGAAAAAAATGATCTTCTTATTGTACATTTTGATATGTAGATAGAAGAGGTTGAGACTGAACATCAAGATAACATTATGCACATTCAGTTTGCAAAGAGATAAAATTAAAATGAATCAAGACCCTTTATATTGATGCATAATACTATTTGCATTTCAACCTCTGTTGGGCACTGTTTTCATTTAAAACCAGTTTCAGAGCCTAGTCAGTATGAAAAAGATATTTCATCCAGAGTATTAGAATATTTAAATATTTCAAAGTTATGTGGCTTGCATTTCTTCATATTTCTTAAATACTGGCATCAATTTCTCTATGTGAATGATGGAACTTGTTAAAAATTAAAAAGGAGTCAGCCATTCGGTTGCCATGTCTCAAAGTGACTAATTGAATCCCAATATTATTCTAATAACCTTGGGCAAAATCATTTCACTTCTGAACTAAGAGGCATAAAAAGGACAACTGAGGAAAATATCCTTAGACTTCTTTAAGGCAACAAAGCAAATTTGTCCACAGCTTAAAGGAAGCTGGTCTAGGACTGACGAAGAATTTAAACCATATACAGATTGAATTCTTACAAAATATAATACAGATCATGGCTCTTTATGATAAAAAGTGCTATTAATTGAGCTTTCACTAGGTGAGGGTCTGAAAAAGTTTCCGTGGGAGGGTATAAATTAAACAATGAATGTTTTCTCCACCGTACAGATATTTATAGGCTTTGCTATTCAATTTCTTAAATCAGTAATGTGTCCTCATGGAAATAAGACCAAAGGGAGAAAAAAAGAGAAGTGACAAGAAAGTATTCTTCAACTCCAAGAACAACTGGAATGAGGGCAAATCACTGGTAGCCCAGAAATAACTATGGAAAGTTTTTAGGGGTGTAAATCTTGTTAGGAAGGGAGTGGCTGTCAATTAAAATTGACTTTAGATAGAAGTGTACTGATTTTACTTTGTGTGCTCGGTTATTTGGGGTAGCTCTGCTGGAGATAGAGAGAAGGTTAAATTATCCCTGATTCCCACTTCAAGTCCTCTCCTGCGGAGGATGCTTTCCAAGCTTCTGTGGTCCTACTGCTAGGAATAGCTGGAGGAATCCCTAGGTTAGCATTTCTTAATGTGGGATTTGGGGCCCATCTGCATCAGGAAGGAATTGGGACGATTTTGAGGAGTGGTAGTCCAGATGCATCCACAATTATGTAGTTCAGAAACAAGAAGCCCCGTGCAAGGAGCCAGATCGTCAAAAATAAAAGACCTTCAAATATATTAATGTTTAAGCTGAAGGATCAGTGGAAATATTTCATGTCTCTGGTCTCATAAGCATATCAAGGGATTAAAAATATAAAAAATCATTTTTTTATTCCAACCTTCACTAAGGAAGTCATTAAAGGATTCCTAAATTGCCTGTTGAAATTGAGATTTAGAAGCATCAAGTCAAAAGGTAATAAAGAGTATGAAGACTATCGTAGAGCTAACTGATCCACAGGAAAAAGCAGATCAGGAAGACTTGTCGGCAATCACCCAAATGCTTATAAGAACTCAAGGGTAAAATGTGGTGCAACTGGCCAAAGTATTTTACATGCTGCTATAAATTACCCTGGTGCCAGGAGACCATCAGTGTGGTCTCTACCCATCTGAGAACACCATGATAATCATCGGACAGTAAGAGATGCTCAAAAGTATTTAATAAAAAAACTTAGGGACCGATGCAACTAACTTCATTAGCTGCTTGTGGAATATTAACAATGTAATTCTAAAGGTATGAATTCACAAATATTTATTGAGTATTTTTTTCATGAAAAATACTGTCCTTGGTATTAAAATACAGTAAAGAAGACCAAGTCTCTGACTTTATGGAGCTCCTACGCTAATTGAGGCAAATTATATCTTTTATATATACATGTACGGTCCACACCGTAGAACTGGAGTGTTGAAGTAGGCAATGTGTAGAGACCCAAATTAAACAACAGATGTACTTCCTGCCCTTGAGATGCACCCTTGAGATGCATCCCAGCAGAATGCATGACAAAGAGGAGGATCATGGATTATAGCAATAACTGGAATAACTATGGGAACAAACGTGACAACATATTTTTGTGAGAAAATATGTGCCTTGTGATCTCTTTGTTAAAGAGCTTTAAGAGTCTAAATTTTTATGTGGGTAAGTGATAATTTTAAAAAATTATTTCCAAAGCTATCACAAAATATAGAAGAGGACTGTGAAAAATGATGTATCAAAAATAAATAATTTGCTTAGTGATAAGATGCTCTGGATAAAAATAAAATTGATAACATGGTTTCCTCAGGAATTCATGCTGAAAACAACTGCAAATAAGGTTGTTAGTTTTACAACAATTAAGCGAAGTTAATAAAATGTTCTTAAGGAACAGTAAAATAACTTGTGTTCTGATTCCATCCACATTTCCTGGAGAGTTCCATAATAAACAAAACTATGAAAACTTTACAGGTCAGCATTAATGAACAATAAGGTAGTAGTAGGTGATTTTCATTAGGGGTAGATATAAAGTTATAATTTAAGAACAAGTAATTTAAATTTAAAATATGGTGATGTTGGAACATCAGCTGCAACTCAGGAGGAGATTGATATCATTTTGGTTACTAAAGACACTAGTTCTTGTTGCCAAAAATGCCCACAAACCTACCTGTCTTCTAGAAGCATAATAAATGAGAAATTTTTAAAAGAAGTGTGCATTTATTTTATATAAAATTGCAGTTTTTCTACACTTGAAATGCCACAGTAATTACTGGTTATCACATATCAAGAAAGACATAAAATAAACAGAAAGTATCTGGAGAAAGGCAAGTCAAGTGATCATTGGAATTAATAGGTTTCAAATGAGTTTGACCATGAGATTTGGTAACTTGAAACATGTAAGAAAAAAATGGAAAAAGGACACAATCCAAGCCTTTAAAATATTGATTGTGGATAACGTAAAGAGAACTTCGTCACCAAACTGTAAGGCAGCTTGAGCACTTGAGAGGGAGATCATTTCATGATCAATATAAACAAGTAATTGTTTCCACTTCCTTTCCTCCCTAACATTCCACATTTTAATTACCCAACATGCATAGGAAATTCATGATTTAGACTGGATTGGTTTCAAAATGATTTAAGGTTTATTTTTAAGATTTGAAAAATTTGGAGGAAGTGTATTTTATTTAATATTTAAATATGCACAGCACAGTGATTGGCAAATAATAAGTGTTCAATAAATGTGGAAAAGTATAAACCCACAGCAACAGAGGAGTGGAGTTGGGAGAAAATGTTGAGAAGAAAGAAGAAAACAAAAAGGAATGAAAGAGAGAGAGCATGTGCAAATAATGATAAATAATGATAAATTGATCTTGTCTTAGTGTTGGCTATCCTTTAGAATTTTATAGAATAAGCATTTCAAACTCTATGAGCAACGCCAACTTCTGGAACAAAGAGGTGAAATAAAGATCCTAGAAATAAACAAGAAGTAACAACCTCATGAACCAGAACTGAAACCACTATCTCCTTTGGGATTCATCTAGCTAATGATTCTGTCCTGAATGTTCTGAGAAGAATAAAAGTAGAGGAAAGCAAAATAGTGCCAAACTCCTTAGTAGGAAACAATTTGGCAGGTGATAGTGAGAGAGAGCCCAACTAACATGGAAATATGCAATGCATTTCTAAGATCCCTGCTGACTTTTTGGTTAGGTATCAGAGCCAAGAAGTTGAAAGGATGCTTGCATTTACGGCTGGTGAAGACTACAGAGAAAGCCTTTACTAAAGTGTGAGTTGGCTTTCCCCCAAACATTACATTACCCTTGAATGGAAAATTGATCGGATGACATATGGTGATAACATCTGCCACCCATGGATAAAGCCGTAGTGCCATGTGGGTGGTAATGGAAGCTGTAATAGTGAGGGTGGAGAATTTAATGACAGTATGTAACACTGAGGAAAGTAACAGCAATCTGAAAGAAAGGAACAATTGCTGTAAATCTTAGTGAAGGGTACTATAGGACTATACATCCTATTCTTCTGTAGTCATCTCAGAGGGAATGATGGAAATGAAAGATGCTTTGTCATTTTATTCCCTCCAAGTTGATCTCCGCTGTAACTCCCAGGGAGGCATTTCTCCCAGATAGTGTTTGGGTAGGCACTCTTTCCTTATCAGTACATAGATATTTATTACAAATCTGGCATGATCACAGGAAGAAATTGTACCAATTCAGGGTTATTTATATATTTAAAAGACAAAGATGAGGGCCAACACATTACCTCTAAAGGTTTCTTAAAAATATATTATTTAAATATGAATTTCTGGAAAGCAAAAGAAAACAAGTAGCAAAATAATTAATAACGTTTCATAAATGATATATGTTCATTTGTTTTGTCCTACTCATACAGGAAGATGTAGTACCTACAGCTGCACCTTGCAAACAGAAGAGTTTTATTTGCAAAAAAAACAAGAAAAATCTTGCCATGGTTATATGATAATGTGAGGTTTGGCCAAAGTTTCCCATGGAATTCAAATATTTGAAATGGTAGCAGGTGCCTCGAGAGACTTGGCCAGTAAAACATTTTCAGGTGAATTTTCTGTTTCTCAAAATGGCCTTAAAAATCCTAATAGGGTTTTTAAAAGTGTTCTTGATTAGTTCAAAGGTAGTTCTATGTTTCCTTAAATTTCGAAGAATAACATTTGGTTTTCCTCTTTCCTAAAGCAATAGAATCCAGCAGCTGGTTCACAGAGCAGCTCTGACACTCAGCAGACCCTAAACTGACTCCTTAGGGCAATCCATGAGAGGAATGGAATGCCAGGGCCATTTGTTTTTACCCAGTTTAAACTTTTTTATTCATTTTAAACCAGTCCAGGTGAAATCACTGCATTTCCTTACCACTCACACACACAGAATTCTGAAGTGTTTTCACTCTCCCAGTTTTTCTGTCTCCATTTGCAGGAACAAAAATGACATCAAGATTTTAAGTTCTTATCTTACCAAAGAGGATGCTGTAACGTTGAGACTGGAAGGGAGGCGGCAGGGCACAATCGTTAAGAGAATGACACAGCCGTTGAGAAAAACAGGACATGACAAAAACGGGTTAGAACCTACTAGGCTCAAGATGGCGGAGGATTTGACTTCCCTAAACCCTGACCCTCATTATGCGCTCATTGCAATATATTAGCATATGCTAAATAACACACCCACAAGCACCATGACAGTTCCAAGGCTGACCAAAAAAGGCCAAAATTTGGGTGGTGGGGCTTCCCTGGTGGCGCAGTGGTTGAGAGTCCGCCTGCCGATGCAGGGTACACGGGTTTGTGCCCCGGTCCGGGAGGAACCCACGTTCCGCGGAGCGGCTGGGCCCGTGAGCCATGGCCGCTGAGCCTGCGCGTCCGGAGCCTGTGCTCCGCAACGGGAGAGGCCACAACAGTGAGAGGCCCGCGAACCGCCAGAAAAAAAAAAAAAAAAAAAAATTGGGTGGTGGCCCAATTCCCGGAAATCCCCGCCCCTTCTGCAAACTAGTTAGAATATTCCTCCCACTCATTAGCATATGAAAATACCCAGCCCACAAAAATTAACCACCCCATATTTCCCACTCTGGCCTTCTGAAACAGACTGCATTCTGCCTATGGAATGTGTATCTATCTAAATAAACTCGCTTTCACTTTACTACAGCTCGCTCTTTAATTCTTTCCTGCGCAAAGCCAGGGACCCTCACTTGGCAGCTCCTCGCAGGAACTCACCCGAGATCATACCCCTTTCTCCTGCTACGACGTGAGTACTATTATTTTTGTTATTGTTATTATTATTTTCTGATAAAGATCAGTCTGCAGTTGTGAACTTATTTGAAGCAAAGGATTAAGAATAAACGTACGTTCGGGTTTCCCTAGTGGCGCAGTGGTTGAAAGTCCGCCTGCCAATGCAGGGGACGTGGGTTCGTGCCCTGGCCGGGAAGATCCCATATGCTGCGGAGCGGCTAGGCCTGTGAGCCCTGGCTGCTGAGCCTGCGCGTCCGGAGCCTGTGCTCTGCAACGGGAGAGGCCACAGCAGTGAGAGGCCAGTGTACCGCAAAAAAAAAAAAAGTAAACGTAAGTTTACAAAAGGATAAAAATGAATAATATTTTTGTCACCTAAGTATTTGAAGCAAATAGCATTCAGAGGCATATATAATTAGCTTTGAAATGTCTCAGCATCCTACCTTTGTTTTGTGAATTTCAGGAAAAATTCTTCTGGATTAAGGTACATACACTCGCTTCAAGAGGAATAACAGAAGTTAAAATGTTTAACGGCCTCTCAGATAAAAGAATTAGATATACCAGAGAAATCTTAGAGAAAACAGGAATAAAGGTAACTGTTGTCTTGTTGTGAAGATAAAAACACACCTTAAAATCATGGCAACAGGGTATAAATAAGCAAAGTCCTAGGCCATTATCAGTCTCCTGACCCTCCACCTGACATGGATCCCAGACTAACCTCTTGGTCCTCTTTGCTTTTGCCATACTCATCTGGTTCAAACAATTATAAAAAGGGGTCTTTATCCTGCCTCTAACTTCTAGGCCTTTCCTTAAGGTAGGTTACCAAATGACTGTGCATGTTAAATATGGGCGTTTTATGAGATCCTTAGTTCTAGATTCCTTCCTTTTCCCATTCCCTTCACTTCCACTAGGAGGGTCCTGATATAATAAATCTGCCCATAGTTAGACAACACTTCTCATTTTTCTTTATTAATGTTTCTATCTGTGCACTTTCTTCCAACCAAAACAGGATCTTGGATTGGAAATTCTGAGAGTTCCTCTGGAAAACCTGATTAAAAAAAAAATCTTTTTTCTTCAGTCTGCCAAGGCACACATTTTATGAGCTTCCTAGATAATTGGGCCTGAGAAATAACTTTTTTGGCAAAGAGTAAATTGGTCTCAGGCCAATACTGGGCCTCTAGGAAAGGTTGCTTAAAAAGGAAATTCCAAGAGAGTTATAATGTTGGAGTGGCCTGTGACCAAATAGGCATGTTCCCCTTTTAAACGCCATTACTAACATCGAAAAATATGTATTTTTCTACAGATGAAAACACTATTATGTCATGGTTTCCTCCTGTTTTAAGGTTTTGGGCTCAAATTATGGAAGGAGGAAAAAACTCCATTTTCATGAGATGTTGCCCAGTGTATTTCCATCCTCTACTTTAAATTCTGATGTGTGAAACAAACATTCATACCCGGATAGCTCCCTAGTTACCACGCAGGTGCAGCTGCCAAACATAGCACGATTGTAACCAGTTTTGACACCAGCCATTTGTGCTTGAAGAAACGTCTGATTTTTTGCTTCCCTCACATGGTTTCCCACTCCTGTAGCAAGCAGGGGCTTTTATTGCAACACTCATTTGGGGTCAAACTACATCCATTTTTGGGAACCCACCAACACAAATGTTAATGATATGCAGATCTGGCCTTTCCTAAGATGGCATTGCATCAGCCAAACTTCATTTCCTGGGGACGTTGCTAAGACAATTCATAACTCTTGCCAAATTTCATTAATGTGCTGAGTAGACCTGATGTTATCATATGGGTGTTTGTCAAGAGCCAAAACTCTGTACATACATATTGATCATCTCCTTTTGGTGTGTTTTTCCTGACTACTAATTTCCATAAAAATAGAAAGTTTGAGGAGTCTCAACAATGTGTATTCCCTTTCAACAATATCCATCACAATATTTTTATGTACTTTCTCACTTGAAAGTCAAATAACTCACCATTCCCTAGAAATAGCCTCATGATTTAAGGCAGACTCTGCTTCCTCTGCTGGTCTTGGGTCCTCAGTTGTTATAGGTCATAAAATCTACCTCTGTGAAAAACAGATTTCTTTTCAAAAGTTGGCAAACTGGACACTTCCACCTCCATGTGTCTCACAAGCTGCATACCTGTCCTGGCTGATCACTTGCTGTGGCTTTTGTTTGTTTTCTGGAATTTCAAGTTTATCAGTACTTTGTAATTATGGAATATTCTCTCATTTCCATGCAGTCATACATTTTATTTCCTCTGCTCTCTTCCATTGAAAAACATGGCAAAATTCCACTCAGCCGTAGAGCCTCAGACCAAATATTGCCTGGTTTACAGCCTTGCCCATTTCTTTCAGGGAGACTTGGGCAGTCTGTTTTCCCTCTGTCCTCATCTCCATTATAGAAATGCTCTTTTGTGTGGTAATGGTTTGTTTCATGCCTGATTCATGCAAGGTGGGCATGTATGGCTGTCAAATATTTTTTGAATTTGACCCACTGGGAAAAAAAAAAAAAAGACTTTTGTTAAAACAAGTATCCTACTTATGCCCAGATTCCAACGTAGAAAAAAAAAACAACCACACAACAATAAAGTGCCTCCTTTTTTTTTTTTGAAAAAGTAATTTTATTTTATTTATTTATTTTTTTAATGATCTAGCTTTTTTTTTTAAACATCTTTATTGGGGTATAATTGCTTTACAATGGTGTGTATTTTATTTATTTACTTTTTTTACATCTTTATTGGAGTATAATTGCCTTACGATGGTGTGTTAGTTTCTGCTTTATAACAAAAGTGCCTCCTTTTAAGAAAATCTGGGAAGTGGAATAACGTACACGTTTTCTATCGATAGGCATCATCGATCGTGTTTGTTATGGACTGAAAATCTGTGTCTCCCCCAGATTCATATGTTGAAATTTTAACCATTTAATTCAGTAGATGGGGCCTTTGAAAGGTGATTAGGTCATGAGGGTGGAGCCCTTATGAATGGGACTATTTCCCTAATAAAAGAGGCCTCAGAGAGCGCTCTTGTTCCTTCCACCAGGAAGCAGGCTCTCAGCAGACACCGAATCTGCTTGTGTCTTGATCTTGGACTTCCCAGCCTCCAGAACTGTGAGAAATAATATTTTGTTGTTGTTTATAAGCCACCCAGTCTGTAGTATTCGCTTATACTAGTCTGAATGTACTAAGACAAAAGCTTACACTATAACATATATTAACCTTCAGGTAATATTTTTAAAATTATAGGCCAAAAATATTAGTAATGCAAACACTGGACATTCCAGATGAATGAGGTTAGCCAAAAATTTTACAACCAGCTAAATATGTAATGAAGATAAGCTAAAAGTAATTAAAATTTTAAAGTCATAAATAACTTCAAATAAAAATCTCAGACAACTCGACATACTTATAACAAAATCTTCACAAAAACTGAAGAAGTTTCAAATATGTCTTTGTGTTTATGTGCAGTAGGATTACCTACTGTTTTGAGGTAAATAGAACTTTTAGAAACTTAAAATTACTGAGCGGATTCTCAAAGCACCCAGGAAAAGGACAAACATTCCTAACATTGCCTATGGTCCAGCACAGTCTAGCCTCTCACAGATTTCGTTAGATTTCATGCCAGTTTCTCCTGGCTAGAGGTGTCTCAGCCATATTGGATTTCCTTTAATTTCCTCTGCCTCACAGTCTTGTCCTCTGTCTATGAATACTTTAACCTCTAACGGCTTTTCCACTACACGCACAGATTTAAAGCTCGCTAATACTTCAGAAAGAAGCTCAAATCTATCTTTGTCAGAGATGTTTTCTCTTACCTTGTCAGATTATATCTTGTTCCCCATGGTAGTTTTGTTCTAATGCCCTGTATTTGCACTTCTGAGTACCTATTACTGTTTGTGTTTATATATTTGTATGATGATTTAGTTAGTATCTGTCTCCCTAATTAGACTGTAAGCTCCATGAGGTCAGGGGAGGTGTTTGATTTGCTCATCATTCAGTCCCCAACATCTAGTACAATGTAATTAAAGCATGGGCTCCAGATCCAGATCCTGATTCCAGTCCTGGCTCTATGATGTAAACGTCCCTAAGCTTTAGTATCTTCTTTTGTATAATGGGTTTAATAATAATACCTTCTTTGTAGGGTTTTTGTGTGTATATTTAAAGAGACAATATTTATATTTATTTATACATATGCATATTTAGTACAGTGCATGTAACATTAGTAAATAAACGCTAGATATTTTTAAAATAAATATTTGCTGAAAGGATATGTAATAAAAATCGATATAGAGACTTCGGTACATATTAGTAGTGTGCCGATTTTAGTTTATGGATACTCAATGTAAGAGACTCTTGATAACTCAGTTCTGAGTTTGAAATCTGACCCTTGGGTGTATATAAAAAGGAGAACCCATGGAAGTTTCTATCATTTTTCCACCAGATGGAAGGAAACAGGTTAGCATGTAGCTTAGCCCTGGAAGCTTCTTAAAGGCAGAAACTAGGGAATTCTCTGGCAGTCTAGTGGTTGAGACTCTGCACTTCCACTGCAGGGGGCACGGGTTCAATCCCTGGTCGGGAAATAAGATCCCACATGCTGCGCAGCCAAAAGAAATAAGAAATAAATAAAAATAAGAAATAAATCCTATTAAAAGCAGAAACTTGGGCTTCCCTGGTGGCGCAGTGGTTGAGAGTCCACCTGCCGATGCAGGGGACACGGGTTCATGCCCCAGTCCGGGAAGATCCCACATGCTGCAGAGCGGCTAGGCCCGTGAGCCATGGCCGCTGAGCCTGCGCTTTGCAACGGGAGAGGCCACAGCAGTGAGAGGCCCACGTACCGCAAAAAAAAAAAAAAAAAGCAGAAACCTTTATTCGTCATCAGGTCTTCATTGTTTAGCACTGTGCCAGATGTGTAAAAAGGTGTTCCAAAATATAATTGAATAAATAACACTACTTCATATCAACTTACATTCGGGTCCAAGACCAAATGTATAGTTTTATTTCTGTCAGTTTATCTTGATTTATAGGAAATGGGAGATTTGTTCAATGAGGGTAGGTCGGTAAAAGGGGTTATTGTATCGACTACTTCAATAACTTAAAACAAATCCTCCTAAACTTTGAACTGATGAAACAGAGTCTAAATGCTTACATTCTTTTCAAAGTTCACAGAAAGGCAGAAACTAGTAAACCACATGAATCAGATACAATGGGCAGCAAACTGCATATAAGGTGTACATTGAATATAATACTGTATTCTGAAAACAGATTTTCTTTTTCCAGAAGTGAGAATAAACACAGCTAATAGGAAGAACTTAATAACAGAAGTGTACACTTAATCACACAAGCAGTATCTGGTGCATAGTAAGCAGTCCATGAAGACGCATTGAGTAAAGGAACAGAATGTGTTTATTTTGACCTCTCTTTTAAAATGTTTAGGTCTTGATGTTACAGCAGTAGTGAACAGTAACTCAGCTTGAGCAAGTACAGCCCTAAAGAGTAAAACAGCGTGAGCACAATTTGCACAGTACCCAAGGTAAAAGCAGACACGTTTAGCACAGAAAGCATAGTTGAAAGTCGCCACCTACTAACTTCTTCTGGAATCATTCAGACAAGCCCACTTAGGGAAAAAAGAAAGAAAAAGAAAGAAAGAAAATGTCTGGCATTAGAAGTGCAAGGCTTGCAAATAAAGATTAACCAATTTCCACCTAGCTGGGTTTTTTTCCTTATTGTTTTCATAGGGCGGGAGACTGAGAAACAAAGAACTGAATTTTGTACGTATACAAAATCATGTACATGTACACACATACACCAAGCACACATATTTGTTTCTGTGCTAAGTCAAAATCAGTGGTGTTTTCTATTTAGTAATATGCCTGAGAAAGAAACCATTTCTGATAAAGGTAATACAAGGATCGATACAGCATTCCTTGAACACAGTATCTTTTTTTTTTTTTTTTTTTTTTTTTTTTCGGTACGTGGGCCTCTCACTGCTGTGGCCTCTCCCGTTGCGGAGCACAGGCTCCGGACGCACAGGCCCAGCAGCCATGGCTCACGGGCCCAGCCGCTCCGCGGCATGTGGGATCCTCCCGGACCGGGGCACGAACCCGTGTCCCCTGCATCGGCAGGCGGACTCTCAACCACTGCGCCACCAGGGAAGCCCCACAGTATCTTTTTGAGGAAACTTAAATAGTGTGTGTGAGGGAGTGGGGAGCGTGTATCCTAGTGAGAAGGGATAGAAGTTTTCTTGCTTTATTCCTTCACTTGCTGGGTGGGTGCAGACAAAGCTATGAGGCTTGACCAGGCTATCTAAACAGCTCTGTCACAGAAAAGCAACCACTTTCCTATTACTACTTGACTATTATGGAAAGTGTATAGAGAGTGAGCTGTCGGAGCATCACGTCATTATTTTCTTTCAAAAGCCAAACAACGTATTTCATAAGCACATGGTGGATATCAACAGAAACTGAAATCATATATTCATAACCCAACAGGATTTATTTCATTTGGGGCCTAATGACTTCATTAGTTTGCCAGGTAGGAAGGAATTAAAAGAGAGAAGGAATAAAATCAGAGGAAGACAAAAATTATAAGAATGTATAGTGCTTAGAATAAACAGATCAAAAGCATATTGATATTCCATTGTATATATGTACCACATCTTCTTTATCCATTCATCTGTCGATGGACACTTAGCCATGAAAAGAAACAAAACTGAGTTATTTGCAGTGAGGTGGATGGACCTAAAGACTGTCATACAGAGTGAAGTAAGTCAGAAAGAGAAAAACAAATACCGTATGCTAACACATATACATGGAATCTTAAAAAAAAAAAAAAAAAGGTTCTGACGAACCTAGGGACAAGACAGGAATAAAGACACAGACGTAGAAAATGGACTTGAGGACACAAAGAGGGGGAAGGGTAAGCTGGGACGAAGTGAGAGAGTGGCATGGATATATGTACACTACCAAATATAAAATAGATAGCTAGTGGGAAGCAGCTGCATAGCACAGGGAGATCAGCTCGGTGCTTTGTGTCCATCTAGAGGGGTGGGATAGGGAGGGTGGGAGGGAGCAAGACGCAAGAGGGAAGAGATATGAGGATATATGTATACGTATAGCTGATACACTTTGTTGTGCAGCAGAAACTAACACAACATTGTAAAGCAATTATACCCCAATAAAGATGTTAAAAAAAAAGCATATTGATAAAAGCCATATGGAAATACTAGCAGGAAGCATGGTTTCCTCATAATTGTGCAGTTCAATAAAATCTGTTTAATCATTTTACAGAGTTAAACATGTATTATTTATTCATTCAACTGACGTGAAGAATCATGGAATATATTTCTGAAAAAGAGGAAGTTTCATTTATAAAACAGAAAATAAACTCCTGGTGCTTTTATGGACCAGGAACTTTAAAAGCATGATCTCTTTTAATTCCAATGACACATCAAGGTAGATATCATGACCTCCAATTTCCAGGTGGAAAAATGAGATCAGAGAAATTAAATAAATGGCATGAACTAACCCAGTAAGGAATAAGAACACAGAAACATCTGATCTCAAGAATATATCACTAACATCTTTGAAAACCTTGAAATCTATAAAGTCTCTTGCCAGTAACTGACATACACACAATATTTTGTACACAATATGTGTCCGCTGATCCCCCCCCCAGCTCCACACACAGTCGGATAAGAAACTTGCGCCATTTCAGGCTTCATAGGAGTGAATACTCACATCGAGTAAGTCACCATTTTTCTTCCTGAGTATTGAAAAGTTAGTGGTAGATACACATATTCATATCAAATACTTGGATAAAGGTGGCTTACTCTAAGATTTTTTTTTTGAAGTTTGAACAATTATTTCAAAGGGAAATATTAAAATGGTTTAAGTAAGATTTGGTAATGTCATACCCATTCATATAAAACATGGGAAAAATACATTAAGGCTCACCTCTTTTTTCAGCATAATAAGATCTCAAGCCTATAGTGTCAATGTTCGACTATATGGAACTTAATAAATAATAGAATACTATTATGCCATTTAAGTGATTATATATTCACAGTAACAGATGTATTTATTGACGTGAAAAGAATTCATAATATGTACTTTATGAGTCAACTCTTTAGTGCCTGTATATGTGTGTGTATAAGAAGAATTTTAGAAGGATGTATCAAAACGTTTGTAATCGTATTTTTGAAAGCAAGGTCATGTCAGGTAGGGTTTTTCCCTTTTCCTTTTGCTTATTTGCATTTTACAATTTCTATATAGTAAATACACACTATATACAATTACGTAGTAAGTTAGCATAGTACATCATCACTCAAATGTCAAAACTTCACGGATATTAAAAATCATTTGGTTAAAGCCAGAAGTTCCTTTTATGACTTGGAATCATTTCAACACACAGATACTCCATTAGGTTGGAGGAGAGAGAAGATTTTTTTGCCAGGAAACTGAAGGCATCTTTCCTGCTACTGTGCTCTGCTAAGAAAAAACCTTAATCCTGACTCAAGAGTGGGGTGACCTCTAGTGAAATGTTTCTGCAGACAATTGCCGGGTTATCTCCTCTATGGCTCCCTCTCCTGCCTCTTTTCTTTCAGTACACAGTCCTCAATAACTGTTCTTTTACAAAGCCTTATGCATGTTTCCTTAATATAGAGAAGGAAATATTTGAGTCATGCATATGCATATAAAAGATTCCTCATTTTGTGGACCTTGGAAAGAGAGAGCTGTTCAGTTTGCCATGTAAATAACACACACTCTTTTCTGTGGAAAACAATGGTAGAGCTTCAGACTTTGGATCATGATTCATCTAGCTTCTCATCTGTTAGTAGTTAATAAGATGACTCCATATTTGCTAAGGCTTAGGATAGGCAGGAAGTCAGTGTCTATAGTCAATCAGCAGGTCACAGACCAACTCTCCCGCCACCAACAAGCTTCAGTTTTGGAGAACAGACAACTGACCCTGTGGAGTGCGCACAGAGGCAAAACCAAGTACCTTAATCCTTGGGTTCAAGACAGATAAATTAGTGATCAGTACTGAAGTTCAAGACTGGACTAGCAGGACCTGCAACTGAATGCTAAGCTATAGATTAGTGAGATGGAAACTGTTGTCTAAAGTCAGGATTGGTCCTAAAGAACAGGGTAGATAGTGGCCAAGTGAGAAAAATATTGCAGGCAGAGCTTGGCATTATATGAAATAGTCCTCTGTAATGCTCTTACATAATTGTCTAGTCCCTTTACACCTTAATTTAAAAATTATCAGGATTCGAGTTAAAGGCTTTCCATGGGATAAATTATTGATATAAGTTTGAGATCATGACTCTTCTGGGTTTTAGAGAAACTTAAACAACCTTGGCCAGCCATAAGCTGATATTTGAGCACTAGATATTGTGTGGCATCATTCTTGTACTAAAAAAAATTGAAATCCACTAAAGTACAAAATTCAGAGGGTAGAATGGGGCTGGGAAGTGGTAAAAGAGGAAAGGGTTGGAGTCACATGACAAAGCTTGCTCGTCATCCTAAAGAAGTGTTATCACATGTTATCAATATTTGCCCTAAAACATGCGGTTGGCTGAAGATCCTATAACACTGGAGATTCAGATTCAGATTCTAGTGAATAAATATCAAAAGAGTAAAATAAACAGCTTGCACACTTGCATAAAAATAGACAGTAAACCATCATACTTAAAAATCTGGAAATGAAATAAAATTGCCTTAAAGCAAACTGAAGGTACCAGTATGTACCCATTAAACTAGCAAAAGCAATAAAGATCCATTGGTGACAGGTTAGGGTAAAAAAGGTACACATATATTTTAAGTGACATTGTAAATTGGTTCAGATTTCTGCAGAGCCATTTGTGAAGAAAGCTATACAACGCTTTCTTTCTTTTGACCTAGTAATTGCACTTTGGGGAATATACTCCCAGAAAATAATCTAAAAGCAAACAAGTAATTTTTTCCAAGTTGTTCATACAAAGCTGTTTATGAAAAGGAAACTTTGAAAATAACTCAAATGTCCAACAGTAAGCGATAGTCCAAGGAAACTAGTGTTTAATACCATAGAATGCTAGCTGGCCTGTTAAGTTGCATGGACTACCTTAATACAGGCCCATCTTTATAGCAAATAATTAAGTGAAGTAAGAACAAGATCTATATGTGAAATTTGGTTAGAATCATATAAATACATATGGATGTGCATGAGGGGCCATCAGAAGAGACTCAAGTGAGAGGAGGGAGTGAATTCAGATTTCTTGATATATTGAGGACTTCTGTATTTCCATAATTCCAAGATATTTACATAATTCATATCTTTTAATCTCAGATCAATCTTATGAGGCAGATATTATTTATCCAATTCCTACTCAAGAAATCAGTTGAGTAGCTTGTCCACAGTCACGTTGATGGACAAGTGACAAAGTTGGAATTTGAATACTGTCTGGGATTTCAAAATCCATGGCTTTTCAGTACATCGTGTAGAACACATTCTTCTGAAGTTCTTTTTAAAAAACACTAATCTCATCACATGACCCTCCAAGGTGGATTGATTGGTTGAATAATTTTGAAAACATGTTAAAATATATCCTCCTAATGTTAATTGGCATAAGCTTTTGAATTTTTGGAGTAATTGAGCCAGTTTGCATTTACTTAAGACAGCATTTCCCAATCTAGTAAATTCTGTGTGTGTGTGTGTGTGTGTGTGTGTGTGTGTGTGTGTGTGTGTTTACATTGGTACAAGAGTGTATGGGCAACTGCTAACAAACCATAGAACCCTAGGTCTGCAGAACACAGTTTCGGAAATACAGACTTAAAGTTTTGTGTTCACTAGATATATCCTTTTGATGTTAAGTATTAAAACTTAAAATATTAAAATTTATAAAAGTTGGTTATCTCTACTGTGTAAATCTCTGTAGGTTCTCAGAGGATTAAATGTAAGTTAGGGAATTACTCAGAGCTTAAACAGAAATTATGTATCCATATTTTCTCTTTTCCTTAAAGTGATAAGTGACAACTCTAAATATTGGCACAGAAAATTACTAAGGAATCCTTTAACAGAAGCAAGTTTGTGGCAATTTGTCCTAGTTATCCTGTAGATAAGGATAATAAGAATTTCACTGTTCTGAAGGTCCAAATATTAACTGTCAGAGTGGACATTTAGGAAGAAGTAGAAGGTGAAGATTCTGAGTCCATAACGTGGCATGTACCGGAAACAACACTGACCCAGCACCTTGGGAGATTTTGATGAACTTAAATAAACTAACACTAGGAGCTGTAACCCTCTGAGGTCAAGTCTAGTCAGGAATAAACTTTTCACCACTGAGTGTGATTCAGAGTATTGATGTTTTTCCCAAACCCATCACTTTAAGGCCTGTGCCAGTGGCCATACTAGATCATTCAGCCTCCCTCTCTGCCCCTGACCAGCTCTTAAACTAAACCATCACAGACATCACAGATAGATGGCTGGCTGGAATATTTGGTTAAATCCATAATCTCCATCAGCCTTTCATGGCTCTATAACTTCTTGTATTGCAAATAAACATATGTTCTAGGTAAAACAAGTGATTTGTTTTGCAAATGTAACTTTAAGACAGGTTTCAAAGGACTATTCTCCTCCCTGCCAGCCAGAGTTCAGCCTCCTATGCAGAATTCTGGTGCTCTCTGGAATGCTTTTACATTTTCTATTAGGTGGACTCTACTACAACCTTGTCCCTGAGCATGTCCAGCAAGTGGTGCTTCGTTCTGTCAATATCCTAATCTCCTCTACTGCTTTGAGTCCCCAGAGAACTAAAAGGACTTTAGTCTTATTGACACAAGCCACTTTATCTGGAAACTGCTGTGCTGGCCAGGGAAATAGACACTGAGAGGGAATCATGAACTCCATCGGCTTTGGCACTTAAGATGCAATTAACTAAGGCTCTCGGTTCCCTCTTCAGCAGTCAGCACATCACTATGGGACTGAGATGGATTTGTCCCCCCTCTTTAGTTACTGATGTTAGACATCCTGGGATGCATGACAAGGACTGATATGAGCACTTAGAGGAGAATTTACCTACTTCTGGATCCCTTGTTATTTTCACCATGTATCAGTACCACTGGAGGTGGTACTTATCTCAGTGGAGCTGCACTGGGATAAGAAATCTGTATGCCCACCCCCCAGATCAATTCAATCAGAATTCTTTGTTGGGCACTGGGTTTTTTTTGGTTTTTTTTGTTTTAAGTTTCCTGGGTGATCTGGGCTGAGGAACACTGATGTAGAGTCTTTTTATTTAAACATTTGAAGTGTGCTTTGTGATGTATTTTGTGATTTAGGCCTTTCTTAATCTTTGCAGCCATACTCTCATCTTCAGATTTTAGCCACTTCTGGTCTGGTTGATCCTGTTTCCTGTTTGTGAGACAAGGAGCAATGCATGATGGGCCATTTTAATATAAAATCTCTTCGGTGGACAAAATTTTATCTAAGGATATAGAAACCTTACTTTTTATAAGGAAGGTCTGGTTGATTTTACCAGTGATGTATTGGAATTTTCTTGAGACTTTAGGGAAAAAACACTTTAAATGCAGAAAACAAAATGCAATGTAATAATATAAATGCAGGGAGAGAGATTATTCTTGCAATTTTGGTAGATAATTTTCTCTTTCTCTAAATTACAAATCCTAAATCCTAAAGCATTCATGAAAATAATAATCTAATAGAAGTAATATAAAATATATCAATTTCCTTGCATTAGCGAAACTTTAACTGTAATTCAGAGACTGCTATGTTATTCTACACAAAAGAACTTGGAGTTATTTTTAAAATACAGTGAACACAAATTAAGCATTATTACTCTACATTGCCTCTCAGATGTTGGGCCATATCACCTACTCAAACAAAGCCTTGTTGTCACTTTCTAATCCACAAAACAAATGCCTTCTTGCTTCCATGATCAAAGATATAAAACAGTTTCCGGACACTCCATCCCCACAGAGTACATGCTTGCAAATTTCCTTCCTGACTTGTTTAGAAAATATCTCTATCAAGTCACCAACACTTATGGTTGATGAACTGAAGTTTCTGTCTAAGATCCAGGATGGTCTTAAGGCAAGTTTTCATATTAGTCTGAACTTTAGTTTCCTCAGCTATGAAACGAAAGTTTGGTCTAACCACATTTTGCAACCTGGTAGCTCATGGACTAATTTTGGCCTGAGGATACGTTTTATTGGACAAAAAGTACTTTTTTGTGTGTGCATCAGTTGCCAGCATTTAAAAGAGAGGATGTTATGGACAGCTACATGTAAAAAAAAGAAACTAGAAATTTTTCTCACACCATATACAATTATAAACTCAAAATGGACTAAAGACTTAGATGTAAGACCCGAAACCATAAAATTCCAATAAAAAAACATAGGCAGTATAGTCTTTGACATCAGTCTTAGCAATATTTATTGGATCTGTCTCATCAGCGAAGGCAAGAAAAGCAAAAATCAACAAATGGGACCATGGGACCTAATTAAACCAAAGCTTTTTCACAGTGAAGGAAACCATCAATAAAACGAAAGAGAATTTCCTCCATTTCTACTGAATGGAAGAAGATATTTACAAATGATATGTCTGATAAGGGGTTAATATCCAAAACATATAAAGAAGTCATACAACCCAATATCAAACAAACCACCCAATTAATAAGTGGCAGAGGACCTGAATAGGTATTTTTCCAAAGAAGACATACAGATGGCCAACAGGCACGTGAAAAGCTGCTCAACATCACTAATCATCAGGGAAATGCAAATCAAAACCACAATGAAATATTACCTTCCACCTGTCAGAATGGTTATTGTCAAAAGGACAAGAAGTAACAAGTCTTGGTACGGTTATGGAAAAAAGGGAACTAATGTATATTGGTACAGCCACTATGGAAAACAGTATGAAGTTTCCTCAAAAAACGAAAAATAGGGCTTCCCTGGTGGCGCAGTGGTTGAGAGTCCGCCTGCCGATGCAGGGGACACGGGTTCGTGCCCCGGTCCGGGAAGATCCCACATGCTGCGGAGCGGCTGGGCCCGTGAGCCATGGCTGCTGAGCCTGCGCGTCCGGAGCCTGTGCTCCGCAACGGGAGAGGCCACAACAGTGAGAGGCCTGCATACCGCAAAAAAAAAAAAAAAAACGAGAAATAGAACTAACCATACAATTTAGCAATTCCACTCCTGGGTATTTATCCAAAAAGTGAAAACAGTAATTTGAAAAGATATATGTACTTCTATGTTCATAGCAGCATTATTTATAATAGCCAAACTATGGAAGCAACCTAAGTGTCCATCAATAAATAAATGGATAAAGAAGATGTGGTGTATGTGTACATATATAAAATAGAATATTACTTTGTCATAAAAAAGAATGAAATCTTGTCATTTGTGACAACATGGATGGACCTGGAGGGTATTACGCTTAGTGAAATAAGTCAGACAGAGAAAGACAAATACTGTATGTTTTCACATATATGCAGAATCTGAAAAACAAAACAAGGAACAAATATAACAAAACAGAAACAGACTCACAGATACAGAGAACAAACTAGTGGTTATCATAGGGGAAAGCAGTGGGGGAAGGGACAAAATAGGTGAAGGGGATTAAGAGGTACAAACTGCCAATTATAAAATAAATGAGTAACAGGGATATCATGTACAGCACAAGGAATATAGCCAATATTTTATAAAAACCTTGTACGGTATGTAATCTACAAAAATATTGAATCACTGTGTTGTACCCCTGAAACTAATACAATATTGTAGGTCAACTACACTTCAATTTCTTTTTAAGTTTAAAAAAATAAAATTAAAATTGGGATGTTTATATAAAAATCCATTTTTGAATTTTCTTGAAGGAACTGGCAGAGCTGGCCTACATTCTCTCTTGGCAATAACTGCCTGGATCTGAGTATGCACTGCTTCCTTTGGACGGGGCTTGTGTTTTCCAAGACAACCCAGTCCTTGGCAAGCCCACTGCACCCACTGCCCAGCTCTAGGGGACACTGGAGATTGTAACCTAATAGTCTCTTAGGTCCCTTTCAGCTCTGAAATCCTATGATTCTTCTTTTCCTAAAAGACTAACCCATAGAGGAGAGGATGAGAGGTGGGTGGAAAGGAATAGAACAAGATGAGGAGAAAGGGGACTGTCTTTTCTTCCACTTCTTGATTGAGTGTGGATGTATAATTTCTCTAGAATAAACAGACTTCATCACTTCAAAAATTTTATCCATAATTTCAGAGGGGCTGGAGGGTGATAAAAACATACAAACACCACTGTTGTGTTTACCAGGTGACGTAGAACTGAGAGGAACATCAGGGCAGAAAGGTAGCTACTGAATTTCACTTTTGTTCTTTTTTTTTTTTTATTTTTATATTTTGCGGTACGCGGGCCTCTCACCGCTGCGGCCCCTCCAGCTGCGGGGCACAGGCTTCAGATGCACAGGCTCAGCGGCCATGGCTCATGGGCCTAGCCACTCCGCGGCATGTGGGATCTTCTCGGACCGGGGCACGAACCCGCGTTCTCTGCATCGGCAGGCGGACTCCCAACCACTGCGCCACCAGGGAAGCCCTACTTTTGTAGGGCTTTTAAAGCATAGTTTCCTTTCAGATTATGAAAATAATATTAATTTTAGAATCTGGAAAATTCAGAAATCTAGAAAGCAATACCAGATTGACATTCATTCAATTGAAATCTACAGGAGGGTAAAATATTTTATTTCAATTGATTATAACAAGGATTAATTGTGCACCTATGTTTGTATTAGGTACTACAAGGGATACAAAGACAAACCAAAGAAATAATACTGAACTTTAGGAAGCACATAATCTACAAGGAGGAAAGAATAAAAATACACACACCACTGATGCATTGCAATAAGATACAACTGGTAGAAGAAAAATACCAAATATAATTATTTCAAGGTCTATATTTCAGAGAAAGTTGCCAATGAAAGAATATAAAGACTTTTTTTATTTTCCAGAACAAAGAGAAAAGAAAATATTTTCAAATTTTCATTGAGTTATAACCAATTCAAAAAATAAAGAATTAAAATGGAATAATAACCTATCAATGTAATGCATATACATGATTATATTTAGTCAAAAATATTTCAAGGCAAAAACTTTTAAAGTGTTGCAAAAACAAGTAGAAAATAGAGCCCATCCCTAATTACTTTTGTAGTAGAAGAAATGCAGTTAGATTTCACAGCTTACTGAATGAACATTATACTTTGACCCTGACTTCATGAGACCTAGAACTGAAAGTAATTACCATAATTTAAAATACCTCTGTTTGAAAGATTTTCATTCTTATATAGGTCATAAACCAACCAGAACAGGTTTTCAGTATGTTGTGAATAATAATTGAGAGAAAACTTGTCATGTCCAGACATATACTGGTAGGAAAAAAACCCCAAAACTGTCTGCTGATTTAATTTAAAAATAATTCGTTCATTTTTCAAAGGACCTTAATTCTGAAAATGTTTTGCCATAGCATTTTTGTGAATGTAAAACCTAATGATACCTTAGATAACAAGTTCCCTAATGCAATTACCAACAATTAGATGCTACATATATTGCTTTCAAATCTACAATGTTATTAAATTATCATTGCTTTGCAAATTAATACTTGCTTTCATTTTGTAGAATGACCAAGGGGAAAATAGTTTCAAAATGAGTATAAAACAGTAACGATGAATCACCAAAATTTGTAGCTTTTTTTCCCTAAAGTCATTTTCTCCTACATGAAAAATATGGTTTATAAGAATAAGAAAACATTTCCCCCAGCTTTTTATAGTTTTAAAGACTGATATGTTTACCACAGGCTCTTTATTTGTCTAGAAAATTTAGTGGAAACGGCATACAGTCCGCTGGATAAAGCATGTATAATAAATGTGATTGTGCAAATTTACTGCTGATTTATCAAATGTACAGTTGTCAACTAAATCAATTCATTTGATGGAGCAACATTTTCATTACTAAGGAAAAAACATACACCTCTGAGCTGTATACTATTCTCTGCAGACCAAAAACCGTGGTTGTCATGGCAACTGCAAACCTTGCAGAGTCTGTCATGACCCAGTAGCAGTATAATGGAAAACATCTGCTGGGAAATCACAGACTAGCACAAGGTCTTTGGGAGGAAGTATTTGTGAGAACTTAACCTTAAAAGATTTCCTCAATTCTGATCTCAGACTCCCCCAATACAGTATTTAAAATGGTGCTATTCTTGCCAATCTCTGCAGCACATAACTTAAGGGAAACACAGAGAGAATGCATGAGGTTTTATTCATTGTCAATAATACAACTTAAGTGTGCATTGGAATTACATTCCGGGGTCCTTACAGCACAGAGTGCTCAGCCCCACCCCAAAGTTTCTGATTCAGTGGGTTGGGATGCGGTCTGAGAATTCGTATTTCTAAAGTTTCCAAGTCATGCTGCTGCTGCTGGTCTGGGATCCTCACTTTGAGAACCACAGATCTGAACTAAGAACCTCAAAGAACTCTAAAAGCTTGTTAGCAAATTGAATCTTGAGAGGAATAAGAAAAATGTCAGTTCTTATTACAAAGCTCACTTCAGTGGTACAGACTGCAGTGGTTTCTATACTGAGTCCTGCATGAGAAATCACTTAAAAAATATAAAAGTCTGGGTCCTACTCTTAGAGATTTGGTTTTAGCTGCTCTCGGATGGAATCCAGTGTCTGGATATTTTTAACAAGCATCCCAACTTAATTCTGATATAAGCCTGTTTTTCTACTGTGCTTGGGGATCACTGATTCAAGACAAGTTGTCACTTTGTTGTGTAAAGTGGTGACCTGTAAAGCTTGTTTTAAAACTCTGATCATTGCCCCAGTAGGTCTGGATGGGACTCAGGAAGTAAAATTTTATCAAGCATCACCAGGACTTGGTGAAGGTGATGACCAACATCAATCTTCAAAGTGAATTGTTCAAGATGTCCATTGAAGGTGGGGAAAGAAAAAACTAAAAATATTTTATTAATTTTATTTAATTTTAATTTGAAAGCTAAGAAAGGCATTAAGCTATACTCATACTCTGGCCCTCACAGTGAGCCCATCAGCAGGGGCAGTCATGGGTCACCTACTGAGGTAGGGAAAGTGGGTCTTTAGAATGGAGGAGGGGTTGACAGAAACATTCTCATTCAAACGTTATTACAACACAAAGCATTTCACTGGGACTCATTTAGGTGGATGTATGGATTTTCCCCCCTGATTTTCACTGGCCTAAGCCTTCAGAAAATGGACTAGTGGCTTAAAAAGAATTGTGATTGATTGAAGACACTGCAAGTAATGCAACCACAAGTAAGCCACCTGAAAATGACACAGCTGACACATTTCCTACTCTTTTTTTTTTTTTTTTTTTTGCAGTATGCGGGCCTTTCACTGTTGTGGCCTCTCCCGTTGCGGAGCTCCGGACGCGCTGGCTCAGTGGCCATGGCTCACGGGCCTAGCCGCTCCGCGGCATGTGGGATCTTCCCGGACCGGGGCACGAACCCTTGTCCCCTGCACCGGCAGGCGGACTCTCAACCACTGCGCCACCAGGGAAGCCCACATTTCCTACTCTTAATGCAAGCTGTTTCTCAACCTAATTAAGAGGAATAATCTACTAAGATCCAAGAAGTTGATCAATAAAAAGAACTCTTTTCTGAAATAAATGCAGGCTATGGAAAGAGCATTTTGAAAATGGATGTTTCCATCATTACATAATTTTGTTGCTAAAAATCTGCACACTTAAAAACATGGAAAACAAATTTTCTACCCTGATAAAAAATTTTCAAAAGAGGTTCAGTGGGTTTTGAACCATTATTTAAAGATATAATTAACACTTGATTAGTTTACAAGAAAAACTGATGGACTTCAGGGAAGATTAAATCTTGATTGAATTTCAACAAAAATCTTTAATGGACAACATAGCGAAATGAGTGGGATGATTTGAGAAGAAAAGTTAAAAAAAAAAAGACATTTTTTTGGTCTGGATCTGCATCCTTTTTTTGTCAGCTAAGATGGGCTACTAAACCCAAGTATCTAAGTAAACTGAACTTAAACTCATATCTGCAAATTCCTATATTATAAAGCGTTAGGCTAAAATATTTTTATAAATAATGAGGCACATGAAATGTTAGTTTTGTCCCCTATAACATAATATATATATATTTTTAAAAAGCATTTTGTTCCCCTTCATATTAAAATTGTTATTAAAATAATGTTTATGGCTTTCTCAGTTCATTTTTTAAAAATTCTGTTGCATCCTTTGTAATGTAAGGAATATAGACATATATTTATTTATAACATAAATAAATAAACTTCCATAAACTGAGGATATTTGTTTGAAAATATCTTACTGACTTGAGTATGCAGATTAAAAAAGTTTGCAGATCTGACTTTTGGAAACTGGATTAGAGAGAATACTTTTCCTTTGACCTCTAGTCAATAAGTTAGAAATTCTTCCTTTTCTCATCTATGAATTCGAAATATGTACCAACTGATGATAATGAAGTGGTATTAGTTATCTGTGTATTGTAAGCATCAACTTAATGCTACCTGTTATAGATGTTAAAAACTTTGGTAATTATTAAGCAATTATTGGGCTAAAAGTAACTGACATTTATTATTCTTTTTGTGAGTAAATAGTGTTTAGTGTCAAAAAAGGTTTTGGCATTATAGTTGAATGGATATTAGTCAGGATCTTGACAACCCTAGAAATAAAATGAATATTTTAACTAAATTATAGTAACCATCCTTGGGAAACTGGTGAAAGAGCCATCAAGGAAAAAAAATGTCATTTGCTTTTGTCTATTATACACTGAATAGACTTAAAGCAAAATACATTATAAATACTTTTTAAATGGTTACAAAAATTTCACAGCACATGCTCCCCCCAGATGGAATGCATAATCTAGGTGGATGGAAAGACATAAAAGTGTATACTGTGTACCTTTTTACTTGAAGGGAAAGAATATCACCCATCTGGGTCTTTGACCGTTTCCTCTACACTAGTTGAAGGTGCACACGGTGGGTAGTGGGAAATTCTCACCACTTCAGAGGGACAAATAGCACTGGCAACAAAGAAATGCTTTGAGAGAGTTTATGTCATAATGACCAGAATGAAACTCCAGCACCAACTCTAGATAGGCATATTCATTTTCTATTGCTGTGCAACAGATTACCACAGATTTAGTAACTTAAAACAGCCTCCATTTATTATATCAGTGTCTATGTGTCCAAAGTCCGAACACCACATTACTGTATTTTCTGCTCAGTCAAGGTGTCAGCCAGAGCTGGAGTTTCATCTGAGGCCCAGGAATCTCCTCTTCCAAGCTTATATGGTTGTTGATAGAATTCATTCCCTTGTGTTGATAGAACTTATAGTGGCTCATTCTTCAAGGTCAGCAGAATGGCTCTCTTAGATACCACCTCTTTTTAAAGGGCTCACCTTGATTAGATCAGATCCAGGAACGATAACTCCATTCTTTATTAACTCAAAGTGAACTGATGGATCACGTAATTGCTGGAGCGCTCTGCCATGACCAGTCCTGTCCACACTCATGGGGAGGGGATTGTGTAGGATGTGTACACCAAGGAGATGCTAATAATGGAGACCGTCTTAGAATTCTGTCTTCCACAGCAGGCATGGATACAGTCTTTAGTCACTAAGTTTTTGGAATAATTTATTCACACATTCTTTGGCTTATATTCAGTATTATTCTTTCAGCTATGCACTGTGTTCATGTTTGTGGCTTATAATCAAAAACCTAGTTTAGAATAACCTTGGTCTTTAACAGTTTCGACTAGTTTTTTTTTTTTTAACATCTTTATTGGAGTATAATTGCTTTACAATGATGTGTTAGTTTCTGCTTTATAACAAAGTGAATCAGCTATACATATACATATATCCCCATATCTCCTCCCTTTTTTGTCTCCCTCCCATCCTCCCTATCCCACCCATCTAGGTGGTCACAAAGCACTGAGCTTTTTTAATCAAAGACCCAACCTTATACTTCTTGGCAGAGAGGCTTTAATGAAAATTAAATCATAAAGCTGATAATTTTTGCATGAGATGAGGAAGACTTTTGTTCCTGGCCGCCGAGAGTAATGGTCCGAAGTTCAGAGGACAGTGAACCTCTGGGGGTCAGGGAGCTCCATGATACCTCCTTCTAATCACACCCTTCCCCTCCACCTCCAGCAGGGGGGATTATTGCTCTGTTTTCTGTCATTATAATTTTGCCCTTTATAGAATTTTATATGAAGGGGATCATGCAGTAGATAGTCTTTCTTCAGTAGATAGTCCTGCTTCACTTAGCATACATGATTATGAGATTCATCCATGTTGTTGCATGCATTAGTTCATTCTCTTATTGCTGAGTGGTATTCCATTCTATGGATATACCACAATTTGTTTATTCACCAGTTGGTGGAAATTTGGGTTGTTTTCTGCTGGGGCTATTAAGAATAAAGCTTCGGGACTTCCTTGGTGGCACAGTGGTTAAAAATCTGCCTGCTGGGCTTCCCTGGTGGCACAGTGGTTTAGAGTCTGCCTGCCGATGCAGGGGACACGAGTTCGTGCCCCGGTCCAGGAAGATCCCACATGCTGCGGAGCGGCTGGACCCATGAGCCATGGCCGCTGAGCCTGCACGTCCGGAGCCTGTGCTTCGCAACGGGAGAGGTCACAACAGTGAGAGGCCCGCGTACAGCAAAAAAAAAAAAAAAAATCTGCCTGCTGATGCAGGGGATATGGGTTCAATCCTTGGGCCAGGAAGATCCCACGTGCCACAGAGCAACTAAACCCCTGCGCCACAACTACTGAGCCTGTGCTCTAGAGCCCACGAGCCACAACTACTGAGCCTGTGTGCCACAACTACTGAAGCCCACACGCCCAGAGCCAGTGCTCTGCAACAAGAGAAGCCATGCAAAGCCATGCAATGAGAAGCCCATGCACCGCAATGAAGAGTAGCCCCAGCTAACCGCAACTAGAGAAAGCCCGTGAGCAGGAACGAAGACCCAACGCAGCCAAAAAAATAAAAGAATAAAACTTCAATAAATGTACACATACAAGTTAAAATATCTAGTAATGGAATTGCTGGATTTTATGGTAAATGTATATTTAACCTGGAAAGAAATTCTTAAATTGCTTTCCAAAGTGACTCCAAGGTATTTTACACACTCATATGTAAGGCAATAGTGTATGAGAGTTGCCTTATTATCCTCACCAACACTTGATATTGTCAGCCTTTCTTTGTTTTTTGTTTTGTTTTGCTTTGCTTTGTCTAAAGTATCTTTTCCTTTATTCCTCATTTTCTTCTTTCTTTATATTTTTATAATTTTGTTTTATCTCCATATTGGCTTATTAGCAATACCTTATTATTTTGTATTGAAGAGGTTGCAAGGGGTAAAGTATACCTCTTTAATGTATATTATAAAGTAATATTATACCATTTTATACCATTTTATGTTTAGTATAAAAATGTAAAATTAGTTTATTTCCATTTCTCTCTATTTTTGTAAAATATTTTACTTCTACATATGCTTAAACCCTTCAACGTGTTATTTTTGCACTGATTATCTTTTAAAGAACTTAAAAATGAGAAAATATATTTTTTATATTTACCTAAATATTTAACATTTCTGGTGTTCTTCATTTTTTGGTGAAGATTCAAATTTCCCTCTGACATAATTTTCCTTGTACTTGATGAACTCCCTTCAATATTTCTGGTGGTGAAGGTATACTGGTGATGAATTCTCTAAGCTTTTGTTTTTCTAAAAAGACTTTTAATTCACCTCTATTTTTGAAAAATAGTTTTGCTGAATATAGAATTCTAGGATGAAAGGATTTTTTTCCCTTTTTAAGTATTTAAAATATTGCTTTATTGTGTTTCTGACCAGAATCTGCCATCATTCTTTTCTTTTGACTTTTGTATTCAGTTTGTCTTTATTCTCTGGCTATTTTCAAGATTTTCTTTTTATGACTGGGTTTTCAAAAATTTGATTATAATATGCCTTATATGGTTTTCTTTTATTCTGTTTGGGGTTGTTAAGCATCTTTGAACTACTGTTTTATAAGTTTTATTAAACTTGGAAAACTTCAACCATTATATCCTCAAATATTTTTTCTGTTCCTACCACCCTCCTTGTGGGACACCAATTACACATAAATTTGGCCAAGTGATGTTGTCCCACAGGTCACAGAATCTCTGTTCATCTTTTTTTTCTTCTTTTTAATCTTCATGACTTTTAACCTATCACAGCTCCAGTTAGCCAGTCCCCATACCATGGAAGCACTTGGTAGCTTTGATCTGTCTGCTTCTGCCAACTGTGTTGACAAAGAAGCAAATAAACTTCTCTGCAGAAGAAAGAATAATGAAGTCTATTCACTGAGAGAAATAAAATTGAGAAACAGAGAAAGCATGCTTTCTGAACTCTTGATATTTTTCTATTTCTGGATTTAAGTTCCTTTCTGAGGCTTTATTAATTCTTACCCTTGTAGTAACAGGCTCAATTCTTGCCCACAGTTTTGTTCTTGGTTTCTGAGAAATGCCCAGTTTCTTTATAATAAATCATCTTTATCTTCCTTAAGCTGGCTGAATTTAGTTTTCAACAATAATCCTAAAACACTGACTATTTTTTGTTTCAGTAGAGGAAAAGTTTTTTCAAAATGAATTATATATGGAACCTCAATATATATAGAAACAAAGATAGAGGTGGTCTAGTTTTTTGGGTGTTGAAAGGCTCTCTGAACATCCAGTTACTTAGCATTCCTCCCCTTTATCATGGCACTTCATTTACCTCTACATGACTGTAGGGTTTCCTGGGACACAATTTGACAACCGCTGTCCTATAGGACCACTCTAGATACTCACCATTTTCCATATATGCTTTTTGCTTCCTCATATCTGTGTTTTAGCCAATTCTGTTCCTTTGTTCTATTACATTCTTTTCCTTAACATTTTCTTTATCTATGCTTTGATCATTCCTCAGGGTCTATGTTGCTTAAATGGTCAACCATTCTGGCAGCCTTAATCATTCTTCTATCTTCTGAACTCTTATTCTATTTAATAACTCAAGGCATTTACACTCTTTGTATTATAATATAAGCTACTTATTTAAGTTTCAACTATATTAGATAAATTCTGTGAGTGCAGATACCCTCTGCACTCACATGGAGCCTATTGTGGTACCTTATAATTGGTAGATACTTGATAAATATTTGTTAGATAATTTTCACCTTTTAATTACCCTCCTGGATTTCTTTGTTTTTTTAATTAATTTATTTATTTCTTTATTTTTGGCTGCATTGGGTCTTCGTTGCTGCATGCAGACTTTCTCTTGTTGCAGCGAGCTGGGGCTACTCTCTGTTGCAGTGTGTGGCCTTCTCACTGTGGTGGCTTCTCTTGTTGTGGAGCATGGGCTGTAAGCACGTGGGCTTCAGTAGTTGTGGCTCACAGGCTTTAGAGAGCAGGATCAGTAGTTGTGGCGCATGGGCTTAGTTGCTCGGCGGCATGTGGGATCTTCCCGGACCAGGGCTCAAACCTGTGTCTCCTGCATTGGCAGATGGATTCTTAACTGCTATGCCACCAGGGAAGCCCTCTCCCAGATTTCTTTAGTAGAGTTTTAGCATTACTTTCAACACTATTCAATCTGACACACAAATAATCAATTGAATGCAGTGACTGGTCCATATAAACCTTAATGACTAAAAAGCCAGTATTAATCGAATATTTTTTAAGTGGGTTAATTTCAGTTAAATTTGAGATAGGAAGTATGAAAATAAAACTTTTTATAAACATAAACATGGTGGAAAAGAAATTTTATTTTAGGTTTTTTGTTCTATTGGCAGAGACGTGTAGGTATAGAGAAATTGTAATCATTTTCAAACTGTACTCTGCAAAGTCTTAGGAGTTCATTGAAGCCCCTTTAAGTATCACAGTTGTTGGTGGATAGGTATGTATAGAAAGAGATAGAAGTGAGGAGAAGCCAAGATTTGGTGTTGTTTAAACAAATTGTCCCTTGTTTATTTTTTTTAAGTTTGAAAATCAACTAATTCCTCAGAGAAAAGTGAACCAAAATAATTCCAGTTAGATGTTATCAAATCTTTGTCATACTTTCTCCACAAAGGAAATAACTGCATGCTTATTTAAGTACTTGGAAGGAAAACGTCTAGAGAACAGTGTTGATTTTATATATTTACAAAGATTGCACAGCTATTGTTCTAAAACACTATCAGACTTTGATGCTCTGAAAATTCTGCATGAAGCCATTACTCCATCACATCAATAGGGGAGGGGGAATAGAACTAATATTGAATAAAATTACTGTACACCAGCCAAAGTGTTCAATTTAATTAAAAAAAATTTTTTACAATATAATGCATGGTCAACTTTCAAAAATTTTGCATTTCTTAGGTTGTGGAGTCAGGATTCAATTGAATGCACTTATTGAGATTAACAATGAGTAAAAATAATCCAGCATATTAAAATTCTTATGTTAATTTTTTCTTGGAATCCAAAGATTTTTTTATATATTCTAAGTTTATTCTTTTTAAAGAACAAAGTAGCCTCAGCCTAATTTTTATTGTTAGAAGAAATGAAACAAAATCTCGATATACAGCAATAACTACTTCTTCCTAATGGGGGTTTTATAAATCACACATGTCAAGTATAAATCATTTAATATCAACACAGCTCTTGAAGTAAGAGCAGGACAGATTTTGTATGTGATAGCAGTTTTGTGGTTGTTTGGTAATATGTATCCAAGTTTCTGCTGCAGCCATTTCTTTTCTTTTGTTAATCAACTATCAAAAATACTAAATGGGGAGGGGGGTAGTGGAGGGAAGAACTGGGAGTTTGGGATTAGCAGATGTCAACTATTATATATAGGATGGTTAAGCAACAAGATCCTACTGTATAGCACAGGGAACTACATTCAATATCCCATGATAAACCATAATGGAAAAGAATATTAAAAAAAGAATGTCTATATGTGTATAACTGAGTCACTTTGCTGTACAGCAGAGATGGACACAACATTGCAAATTAACTATACTTCAATAAAAAAAAAATTTAAAAAATACTAAATGGATGGTATAGTATCCTGTGAGAGACGGTCTCTGCAATCATGTAGAAACATGTATGATAAAATAAAATATCTATAGGTTTAGCATAATGTAGCATAACTGCCAATGATAAGCCCATGGATTCAAAATAGTGCTAACTAAATTACTATAAAGTCACATCTTTTATAAAAATGTATTGTAATAATAATCTTTGCATTGTTCTGCCATGAACAGCAAATACTAAAGCTTTCCAAATCCCTTATACATCAACTTTCCAACCTATCTGCAACTTTCAAATATACTTGTCAAATATTAAAGATTAAGAAGGCAGTATTAGTAGTAGTAATACCAGGTGTGGAATTATGCTTTGCATTGGGAAAGAAATATGATAGATATAGTCTTTTCTCCAAGAGTTTGTAACCTAAAACATTCAATATGAGATCTGAGATAACGTCACCATTACACTAACACACACTTAATGTAGTAGCTTGTTCAGAAGCTCAGTTTTTAACTGCGAGTTGCTTAGTTTTCACCATATTAAGTACTTAATGGAAAAGCACTCTACAAATGGGCTTTAGGAAGCCCATAAACAACTTAAAGTTGCTTGTGAAGTATTTGGGGGACAGGGAAAGCAAGTACATTTTGCTGGACAGAAAGTATATGGCCTTTATCACATTCTTAATTAGTGTGTGTTACCCCCAAAAGTTTTAGAACTATTAATATAGGAAATCTATTTGAGTACTCTTTTATTGTTAATGGGAATTACTGTTGTTTTTGTATAATGTTGCCGTAACAAAAATCTGCTGAAATGCAATTTAACGATATGGACTTAGGCCTAGCTCTCTGTTTAGGTTGATATTGTTCAGAATTTAGTGCATATTTACAGTTATCTTGAGCAATCTAGTTAAAATCAGGAGACACTTGCTCAACTGCCTTCAGGTGCTATAAAGTTATTAAAAATATGTAAGACACAAGTATGTCGAATACTACAGAGGAGCGGGAATGATATAAAACTAGAGTATATGCCTCTCGTAAAGGCAGTCAAAATTCGCTGTTTCTTTTAATACCATGCGGCTGAAGAAAACACCAATTTGTGAGCCCTGAATGGTTAAAGACTCAGAGTCACGTAAATGCACTGTTGGTGTCCCTGATGCTAATCCATGCTTCCTATGGTTCTATTGATTATGCAGAATGAATTCAGCTCACATTTGCCAACATTTTTAAGAGTAAATAGTTATAAAATTGTTAAATCATACTAATTCTGGTCTGGGTATGCCTGCCATTTTAATACCAATTTAGATTGCCTCAAATTTGATAAGATTGAATATTGTCTGCAAACCAAAAACTTTACCCTCTTATGTTAAGTGTTTGGGACCTCCAATTAAACTGACAAATGACAGATTAGCAAGAAGAAAGAAACCAGATGTAATTACATGTGTATACAAGGGAGTTCACAAAGAAATGTGACTTAAGGAGGCGAATTTGGGGCTTATATACCATCTTAAGAGGGAGTGGGGGGGAGCAGAGTGGCACTTCTGGGAGAACAAATGGCTCCTTAGAAGGGGATTAAAAAGGCCACTTATGGAAAAACAAATGACTTTTTAAAAGATAAATGGGCTTTAGGAGAATAGATGGGAGATAGGATGGTTTTGTAGCAATGTCTGCTTGGGTGCAGTACTGACTACTGGTCTCCAAGAAGAAATTAGCATTGCTCCCGGGAGGTGATTTGTGACAGCTGGGTTCTTTTGGGGAGGCTCTGCTTTTAGGCAGATAAGGGATTTCAGCAACTCAAAGGTCTTCAGCTCAAAATAATTTTTTATGCCACAGTGGTTTATTCTGGATCCCTTTAATATAAAACAACAAGCTATGAATATATTTTTTAAAAAAATGACAGCGTGCATTGTGAAAAGTCAACATCTAAGGCTCCTTAGATCGTCTGTATCAGATTCTTATTGAAGTTCATATTTTTGCTAAGTGTAATGAGTTAGAACCACAAGTCAACAGTTTAATAAGCTTAGGGAAAAACACATTTTCTTTTTTTCTTAAGGAGACACTTCTGAATTGCTAAATCACAGATCACAGACAGGTGAGCTGAAATAAAATAATTAGAGTAAATCAGTGGTTTATCCTTCTACTCTTTAAAGATCAGAGACTTTACAATGTTTTTCTGAACTCACATGACCATCACCAATGGTGATTTAATAGTTTTGTTTTAATTAATACTGTTTCCAAAAAGCTGAATCTGAGCAGAGTAATCTGGATTCTAATAGGGAAGTAGTTTTCTTCAAGAGTGTACACTTTTTAAAAAAATAAAATTTGTTCTATTTTTCACTGACTATACAACAAACCATAGATGTTCCAGAGTAAACCACCCACACCTACAAGCACCTTCCCTCTTCAGATTTGCATCTTCCTCATCCTTCCCAGGGTCCTTTTCTTCTTACCTTCACAGTCCTTCCTTCCTCTGTAGAAGGATGGGGATGAGGTGGGATTTGTTTTACTTTCTAAAAGTATCTCTATTACCCATTGGCAGAAATTTAGAATCACAGAGCACCCATAGATGAGAGATATGGGAGCAGCTGCTTTGAAAACAATGAAAATGAGAGAAATGGATGAAGGTGATTTTTAGGAAGTTAGATTAGTCCTTTTCAATCATTAACAAGCATACAAATCTCCTGGGGATTTTGTTAAACTGGATATTTTGGGACTGGGAACTGAGATTTGGCATTTCTAATAAGCTCCCAGTGAAGCTAATGCTTCCATGGACCACTCTTTGCCACAGTATTAAGGAGTTGGGCTGTTATCTTTATGAAAGCACACTTTCCTTGAAGTTTCTGGAAAACATGGAAGAATTAAACTGCTTCTTATTGTTTTTCTTGCTGCTTTATTATCTTTTTGCATGTACTCAAGGCAGGACTGGACCACATGTTGCCAGGATTTATATAGCATTTATGAAATCTGGTTTCTCTGAGGTGATAATGTATCTCATAGTGGAGCATGTATAATGATGTATCTGTATGATAATCAGAAGATAAAACAACTTTGCTTAGATTCTCTCAACAGGATAATAGTATTGCCTTAAAAAACAGCAACAACAACAATCCCAAAGACCATTTGTTAAATATCTATTTTGTTTCAGGCACTGTCCCAGGTCCTGGGGACCCAAAGTTGACGATTACATCATCCCTGCTGGTAAAGATCTAAAATTCATCATGATCAGTGCTGCAGTAGGGTATGTATAAATGACAGGGGGAAACAGATGGAAACATAACTTGCATGTGGGGAAGACCACAAGGCCATAGAGAAGAGGTGAGACTGGAGTTAGGGCTTGAATGACAGGTAAGGTTTTAGGGGGGGAGGACGTTCTCTGCAGAGAAAACATCAGGTGCAAATGCAGGGAGGCACTTGCCCTTGCAGCATGGCTTTTTTTTTTTTTTTTTTTTTCAGCATGGCTTTTGATGGGGATGTTATGCTCTCCATCAGACAAGTTCATTACGGAACAAATACAGTCAGAGCTGTGGTGAAAAATACCCTATTATTCACAGCAACTAATAATTGAAATAAGAAGCAAGTACTTTTTTTTTTTTAAGTGCTTGAAAAGGCAAGTGGACATTAAATGTTTTATAATTACCCTCCCCACTGCCTTTTTAAGGGAAGCTATTGTCAAGGAAAGAATGTGTTTTGCACCATTTGTTATAGCGGTTGCCATGGAAAAGCTGACCTTCCGTGCAGGGCTCAAGGATGGGAAGTTACTAGAGCATGCATCAGAAGCCACTTCTGCGTTCAGGCACGAGACCAGTTCCACTATGGAATTAAAGACGATCTCTTTTGACTACGTAGTTTTTAGGATATCATCACATGCAGTGTAAGCCTTTTAAGAGACCAGCTTTATAGAGTCTGCTTTTTTGTTTGTTTTGTTTTGTTTTGTCTTATCAGCCAAAATAACTGATAGACATTTATTAGGGGAACACTGAAAGCAAAACAGTGGAGTGCAAGCTTCAGATATGACTAACGTTAAATTCATTGTTTGTTATATACATAGTTACTTTGCAATATTTCATGCTGAGCAGTTTTCTAGGCTTTGAAACTAAAATGACAAACAAGACAGGAGTGAACCTGACTCCAAGAAGCTTACATTTTAGTGGAAGCATCTCTAAGCAACAGGGAGTGCTATTTCAGCAGCAGTTTTCAAAGTGTGTTCCATGGACCCTCTGGGGCCCCCAGTACTCTCAGCTTTTCATAATAACACTAAGACATTTTCTGCTTTCTTTCCCACTTTGTTGACATTTGCATAGATGATGCAGAAGCAATAATGGTAAAACTGCTGGTGCTTTAGCACAAAGACCATCAGTGGCACCCTACTGTCCTCCATTTCTAGTAATTTTATTCTTCCTGCCACAAACACGTGGGAAAAAGAAAGATAGAAAAAGCCAGTTTCACTTAAGAATGTTAATGAAGCAGTAAAAATTAATTTTATTAAATCTTGACCCTTAAGTACATGTCTTTTAAATACTCTGTGTGATTAGAGAGACAGATCTAGGACTTTAGCAAGCAGACAGAGTAGGAAATCCTTACTTTTCATCCTCCCATAAAAACAGATTGCTATTCATGAATAAAAATAGCCCTGGGAGGGCTCAAGCATTCAATTAAGATCCTACAGCAACTCAGTGGAGGGAAGAAAAAGAGTATAACGGCACAGAAAGGATTGCCGAGGAGATTGGATTGGCTGAAACATCTGGAGAAAGCGGGAAACAGAAAAGAAGGTCAGGGGCTCTCAGAATCAGTATCGACACCAACCACGTGGCAGGTGCCATCGAGATCCTCAGTGACCTGCTGTACAGAGGACACCGGCAGCCTTTGTCCCCGAGGAGCTCAACAGCTCCGGTGACAGCTGCGAACTCTGCAACTTTCACAGCAGAAGACCCCAAAGTCTTCACCTCCACTCTGCAGAGGGCACTGGCAGCTTTTGTCACTGCTGTAATCTGGTATAGTGCCTGGAACAGAATAGATGTTTAATAAATGGTATTTGGGAGTGTTGTTTGCTTGTTTTTTAAGTCAACAGAGTATTGCCAACCAGGGGAACTCACCCAAGCTTCAGTGTCTAGAATTTGTATTGGGCTGCCTTTACATAGGCATGAATGAGTGAGTCACTGGCCATATGATGGAACTAAATCTATACCCACCCTCCTCTCCCTGGATATTGGGCTTCTGTCACACGACTCAAAGCCTCAACCCTCTAATTACATGGTTGGTCCTGAGTCATCTCAGCATAAACTCTCTAGGGCCCCCCTATGAGTAGGTAACTAGTAGGTCACAAGTATAAAGTGTCAGGGACCACCACTGTGAATAACAAAAATACCCTTATCACTTGGAAAATTCCAAGGACTTAGAGGCTACTTCCCAGAAACTGAAGACAAAGACCAGCTAAGTTCTTCACTATACAACAGGGACCAACACGTAGGCATTGAAATATAGAGACTTGAACATGCGTGTCTTGCATGAGTAAAGACTTCCGGTCTGTGTGGTTTGACTCCAAGGTATTTTGAAACATAAAAATGAATGCTAAGCTATGGACAGAAGTTGGGGGACATTTTCTGAAGCATCTTTGAAAGTAGCCTAAGAATTTTATCTTTTTAATAATAGAAAATCTCTTCCTATTACCGGATATATTTCCATATATTCCATACCTGAATTACTTCTGTTTGGTGAGACTATAGCATCTAAAAAGATTCTAACAGGGAGAATGGCCCTTGACCATGTTTCTGAAAATCTACCTCATACTTATAAACTGTTTCCAATTGGTCCAAGAAAAGTCACTGAGAAACTAGCAGTTTAACAAAACTAACAAGGGCCATCCTGATGCAGTTATTTAGCTGAGTACCTATTTAGCTTCATCCCTGGATTCTCTATCTGCTCTGGTCTCTGTTAGACAGCTACCCATTTTTTTTCCTGACTCAATTTTTTCTCTAGGATTCCAGATTCCTGGCTCCTCCCTGAAACCTTTTTCTGTGCCTCAACTTAATGGCCCTGCTGACCTGTTAACTTACCTATATGTTAGCTCCCGGGATGGTGACACAGCCAGAGGCCTAATTATACATCCCTGTGATCAGTGTGGCCATGCCAGGACAAGGCGCTACCTCTCAGCTCTTTAGCCTTGCACGCCTTTCCTGCGGTGCTTGAATGTTTCTTGGACAAGAGCCCTTCATTCCATTCCAGCTCTCAGCTCTCAGTCATGGCGTGGGATTCCTGCCCTTGCACACTGCTTGGGCAGGCACAGTGCGTTGTACAGGATGGGCACACTGATTCTGTCACATTATATCCACAAGTACTACTTCTGCTGAAGTCATTGACTACTATACTGATTTACCCCTTTCTAAAAAATACAGGGATCCTCAGGACTGTGGTATACAATAAACAAACTAGTATCTGGTCTGGCTTACAAGAGCTTCTCAACATGGTTAAATGCTAGGTGCTAAGTGAGAAATGTGGATAAATGAAAGGAGCCCTGACTTCATAAAGCTGACAGTCAAGTGGGTAGCTTATAACTTTTTTGAATATAAACACTATCAGTTAATTTTTAAACATATCCCTAATTACATATGGCTACTTAGTAATTACTAATCAAATAGTATATTAGTATATTGTGTATATTATAAAATATATATAAACCAGAAAATCAGAAGGATAAATTACATAATCTTTTTCTAGACTTGATAATGTCTAATGTTTTTTGGACAACTTTTTATTAGATATGATTTTTTTTTATCAGGTAAGATTCATTGCTTTTACCTGATTATATGGCTGAAGGAGAGGTCTAAATCGTAATAGCAGAAGTGTCATTTTCTTGTTATTATATAAATTCCACAGTTCCTTGCAGAGATCTTTTAAAGCTATTTAGGCAAAAAAATCCAGAATAATTCTCTCACTTTTACACATTGGCTCCAACCTATGGTAAGTCAGTTCTATATTTTCCAATCCTTTATGTGCACAAGATGGGTTCCTATCCCAAAGGCAACCATCCAAAGTGGCCTGGAATAGAAATCTCTAAGCACAGGTAAGTCATGAATGGAGCTAGATTCCTTCTCTGGAATTTAAGCCAGGAAACAGAGAGAGAATCTGCAGGAGAAGACCATGTGGGAACAGAAGCCGAGAAGATACCCAGGAGACCATATTGAGGCAGGGCCATGAGAGCCATGAGTGAAGTGAAGACATGAAGGAGAAGAAGAAGCTACAAATGAGATGCACGAGCTGGGTAGGGGCTGGTGGGAGCAGAGATAAGTCTCCATCATTGCCCAAGAAGGATGTGCTCGGTTAATGAGGTGACAAAATAAATGAACCCTAATGCTGTGTGGATAATTCTACCTCACCTTGTTCAATTTCACTGCATCTCAACCATTCACCTCTTTCTGAGTTTCTGTGGGGTTCTTGCCTGATTTCCACACATATCCCTTTATTAAACTTATACAGTGTGAGGTAGTCTGAGTTTCTGTTTCTGACCAACAGACAGCACCACCCACTGATCCAGGGCCATTTGTTAATGATTTGATTACTGATTAGTAAAAAGGGAGAGATGGTGGGGGTAGGAGGAGTCTTTTTTGTTTTTTATGAGTTTAAGAGGCATGTTCCAGAACTAAGGCTAGGGGATATACTCAGAACCTTTGTATTCACTTAATTTAGAAAAAATTCACGTAAGTGGGGCAAACAGAATGAACATCACGCACTGCAAAAGGCTGATATGCTTCCTCGTCTCCCTGACATTCAACTGTGATCAACCTGAATGAAGCCATTCAGGAAATACCCATTCTTGTTGGGAAGATATCATGAAAGTAGGCAAACGAGTGAAAGAACAGATTGGTACGTCCTTTAAAAATCCTATTAGTAATATTCTATTATTAAAAACCCATGCTTGTGGCCAAAACAAAATCATCCAGATGAGTGTAATATAAAAGAAAAGTTTCCAGCCCAACCTCTAGGCCCTATTTCTATTGATACTTGCCAGAAGTGATGAGTAACGGTTTCATGTTTATCCTTCCAGAATATTTCTTTTTGTATATACATTTTTATACAAATAAACTCATTCTAAACATGTTATTCTTTTTTTTTTGTGGAACGCGGGCCTCTCACTGCTGTGGCCCCTCCTGTTGCGGAGCACAGGCTCCAGACGCGCAGGCTCAGCGGCCATGGCCCACGGGCCTAGCTGCTCCGGGGCATGTGGGATCTTCCCGGACCGGGGCATGAACCCGTGTACCCTGCATCAGCATGCAGACTCTCAACCACTGCGCCACAGCAACTATCCATTTCTGTTAATATAAATCTGCTTCATTCTATCAACAGTTGCGTTGTATTATATTAAGTAGTTGTCACATTATTTAACCAGAACTCTACTGACAAGCATTAAGTTATTTTCAGTTCTTTGCTCTTATAACTAATGCAGAAGCGAACATTCTTCTTTTTGTATCATTGTGTATTTGAGTAAATATATTTAAAGGATAAACACCTACCAATGGATTTGCTGGCTAAAGGAGATACGTTAATTTAAAACGTCATAAATATTGTGAAATTGCCATCCCAAAATGTTATTTCAATTTACAAGAACCTTGTAAAAAAAAATGCCTGTTTTCCCACACCCACGTTAGACTGAATATTATCAAATTTTTTCATCTTTGCCAATAGAATGGTTAAAAATGTGCTGTTTTGATTTGCATTTTTAAGCGCTAGTGATACCAAACATCAGATATTTATTGGTTATTTGAATTTTGTTTTCTGTGAATTCTTTTTTAAAAAAATTAATTCTTTGTCATTTGTGTTGAAAATATTGTTCCACTTTATTATTTTTCCTGTTGATTTATTTATTGAATGTTATCCTGAATATGCACGTCTTTTAAGAAATATTTATACATGTTCAAGAGAATCAGTTATTTGCTTTGGACTTTGAGGATTTTTGTATACTTGGAAAGTCATTTTCTACTCAAGGATAATAAAAAATATGATGTGTTTTTCTATATTTTTATGTTTTTATTTTAATATTTAAATTTTGGTAAATTTAGAATTTATTTTGTTATAAGGAGGAAGATTGGGATTTACTTCTCTTTCAGATGACTATACAGCTGCCCAATTACATGCATTAAGTAATCCATATTTTCCCAACTGATATGAAATATCATCTATCATATCTTAAATCCTATACATATTTAAATCTATTTCTGGATTTGAATGAATATACTTGCATTGCTATATCTATTCCTGTGCCAGTACAAGCGATTTCAGTTTCTATAGCTTTGAAAATGCCTTAATATTTGGTAGGAGGTTAATTCTTTTTCTCTCAAGGGCAACTTGAAAATGTGTGTCAAAAATGACAAAGTTAACTACAATCTTTGGCCCAGCAATTTCACTTCTAGAATTTTTAACTAAGAAAATAATAAAATGTATATATAATTTTTAAATGTATGATCCAAATTTCCCCAGGTCTAATCAGAATATAGGACAAATTGGAACACAGTAAGTTATAACTAGGGTGACCAACCCTTCTCCTGGGACTGAGGGATTTCCCAGGACATGGGACTTTCAGTGCTAAAACCGGGAAATTCTCACGTAAACTAGATGGTTTGGGGGCTTCCCTGGTGGCGCAGTGGTTGGGAGTCCGCCTGTCGATGCAGAGGACGCGGGTTCGTGCCCCGGTCCGGGAAGATTCCACATGCCGCGGAGCGGCTGGGCCAGTGAGCCATGGCCGCTGAGCCTGCGCATCTGGAGCCTGTGCTCCGCGACGGGGGAGGCCGCAACGGTGAGAGGCCCGCGTACCGCAAAACAAAAAAAAAAACACTAGATGGTTGGTCACCTTAGCTACCCAAATATTTCTAGTTTTTGTTCTTCCTGTTCTACATGGTCTCCAGCCTCACAAATATTTCTAGGAGGTCCCAATTTCCACAAATTTGTGTTTTGCATAAATACATATACGTGCTCATATTTACTCCCGCTGGCACTGCCACTGTTCCACGTGGCAGTCCCCAACTGTTGCTGTTCTATTCTGTGCTACTTCATAGTTAGAGTTTCCTGCTTCTCTGTTGGGTATAGTGAACATCACTGTCTCTCTGCTTAGTATAGCATTACCTACCTGGTGGTAAAATATCTCTCAAGCTGTAAGTCTCTGGTTTCTCTGACTCTATTGCTGCCACTCTTCGGCCAAGGGCACAGACTCCAAGAGACGGATTGCCAGACTTCTAATCCTGAGACATTAGGAAGGCTACCCAGAGGACATAATGTCAGACCCAGATTGTCTAGGGAACAAATTATTTCCATGTTTCCCATTAGCTAACTGGAAGAGCTCCTCTCACTTGTTCATAGCAGGAAGCCAAGCTTCTCCCCAGGACTGGGTCTACTCTGCCTCTAAGCTGCTGAGTGAACATGGCCTGTAAACCCAGATGATTACCCAGGGGTGACACAATCTCAGACTCTGAAGTTTGGGCTCACTGCCAATTTACGTGTATGAATGTGTACCCTGCCACTTTTCACCAGTGAGCTTGGCGTAAGAAATGAATGACAACAGGAGACTTGAATTACTCCTCTGTGTTGAGCTAAAGTGGGACCAGAAGAAGAGTAGTAGAGCAAGACTGAGCAATAAGCATTGGGAGTGCTGCTACCCATAAGGGCAACACAGGAACTGAGGCAGAGAGACTCACGTGGCCACAGCAACACGGCAGGTGGGCGAGGCATGTGCTTCGGTGATATCAGTAATTGTTATCCCAGTGACTAAGTACTAAACACAATGATAACTTCAAACAGAAATGCATACAATTGTTAGTTTTTAACCATTCTCTGTAGCCTATTTGGACTTATATTTTTTAGCAATGAAAAGCAAGAATCAGCAATTCATTATCAATCCAATTTTAAACTCTAAAGCAGGTGAGTTTCATCATAGGGCATACTATTAACATGTGTCTCATAAAATATTTTACATTTTGGAGATGTAATGAAGGTATCCAACTGGTTTAAATTTATTTAAAGGACTTAATTATTTTAGAGCACTTTTAGGTTCACAGAAAAAATGAGAGGAAGGGACAGGAATTTCCCATATATCTCCTGCCCCTACACATGCACAGCCTCCCTCATTATCAATGTCCTCCACCAGAGTGGTACATTTGTTACAATTGATTCACCTACATGACACATCATCATCACCCAAGTCCATAGTTTACATTATAGTTCACCCTTGGTGTTTTACGTTCTGTGGGTTTGGACAAATGTAAAATGACATGTGTCTGTCATTAGAGTGAACTCAGAGACTTGAAGCAGAAAAGACTCTCTTCTGCTGGCCTTGAAGAAACAAGCCATCATGGGTCTACTGCTAAAAGAAACTGAATTCTACCAATGACCACATGAGCTTTAAAGAGGACCTCAGGCATCAGGTGAGACCTCAGCCCTGGCCAATACCTTGACTACAGCCTTGTGATGTCTTAAGAAAAGGATCCAGGTAAGTGGTCCCCAAACTCCTGATCCATAGAAACTGGGAGATAATAAACATGTCTGAACCACCATGTTGTGGTTATTACTCAGAAATTGAAAACTAATATGCTATCATAAAAGTATCTGAAAATGGGCTTCCCTGGTGGCGCAGTAGTTGAGAGGCCGCCTGCCGATGCAGGGGACACGGGTTCGTGCTCCGGTCCGGGAAGATCCCACCTGCCGCGGAGCGGCTGGGCCCGTGAGCCATGGCCGCTGAGCCTGCGCGTCCGGAGCCTGTACTCCGCAACGGGAGAGGCCACAACAGTGAGAGGTCCGCGTACCGCAAAAAAAAAAAAAAAAAAAAAAAATATATATATATATATATTTTTATATATGAGAGTTATTTGGTGGAGATGAAAAATAGATACTCCATTTGTTGGTTTTAGAATGAATTGAAACACCTTAGGAAAATCTATATATGATTTATATATTGATTATAGAGTAGATTCTGGTATATTTCCAGATGTTGCTAAAGGCCTATGATTAAGCTTATGTTTCTGGATTTTGGGAATTTTTTTTTTTTAGCCAGGCCCCTATTGAGTCTTGTCCCAAACTGTCTATACTGATATGCCTGCTTCTTGTTTCATAGAGGACTTAGTATCATTCTGATTTTGTTCAGAGCATGGTCTTTAGAGTGTTTATCAGCTGATTCCCGAGGAAGTCTTTGCTCCCTGTTAGTATGCCTTGGAAAAGGCTGACTGCCAACTTTATAAATTAACCCAACAATGGCTGTACAATACTATAATTGTATGGTACTAATCAGAGCCCTTTGGATCAGATTTACTTTGTGGACTCGTTTTCTTGGGCTAATTTTTCCCTGCCGCAGTTGGAAGTTGTTGTGTATGGTGGCAGGAAGACTTTCGTTTTGTAGGAAGAGTAACTTATTGTGTGGTTTTGGAGCTGAAAATAAATATTCCACACATGTGGATACATGACACTTCCTGTGTTACTTTGTTAAAAGCCCTAGCCACGGTAGCTCAGGGAGATTATGGTCTAATTATTTTATTCCTGATATGACTTCCACAAATGTAGCTTTATTAATTTTAATACATGATGAAGTACTTCATGAATCAGAGAAAGAAGTTAAGACGTGAGCTGAGTTGGATAACTAAATGTTACTGTGCTCATGAAAATATGGATAAACACTTTCAAGACTCTCTCAAGTACTTACAGTAATAATGAAAAAGTATTTGAAACTTTGTATTTATATGAATGCTTGGACACTTTGTTCATTAAGTTTTATATGAGCCTCTGAAATGCTTTCCATTAACCTTTTCTTTGGTTTCATAATTTATTCATGTTGGTTTAATTTTTGTACTAAGAGGTCTTCTATATGCAAGGAAAGAAATATTTTCTTAATACACGTTTCACAAACTTTTTTTCTTGAAGAGGTATATTCAAATGCAAATTCATAGTTTTTCCAGGAATGTTTCCTAGAAAAAATTGGCTACTTTTTTTTTTAACACCTAAAATAGAAGGAAAATAAGCAGAAAATGTTTTTGCAAGGCTAACTCCATCTACTCCACCAAAAACTAGTCATGCTTCTCAATGGAAGCAGCGTCCTCTAGTGGATAGAGTTTCAATAATGTAAACTTTTTTTAAAAACAAATTTTCTTTGAGGTGAAATTCACATAATATAACCATTTTAAAATGTATGATTCAGTGGTATTTCGTGTACTCTCAATGTTGTGCAACCACCAGCTCTCGCTAGTTTCAAAACTTTTTAATCGCTCCATAAATAACTCATAACCATTGAGTAATCACTCCCTATTCTGCCCTCCCATCCCCTTGTAAGCTCTATTATGCTTTCTGTCTCTATGGATTTGCTTATTCTGAATATATCACATAAAGGGAAACATACAATATGCGAACTTTTGTGTCTGGTTTCTTTCATTTAGCATATTGTTTTCGAGGTTTGTATCAGTACTTCATTCCTTTTTACTGTAGAATAATATTTCATTGTATGTATATACCACAATTTGTTTACCTGTTCATCCAACGATGAAATTTGGGTTGTTTCCACGTTTTTTCTGTTATGAGTAATCCTGTTATAAACATTTGTGTACAAGTTTCTGTGTGAATATATATTTCCATTTCTCGTGGTTAAATACCTTGGAGTGGAATTGTTGGGTCATATGGTAAGTCCATGTTTAACTTTTTGAGGAACCCCAAAAAGAAAAAAAAAGGGGGGGCCAACCAAGACACATCAGAATATGGTTTCCTAAAATACTGGCATGTTTTGCAAGAGAATGCTTGTTAGTGGGGAAAATAATGGCAATAGTTATAGCTACTTATATTTCCCTCTAATAATGCCAATCTTTTATAGAAAGCCTTTCTAGAATTGAGCATGTGGTGATAAGCCGTCTTACCCCATGAAGCTTGAGTTCAATGATATGCTATAAGATTTATCAAGTATAATATATATGATTATTTATGTAGACCAAGATGTTTGAGTTATCTCCTGTTGCATTTTGACTTCTAAATAAGTTTTTCTCCTTTTCTTGAATCCTTTCTACCTGAAAACCATGACATTTTCTTGTTTCAAATAACAGGAATTCATATATCAATTACAACAATTTGGAGGGGGAAAAACATTGCTCCCCTCCAAATTTGATATTTATAAATTTATAGTAATGTTGTTTTTGCATATTAAGACTCAAAGTTCAGAGAATTGAATACAGTATAGGCTCTAGAATGGGAAGAATAGTTTATTATATAAGGGGAGTTCTTGTCTCACAGGAAAGGGAAAACATTTCCTGTTACTGGTCAGTGGAGCAAAAGAAGAGAAAAAATTAAGAGAAGGGGATTAGATATGAGTGACCTGATTCTCTCTCCCACCTCATAGTTGAAACTAATATTGGAGGTGGTGGTGGTAGACCATTACCATTCAAAGATAGATTTAAGTGACTCTCAAGCAGAGGGCATATTCTGCACTTTTCAGGACATAGCCTAAGAAATTTGAAAGATGTTTAGAGATGACCCCATTTGGCAAATCCTGGGAGCAATGTGGTGCTGTCCTGTAGGTACAGGAAGAATCGAGAGGGTGGTTACAATGTCACATGGTCTGCTCCGAACAGGTACGAGGATCCAGAATTTCACTGGAGCTCTGGCATGGGAGAGGTAGAAAGCAAAGTATGAAAGAGCCAAAAGCACAGTGGATCAGAGATATCTGGAGGCACTATGTGGAAAAGAGGGAATTTGAATCAAGAAACTGCAGTGTCTCTGTTCATGTGAAATCCATCTGCGGCCAGCAAATGATTCCTGTTCATAGCAAAGCAAATCAGTGTTGTCAGATAGCGATCATAGATCTGTAAGTCAGTCCTCACTTGATCCTGCTGTTTGGGTTCTTATGGATTTTCTCATTAATTAAGGAGTTAAATGAAATCTTGGACTTTTAAAAACTTTGTATGAGAGACATGGTTTTAGGTGTTTTGGGGGGAAATCATCATTTTACAGAAAATAATGTCACCCTCAAAATACTAAAATAGAAAAAAAATATTACCTTAGAAATCTATATCTAGTAAAAATATCCTTCAAAATTGAAAATAAAAAAGAAACATTTTTTGGCAAATTAAACTTCAGAGACTCAATAAGACTGGACCCACAGTAAAGAAAATACTAAAGGGAGGTTTTTTTCAGGCAGAAGACAAATGATTCATAAGTAAGGAAATTCAAGAAGGAATAAAAAGCATTAATATTATGGGAAATCTAAGTGAGTATTGGCTGTAACAATAATGCCTTCCAGAGTTTAAATATAGGTAAAATGAAAATATAAGACAATAATAGCACAACAGATGACAGGGGTGAAGTAGAAAAAAAGTATTCTCATGTCCTAGCAAAGTATAGAAGCTGGTAAAGGTACTAATTTATTCTATTTTATTTTTTTAACACCTTTATTGGAGTATAATTGCTTTAAAATGTTGTGTTGTTTGCTGCTGTATAACAAAGTGAATCAGCTATATGTATACATATATCCCCACATCCCCTCCCTCTTGCATCTCCCTCCCTCCCACCCTCCCTATCCCACCGCTCTAGGTGGTCACAAAGCACCGAGCTGATCTCCCCGTGCCATGCGGCTGCTTCCCACTAGCTATCTATTTTACATTTGGTAGTGTATATATGTCCATGCCACTCTCTCACTTCGTCCCCGCTTACCCTCACCCCTCCCTGTGCCCTCCAGTCCATTCTCTACATCTGCGTCTTTATTCCTGTCCTGTCCCTAGATTCTTCAGAAGCATTTTTTTCTTTTTTCTTTTGACTTCATATATGTGTGTTAGCATACGGTATTTGTTTTTCTCTTTCTGACTTACTTCACTGGTATGACAGACTCCAGGTCCATCCACCTCACTGCAAATAACTCAAATTTGTTTCTTTTTATGGCTGAGTAATATTCCATTGTATATATATGTCACATCTTCTTTATACTTTCATCTGTCAATGGACACTTAGGTTGCTTCCATGTCCTGGCTATTGTAAATAGAGCTGCAATGAACATTTTGGTACATGACTCTTTTTGAATTATGGCTTTCTCAGGGTATATGCCCAGTAGTGGGATTACTGGGTCATATGGGAGTTCTATTTTTAGTTTTTTAAGCAAGCTCCATACTGTTCTCCATAGTGGCTGTATCAGTTTACATTCCCACCAACAGTGCAAGAGGGTCCCTTTTCTCCATACCCTCTTCAGCATTTATTGTTTGGAGATTTTTTGATGATGGACATTCTGACCATTGTGAGGTGACACCTCATTGTGGTTTTGATTTGCATTTCTCTAATGATTAGTGATGTTGAGCATCCTTTCATGTGTTTGTTGGCAATCTGTATATCTTCTATGGAGAAATGTCTATTTAGATCTTCTGCCCATTTTTGGATTGGGCTGTTTGTTTTTTTGATAATGAGCTGCATGAGCTGCTCGTATATTTTGGAGATTAATTCTTTGTCAGTTGCTTCATTTGCAAACATTTCTCCCATTCTGAGGGTTGCATTTTCGTCTTATTTTTGGTTTCCTTTGCTGTGCAAAAGCTTTTAAGTTTCATTAGGTTCCATTTGTTTATTTTTGTTTTTATTTCCCTTTCTGTAGGAGGTGGGTCAAAAAGGATCTTGCTGTGATTTATGTCAAAGAGTGTTCTTCCTAAGTTTTCCTCTAAGAGTTTAATAGTGTCTGGCCTTACATTTAGGTCTTTAATGCATTTTGAGTTTACTTTTTGTGTATGGTGTTAGGAAGTATTCTAATTTCATTCTTTTACATGTAGCTTTCCCAGCACCACTTATTGAAGAGGCTGTCTTTTCTCTATTGTGTATGCTTGCCTCCTTTATCAAAGATAAGGTGAATTTTTTCTTTCCAGTCTGGGAAAAATGCCATTGATAGTTTGATAGGGATTGCAGTGAATCTGTAGATGGCTTTGGGTAGTATAGTCATTTTCACAATGTTGATTCTTCCAGTCCAAGAACATGGTATATCTCTCCATCTGTTTATATCACCTTTAATTTCTATCATCAGTGTCTTATAGTTTTCTGCATAAAGTCTTCTGTCTCCTTAGGTAGGTTTATTCATAGGTATTTTATTCTTTTTGCTGCAGTGATAAATGGGAGTATTTCCTTAATTTCTCTTTCAGAATTTTCATCATTAGTGTATAGGAATGCAAGAGATTTCTGTGCATTTATTTTGTATACTGCTACTTTACGAAATTCATTGATTAGCTCTAGTAGTTTTCTGGTAGCTTGTTTAGGATTCTCTATGTATAGTATCATGTCATCTGCAAACAGTGACAGCTTTACTTCTTTTCTGATTTGGATTCCTTTAATTTCTTTTTCTTGTCTGATTGCTGTCGCTAAAACTTCCAAAATTATGTTGAATAATAATGGTGAGAGTGGGCATCCTTGTCTTGTTCCTGATTTTAGAGGAAATGGTTTCAGTTTTTCACCACTGAGAATGATGTTGGCTGTGGGTTTCTCATATATGGTCGTTATTATGTTGATGTAACTTCCCTCTATGCCTATGGTCTGGAGAGTTTTATCATAAATGGGTGTTGAATTTTGTCAAGAGCTCTTTTGGCATCTATTGAGATTATCATGTGGTTATTATCCTTCAGTTTGTTAATACAGTTTATCACATGGATTGATTTGCATATATTGAAGAATCCTTGCATTCCTGGGATAAAGCCCACTTGATCATGGTGTATGATCCTTTTAATGTGCTGTTGGATTCTGTTTGCTAGTATTTTGTTGAGGATTTTTGCATCTATGTTCATCTGAGATATTGGTCTGTAGTTTTTTTTTTTTTTGGTTTTTTTTTTTTGGTAACATCTTTGGTTTTGGTATCAGGGTGATGGGGACCTTGTAGAAGGAGTTTGGGAGTGTTCCTCCCTGTGCTATTTTTTGGAAGAGTTTGAGAAGGATTGGTGTTAGCTCTTCTCTAAATGGTTGATAGAGTTCACCTGTGAAGCCATCAGGTCCTGAGCTTTTGTTTGCCAGAAGATTTTTAATCACAGTTTCAATTTCAGTGCTTGTGATTGGTCTGTGTATATTTTCAATTTCTTCCTGGTTCAGTCTCGGAAGGTTGTGTTTTTCTAAGATTTGTCCATTTCTTCCAGGTTGTCCATTTTATTGGCATATAGTTGCTTGTAGTAATCACTCATGGTCCTTTATATTTCTGCAGTGTCAGTTGTTACTTCTCCTTTTTCATTTCTAATTCTATTGATTTGAGTTTTCTTTTTTTCTTCATGAGTCTGGCTAGTGGTTTATCGATTTTGTTTATCTTCTCAAAGAACCAACTTTTAGTTTTATTGATCTTTGCTATTGTTTCCTTCATTTCTTATTCATTCATTTCTGATCTGTTCTTTATGATTTCTTTCCTTCTGCTAACTTGGGGGGTTTTGTTCTTCTTTCTCTAATTGCTTAGGGTGCAAGGTTAGTTTGTTTATTTGAGATTTTTCTTGTTTACTGAGGTAGGATTGTATTGCTATAAACTTCCCTCTTAGAACTGATTTTGCTGCATTCCATAGGTTTTGGGTTGTCTTGTTTTCACTGTCATTTGTTTCTAGGTATTTTTTGAGTTCTTCTTTGATTTATTCAGTGATCTCTTGGTTATTTAGTAGCATATTGTTTGGCCTCCATGTATTTGTATTTTTCACAGTTGTTTTCCTCTAATTGACATCTTGTCTCATAGTGTTGTGGTCAGAAAAGGTACTTGATACGATTTCAATTTCCTTAACTTTACCAAGGCTTGATTTGTGGCCCAAGATATGATATATCCTGGAGAATGTTCCACAAGCACTTGAGAAGAAAGTGTATTCTGTTGTTTTTGGATGGAATGTCCTATAAATATCAGTTAAGTCCATCTTGTTTAATGTGTCATTTAAAGCTTGTGTTTCCTTATTTATTTTCATTTTGGATGATCTGTCCATTGGTGAAATTGTGGTGTTAAAGTCCCCTACTATTACTGTGTTACTGTCAATTTCCCCTCTTACGCCTGTTAGCATTTGCCTTATGTATTGAGGTTCTCCTATGTTGGGTCCATAAATATTTTCAATTGTTATAGCTTCTTCTTGGATTGATCCCTTGAACATTATGTAGTGTCCTTTTTTGCCCCTTGTAATTGTCTTTATTTTAAAGTCTATTTTGTCTGATATGAGAATTGCTACTTCAGCGTTCTTTTGATTTACATTTGCATGGAATATCTTTTTCCATCCTTTCACTTTCAGTCTGTATGTGTCCCTAGGTCTGAAGTGGATCTCTTGTAGATAGCATATTTACGGGTCTCATTTTTGTATCTTTTCAGCCTGTCTATGTCTTTTGGTTGGAGCTTTTAATTCATTTACATTTAAGGTAATTATCAATATGTATGTTCCTATTACCATTTTCTTAATTGTTTGGGTTTCTTTTTTTTTTTTTTTTTTGGCGGTACGCGGGCCTCTCACTGTTGTGGCCTCTCCTGTTGCGGAGCACAGGCTCCAGACGCGCAGGCTCAGCGGCCATGACTCACGGGCCTAGTTGCTGCGCGGCATGTGGGATTTTCCTGGACCAGGGCATGAACCCGTGTCCGCTGCATCGCCAGGTGGACTCTCAACCGCTGCGCCACCAGGGAAGCCCTGGGATTTTTTTTTGTGGGTCATTTCCTTCTCTTGTGTTTCCTGCCTGGAGAAGTTCCTTTAGCATTTGTGTTAAAGCTGGTTTTGTGGTGCTGAATTCTCTTAAATTTGGCTTGTCTGTAAAAGTTTAAATTTCTCTGTCAAATCTGAGTGAGATCCTTGCTGGGTAGAGTAATCCTGGTTGTAGGTTATTCCCTTTCATCACGTTAAATATGTCCTGTCACTCTCTTCTGGCTTGCAGAGTTTCTGCTGAAAGATCTGCTGTTAACCTTATGGGGATTCCCTTGTATGTTATTTGTTGCTTTTCCCTTGCAGCTTTTAATATTTTTCCTTTGTATTTAATTTTTGATAGTTTGATTAATATGTGTCTTGGCCTGTTTCTCCCTGGATTTATCCTGTATGGGACTCCCTGCACTTCCTGGACTTAACTATTTCCTTTCCCATGTTAGAGAAGTTTTCAACTATAATCTCTTCAAACATTTTCTCAGACCCTTTCTTTTTCTCTTCTTCTTCTGGGACCCCTATAATTCGAATGTTTGTGCATTTAATGTTGTCCCAGATGTCTCTGAGACTGTCCTCAATTCTTTTCATTCTTTTTTCTTTATTCTGCTCTGTGGTAGTTATTTCCACTATTTTATCTTCCAGGTCACTTATCTGTTCTTCTGCCTCAGTTATTCTGCTATTGATTCCTTCTAGAGAATTTCTAATTTCATTTATTGTGTTGTTCATCATAGTTTGTTCACTCTTTAGTTCTTTTAGGTCCTTGTTTAAACGTTTCTTTTATTTTCTCCATTCTATTTCCAAGATTTAGGATCATCTTTACTATCATTACTCTGAATTCTTTTTCAGGTAGACTGCTTATTTCCTCTTCATTTGTTTGGTCAGGTGGGTTTTTATTTTGCTCCTTCATGTGCTGTGTATTCCTCTGTCTTGTCATTTTGCTTAACTTACTATGTTTGTGGTCTCGTTTTCGCAGGATGCAGGTTCATAGTTCCCGTTGTTTTTGGTGTCTGCTCACAGTGGGTAAGGTTGGTTCAGTGGGTTGTGTAGGCTTCCTGGTGGAGGGGACTGGTGCCTGTGTTCTGGTGGGTGTGGCTGGATCTTATCTTTCTGGTGGGCAGGGCCACGTCCGGTGGTGTGTTTTGGGGTGTCTGTGAACTTATTTGATTTTAGGCAGCCTCTCTGTTAATGGGTGGGGTTGTGCTGCTGTCTTGCTACTTGTTTCGCCTGGGGCATCCAGCACTGGAGCTTCCTGGCCATTGAGTGGAGCTGGGTCTTAATGTTGAGACAGATATCTCTGGGAGAGCTCTCACCAGTTGATATTACGTGGGGCCAGGAGGTCTCTGGTGGTCCAATGTTCTGAACTCGGCTCTCACACCTCAGAGGCTCAGGCCTGACACTAAGCTGGAGCACCAAGACCCTGTCAGCCACACAGCTCAGAAGAAAAGGGAGAAAAAAAAAGAAAGAAAAATAAATAAATAAAAGTACAAAAAAATTATTAAAATAACAATTTAAAAAGTAATAATAATAATAAAAAAGAGAGCAACCAAACCAATAAATAAATCTACCAATGATAACAAGCACTAAAAACTATACTAAGATAAACATAAAAATCAGATACAAGTCAGTTGCAGACAGCAAACCCCAAGTCTACTGTTGCTCCCAAAGTCCACCGCCTCAATTTTGGGTTGATTCGTTGTCTATTCAGGTATTCCACCGATCCAGGGTACATTAAGTTGATTGTGGGGATACAATCCAGGGTTCCTGAGGCTGCTGGGAGAAATTTCCCTTTCTCTTCTTCATTCACACAGCTCTTGGGGTTCAGCTTTGGATTTGGCCCTGCCTCTGCACGTAGGTTGCTTCTGTTCCTGCCCAGACAGGATGGGGTTAAAGCAGCGGCTGATTAGGGGGCTCTGGCTCACTCAGGCCAGGGGAAAGGAGGGGTATGGTAGTTATAATTGGAATGCGAGGCAAGCCTGTGGCAGCAGAGGCTGGTGTGACGTTGCAACAGCCTGAGGCATGCCGTGTGTTCTCCCGGGGAAGTTGTCCCTGGATCATGGGACCCTGGCAGTGGCATGTTGCACAGGCTTCCAGGGTGGGTGTATGGATAGAGACCTGTGCTTGCACACAGGCTTCATGGCTGCTGCAGCAGCATTAGCATCTCATGCCTGTCTCTGGTGTCCAGGCTGATAGCCTCAGCTCGTGCCTGTCTCTGGAGCTCATTTAGACGGTGATCTGAATCCCCTCTCCTCACGCACCAGGAAACAACGGTCTCTTGCCTCTTAAGCAGGCGCAGACTTTTTTCCGGACTCCCTCCCGTCTAGCTGTGGTGCACTAGCCCCCTTCAGGCTGCCAACCCCAGTCCTCTCCCTGGGATCCGACCTCCGAAGCCCGATCCTCAGCTCCCAGCCCCCGCCCGCCCCGGCGGGTGAGCAGACAAGCCTCTCGGGCTGGTGAGTGCTGGTCGGCACAGATCCTCAGTGTGGGAATCTCTCCACTTTGCCCTCTGCACCCCTGTTGCTGTGCTCTCCTCCGAGGCTCCAAAGATTCCAACCCCCACCCAGCCCATGTCTCTGGCCGCGAAGGGGCTTCCTAGTGTGTGGAAATCTTTCCTCCTTCACAGCTCCCTCTCAGACGTGCAGGTCCAGTCCCTATTCTTTTGTCTCTATGTTTTCTTTTTTCTTTTGCCCTACCCAGGTACGTGGCGAGTTTCTTGCCTTTTGGGAGGTCTGAGGTCTTCTGCCAGTGTTCAGTAGGTGTTCTGTAGGAGTTGTTCCACATGTAGATGTATTTTTGATGTTCTTGTGGGGAGGAAGGTGATCTCCACGTCTTACTCCTCTGCCGTCTTGAAGGTACCCCCCTAATTTATTTTAGAATTTAATAAGTCACAGAAGCATGTGGCAGTTGGTGGGGTAGCTAAAAACAATATAATAAGAAAATGTATAAAATAAAAAAAAATACCAATAATGAATCCAAAAGAAGTCATCAATTTAAATCCAAGTGTATTGTGTGTGTGTGTGTGTGTGTGTGAAAGATTGTTAGATGAGGATTGTCAGACTGGATACAAAATAAAACCTCCATATTCAATATTGAATATGAAGTTACAGAAACATTAAAGGTAAAACAATGAAAAAAGATATACCATGCAACCGCCATCTAAGTGAAAGCCACTGTAGATATAGTAATAGCAGACAAAGTGAATTTAGGGCAATTACTAGAGATTATTACTAGCAATTATTATGACTATTATTACTAGAAATTAAGGAGCCTATTTCAGAATGATAAAAGGGTCTATCTACTACAAAAATGTAGCAATTATAAATTTTAGGTGCTAATAAATATCAAATAACCAAATAAAAATCAAAAAATATATAGCAGAAGTTAACAGGACTTAACAGTGAAACAAACAAATTCATAAATACATTGGGAGATTTTTACATACCCTTTTGGTAAATGATTGAAAAAACAGACAGAAGAAATCAGTAAAGATGTATTCTGAATGAGAAGGCCAATAAACTTGATCTTTTAAACATATAAAACACTGCATCTAATAAATATATAATGCATTTCATTTTCAACTACACATGAAACTTATGTTACATTTGATAGATGCTGAGCTGAAAAGCAATTCCTCTCAAATGTTAAATGGTTAAAATTATTCAGGGTATATTATCTGAATAAACAGAAATTAAATTGGAAGTCAAAACAAATATATCTAGATATTCCTGAAGTATTTGGAAATTTAGCAGTACTCTTCTAAACTTCCAATAAGATAAGACAAAATCACAATAGAACTTAGAAAATATTTTTAACTGAATGGTAACAAAATAAAATATAACAAAATTTGTAGATGTTATTAAAGTCATGCTTAGAGAGAAATATATAGCCTAAATGCATTTACTAAAAAAACAATAAAGGCTACAAATCAATTTCAATAATTTAGAAAATAATGGAAAATAAAAATCATAGAAATAGAAGAAAGTAAGTTATAAATATAAATGCAAAAAAAAACCCAATGAAATAAAAAGGATATACAGTAGAAAAGATGTCAAAAGTTGGTTCTTTGAAAGATTGAATAATAAAAAGAAAAAAGTCACAAAATACCAATATCAGGAATCAAAAAAGGGTCATTAATACAGATTCTACAGATTTGTAGAAGATAACAAAGTTATAAACAACTTTATGTGAATAAATTTGAAATTTCATTTGAAATGGACAAATTCCTTGAAAAATTTGTTACAGAAACTGAAACAAGAAACAGCAAATCTGAATGGTTCTCTATTAAAGAAAAAAACTAAAACCTTGTACACAAAACCAACTCAGCCCCAGGAGCCTTCACTAGTAAATTATCCAAACCGTTAAGGGAAAATTAATACCAATCTTAATCTCTACCAGAGAACAAAAAGTTGAAAACCTTTTTCATCTTGTTTTAAGAGGTTAGCATAACTTTAAAATCAAAATCTAACCAGCACATTAAAAGAAAGAAAAATTACAAGCCAAACTCTTTCACAAAAATAGATGTAAGAATATGAAACAAAATATGAAAAAAAAGAAACAAGGCAATATATGAAATTGATAATGAAAGTGACCAAACTGAATTCAATTCCAGGAAAATAATTAGATCTAACATTCTAAAATCAATGAATGTTATTTACTGCAATATAAAAATAAAGGAGAAAAACACTATGAATACCTAAATATAATACAATAAAAATTTAATAAAATTCAGTATTATAAGTGGTTTTAAAACTTCTTAGAAAATTAGGAACTGAAGGGATCCTCTTTAAGATGATAAAGGATATCTATTTTAAAAACCTACACCAAACAGCATACTTAATAGTGAATTATTAAAATCTTCCCCATACTCAGATCAAGAGAAAACAAGCTAACCATTATCATCATACCTCTTAAATGTTATAATGGATGTCTAGTCAGTCCAGTAAAGAAAGAAAATGAAAATGATGGTAGAGGAATTGAAAAGAGCAGAAATCAATGGAACAGAAAACTGAAAAACTGTAGAGAAAATCAGTAAACCAAAAGTTAGTGTTTTTGAATACATTAATAAAATTGAGGAAATCCCTAGATAAGCTAATCAAGAAAAAGAGATAAATTACAAATTTTCAATATCAGAAATGAAAAAAGGGATATGACTAGAGAGGCCACAGACATTACAAGAATAAAAAGGGAGTGATTTGAACAATTTATGCAGTAAATGCAATAACTTAGATGAGGAAATTCTTAGAAAAATGCAACTTATCAAAAGGAAAAAAAAAATGGAAAAAAATCTCAGTAGCCCCATATCTGTTAAAGAAATTAATATCTTTAATTTACAATTTTGCACAAGGAAGATTCAAGTTACAGATGGCTTTACTAGTGAATTCTATCAATATTTAAGTGAGAAATAATTCAACTCTTACAGAAATTCTTTCAGGAATGAATGAACACTTCCTAACTTGTTTTATGAAGACAGCATTATCCTGATACAAAAAATCTGACAAATTATCCGGAAAAAGCACTAAAAATAAGAGAGAGACATTAAGAGACATGGGAGAAAGATTTAGAAATTTCAACATGTAATCCTCAAAAGTTCCAGATGGAGAGAATAGAAAAGTATGGGATGGGAAAATATTTATAATGCTAAAAGCTAAGAGTTTTCCTGAAATTGTCTTAATTAAAGATACTAATAAATATCTTCAAATTACATTAGCATAAATTCTGAGTCAGATTAATAAAAGTAATTTTATAATGATGCAAAAAAAATAAAAACATCAAAAATAATTATAATATAAGCTAATGTATTAAAAATGTGGCTGACTAGTCATTTTCAGGAAAAGAAAAACTGAGTGAGTTTGCTATCTACAAACTTTGCTAACAGAATTCCTCATCTATTTCAAGAAGGAAATAGAACACAAAATGAAGACGTAAGCAAAAGAAGCAAATTTAAAGAAAGAAATGAATTAACATCTAAATAAGTCTAAATAAGCATTGCCGGGCTTCCCTGGTGGCACAGTGGTTGAGAATCTGCCTGCTAATGCAGGGGACACGGGTTCGAGCCCTGGTCTGGGAGGATCCCACATGCCGCGGAGCAACTAGGCCCGTGAGCCACAACTACTGAGCCTGCGTGTCTGGAGCCTGTGCTCTGCGACAAGAGAGGCCGCGATAGTGAGAGGCCCGCGCACCGCGATGAAGAGTGGCCCCGGCTTGCCACAACTAGAGAAAGCCCTCGCACAGAAACGAAGACCCCACACAGCAAAAATAAATAAATTAATTAATAAACTCCTACCCCCAACATCTAAAAAAAAAAAAAAACAGCACTGCCTACATAAATCCACAATAATAATACTGTTTAATTCATTGGGTGCCAGACAAGGTAGAATTAAAATAGTAGACAAAAATAACACAAGAAGTGAGCAATGATATGAAATCAGTCTTGGAACTTCATTGCTCCAGATAAGGGTGCAACTATTGATTATATTTCACTAATTAAGTATACATGTTAAAATTTAAAAGTAATCACTTATAAAAAGAAATAAGGAAGAAGGAAGGAAGGAAGATAATGTGCATCTTCACAACAGTAGAGATGGGGGGAAAATGATGATAACAAATCAATGCAGGGCTTCCCTGGTGGCGCAGTGGGTGAGAGTCCGCCTGCCGATGCAGGGGACACGGGTTCGTGCCCCAGTCCGGGAAGATCCCACATGCCGCGGAGCGGCTGGGCCCGTGAGCCATGGCCGCTGAGCCTGCGCGTCCGGAGCCTGTGCTCCGCAACGGGAGAGGCCACAACAGTGAGAGGCCCGCATACCGCAAAAAAAAAAAAAAAAAAAAAATCAATGCAAAAGAGGACAAAGCAAAGAAGGAAGAAACAAAGAAAAAAGCTTGAAAAATAGAAAGCACAAAATAGTGATAAAAATAAAATAAAATACATCTGTACCTAAAACAAATGTAAGTAGATTAAGATAGGCTATTAATAGAAAATGTCAAATTGGGTTTTATAAAATAAAAGCTAGGTATATTCTTTTAAAAATATGTACTAAAAAGATAAAAACACAGACACCTTAAAAAAAAAGAGATGGGAAAATGAGATCTCTGTAAAATATTAGCAAAAAACTGGCAAGATACCCTTATTACTATCAGCTTAAATAGGTACAGATGTATCTGATTTCACTGCTCATTCTACTGCTTGGAGCAATCAATCACTCCTCATTGCCAACAGAATAAATTCCAGACTCTTTAGCATAACCTTCAAGCTTCTTCACCTTTGGCTATAACCCTCCTTTGGACAGTTAAGTTCATGTTTGATCTCTCAGCTCCTATCATAAAGCTGATATGTAGTAGACACTCAAATATTTATTTAGTTCAGATGAAATAAAAAAAACTCACGAGGGACTTCCCTGGTGGCGCAGTGGTTAAGAATCCGCCTGCCAATGCAGGGGACACGGGCTTGAGCCCTGGTCCGGGAAGATCCAACATGCCGCGGAGCACTAATCCCATGCGCCACAACCACTGAAGCCTGTGTGCCTAGATCCCGTGCTCCACAACAAGAGAAGCCACCACAATGAGAAGCCCGTGCACTGCAACGAAGACTAGCCCCCACTCACCGCAACTAGAGAAAGCCCACGTGCAGCAATGAAGACCCAACGCAGCCAAAAATAAATAAATAAATAAGACTCACGATTCATGCAATCATAACGTTTACTTGCATAATGTCCTCTTCAACTTTTTCGTAGGTGTTTTTTCTTTTAAAAAAAGAGAGGAGAAGCACATTTATATTGTGGATCTGACATATTGACAACTAAGCAAAATTTCTTTCACCCACGCCTCTTCCTTCCCTCTTCCCCCACTATTGCTGTACATATTAACAACAAAAGACTTTTTTTTCAGAGGATAATTCATGAGCATCCCCTCCTATTTCTTATACTCCCTTCCTTTCCTCGACTTTCCCATTTTTCTTCCCTCTTCTTCCTTCTCCTCTCCCTTTTCAACCACTCCCTTCTTTTTTTCACTCCTCCCTTCTCTTTGTACATTGATCTGTATTATACCAGAGCTTAGGAAAACAAGTGATGATGAGGGGTGCCCAAGATAAGAATGGAAGCCTTTCCTGTTTAGATGTGACTTGACAATGACAAATTGAATGAACGTTTTATATAAGCTGCCTCCCATTGTCCAGATTTAATGGTTCTTACCCAACAGGGCATCTGGAGGACTATTTCTATGAATCCATACTGTTTCCTAAACCACCCCCATATGCACTAGGGATAGTTGGGGTGCCATTTTGTATGTGTGTGTATGTATAATTTGAAGATCTCTAAACTATTCTGATAGAATTCCCTTTCCACCAACTACAGTCCTAGAAAAGAACCCCTGATACAAATGGGTCAATGTCACACTTTAAGATAAACACCTCTTGGGACTTCCCTGGTGGCGCAGTGGGTAAGACTCCACACTCCCAATGCAGGGGGCCTGGGTTTGATCCCTGGTCAGGGAACTAGATGCCACATGCATGCCACAACTAAGAGTTTGCATGCCACAACTAAGGAACCCGTGAGCTGCCACTAAGGAGCCCTGGAGCTGCAACTAAGGAGCCTGCCTGCTACAGCTAAGACCCGGCACAACCAAATAAATAAATGAATAAATATTTTTAAAAAAAAAGCTTAAAAAAAAAGATAAACACCTCTCTCCTACTGTATAGTACAGGGAACAATATTCAATATCCTGTGATAAACCATGATGAAAAAGAATATGAAAAAGAATATATATGTATAATTGAGTCACTTTGCTGTATGGCAAAAATTAAACACAAGACTGTAAATCAACTATACTTCAACAAAATTAAAAAAAAAGATAAAAACCTCTCTCACTGCAAGATAAACACCCCCAAAGCCATCATATCGGGAACTTGTATATGATGACTTATACAATGAAGCGCTGAAGGGAACAGGTGCATTTTCTGCAGAACATTTTTTCATATTGAGCAAGGATACCCTAACTCATTGGTCCTCGACCCTAAGTATAAATCAACATCAATGGGGAGCCTTAAAAAAATTAGATGCTTACGTTTCATCCCCAGAGATATGAATTCAATTGGTCTGCTTTTGGTTCAAACATTGGCATTTTTTTTTTTTTTTAAAGTGTTTGCTTTTATTTATTTATTTATTTATTTTGGCAGTAGGCGGGCCACTGCTGTGGCCTCTCCCGTTGCGGAGCACAGGCTCCGGACGCACAGGCTCAGTGGCCGTGGCTCATGGGCCCAGCCGCTCCGCGGCACGTGGGATCTTCCCGGACCGGGGCATGAACCCGCGTCCCCTGCATCGGCAGGCAGACTCAACCACTGCGCCACCAGGGAAGCCCCCAAACATTGGCATTTATTAAATCTTCTCAGATATTTCTAATAGGTAATCAGAACTCAAAAACATTTCAGACTTCTCATAATTAAGTGGAAAAACCAAATCTGTGTCATTTGGGGAATTTTTTTTATATATTATGAAGAGTGAGATCTAAGCTCACTTGGAATTTTTGCTTCCAAAATTATAGAAATGAATATGAAGATATTATATGAACTTTTTCTAGTGCAGCAGATTATTAGGGGCCTAAGTGTACAGATCTGTTGTCTACAGACTATAATAAGCAAGAGATTTGGTGAACAGAAAAGAAAAAATGAGAATATCCTTAATGAAAAATACTGAGAGCCCAAGGAAGTGATGGAAAAGTATATAGAAAGTACATCAAGAATACATAGGGAAGGAACCAAAATGGAAAAGAGAATAACAAAACAAAACAAAGCAGTAGGTAGACGGGAAGGAGAAAGGATGCACAACTTAAAATGCTAGTCAATCTTTTATTAATTTTTGTAATTTTCCACTACTGTATCCAATACCATATCTAGGTTTTGGGCCAATATTAAAACTAGATATCCAGTACACTCTTCTTAATTAATTTCCATTAAATGAAAAAATTTAAAGATGAATTATTATATTCAATGTGTATTTTTACATTTTTTCTGACAGATCATTTTACATGATAGAAATTTACCTTTAAATGGCATTTCAAAGATAGAAACAACGACAGAACAATTAAATACAAAAACAAAAGCAAAAACTTTATTCTTTTGGCTTGATTGTAATGTGGTTTACCGTTCTTTATGGTAATAGCATTTTCCTGCATGCATTTCACCAACATACTACAAGTCAATAGCTTTAGTGTAAAGAATCTACATTTAATGTTGCTTGTGAAAGAAACACAAAGTGTTTTGCTGTAACTGGTAATATAATTTCACTTATATAATTTTTGTTGAAAAGAAAAGCTTGGACCTCATATCATATCTGATAAAGTTCTAATGCCATATGGGTCAGTAAGAATAAGATCTACCTGTGTGAACAAACACTGGAAAAGACTGATGATTTACTGAATAAAAAGAATAGGTGGAAACATCTGATTCAAGCGATGCCAAGAATATCAACTGATCGTTCCTTAAGCCTCTTTTATAATAAGGCATCACTATTTGAAAGCAAATAAATGCTGGACTCAGTCTGAGATTTGTTTCACATTGAAATGTGTGCAAAGTTTACTGTACTAATAAAAAAAAGCAGGAACCTACACTGCATGTTAGTCTTTGTTTCTTATTTTGTGAAGTGCTTTAATTTAAAAGTGCTAGGAACAGAAACTAACAGTAGTGACTGTGACATCAACCTGAAGATACTCTTAATTTCTCATTTTATGTACAAAAAGCTGAAAAATAAAATAAAATGAACTTTGTACAGTATTTATATTTTCTTAGAAAACTCTAACCATATATTTTCAACAGAATTAAGCAGCTTGCAACATGTTTGTACATCGGGCTTTTTACCGTAGAGTATTCAATTAAGATTGGAAGGATAAAAACCAAGAAGCTCTTTATTGTTTGCTGCAACCTATTGCTTAATGACACGAAGAATGAGGTCTTGATAGAGCAATTTGCTTCACTTTACCACTGACATATATGGCTTCCCATATTAGACTTCTGAACAGTGGAAGGAATAAGATGCAGCAGCAGAGGCAAGATAAACATGCAGCAGTGACAGCTTCAAACTATAATGGAACCAATTACATCATATTACCTGTTGAAAGCTTGCAAACTATACTTACTGTGGTACATATTTGATGCAATAAATACTGTGCTTAAGTCGTCATTTTTGTTTGCTCAAACATGCACCACTGGGTAAAATTACTATTTACAAAGCAGACTTTTATTTTTTAAATTGACATGTACTATGTCAACCTTACCAAGAGCAGAAGATGGCTAAACAATACTGCAGGATAAAGCAGAATTAACTTTATAAAGTGATGGGAGGGGATGCTTTTTGGTCAATTCAGGTTTTAGAAAGGACTGATAGGATATTTTTATTTTATGCCAAAGGACACTTATCAAAAATGTTAAAGTCATGCTGCCAGGACTCTGAATGACTATGTAATGGGGTGTGTGTGTGTGTGTGTGTGTGTGTGTGTGTGTGTGTGTGTGGTGTGTGTATACATATATATGTATATACACGCACATATACATATATACATATATACAGGTACATGTAATGGATTATGAAAAAATAAAACAACTTTTTAATGCTTGTGAATTCTATGAAACATTTACAGGCACAGTAAAATTTTTCTGGATGAGACACCTTAAAAACATGAATAGCTGTTTAAGCACCTCAAAAATCTGAAAACATCCTGACACAAGAAGTAAACTCTTTCCTTTTGTGATGTGATTTCTTTTCATGTGAGAATGAGAAGTGCAGCATGCCTTCATTTAAAATATATCCAGTTATACAGTAGAGAAACATAGAATTTCTTACCTTTACTCCCTCTCCCCAAACATAAACCCATTTACAAAAATAGTCACATATAATAGTAAACAACCTGTGAATTAAAAATAAAGTGATAAATTCACAGCATACATTTCATAAAAATGTGGCAGGTGTGGCAGTTAGAACATAAACAGTGGTGACAATTACTGTTATCAAGTGTCACGTGTTGAATTTACATAAAAATTTAACTTCCCTCCCCCCTTTAAATTGGTTCCTAGAGTCTGAGTAGCCATTACTCTCTGCTCTTCAGCAGTGTCAGCTGGTTGTGAACACAGAAACCTCCTGTCGATGTTGTTTCTCCGGTTTGTTGAGTCTCAGTTTGCTGACCAGAGGCCCCTGTCTTGTTATAGGCACTGACCTTAAGTATACAGTTGTAAAAACAGTCAGTTTGGCATTGACCTCCTGTGGGAGTCCTGTTGACACAAACACATCACCATCACAGGCTGTAAACAATTGATCACAAAATGGAATATTTTTTGTTACTTTTTACTTTTTACTTTCCCTGATATCTTTCCCTTTGTCTTCCTTTTCTGATTTGTCTTTTTCAAATTTTTCTTTTTCTGGTTTGGTCACACTGTCATAGGAAGGTGGAGACGTGGTAGAAGGTGTCACATCGGTTTTCTCTGGAGTTGAATTCTCATTTAGTTTATCAGTGAGGATATCTTCTTTGATGGGTGTTCCATCACCTTCTTTACCTTTGTCCTTCTTATATATACATGAAACTTTTTTAACTTTTTGCTTCAAGAGGTAGCGTCTATAAGCCCTCTGGATAACAATAGCAGACACCTCCTCTTGTTTGCGTTTCAAAGTGGTTGTAATGGGCTCATAGGAGACTTTGGAGGGGTTGGATGCCATGAATCTCTCTTCCATCTGTATTCGAAGGGCATCCATCTCTCCACTCTCACCCAAAACACGCTTTGTAAAGGCAAATAAAATGTCGAGGCAGTGGATCCTGTCCCCACTGACCATGGGCAGATCCATGGCAATGAGCTGGACTTTGTTTGGTTTTGCTATGAGAAGAGGAGGATCCAGGGCAGCCGCAAAATCAGAGAGCTTGGAGAACTCTATGAACTGGGTGGCATCAGGATCAAACTTCTCCCAAACCTCGTAGAACATCTCAAAGTCATCCTCACTCAGGGGCTCTGCACTTTCTTCAGTAGCAACACTGAAGTTCTCCAGGATGACAGCGATGTACATGTTCACCACGACCAGAAATGATATGATGATGTAACTGACAAAAAAGAAGATCCCCACAGATGGGTTCCCACAATCTCCCTTAACTGAGCTGCCAGGGTGATCTTTTTCAGGGTCACAGTCTGGAGGTCCACTGTTAAGAATAGGTGCTAGCAATCCATCCCAGCCAGCAGAGGTGGTAATCTGGAAAAGGCAGATCATGCTGTTGCCAAAGGTCTCGAAGTTGAACATGTCATCAATTCCAACCTCCCTCTTAACATAGGCGAAGTTGGACATCCCAAAGATGGCGTAGATGAACATGACCAGGAAGAGCAGGAGGCCGATGTTAAACAACGCAGGAAGGGACATCATCAAAGCAAAGAGCAGCGTGCGGATCCCCTTGGCCCCTTTGATCAGACGCAGGATTCGGCCAATCCTGGCAAGACGGATCACTCGGAACAGGGTAGGGGACACAAAATATTTCTCTATCAGCTCAGCCAGAAACATACCTATGGAAAGCCAAGATAAAACAAAAATAAGGTTATACTTAATGGCAGCAAATGAAAATTTACATTTCTAAGATAAGCACTAACTAGTTTTACAAAATGTGGACATGAGAATTAGGTATACACACACACACACACACACACACATTTACATACATACAATCTGTAATATTTGTTTAGCAAAATGAAACTGGTATGTTTAGTGTTATAACATTAACACCTTTATACTAACTGAAGGTACTAATGGTCATTTTTTCTGGTTCAAGAAAAGCATCCATAAAGGACACAATGTATATGGCAGCCAAGCACAGAAATTTATGTTTCTTTTTTTTTTTTGCGGTACGCGGGCCTCTCACTGTTGTGGCCTCTCCCGTTGCGGAGCACAGGCTCCGGACGCGCAGGCTCAGCGGCCATGGCTCACGGGCCCAGCCGCTCCGCAGCATGTGGGATCTTCCCGGACCGGGGCACGAACCCGCGTCCCCTGCATCGGCAGGGGGACTCTCAACCACTGCGCCACCAGGGAAGCCCAAGAAATTTATGTTTCTTAAATACTAGTTCTAGTGTTTGCGTAAGATTTAATGGATAAAGCATATGATTTTTGGATCAGGAATATGAGAGTTCTTATTCTTCTGAGATGGTTTTGATCCATCTTATTTGGGAGGCGGCAGCACAACGTACTGGAGACAATCCAGGCTTTCAAGACAGACATACTTGGGACTGAATCCTGGCAATGATTTTATGCATTGCTAAATGATGATAATAGCTACTTTTGTTGTCATTGTTAGGCTTAACATTTACTAAGTCTTTTCTTTGTGCGAGGCACAGTGCTAAGTGCATTTACTTTCATAATCTCATTTAATCTTCATAACACACTTCACAAAAATGTTCCTTGGAAAACTAAGGATTGGAAAGGTGAGGTACTTGCCATAGGTCACAGAGCTGGTAAGTAGTGAAAATAGGGAAGCGCTCGGTCAGGTCTGTATGACCCAGGAGTCTCATCCCTTAATCACTGTATTATCCTGCATATCACAGTCGTCAGGATCAAATGGAATGCTACCTTGTCTTTCTATTTAACCAGCAGAAGCATATAAATAGTGGAATACTATTTGTCTCTCTATGTGTATGTTCTCTTTCCTCAAACAAGCAGAACCTTACTTCTAGCACCTGATTTAATCTCCTACACACAAACACTTAACATGTATTGATGAAATGAATTTGCTTTGAATTTTTGAACAAAATATGTACTTGTGAAAAAGAATATTACACACCATAGAAAACTATCTGAACCCAAAGATAACATGAAGCTTGTATGAGTGTGAATATATATAAACACACAACATGATATTCCAATTATCAAGGACAATTATTTATGGACTATTTGACTACTTGTAAGGATTTATATGTGTACGTGTGTGTGAATTGTTTATTCAAAACAATACTTATCTATACTACAGGAGTATGACTGAGTACAGGATTATTATGCTAAAGTTGCAGTTATTTTCTTCTGAAATGAGACAAGATGATAAATGAAACCTGCAGAATATAAATTCCTTTTTTTCTACATCATTTCATACACAGCATGCAATTAGAGAAATGACAAGCTGAGAATGGACTAATAATTAGACTTTTATTTGAAATTTCCGGGTGAATGAGTAAGATTAGCGAAAAAAACTTTAAAGCTTTAAAGCACAAATTTTCACTACTAAATTCCTTAACTGAGTAAAAGCAGCTCTTCTTACCTACGATGGAAAGAATGACCACCACAAAATCAAAAATATTCCATCCGATGGTGAAATAGTAATAACGAAGAGAGATTAGTTTCAGCACACATTCTCCAGTGAACAGAACAATAAACACCAGATTAATCCAGTACAGAATGTTTGTCATTTCTTGACTCTGGTCATCAGTTTCTACCATCATGGTGACCATGTTGAGGCAGATGAGGATCATGATACTGATATCAAAGACTTGTTTGGTTACAAAATCAAAGACCATCCCTTGAAATTTGTTCTGAAACAAAGAGTATGTAAAGTTCACTTAGAAACTGAAAAAAAAAAAATCAAGTTCAACTTATCTGATTTTAATATAGCAATATGAAAATGTAGCTTTTATTAAAAAACACTATGTTTGTTTTACACTTGGAAGAAAATGTGTATATTGGAATATCCAACTCTTTCCAAATGTATTTGTTTTATTTATACTGTTCATGATACCAGATTTTATAAACTGATTTTATGTTAAGAACCACCTGTTAAGTTCTCAGTGCCCAGAACATCACCATGTGTACAATGGACAGTTAGTAAATATTTGCCACTATAATGAGTCTTTGTTATTGCCTGTGTTGGGGGTGAGCATCAAAATTAACTTTGAAGAACTAATGAATAAATACTTCTCTTGCTTTTCCTGTCATTCCCCCCCCCCAGTTTCTCCCTTTATATACCCCCCAACCCCCGGCAAATCCAAAGCGTCTTAAATTCTACCTTAATTCTACCTCAAGGTTCAGTTGAGAAGATGTTTTTAGAATTATAGTTCAAGAAAAAGGACATTAGTGGAATAGTTGGTGAAATCCAGTTAAATTCTACATTTTGTTTTATGGTATTACAGCAAGATTAATTTCTTAGTTTTGCTAACCAATCTATGGTTATGTAAGAGGTTAAAATAAAGGAAAGTAGGGTGAGGATTTTGTGAGGTAATTCTTCTATAAGAATAAAATTATCTTCAAAAAATTACAGTTCACAATTCAAATGTTCAAACTCTGACCTATTCAATTTGGACCTTATTCCAAGCCCTAACTGGCCTTACGTCTTGTTTATGAAATTAAGTCCTCATCTTGCAAACCGATTAAGCCCATTGGACCCTATTTTCTTCCTTTTTGCCCCTATCTGCTTGGTATTGAGGCACTCTAGAGCTTGGGCCTTGGCTTATCTCTGCTAGGTTGTCCTCTACCTTCTCAACTAGAACTACAGACGTTCTGCTACCTCTACGCTTATAGTCTGCTTTCCCAGATCGACACATTTATTGGTCTGGATTCTCTATGTTAGTGTTTTGTCCTCTCCCTAATGGAAGCATCCATTACTCCCTATTGAAATTCTGGGACATCAAACACCACCTGTTTGTTATATTTTGCTATTTGCTCTGAATACATATTTAGCCTGCTGGATTGGACTTACATTGTTTCAGCTGGGTCTGTCCTTCTAGGGCCTTCTTCAACCTAATAAATGCATCTAATTCCAGTTCTAAACACTTCATTCTTAGCTCTTGTGTACTGAAGTTTACTTTTCCAAGGCTAGTTATGGTCCCCTTATTTCTACCCTTCTGATACTTCCTACCACTCTTGTACCATATCATTTTATCTTGTTTATCTGTCTCCTCTGTCCTAACACCTCTGTCAAGGGATATTATCAGACAGCCCTTCTCAGTCTGGTGAATCCTAACTCAGTTTTAAGTTTTAAGCACTCTGTGATCTCAGAAAACTTTGTGCTTACATTTGTCATAAAAGTGATGACATTTTATGACATCAATTTGCTCTTATTTAATTAAAACCTTTTTCTCTTCCACAGATATATCACCTACAGTGTAGTAGATTCAAAATTGCATAAAATCAGAAACTTGGTGTTTATTTTCATATCAGCATGATCAATAAAAAGCTCCTTAGATTCCCTGTCCATTTAGTTTTCCAGTGGATTACCTCAACATACAACTCCAATTCCCAGTTATAGATCACCGTCTCCAGTTTAAATCCCAGAATATGCTGGAGGAAGCTATATAACCTTGGAGGCCTTGTTCACCAAAGATTTATGTTCTCTCACTTTACCTTGGCCCTTGACAATGATTAGCAATCCTTTGTCCCTCACTTGGTCCCAGGATAATTTCAAACTTCTCAGCAATTTCCCATTCTCTTGCCCTCTATTCTTCTTTTTTGAGAACACCAAAGTCAACTGGTGTAAAGAAACTCTTCTACTTCCTTTTTCATTTCATATTATCTTGTCTCCCACACCTATCTTTTTTATATATTACTCCAAATTCATTGGAGGACTCAGTCCCTTTTGCTCTCTAACCTAGACTACACTGTTCTTGAGCCACATCCTGCGCAACTTTATTCTATATTTATTCCCTTTCTCTTCAATCTCTTCTTCTTCAGAACTCCTGCTTTGCTCTGCACCTAATCTCTCAATCTTTAGAAACTTTATTTTACTACTTCTTCTAAACATTCATTCTCTTTCAGACTCCCTTTTTGATTGTAAAATTCTGTAAACTAGCATCCCCAATTTTTTCTCCATTCATGTCCCTACTTCATATTCTGCATGACACCATTATTCATCCAGTTGTGTGAGGCAGAAGCTCATAAGTCATCTTTGTTGCTTCCTTCTTCACCTTTCATATTCAATTAATAAACCTTTTAATTTCATTCCTGTGATAGCTTACAAATCCATCCATTTTATTCATCTCCACACCACTCTACCTATCATCTCTGAAATAGTTCCAAAACGAGTCTACAATGCACATACTGCCTCTGTCAGTGTTGGTTGAGTGATATTCACAAAACCCAAATGGACCAGGTCCCCTTCAATGACTTCCCATTGCTCTAAGGACAAAGACTACTCTTGAACATGGCCTATGAAGCCCAGAAAAGTGTGGACCATCCTAACCTCTTCATTCTCCCCATGTCCCAAATGAACCCCCACACTCTGCACTCCAGTTCACTGGCTTTCCTACCTCAGGGCCTTCACATATACATTCCTCTTCTCTTCCCACATTGCCTACTGACGCTTCCTCATTCTTCTCCATGCCTCAGCTCATGCTTCAGTGAAGCCTTCCCTAACTTCCCTGATTCATCAGTCCCCTCTTTCTTATCAGCTCTCATAGCCAAATGGATCTTTCCTTCTTGGATATTTCTATATTTGTTGGGGTGACTATTTGATTACCAAATAGACTCTTTATTGCTCGATATTTAAATCCAAGTGTTTAGCATAGTACATTGTTAATGAATGACTGAAAGGATGGATTTTACCAAATCATTTCTTAATTTGCCAAATTGTTGCCAATAATAGTCTAGTTAAGTGCACTGATCGTTTCCTGTGCATCCCTGTCCCTGTCCAGGTAAACCTATGTCATTTGATGTAATTAAACAGCCATTTAAAAATTTCGTTCTCAATCATTTATCTACATATATATGTTGCCTATTGATAAATCTCACTCCTTCACTGATTTACCTCTTCCTATAATGGTGAAGTGCCCAAGGCTTCATGCTCAGAACTTTTGGGGTCTTTTTTATATATATATATTCTAATTATCTTTCAAAAATGAATCTAAGCTTCAGAGCTCAACTGAATTATGTCTGACAATGACAACTCTAAACTCTTTGTCTCGTATTCCTAAGACCTAATTTTTCCAAATGCCTTTATAAGACTTTATGTTAGTGCAATCAGTAATTTCACAAAACATTAACTGTTTTACATTTTTCATTATCTACATAATGAAATGTAGAAACTAATAATCCTCCCTCTTTTCCTATATCTTATAGCTGCCTCATCCCACTGAGTCTTCTTGTTGGCTCATTTATTTCCTATGTTCCAGTCCTATTGGCATGACCCCATATTGTGGACTCATCTTCTTGTATATAAGGGTTCATCTTCTTGTCCAAGGCCCAGCACTATTTTGTCTCTAACATCTTCTCATGCCAGTCTCTAAAATTCTTTTTCTTCACATTACTATGCTGTTCACTTAACTATATTATATTTTCATTTGGCTTAATTAAGATCGATTTCTTCAGACTCATAGTGGTAACCTTGACTCATTTAACCCAGAAAACCTTGTGTTTACTACTCACTATTTCAAATATATCACTATTCTCCACTGCAATATTTATTTCCATGGCTTTGGAGTATATGTTTTCTTATATAGGGCATTACTCTGCTTTACTCCCCATCCATTCAAGTTGTATTATTTCTCAAAGAGTAGGCTCAAATTGTCCATTCCTAATGTTTTGTCCAATATAACTATCCACTTTCTTTGAGCTTTTGGCTAACTTACAAACAAAACGTGGGCATGGCCAGTTTTAGCTTGGCCAGTTTTACATCGTCACTAATGGAGTCATAGAGTCATGATTCCTCGGGAACACTGGATTGCCTTGTACCATGTATACCTTGGGGGAGGACTTCTGAAACATAGAAAAACTCAGGAACTCTCCTGACAACAATTCCTTGAAGCAACCAAACAGAACCAGCAGCCATTGGCAAATATACAATTGGAATAGCCACGAAAAGTCTTAAAGAATGATGTCATCTGATATAGGGGCAAGATGCTAGGAGGAAACAGATTTTTCTTAAAAACCAGGAAAAAACAAGACTTTTTCCATTAATGATTCCATTCAATCTGCAGAGTTGGACAGAATATGGGGCATATCCAAGAGGTACCAATTATCCCAATTGGTCCCCACTGCACTCTGAGAACATTCAATATTCCCACACTATGTATATATGAATATGTTTTCTTCCCTGCATTATTAGAAGCTCCTCAATGACATCAATCTTATGGAATAATATTGGCATATAAGTCTGAACATTATTAGTAATATGTATTTTATGTCTGTATATAAAATATATTAGATAATTTCTACATAGTATGTATATATAAATTACAAATACTTAGGCTATTTAGACTAGCTAGTCACATTGCTAAGGCAAAAACTTTGTTTTGCAAATGCACAAAAATTAGTATCTAGCAATTTGGGCTGTAAAAGTGATAGATAGCATAGCTTTTATTGATGATGAAAGTATGTTATTCTTACAGCAGGTCGAGGTATGGGTTTTTGTGGTTTCTTTGAACCCAGTTTTTTCATTGCATTGTAGTATTTCTTCTGTTCTTCTGTCATAAAAATGTCTTGACCTCCAAAGTAAAGAAATGAAAGAAAAACTTGTAAAAATCACGTTCTTTGCTAGCTACAAAATTCATCTCAGTAATTGTGTGAAAAATGGCTCCACATTCTATTCTAATGCTACTAATTAATATACGTATTTTAGAGATGCATATATTCAATGCATAAATTATGCCATATTAGTCAGATTTCTATACTGGAAATATCAGTACATGCTATCTGAATTATCAATCACTTAAAAAGTCATAGATGATTAAGTCTCTCAAAACAATTTCTGAATTTTATATTCTTTCTTTTTGTTGACTGCATTTGGAGCCAAAAGGAAACAGTGTGATATGTTTAGTTCACATTTTAGAGCAAAGATGAAGTTTTAGTATACTTATCTTCTTTTTCTGTTGGTTGAAGTTATCTATGATGACACCAATGAAAAGATTCAGAGTAAAGAATGAACCAAAAATAATAAAGATGACAAAATAAAGATACATGTACAGATTATCTTCATACTTGGGTTGTAATTCTACCTACAAAATATGAAAAATGATAACTATTAGACCTAATCCATGTTTCATAAAAAGGACATCAGTGAATTTTCGATTCTCAAAGCATGTTTCTATCACTGGAAATTTAAAAAATCAAACAGATTTTATGAAACATCAAATCTAACACCTATTGAAGAGTCTCTAATAAGGTTCACTGACTTGAGAAAATGAAACAACTCATAGAAAAGTCTGAATAATTAAAATTAATTTCACCCAATAAATGCCTAGATTATGAATGCACTTTCAATGAAGTTTCAAGACCCCAGTGGGGCATGCAAAGTGAGGATTTCCTCTTCCTACAGAAGAGGTGTTGTAGTCACAATATTCTATGTTAAAAACTTTCAAATTTTACCCTCTCTGACTCAGCTTCTTCATCTGTAAAATGGAAAAATATAGAACCTACTCCTCATATGGTAGTTGGGAAGGTTAAATGTTACTATCGTATATGAGAGGTGTTAGAACAGCACCTGGTCAATAGTAATAGGTTAAGAGTAAAGGTTTGATTTCTATTACATATTTCTGTTGATAGACTAGAATTATTACTGTACGTGTGGACATAGGTACATCAGTAGGATCTTTCCATCCTGAAAATGAGGCTATTGATTCATCCTATTCTGCAGGCCTTAGGCATTGTTTTTGTAAAAATGATGCCCTCTCTCATCCAGCACAGTTCTGACGAAAAAAGTATGATGGTTGGTTTAAGCTTTGGCTGTAACCTGTAGTTCAGGTCTCACAGGACATTGTTCTAACCAACTCAGTTAACTAGTCACAGGTGACAATGAATGCAGGTAATGACCCATTGTGTCATGAAATCAATTTAGAGGGTAATGGCCAACATGGAATTTTTTTTCTAATGAAATAGGGTAAAATAGAAAATATTGGAAATATTGTAAAACTGCCTATTCTTTGATAAGACTTTCATTTTATTTATGCATGTGTGTAGTGGACAGTGACATAAAATATTTTAAAATGTCTTAAAATTAAATACAAAAGTGCACAGTACATAAGTGTTAGATGTAATAAACTCTTTTAAAGTGAACTTTACAACCCAAGATGTCAGAAACCCTTGGTGTATCCTTCGCAAACATAAATTCTACCATCCCTGCTACAGGTAATCATTATCCTGACTTTTACAGTAATTATTTCCTTGCTTCTTCTCTAGAGTTAGAACCTAAGTATGCATTCTTGAGCAATAAGGTTAGTTGTGTCTACATTTTGTCTAGTAGACACATTTGTTATAACAGTTACATTTTAAGATTCATCTGCATTATTATGTATACTGGATTCATATATCATTTTCAATACTGTTTAATGTTCAATATTTGCCTATTTCTACTACTTTTGAGTTGTTGCCAGTTTTTCACTAATGCAAAAAAAGTTATGCTCATTCTTATACATAGATTCTCCTATATATGTACACAAGTTTCTATAGAATATATTGCTAAAAATGGAATTGTGGGGTTAAAGAATATCTTGAACTTTAATGAATAATGTTGGTAATGCTCAACTTTTTTAAAGGAATATTTATCCATTTCCCCCCAACCAGCATACTAGAGTTCTTGCTGCTGTTTATTCTTAGCAGCACTTGGTATTGTCAAACTTTTTAATATTGCCAATCAGGAAGGTTTGTAGGTAATATCTAATTTTGGTTTAAATGTGCATTTCTCTATTAACTAATGAGAGTAAGAATGAATAACTTGTCATAATTATAGTGGCCAATTGGACTCCATCTTTTGTGAAGTGCTTGAATGCTGAGGGGTTACATAGCAGACAGTGTATGCTAGGTTACTAAGGAAGAAACTGAAAGCAAGTTGTGTGTCATGTAGGTTATTGATAAGAAAGGTAGAAAGAATTTTAAATGAATTAATCAAATAGGTAGGAAACCACTGCAAAAAATTGAGATAATGTAAGAAAGCCAGCACAGTGAGTGGTAATACATAATAAATTATAACTATTATTCAAAAAAACCCATAACTGGGATTCCTGATAGTAATAGATAAAATGCAGGGTGTTAAGCGCTTTCATTCTTTTTTTTTTTTTTTTTTTTTAAATAAGGTGAAAAAAAAATCAGGAATTCTTTCTAAGTTACCACCTGGTTTTTGGTGTCAGGGATATAATATTTTGAGCTTAATTACTATACTCTGGCAATATTATCAGAAGCCAATCTCTTTTGCAAAATGTGATTTCCTCCCTTATTGTTAGTGAGAAATTAATGGAGATTATACAAAAAATTTCAAAAGTGCTGATGTGTATCAGGTAGATTATGAAAGGCCCTTTTTCTACCACAAAAATCTCACTTCCCAGAGAGAAACACCATTAGGATATTTTTATATGTTTATTTTGCTTTCTGTTTGCTTTTTTCACCACTAGTCAGATCCTTCCTATCAGAGGAAAGATCAAAAGCTGGAAGAAATCTGTGACAGACTGAAGAAAGTGCCTGTGCAGGCTTTTAATTCATGGCCAGAACTATCAGAACCAAAAATGAGATGTCTCATTTTACAAATAGAGTCAACAAATTTTTAAGTGCCAGGTACCATGCTAGATACTAGGAAAGATATGTTAAAAGATTCACAGTGAGTAGAGAAATACATTTAAATCAAATTTTGGAAAGTGTAATATAAGGTTGAATATTTTTCTAATATAGATGTAATCTATAAATTTACCTATGATTTCACTTTACTGACAATATCACTAAATAACAACACTTCAGAAATATTCACTGGATCAAATTAAACAATTTTCTCTCTAAACAGACTTACATTTCGTGAATCAACAGCTGCATACATGATATCCATCCATCCCTTAAATGTGGCCTGTAAAAAAAGTCACATCATTTAATTTTTTCCCTCACAAATTATAATTCTAGAAAAGAGATTCAATATCAGATTGATTGACCAAGATTCGTTCAAAACAGGTATATAAAATAGTTTTGAATTAATATTTAAACTCTTTGAGCCAAGTTTTATAACATATGCATTGAAAACTCTTCCTTTACATTCTTCTATAACATCTTTTTATGCAACTTTAACATCTATAATGAAATCATGATGGATTACAACAATATGCTATCACAAAAGCAATTATCAATAACTTTTGACTCTGCTGTATCTAAAGAATATAACATGAAATAATTTCACGTATATAGTACTACCTCCAGACAAATGAAAAAATATGCTGTGTTGTTTGATCTTAATGCTTTCTTTTCTGCTCATCCCTTTCTAAGTGGTATTATCACTAACCATCAACCATGATGGTTTGTTCTTGAAACTCTCCTCAGTATTGCTAAATATACTATTTTGAGGCAGTTATTCTATAAAAAGCAGCATTATAATCTGAAGCAAACATTATATTTAATTGCAATTTACTTTTTAAAATATTTCGGTTTTGTGTGTTTGTGTGGGCATAGTAATTCTGAAGACAAGTCTTGTACTTTTTTTTTTCAGTTCCTTAGTGCCACAGGACCCTGCAATATTTACCTAGTGTTGGGTATTGTGTAGGTGGATCATCTCAGGGAGCATGTGGACATGACTTAGAGTGGTCAGTTGAGAAGTTGAATGGATTTTTATGAAATTATAGCAGACATAGTAGACTTGATAGGAAGGTTTTCATTTGCAAGAGAGCAATCTCCCTATCTGAAAGCATTCAAGCAGCAGGAAGGAAGAGGGGAATCAAGGTAGAGTTCATGTGAGGGTACATTTGGTTATGGTGTTGGTGAAGATTGGGCGGGTGGAGACTTGGCGAGGGTTTAGAGACTGTCTGGTACCTGAGAAGGAGGACAGAAATCTACCACCCCTCTCCCCACCGCCTTTCTAACCCCACCCTCAGGCCACTGCCTCTACTTTGCTTAGATTAGGGATGGGGGAAAACAGTAGGAACCTACACAGAAATCTCAATAACAAAGACCTGTGCTGGGAACCTAAGGCTTAGTCTGAGAGACTATAAACTTTGTAGAGCTGTCCAGTTTTCAACATGGTGCAGAAAAGACAGTTCGGCCATGACTGAGGAAGAATCTAGGCAGATGGGCTTGAGGAAGTATGTATTTGCAAACACTGAGAAAGAAGAATTTTGTACTCCTTTTCATAATACATCACAGTGAATAATAAGGTGGTTACTTACTACTTGAAGTAGAGAAAGATACCCGAGTCCCACATTATCAAAATTGACTTTCACGTTCTTCCACCGGGCAGTTTGGTTGCTCTCTATGAGGGCCTTACACTCACTGTAGTTGTTGACCACGCTGACATCAAACATTTCTCCAGTGGTGTAGTTAATACAGTGATAAAACTTGCCAGCAAAGAGATTCACTCCCATGATACTGAATATTAACCAAAAGATCAGACAAACCAGAAGTACATTCATTATGGATGGAATGGCTCCTAAAAGAGCATTGACAACAACCTGGCACAGAAATGAGATGGAAAAAGAAGTGAAAAGAGAGTCAGATCTATGGAAGGGCTAGGAATTTGGTCATTATATATGCAAACTTGATATAGAAAATATGAAAATCATTCTAGTACTGAAAGTTTGATTCTCTTTTTAAAAAATTAAAACAGCTACTTCAAAAACAGTAGATTTTAAATTGGTAAAGTGAAAAGAATTTAAGAGCTAGCCATTCCTTTCTATGCAATCATGTGCATACAAACATAGGAGCACACACACCTACACACATCATCTGTTTCTGGTTGTTTTTGCAACATTCAGAGAAAGTCCTAAGTAACTATTTTGAAATATCACAAAAAAAAGCATCTAAAAGTTCTTTTCTGAATAGCTAAATGTAGGGAGACAGGGCATCACCATTTCCTCAGTGCTGAGGGTATGTGGTCTCAGGTTTTGTGCCCCAGGGGATGACAAATGGCAGCACAAATTCCTCTGAGTTCTTTTGTACCACCTTTCTAAATGAGTGTTAGATTTCCACAGATGACCTACTTTTTAGCCATCTCAGCCTTCGCTTGAAAGCGAAAAGGCCAGATTTGAACTTTAAAAGGCTCAAAATACATCCTATGGAACAGGGAAGAAAAATGATGAGGAGCAATGTGGTGGTTTCAAATTACAGTGAGTGGGATTTTGTGCACGTTTATAAATGGAAGGAATATAGCTAATCTTGACTCACATCAGAAGCCTATACAACATGCTAGAAATTTCCCACAGAGTGAACAAATCTAGTTAGAAGCAATCTAATTGTTTCTAATTAGAAGCAACCATTCAGGCATTATGTTCTGTGAGTGCCTCCAACAATGTCAAGTTTATGGATGTCTGACAAATATTACTGATTGATTGGTTATGTGAGTCTGAATGTAGAAGACACAAATTCAGCATGGATTTGTCATGTCTAAGGTTCAAAGCAGCAGTTTGTTCTCAATTCTAATTCCAACAAATTCTAAAGCATTTGGTCTTACCCTCATTCCTTCAAACCGGGATAAGGCTCTCAATGGCCTCAGAGCTCTTAGTGTTCTGAGGGATTTGATGGCACCAAGTTCTGAGTAACCCAAAGCATTTGCAGTTAAGCTAACCAATGAGACCTATACAGAAAAAGCAACACAATTTTCTCATTTACAAACAAAAATGCTTATACAGTTCAACCTTGCTCTATGTAATAAACCAGTAGTTCTCAAACTTTAGTGAGTATCAGAATCACCTGGAGAGCTTGCTGTAAACACAAATCGCTGGCCAAGGTTTGAGGAAGGGCCTGAGAATTTGCATTTCTTCGAGTTCCCAGGTGAGGCTAATGATACTGGCCTGTGAGCCACACTTTGAAAACTACTGCTATAAACTTATGAAAAAGAAGAAACTATATGTGTTTTTTTTCGATTCTTGACAAGGAAATTTTAAAAAATTAAATGTAAAGCAAGAAAAAGAATGACACCGAAATGAAATTTTCATCTATAGATCTGTAAAACTTTATCATTCCTCATATTACTGAGCAGACCTGAAAGAGAAATTAAAACTTAGTACAAGTATGCAAGTAAACTACGCAAACCACTATTGACTCTGAATATAAACACATTCAGAAAGATCTAGGCTTCTAAACAGTGGCTTAGTCTTCCTGTAAATGTCAGTGTGAGGGCATAAGATCATTAATTAGGGAAAATTAAAATAATTCATTAAAAAATGTTGAGATTTTGGTATAACTAATTAGAAATTGTCAGAAAAATGTTTTCTTTAGTCATTTACATAGATGACTAATGCATTTGATAGAAGTTGTAAAATCTCAGCTAAAAAGGAAAAGAACAACTGCCATAGGTGGCACAGAAATGTCTGATTTCCTTTGAAAATACATAGAAAACTTATTAAAGACATATAAACTAAAAAAAGATATTTTCTCCTAAAGTGCACCTGAATTTCAAAAGTAGAAAACTGAAAACAGATGTGTAATATAGGTTTTAAGAATATGGTGTTAGTGTGTATTTAAAAAATACATTTTTTAAGAAAAATAAGTGAAGCACAGAGAAAATTTTTACAACAAAACTTGATTTATTCAAACTAATTTTGCACATGTCCTCTGAGATAGAAAAACCTTTAAATTTAGAAAAAATTAATCTATAAAAATTTCTGAAGTGGTTTTTATATTTTTCCTAAAATCTAAACTTTTAGGCTTTGTAAGTCTCCACTTCACAGATAACTGAAAAATAGTTACTGAATTATCATTTGTTGTGAAGATCTTCTACATATAAAACAAGAGGACCTATAGTACTTTATCTTCTCTAAAGACAAAATGAAAAAGAGCTAGGCATAAATTAAAGGAGGAAAGATAAAAGTTAGACATAAGAAAAAAAATTCTGAACCGGGGTAGTATTTATTGGCTAAAGAAGTAGTAAAATGTTCAAATTTACATGTCTTGTGTAGCTGAATATGAAAAGGAGATATCTGTAGAACCTCTTCTCTTTTTTTTTTTTTTTTTTTTTTTTTTTTGCGGTACGCGGGCCTCTCCCTTTGTGGAGCACAGGCTCTGGACGCGCAGGCTCAGCAGCCATGGCTCACGGGCCTAGTCGCTCCGCGGCGTGTGGGATCCTCCCGGACCGGGGCACGAACCCGTGTCCCCTGCATCGGCAGGCGGACTCTCAACCACTGCGCCACCTGGGAAGCCCCCTCTTCTCTTTTTGATCTTTATTGGTCTTTGGCCTGTAAATAGTAATCTCCTTCTATTCCATCACTGACACCTCCACCAAATTTCTCTCCCTGAAAGAGCGAGCTTTTCTTGTCACTTTCCATAGACAATTCTTTAGCGGCTTCATTACTAAATCGTAAATCTAAATCTCTTTGTATGGCATCTCAGGTCCTTCAACCTCTTCTCCAACTTACCTTTCTTACCTTATCATCCAATTACAGAACGCTTTCCCTCACTTGTTTTGTGAACAAGCCCTGCTTGGCATGCATCAGTGTCTTTAAGGCTTTGGTGTCCTTCCCCTCATCTGTACCTGCTGACATGTCATCCCTCAAAAGCCAGCTCACACTGCCCTGGCCTCATGAAGGCTTTGCTCTTTCCTCAGTGAAGCAGACGGCACTTTTAATATAGATGTCATCTTCTCGCTGTATGCTATCTGTCCTCACTAGTTGTCTGTGAGCTCCCATAGGCCCAGAAAAGTGGCATTCATATTTGTCTCTTCCATAACAAAATAGATGCTCAATAAATATATTTGACATAAAGCAAAGTATGGATTAGTTTAATACATTATCATAATAGTTTTCTTAAATCTAAGAAGGTAAATATCAGGGTATGCTAGGTAATATGAGTAGCAGCTTATAGACTTCAACTAGATTTCTCTTAAGAATTTCTTTATATTTAGGTAGTGTTGACTTAATGCCTTTATTATCACATAGATATATTAAATACCAGATATTTTTATTAAAAATCATAACACATACAGAAAATAAAGAAAAGTATCATCCATAATCTCATTATACAAATATAATAACTGGTACTGTCTTGGTATATTTTTCCTTTGTTTGTAATGTCCACACAGATGTGGTTTTAAGTATTAGTTATTGTCTTATTTCATTGCCGGTAAACTTTTGATATAATTCTTCATGTAGCTCTATATGTTATTTAAGAATAGATTTGCTTTAGGCAGATTCAAGGGAAAAAAGATATTTTTGTCTCTTAAATTTAAAGAATTCTCTTTGTCTCTTACAAATTTTTTCCTCTGTTTGGTGATCAGAAAACTCCTACTAAATTAAAAGTTGATATATTTTTCACCTGAAGTTGTAAAAAATAATTTTCTCCATGAAAGGGTCCATTTTTTTCTTTGCTAGCAACATATGTAAATTTTATATTTCAAAATACATCTTTAATTGCCAAGGAATTATTATAATCAACAGAATATTATCTTTAAAGTACACTACTTAACACATTGTGCTTTCCTGAAAATTCCAGAGCCCTCCTCCTCCCTTAGCTCTGAGCATCACCCGTCCCCTCCCCGCAGGTGTCCTGTCCCCTATTCTCACTGGCTCGCCTAGTCTTTTCTAGACAAAAGGCCTTTAAGTTCCTTTCTAGTCTTTCAAAATGGACTATTAATTTAAAAGGGGTTTAAGAAGTAAATCTCCAAAACTAAATGAAAGTGATTTAAATTTTTTTTTTAGTTAAGATATTATATGCATTAAAAAAGGTGAGATCTTCCTCAGAATTCTCCCTCAAAAATCAGGGAATAACCTTATATTCATATTTTTAAAGCTTCATATTCTGATACTGCATCTTTATTTTCAACACCTTCGTGGTTTCACAAAACTTTTAAATAATTGGTCCAATAGCCAATCTGTTTCTGCCATCATACAAATCAAGAAGTGTCTCTTGCTATTTGGACTTTCAAATTTTTTGGAATTAGTAATCCACCTGTGGGACAAACACTTTGCAACAGGCTCTGGTGATGATGAATATAGTAACATCAAAGATGCCCTTGAAGAATTTAAATACGGTTATTGTATGAAATGTGAGAGTGATAAAAGCAAAACTTCTATGGTAATATATTATTTTGTATAACTTGGAATCTTAAATATTAATTTAAACTAAATCAATACATACAATAAGTTCTATTTGACTGTTTCATCTCTGAAAGTATATACATTTAAACCAGCAAAAAAATTGTTTTGGGGCATTTTCTTTTTTTTTTTTTTTTTTTTTTTGTGGTACGCAGGCCTCTCACTGCCGTGGCCTCTCCCGCCGCGGAGCACAGGCTCTGGACACGCAGGCTCACGGGCCCAGCCGCTCCGCGGCATGCGGGATCCTCCCGGACCGGGGCACGAACAGTGTCCCCTGCATCGGCAGGCGGACTCTCAACCACTGCGCCACCAGGGAAGCCCTGGGGCATTTTCTTATTGGGAAGATGGGAACCATCATTTATATTTGGGGCCATGCAGTACTTCCTGAGTGCCTTTTATGCGCCAGGCACCATTGCTAGCACATATCGTTCACATGCCAACAGAATGAAACAAGAATGTTCGGAATACTCACGTCGACAATCAGGAAATCTAGCCAGCACCAGGCATTGGTAAAATACACTTGAAAGCCGTATGCAACCCACTTGAGAAGCATTTCCAGGATGAATATATAAGTGAAAACTTTGTCAGCATATTCTAACATGGTCTTAATGGTTTTTCGCTGTTCAATATATATATCTTCAAAGGCCTGTAAGTGAAAAAGCTTCACTGAATTTCATTTTAATGAACTGTCTCTAATTGGTATTTTATTAGAGAAAAACATGCTGCAAGCCTGTTCTCAGGTGTTTAAGGGTGGAACACTTTGTGCTGCCCAGAGCTGCACTTTGCTTTATAGTTATCTATATGCAAATGACTGTTGACTGAGCATTTATCAACCAATTAATTCAAATAATTTTTAAATTTTGGTATCAGGGTACCCCAAAAGAGCTTAAAATTTTTGAGACACTGCCAGCTGCTTCTCTCTACAGCAGGAGGCAGAAAATCATCTGCAAGCAGATCTGCTTTGTTCAGTGCAGAGTTGTGGACTGTAGCCCTTCAGTAATGCAAATGTAAGGCAAGGAGCCCCCTTAGCCTGGGAAAGGGGAATGGATTATGATCTCTAGCTTGCTCCTCTATCTCTCTTGCTCAATCTGGGCATGTGTGTGGTGTATATCTAGAACCTCCCTTTGCCATTATTTTGCAGAGCTCTTTGGAAAGGGAGGGGGAATTCATTTGCAGGAGTCCCTAGGCCTTCTGGAATGAAAAGAGCATTTATCTAATTCAGTCCTCTTACAAGAGAAACTATCAGGGTAACCTGGTGGTCTGGATCAAGGAGAAAGGAGAATTTTATTTTTTTTTTGGAGAAAAGGGGGATCTGGGCTTGTAAGTGGGGCTCAATACAAGGGCCTAAATGCTTTTCAACTCTATCTATAGCTGAAGCTAGAAGCCCCCTCAGAAGCCAGCCTTTGTGCATTTTGGTGCATTTTGGTGATCTCTGACTGGGTATAATTGACAACCGTGAGCTGCTACAGCAAGGGCACTAGTCACCGACAAGATGTCACAGTTCCCTCTCCACTTGGCATTAAAACACAGAGCTGACCTTCTTTGCTCCAAGTACATGACAGGCTGCAGAATCCTTAATCAAATCAGAGGTGGGCTTTGAGGCCTCCAGATATAATGCCATGATCCTCCTACTAAAATCAACTCACCAAACACTAGCAACTAATAGAAAAATAAACAAATAAAAGAAATGTAACCACATTTACATTACCAAATGGAAAACGGGACACACTGTTTTCATTATATTAATCAATATTTTGACCAAATTGACCATTCTGTGGAATGAAATCAGATATAAAATAAGTTTGTAATGCTTTCACTTTGCTACTCATTGGTAATTAAGTTAGTTTACTATTTGCCATTCAATGTGATTGGCACTAGTGAATCAGCATGAACAAGACAGGTGGGTTTTATGTAGCAATGGAGCTTATGTTAAACAGTTTGATATTTAGCTGATAATCCCATATCATGTCTACATACTCATTCTTAACAGGAACTGGTTCTGATGACTAAAAGAAAGATCCTTCCTTAAATATTCACAAAAAATCATACTGATCTAAATTTGATTCAATTTGAGGCCTATTCCAGAACAATGAAAATTACTATTTAAGTAGTGTGCTAAAAATATCATACAATGTCTCTCATATTCACAAACACCTTGCTGTAAAAAGATGTAAGAGGAGGTTCATTAAGGGGAAAGGTGAAGGACTTCAGGTAAAAGTAAAAGAGCAAATCATATTTCACCTACCAGTGCCCCACTGCTGAGTAGAATCATGAAGACAATGAAGGTTTCAAACCAGTTATGCTCCACTATCTTATAGCAAGTTTTTCTCAAGTTCCACCAGAGTTTCCCTTTGCCTTCTTCTATGCTTATCTGACAACACTTAAACTTCCGCACACAGTCTAAAATATGTCAAAGTAAATGAAGAAAAAAATTACTCTTTGATTATGTATATTTGTGTTGGTGTGAGATTCATCTACATTATTACCTGATATATTGTAAATAACTAGTTTTTACTATGGCTTTCACTTGTAGAAATAGAAATCATCTATACTTTTTTTACTCATTCATTCAACAACTATTTTTTAGTGTTTATGGGACTATTATAATGAATTATATTGCGTTATAAAAACATATTATAGAACAACAGTAAGAAGTAAAATCACCAAAAGTTGATATTTCCATCCTATCCTTATCCTATGAGTATGATTCCACTCATATACAGACTTTATATATATTTGATTTCTAATTAGTTAACTTAATGGTATAATATAAACATTTCCCTTTTTGTTACAAGTAAATAGAATTTTGAAAGGTTTCACATGCTTCTCTAAATAAGATTACCAGACATAAACAAAATTTATATAAAGATTCCACTATTATTGAACATTATTTTGTATTTTATTTAATTTATTTTTTTATACAGTAGGTTCTTATTAGTTATCCATTTTGTACATATTAGTGTACATATGTCAATCCCAGTCTCCCAATTCATCACACCACCTATTATTGAATATTTATGTTTCTTTAACTCTAGCTATTATCAGCAATAATGTAACAGACACCTTTGCAGTCTACTATATCAAAGGCTTGTCAACAAATATTTATTGAATAGCTGTTTATTCAAGGAATTGTATTGGAAAAATTATAAAACCAGAATGTGTGAAACACAGCTTTGTCTAAAAAGAATGTGTATTTTGAGTAGGGGAGATTTGCCCACAGATATTACATTTATAGAAAGCAAAATAGGTATTGTGAGAGTTTACTAGCAGATTAATTTCTAATACTGCACTCACTTTGGCAGCACATATAAAACACTGGAATGATACAGAGAAGATTAGCATGGCCCCTGCACAAGGATGACAGGCAAATTCATGAAGTGTTCCATATTTTTTACAAGGAAATCCCCATAAGGTTAACAGCTGATCTTTCAGCAGAAACTCTGCAAGCCAGAAGGGAGTGGCAGGACATATTGAAAGTGATGAAAAGGAAAAACATCCAACCAAGATTACTCTACCCAGCAAGGATATCATTCAGATTCAACGGAGAAATTAAAACCGTTAGAGACAAGCAAAAGCTAAGGGAATTCAGCACCACCAAACCAGCTTTATGACAAATGCTAAAGAAACTTCTCTAGGCAGGAAACACAAGAGAAGGAACAGACCTACAATAACAAACCCAAAACAATTAAGAAAATGGTAATAGGAACATACATATTGATAACTACCTTAAATGTAAATGGATTAAATGCTCCAACCAAAAGACAAAGACGGGCTGAATGGATACAAAAACAAAACCTGTATATCTGCTGTCTACAAGAGACCCACTTCAGACCTAGGGACACATACAGACTGAAAGTGAGGGGATGGAAAAAGATATTCGATGCAAATGGAAATCAAAAGAAAGCTGGAGTAGCAATTCTCATATAAGACAAAATAGACTTTAAAATAAAGACAATTACAAGAGACAAAAAAGGACACTACATAATGATCAATGGATCAATCCAAGAAGTAGATACAACAATTGTAAATATTTATGCACGCAACACAGGACAACCTCAATACATAAGGCAAATGCTAACAGCCATAAAAGCGGAGATCGACAGTAACACAATAATAGTGAGGGACTTTAACACCCCTCTTTCACCAAAGGACAGATCATGAAAAATGAAAATAAATATAGAAACACAAGCTTTAAATGATACATTAAACAAGATGGACTTAATTGATATTTATAGGACATTCCATCAAAAATCAACAGAATACACTTTCTTCTCAAGTGCTCATGGAACATTCTTCAGGATAGATCATATCTTGGGTCACAAATCAAGCCTTGGTAAATTTAAGAAAACTGAAATCTTATCAAGTATCTTTTCCGACCACAACGCTATGAGACTAGATATCAGTCACTGGAAAAAATCTGTAAAAAATACAAACACATGGAGGCTAAACAATATGCTACTAAATAACCAAGAGATCACTGAAGAAATCAAAGGGGAAACAAAAAAATACCTAGAAACAAATCACAATGAAAACACGACGACCCAAAATCTATGGGATGCAGCAAAAGTAGTTCTAAGAGGAAGTTTATAGCAATACAATCCTACCTCAAGAAACAAGAAAAATCTCAAATAACAACCTAAACTTACACCTAAAGCAATTAGACAAAGAAGAACAAAAAACCCCAAAGTTAGCACAAGGAAAGAAATCGTAAAGATCAGATCAGAAATAAATGAAAAAGAAATGAAGGAAACGATAGCAAAGATCAATAAACTCAAGGATGGTTCCTTGAGAAGATAAACAAAATTGACAGACGATTAGCCAGAATCATCAAAAATAAAAGGGAGAAGACTCAATAGAATTAGAAATGAAAAAGAAGAAGTAACAACTGACACTGCAGAAATACAACGGATCATGAGAGATTACTACAAGCAACTATATGCCAATAAAATGGACAACCTGAAAGAACTGGACAAATTCTTAGAAAAGCACAACATTCTGAGACTGAACCAGGAAGAAGCAGAAAATATAAACAGACAAATCACAAGCACTGAAATTGAAACTCTGATTAAAAATCTTCCAACAAACAAAAGCCCAGGACCAGATGGCTTCAGAGGTGAATTCTATCAAACATTAAGAGAAGAGCTAACATGTATCCTTCTCAAACTCTTCCAAAATATTGCAGAGGGAGGAACACTCCCAAACACATTCTACAAGGTCAGCATCACCCTGATACCGAAACCAGATAAAGATGTCACAAAGAAAGAAAACTACAGGCCAATACCACTGGTGAATATAGATGCAAGAATCCTCAATAAAATACTAGCAAACAGACTCCAACAGCACATTAAAAGGATCATACAACATGATCAAGTGGCGTTTATCCCAGGAATGCAAGGATTCTTCAATATACACTAATCAATCAATGTGATAAACCATATTAACGAATTGAAGGAGAAAAACCACATGATCATCTCAATAGATGCAGAAAAAGCTTTTGACAAAATTCAACACCCTTTTATGATAAAAAACCCTCCTGAAAGTAGGCATAGAGGGAACTTACCTCAACAGAATAAAGGCCATATATGACAAACCCACAGCCAGCATCATTCTCAATGGTGAAAAGCTGAAACCATTTCCACTAAGATCAGGAACAAGACAAGGTTGCCCACTCTCACCACTGTTATTCAACATAGTTTTGAAAGTTTTCAAACAGCAATCAGAGAGGAAAAAGAAATAAAAGGAATCCAAAACGTTAAAGAAGAAGTAAAACTGTCCCTGTTTGCAGATGACATGATCCCATACATAGAGAATCCTAAACATGCTACCAGAAAACTACTAGAGCGAATCAATGAATTTGGTAAAGGAGCAGGATACAAAATTAATGCACAGAAATCTCTTGCATTCCTATACACTAATGATGAAAAATCTGAAAGAGAAATTATGGAAACACTCGCATTTACCATTGCAACAAAAAGAATAAAATACCTAGGAGTAAACCTACCTAAGGAGACAAAAGACCTGTATGTAGGAAACTATAAGACACTGATGAAAGAAATTAAAGATGATACAAATAGATGGAGAGATATACCATGTTCTTGGATTGGAAGAATCAACATTGTGAAAGTGACTATACTACCCAAAGCAATCTACAGATTCAATGCAATCCCTGTCACACTACCAATGGCATTTTCCACAGAACTAGAACAAAAAGTTTCACAATTTGTATGGAAAAACAAAATACCCCAAATAGCAAAAGCAATCTTATGAAAGAAAAACAGAGCTGGAGGAATCAGGCTCCCTGACTTCAAACTATACTACAAAGCTACAATAATCAAGACAGTATCGTACTGGCAAAAAACCCCAGAAATATAGATAAATGGAACAGGATAGAAAGCCCAGAAATTAACCCATGCACATATGGTCACCTTACCTTTGATAAAGGAGGCAAGAATATACAATGGAGAAATGACAGCCTCTTCAATAAGTGGTGTTGGGAAAACTGGACAGCTACATGTCAAAGAATGAAATTAGAACACTTCCTAACACCATGCGCAAAAATAAACTCAAAATGGATTAAAGACCTAAATGTAAGGCCAGACACAATAAAACTCTTAGAGGAAAACATAGGCAGAACAGTCTATGACATAAATCACAACAAGATCCTTTTTGACCTACCTCCTAGAGAAATGGAAATAAAAACAAAAATAATCAAATGGGACCTAATGAAACTTAAAAGCTTTTGCACAGCAAAGGAAACCATAAACAAGACAAAAAGACAACCCTCAGAATGGGAGAAGATATTTGCAAATGAATCAAAGGAAAAAGGATTAATCTCCAAAATATATAAACAGCTCATGCAGCTCAATATCAAAAAAAACCAAACAATCCAATCCAAAAATGGGCAGAAGACCTAAATAGACATTTCTCCAAAGAAGATACACAGATTGTCAACCAACACATGAAAGGATGCTCAACATCAGTAATCATTAGAGAAATGCAAATCAAAACTTCAATAAGGTATCACCTCACACTGGTCAGAATGACCATCATCAAAAAATCTACAAACAATAAATTCTGGAAAGGGTATGGAGAAAAGGGAACACTCCTGCACTGTTGGTAGGAATGTAAATTGATATAGCCACTATGGAGAACAGTATGGAGGGTCCTTAAATAACTAAAAATAGAACTACCATAGGACCCAGCAATCCTACTACTGGGCATATACCCAGAGAAAACCATAATTCAAAAAGAGTCACGTACCACAATGTTCATCGCATCTCTATTTACAATAGCCAGGATATGGAAGCAACCTAAGTATCCATTGACAGATGAATGGGTAAAGAAAATGTGGCACATATATATAATGGAATATTACTCAGCCATAAAAAGAAACAAAATTGAGTTATTTGTAGTGAGGTGGATGGACCTAGAATCTGTCATACACAGTGAAGTAACTCAGAAAGAGAAAAACAAATACTGTATTGTAACATATATATGTATAGAGTCTAAAAAAAAAAAAGTTCTGAAGAACTTAGGGGCAGGACAGGAATAAAGATGTACACGTAGAGAACAGACTTGAGGACACGGGGAGGGGGAAGGATTAGCTGGGATGAAGTAAGAGAATGGCATGCACATATATACACTACCAAATGTAAAACAGACAGCTACAATAATGGGGAGAAGATGCATAGCGCAGGGAGCTCAGCTTGGTGCTTTGTGACCACCTAGAGGGGTGGGATAGGGAGGTTGGGAGGGAGACGCAAGAGGGAGGAGATATGGGGATATATGTATACGTACAGGTGATTCACATTGTTATAGAGCAGAAACTAACACACCATTGTGAAACAATTATACTCCAATAAAGATGTTAAAAAATAAATTTCTAATACTGAGCTTTACAGAAAAAGTGGACTTGGGGCTAGACTTTGAAGGATGCGTAAGAATCAGGTCTAGTACATGGAGCTGTAAAGGAATGCAGAAAAAGTGATATTAATAAACTTTGGTGATGGAAAAGTCTAGAAATTGTATGAAGCAGAGAATTGGGAGTCAAGACTAGAAAAGACACTCTAAAGCCAATCTCAAAAGGACCCGAATGATTCAGTTAGAAAACTTAGATTTTATGTGCTATCTAATGGGGAAAACATTGAGGGATTTATTTGGGAGTTATGGAGATTTACCTGATAAGAATACTGATTTAGAATGATCTTTACCTGCACAAGGCAGTGGATGACTAGAAGAGAGAAGATGGAAAAGGAGTCCAGAGTCTATGAGATTCAGTCAACTTAACGTTAAAGAAAGTGAAAGCAAGGGTAATGCTAGTGATAGTGGTCAGGAATCAAAAGATACTGCTGAGTTGACAGGACCTGGCAGCACACAGTATATTGGGGAGCTGGGGTGTGAGAGAGGAGTCATGACATAGAGCTTTAACCATGACAGAGAGCTCTCCTTCAATGAATAGAAAAATGGAAACCTCATTTTGAAGGAGCTTAATATTTTAATGCATAAATATTTAACAGATGATACTTTATAACGTCAGCCAGATCATATCCTGTTTCATGAAAATTTAATGAAGTCCCCTTAAATGTTATTAGTTTCTCAAGAAAGAAAGAAATAGCATTGTATTTCTTGTTTCTTTGAGGCAAGATCTTTCTCACATTTCTGACTCCCAAAGGATTAAGAAGAATTACATGCCCTGAAAATATTTGTTGTAATGAATTAAATGGAACTGGATTTAAGGGTTTTTTTTCCCCCTAAAGAGGATATGGGATGAAAAAACACTGTTTAACATAAAAAGACCAACATCAGTGGGAAGGATAAATGCCAAATTTGGGATATTGATTCACTTCTGAGACAAAAGCAAGGGAATGGGATACTGAAAGGGAACAAAAGGGGCCAAATCTGTACCTGTTTTATTCTTAAATAAAAAGTCTGAAGCAAATATTACAAAAATATTCAAATTGTTAAAGTTGGTTGGTGGGTGTCTATGTATTATTTTTGTTTTCTATAATGTTATGTTGGTGACATTTCATACTTAAATGCTTTTTTTTAACTTCACAAAAGACAAATGCTGATATTACCATAAATATTATTATGCATATATTGTGACCCTAAAAATAAGCTAATGGTCTGGAAGGAGTAATAACTAATGCTACAGAAATTATTTTTGTGATATACCACTTAAATGTTTCATAAAGTCATAATTTTTTTCATAATCAACGTCACTGAAATGTGTGCAGAATTTTGGAGGAAATATTGAAGAAAAGTGGCTTCCCTCATAACTTATGCTGAACAAATAGCTCTTTCTCTGAAATAATTTAAAAATTGACAATTAATATATAAATATTTGTTTTCTCCAATGCATTTAAGTCCAAAAGCAATAGGTGTATGTAACATAATCATCTGCAAAAGCCTTGAATCTATTGACCTCAATTTTGATTTCCAACATTTGTATAATCACATATTTTTAAAGTTAGCTTAAGTCTAAATTAAAACTGCTTTAACGTTCTTAAATAAAATGAAAATGAATGAAACACTTTTAGAATCAGTTGTAATTAAATAGCATTACTACAGTCATTATTATTAAAATAAACTTTTGCTTAAGCAATTATTTTTGAATCTGGGTCTAAGACATAGTATGAATTGTTAAATAGCTGTTAACTTAAAAAATGAGTTAAGAATGAAGTGATTCCTAGGGCTTTAGAGAAAAAGTTCTGTACCTACAATAGTGATTTATATAAGAAATATAAGGAATTTCATACTCTGTAATATTGCACTAATTTTTTATGCCTCTTTGTATGTAGCGCATTCCTACATTGAATCTGGATTGGCGACTCTGCTTTGGTGAACAGGACAGGAGCAAACCTGATGTAAGTGGAGGATTAAGTGCTTGGCATTTAGGCTTCCTCTCCTGCTCCTTTGCTTTCGCTATGAGAACAAGCCTGGGCCAGTGTGTGGATGGAGCTGAGTCAGGCAGCAGTCTCATCTAAGACCTCAGCCGTATGACTAATCTTAACCAAGATCAGCAAAACCACCTAGCCAGCCATGGGCTTGTGAGCAAAAATATATGTTTTTTTGTTATATGATAAGAAGTTCTGGGTGGTTTGATACACAACATTATTGTTCAAGAGATAACTGATGCATACTTCAGATAACATAATTTTAGTTTTCTTCACAAAATCCTCTTAGTATTACTCAAATGGCATGGAGCCCTGTATTATATGACTCAGTATATTTTGGCATTTCATTATCTACAATCTAGTATCATTCAGAGCTAATACAAAATATTTGACCTTGACAGATACAGGTAATTGTTATTCATGGACAGTTTGAAATATACATTAATCAATTCATACCCATTATGACATGACAAAACGGTAAACAATAAATTACTTCTTTGATTTAAAATTGTTTTCTTTTTTATTTTAAAGCTAAAGAGAGAGATGTATGATTTGGCTTTCTCTCCTATCAAAGATTCTAGAAGGCCACCAAAAAACCCAGATAGTTAACAGCATTTCTTAAAGTTGAACAGGATTCACAAAAATAGAATATCTGATTACATAAATTAAATCTTACCTTTTCAAAAATCATCTGTGTTTTGATATAGAAAAAGCAACAAACAGACAAGTAAAGGAAGAGTTGTTGGATAGATATGGATGATTAGAGCAAGCCCGGGAGGGAGAGAATAGATGGCTAGATCAGAGAAGTCTAATGAGCGTACACACATTGTTTCCTCACCTTCCGTAAAACAGGCTTCAGGTTCCAGAGATTCTTCAGGTTCAACCTCAGGTTGTTCTCCCTCAGCGGGAGCTCCTATGTCAACAGTGCTGCCTTCAGATGAACTAGTTGCATTTAGCTTCTGAAAATCAATTCCACAGAAAAGCTTTTAAAATATTTTCTTTAATCTACAATATAAAAATTTCAAAGGCGTGCCCTTAAGTCTTCTGTATTCATTTCCTTGATCTGTAATTTAAGAATATCTTAAACGTAATGCCAGTCCGCTTTAGTAGAGGTGGGGGTCACAAGATTAGATACAGCACCACAAAATTTTTTCCTTTAAAAACACGGTGCTAACAACTTAAATATTTTTTGATTAAGCTCCTGCATAGAGAGAGATTCTGAAATAAAATCATGCAGAGATCTTACGTAAGCTGCCAGAGTAGTATTGTGGTCTGTGATCTTGCTTTTGTAAATGAGTTTGCAAATGGTCTAGTTTGTTTTATTCTAAAATTGTGACCCAACCAACAAAAGCTGTATGAGTGTATTTTCATGTCAAATGCAGAAAAGATTTGATCAGATGCACATAAACAGCAACAATCTAAATTTACCCACTTTTCATTGACATGAAAACATATACCACTTGTTATTAAATATATTCTATAGTTTTCTAATTCTGAAAAGAGCAGCACATTGTTAGCTTTATAGCAAGAGCTGATATTTTGCATTCTCTTTGGCCAATGCACTCCTGTGTTTCATTGTGCATTTGGAAACTACTTGTTACTCTGGCACTCTTACCTCTCCGGTTAATAAAGGCAGAAATGAATCTTTGGTTGTTGTTTTGTTTTCCTTTAGGTTAAATCAAATACCACCGAAAGAAAAATATAATAGAAAGAAGTTGTTTTAAATCTTGAAATACAACAAACTTTAGCCAAGTCAGGTCGTTCATGGGATCAGTATAAATGAAGGGATCCAGTCTTTAACCTGGTCTTAAAATGCTGCAGGAATGACACAGGGCCAGGTATGAGTGCCACATGGAATCAGAGTAGTTTGGGCCACAGCATTCTCGGACCTGTTACAATGTTATTACCATTAGTGCATAACATTAGGAAATGGCTGAGCTGATAGGAGCTGCTTTATAAAGGGGATGAGGTAAGCATATGATAAAATGCACATTGAAATATGTTGAACCCACTCTAAAATAGATGTTGTAGTCAGTACTGGAAACATTATATTTGGGCTAAGGATTGTATGGATTTCCAGAGGAAGCTGGTTCCTTTATTTCCTGAAAATAATTTTCTTTATATAAAATATTTCCTTGGCATAGTGGTGCTGATAAAGTAAAAATATTTATATAAGCTATAGATAAGATTGAAAATGCTTTTGTGTGTGTAATTTAACAATACCAATGATAGAAGCATAAATATATATGTATCCTCAATTAGAACTCGTTCAGGATTATTTTTAAATCTAACCAAACTACTTAAATCAAGGATTATATATTATAAGGTGCCTGAAGTTTGTTGATTTCTTTTTCTACTCACCAAGTATATCACAATACTAGATAGATACTCAATTATAATATCTTTACTGTTAAAATTTGAATATATTTTGTTTTAAATGAAATATTATATGACTTTTTCTAATTTCCTGTCCTTCATGTTTTGATTAGACTCTGATAAGTGTAGCTGTGTTTATAAACATGTAATTGACTAAGAAATGGCTAAATTAACCTATCAGTCCCATCCATCTGATTCACATAAAGCTGTTACACATTAGGGACCTGAAAATACTGATCTTATCATTTACTGGATATTGAAACATGACATAGGTAATCAGAATAAGTGAAGCTTGGTCATATATAATCTAACTACAAACAGCCCACAATAACAAATGGAAAACATTCCTTTTAGGAAAAAGGATAACACTGCAATTACAGATTGGGGGATGATCTGGGGGTAAATGAGAATCCATATTCAGGGTGCTCCACATTGGCAAATGACTGCATCAGAGCCTGCATCAGTGCTGGCTATATTACACGTCAGGTACTCAACAATTTTTAAAAAATGAATGAATGAATGAACTTCTTCATAAAAGAATGAAGGCTAGTCCTTGCAGGGATTGGGAGAAGTCACCAGACAACACATTCCAGGGAATCTTGGTTCAAAAGTTTCCAGAGGATCTCTGTAACATCAACTACAATGCCTTTCATTTAGTGCAGTGCCTTAGTACTGACATAGAATTAATAGATATCTTTTTAATTGAAGCCAAACATTTATATATTTAAAGGTCAAATCATTACTTTTTCAAAAGTACAACATAAAAGTATTCTGCTTTTCTAGAAGACGTATCTCACCAGACAATCTTTCGAAGCAAAGATCATGCTTTTGCCACCTCTGCACATCCCTAGGACCCATCACAATGTTTGTGTTTAATAGATGTTTATTGGGTAAATGAATGAATGACCAACGCATGCACTATTTTATTCTACCACTAACTACTTCTAACACCTCCTATCTAATACTTACTTTTACATTCAAGGGAATACATGTAATATTCTCATGTAAGTACAGAGAAACACAAATCCTTCAAGATTCTAAATTGTGTAGGTAATGACCAACAACCCTTAGAATCTGGAGTGCTGTCTAAACATCAGGCTTCCAATTAACCAGACCTATGATGAAACTACGAAGTAAACTGTACTTTAACTCTGGAGTCAGGAAAACTAAGACTGACTCATTTTGACAATGTTTTTCCTGTTTCTACTCTATGTACATGGATCTACAATCCCAGCAAAGAATGGAACCTCTCTAAGGAAAGGCAGTATCTCATCCTCCTCCACCTTTTCCCTGATGTGGAACAGCACAGGATCTACCTGTCACATTTATTACTTGAATAACTTTATTTGGTTTACAAATAAAAAAAAAAATCTAGGGTACACATTAATCCTCAACACCAACCAACCCAGTGTCTAGTTAAAGAAGGAAATGTGGCTTTAATCATCTTGTCAAAAGTCATACTGAGTCAGTAGCTGGACTCTAGGTCTTCTGTATCCCACTTTGCTAGGATTCCCTAGAGAATTTATTTGATGATCCATAAGTTAAGCCAATCTTTATCAATTTAAAACATTTAGTAGATGTGATATGTAATTAAACATCATAGGTTCAAGATAGTGTTGGGATACTGTTGATTCCCATGTTTCATGACCATGAACTTAGTATTGGTTTCTTATATTCATATCTTTATATGTATTAATGTAGAGTGAAGCTAAACATATGTTGGGATATTTTATAAACAGAAGTTTACTTTAAACAATAAGCCTGAGATATAGGCAAGAAATTCTGATATATAAAATCTTTCTTGATAACATCAATTCAATGACTTCCTTAAAATCACATAAGAGGCAAATATCATAATATCATAAAATATGTTGACGAAAACAGTTAAAATGTTTAAAGAGCCAATAAAAACCAAATGAATCAAATTAAGAATATAAAACTCTTCAGCTTCAGATAAGGTCATAATTATGATTAATTTTAACTACAGTGCAAATTCACCAATTAGAATTATCAAATACACATCATTTTATGGAATTATTAGTACTCATATACTTAAAAGAAGAATTTTCAAATAAAGATTATTTGTAAATTCTCCAATCTAGGCACCATTCACTGTAAAATGCCACATGAGTAAGAGACCAATATATTAACTACTTAGAAATAGAACCAGTTTTTTATTTTCAAGTTCTATTCTTCCCTTTGGTAAAATTTAGATGTTTAGGTTCCTTTTTTATTATTTGTGCTTATTTGCTGGAAGACAAGTGGACTGAATGATGTTGTTAGAACAGCCCTTCCTTACTCAACCTTTAAGAAAACATGGATGTTCCCTCAATGTCAGGATAGTCAAGAGATCAAACAGGAATAACAAACTGTTATTTGCTATGCCTGGCATTGACAATCATTTATTTTCAGATGAAAATATTAGCTGAACTTTTTTTTTTAGTGAAAACTTCATGTTACAGGGCTCTTACTATTGAAAATCTGCTGGATTCCTCTAAGTGCTGGGGAATTATAATCATAGGAGTTAAACAGGGCAGAATCATATTTTGCTTAATGATGTAATAAATAAATTTCAAGACACACAGTATTTCACTTCACGTTTTTAAACATTATACTTCTAACTTTTACTTTCCAAACTATTGTTAAACATCTACATGCCAAACTCATAGTCCTTCTTTCAGAAAGTAAAAGTATTTTTGAAAATAATTAATCACAACAGAAAAAGGGAGGGAAAACATCACTTCTTGTTAAGTTTTTCAAAGGCACACTTTTTTTTCTTATTATGAAGTTAAGATATATTTTTGAGAAAACGTAATTAGTAAATATTGTATATATTTTGGGGAAAATGTATATTCTAAACTTAGTCAATAAAAGAAATTGGAATTTTTTTAGAAAAGAGATAATTCAAATATAGATTAAATCAAATATTCCATATCTAACTATTTTGGTCATCACAAATGGCAATCTTTTGTTCCACATGGATCCTAATCTGTACTTAAAGAACTCTAGGTCATTTTACATGAAAAATCTTAACATCGAAACAATGAAAGTGATGGTTATGCTTACTTTGGGATAGGCCTAAGGCCAAAGTGATACATTAATACTAGAAAGGAACTGCTCTTCTTAATAAGGAAGAAGGCAAAATCAAAACTATCATTATCATCATACTATATTATCAGATAATCATTTTTGTCTCTATAATAGATACATTATAAAATTCTATGATCCATAAATAGCAGGGTCTTAAATATGTCTTGGGATGGCAAAAGTAACCCTTACGTCATGCTGACTTACCCCTCAGCATATTAACAGTGCCCCAAAGACACGTTTGGTCAATTTTGTTCTTACATTAAGGATATTTAGAGCTTTTTTTATCCTTTAATCACTATCCCACTGGAAAACTTTCCCTTGAAGACTACACATTCTCCAGTATAAAATTATAGATGGGTTTCTATTGAAACCACTCTACCACTGCTTACCCAAACCATCTCTACACATCCTTCTCTCCCTTCCTACCCCTTGTGTTGGAATTCAGTATACTACTCTTTTAGGGAGCAGACAACGTTTTCTGGCCAGAGACATATTCAAGGAAGTTGGAAAGTGTAATAATGTGAGGGTGAGAATAAATGAAGTCATCTGCATCAGTTCTATTTAGTTTGTGTTCCACCACACTTACTCCAGCTAAATCTCTTAAATACCGGTAGACGATATTCCTGATTGTCACTTTCCCTCATACACCTCTCTACACAGGAACTTGGAAGATGATACTCAGAGAATAAGAAAACTAACTTACCTCTTTCTAAGAAACTAGGAAAAACAAGCCATTATCCTAAGGAGTCAAATCTCACACTTTTCTGAAGAATTAACATATAATAGGAAAAAATAATTCTCTCTAGTCCCTGTGTATATGTTTTTAGTATGTATCTGTGTTTAGTTGTGAGCATTTTTTACCTTGGGTCTCACTTTATATGATCAATGATATTGGTTTCATTCCTCCAATATAAGGCATTATCTTTCATGAATGTAGAGTGCCAGTGACTGAATATTTTGTTCTAAGATATAAAAGAATGTTCCCAAAATGGCATGATTATTGCTCCTTCCAAAGAGGCAAATATGCTTATGTTAGGGTTGTTTTACGATTTTAATGGTAGAAGGAGAGGAAACTGCATCTAAGTGACAAAACATTTTAATTAACATTTTTTGAAAATAACTAAGTTGGGTTGAGCAATTTGATTAACATATTTTAGCACAAAACTGTGATTTCAACATCAGGAAATGAAAGGTCCTCCAAATGGAGCCCATAGAAAGGTGTTATATTCACTGTCTTAGTTGCGTGACTAGGAAGTCCCTTCATTTAATAAACACGAAAGGAGCAAAAGCTCACGCTGATTCTCTTCCTATATGAATTTGCAGTGCATGATATATTTAAATAATATTCTTCAAGAGAAAGTTTCCCAGCAGGTCTGGATGAAATAAAAGAGAGGCAAAAACACCAAGTACAGAGGAGCAACACGATGAAGAAAGTGGATTCCAGATCTCTTTTCAGAATGAATATACCACCTATAACACTTATTTCCTTCCTTCCTTCCTTCCTTGCTTCCTTCCTTTCTTTTGGTGTATAAAATGTATTTCCTTTTCTTTCATTCTCAAGAGTTTTAGGGGTAAATATCAACAGATTCTCCAAGGGAATTGTATTCTAAATACAAAGAACTTTTGGTAAAGTGCTAAATAGAGAGATGGCATTTTCTCTGAAATGAAGCAGATAAAAATTGTACCCATGCTGGTAGCAGCCAAATCATAACATTCCAATTCATTTACATTCTAATCACATTAAAACATCCTTTAGGAAGTTTGCACATGAATAAGGGATTGCTTTAATTTGCAGATTACCCTTCAGAAAAATTTAATATGACACTGAACAAAAAAATACCAACAAAGTACACTCATTGGGGCTTTATTTATTTAAGAAAAGGGCAGGGGAGAGAAAGCTTTCTGCACGAGTTTTTCAAAGAGTATCTTATATTTCTCCTTTTAGACCCTTAGCACATTCAAAACTCTGTAATGTTAAATGGTAACTAAATAATTCATAAAGGCATGCACTTTTACTTTTCACTGAATGTAATCTCTATAAAAATCTATGTAAGAAAATTAGCAGCTAACTCATTTTTTAAAAAAAGTTAGGGTTGCCAGACTTGCCTGACCATGCTTTATGACTCAGCGTAAGAGCAGCTGTGCATGTTTTTATTTTACTGCCAATGGATGGGTAAGGAATGTAGCTGAGTAACATGCAGGCCAGTCAAAATTCATTTAGAAACTAATTATATTTATATATGTACAACTTGCTTAGGTAACCTGGATAAAAGTGGTGGCACGAGCCTCTGGCTGGTTAAAAAACACCAGAGCTGCATTCTTGATGGCTCCAGCTTGATTTTACCCCTGTGAGAAGTAAGAACGGTAAGCAGTGAAGGTCACCATATTGCACTAGTAAATTTCACTTTGAAAAATAATCATTGCGGCTTCAACATTATTAAAACTCTATAAGAAAAATCAATCATTCAAAATCACAAAGTATGAAAGGAATTACATTATATATAGTCAAAATAACATGAGTTAAAACATATAATTAAGATATGAATTTAAAATAATATACTCTAGAGAATCTACAGAAAGCTGTCAAAGAATCACACAAATTTGGCAAAGATAAAATAGAAGAGGATTTAGTTCAAACACCTAAACAACCTCTGGGTCCACTTGGTTAGTCTGCCCTATAAAAAGGAATTCATTAGGCATTCCAAAAATTAAAAGGTGCTCCATTTTTTTCCTTTAATTTTTCAAATCATTTAGCAAAGAATGTCAATTAGCCTTATTCCATTTATTAATACTCCACATGTGATATTTAACAGCACAATCCAAACCTACCAGTTAAGAAAATGACCAGACAAAACTAACTTGAAGGCAGAGCACTAAAAAGATATCTGAGGTGGGAATATTTGCAATTCTTGAATAATTATGTCAGTTCTCTTTTGTTTTCTAGTGTAGAGTTACAAGGTAAAATACCAAAAAATTAAAACATGCACATAGTCCCTTCCTAGACTATTGCTCTAATCCTTTATTTGTCTATGAGCTTATATTTAGGAAGTCTGATATAAAGCCATAATTAAAAATTTCACCAAATAATAAATTTTAGCACACAAGTAACAATCACTATGATGGGAAAGTATTGAAAGGACTCTACAGCTAAAGCAATAAAATAATTCTGTCTACTTTCAACTGGCAGATCAGTTCTCTGCCTCCAATTCCAAAGTACTGACTTCACATATATTACTTTGGAGTACCTAACTCAAACAGAAAACAGATGAAAAAGCTCAATGGTAACAAGAGAAACTGGGAAGACTTTGGATTTTTCCTTCTATAAGCCCCACCTTAACTAGATAATTCTCTAATGTCAAACACAATGGTTTGAGATGAGGCAAAATACATGCTCCTTTGGAGAAGTCTGAGGCTTTAAAATTTCTGAAAATTAGGAAGACTGGATGATGAGTTAACCATACCTCAAAAGATCCTCAGCCGGAAGTTTAAGTTGACTGATGGCTTCAACATTTGATTCTCCATAATTCATTCTTAGTTAATACATTTTTTACTAGCTAAAAATAAAAATTGACTTCCGTACTGTAAGGGAGATATTTGCTATTAGGTATAATGTCAAAATAATGAGAGGGGAATATATATTAAAATTTAATGACCAAATTCTATCTTCCAAATGTTAATTTTAGTTTCTAGTAATATACATGCCAGAAGTTAGTCCCCACCCTTTCAGCATAGCCCAATCAAATACGCTTATTATCCAACATTTTATTAACTAGATCTTAAGATATTAGTCAGTTTTAAAATAATGATCTTATTAGTGAACAGTTGAGTTCAACTAATTACAGCAATTATTTGTCCCAGGCTATAAGGTTTTAAAATTTTCCCCTTTAATCTCATCTGTTATTTTGTGAAACTAGTAGCTATGGCCTTGTTACCTATATGCTAATTTTAGTACCTATATTTAAACTTTCTCTGAATTTCACATTTAACACCTACTTCTATGTAATCACTGAATTAGCAATACTACCTATCTTACAAACAAGAACAAATGGAAATAGCGTCTTCTTCAGTAATCTTATAGAATAAATATAGTAATACTGATTGAAATATCTAAGGTTCCTTTCTTAGAAATATATTTTTGCTCATAATTTTATTAACTGATCCCTAATTTTTGTGACTTTGTTGCACTACTTAAACTGTACCCTTCAGCATCTCAAACTCCCCCAAATCATCTTTCTTAGGATGAGAATAATAATAGAGGTATTTTTGTTCCCTGCCAATCACTTCAAATGACAAAAAAAGAATGAATCTTTTTTTTTCGTTGTTATTTTTATTTGTTTATGCAAGCTTTAATTGTTGGGAATTCTGTCTTCATTTTTGTGTAGTTAAACATCAAGGTTTTAATTCCTTCTCTTTATTCCCAACTCTGTGCTTATTAACCTATAAACAAACCAGGAACATATCCTGGTATTTATACTCTTCTAGTAAATCAAAGAATTCTTTAAACTACCAAGACTCTTAACTGTAGTTGGTAAATTTAGAATTTTACATTCTATAATGTATCAAGGCTTTTTGTTTGTTTAGAGAGCATGTACTGGGTTCAGTAGGGTTAAAAACATTTTCAACCTGATTCTTCATCACTACCTTCACTTCCTTTAAAAAATTATTTACTTCAGGAAACATGAAACTATATGTAAATATCAAGTCAATATCCCAATCATACTTCCATTAATAAATATGCCTGTGAAAACTAAATAAGATCACAGTTTATAAATTATTCCATAAGAGCCAAGAATGTAGCAAAATGAGAATTGGAACTGCCCTCTCACCAAGTATTGTTCTAGTACATACAAAAAAACCACCATTGTGGGAGAATTATAAGGAAGAAAGTGTATAAACTGAGGCAGTGTTCACAAATCAAAAATTATTTAAAATCCGCAAAAATTCATATTAATCTGAATATTCATATTATCAATAATTCAAAATGGTGAATATTTGAAAAAATGAGTCAACATATCATTTGTCTAGTTATATATTAAGGTACTGTCAATTTATCTATCACCAATTTTGCCATAGAAATTGTGTCAATAGATATTTCCTATTTTCTTACAGAAAGAAAATATATTTTTTAAAAGTCTGATAGTTTAAAGCATACATAACACCAAAGTATCTTCTGACGTAGAAATTCCTACCTCTTTGCTTTCCTCCATATCTGACTCGCTGCTGAATTCTTCAGTATTTAAATTTTCAAAGTCAGATTCTCCGACAGCAATTGGTACAGTCACAGTGAGGCTGGGGTTGTTTATAAAGGACATGTAATCACTTTCATCCACAACATATTTTTCTACACTGCTGCCTATGCCACTGGTAGTTCCATTTCCATCTTTGAGATAATTGAGGTCTTTGCCTATTTCTATGGTGGTATGGTTGGAAATACAGCTGTCTTTTTTGTTATTTAGATCTTCGAGAGGTTTAATTTCATCTAAAGCTTTCTGCTTTCTAACAAAGGCTTTCTGAATAAATTCACGTATTTTTCTTTTAACATAATCAATTCCTTTCTGCATCCTTCCCACAGCAATCTGGAGATTATTCATTTCATTATCATCATCAGTGGCGGCAAGATTGTCAGAACTGAATGAACTCAAGAGTAAGGCCAGGAAGAGGTTCAGAACCTAAAACACAATAGGAAAATTGGTGATCAAAACATTCTGTTGTTTCTATTGCTCCAAACTACAAATTTTCCAAAACTGTTCTTACACCTCACTTTTTGCTGATAGGTATTCTTTCTAGTTTATGGTAAACTATCCTGGAAAAAAAAAAAAAGGTGAATGAAATAAATACCTGGCCAATATAAAACAATACTATTAACACTAATTCCTTTTTAGTCATTGCAAAATTACTGAAACCACTGTTGCGTAAAACTTCTATATTAAGTTCAATTCCAAATTTAAAATTTTAGCTATCTAGATATCTATACAGTGAAAAAGAAAAAAACCTTTTATTGGGATGTTAAGTATTTTCCCCATGTAACTTGGGTTTTCCAGGACATGGATAATTTATTATAGTTTTATTCCTGAAGCCAAAGATGATTCCAATATATTTAAATATGATTTTATTTTTATGTGTTTGTACCAATTTTTGCACTTTGGATAACTTGTCTATTTAAAAAATATACATATCTACTGCTAGATCAAAGTTCCCAGTTTTTGGTTCAGAAAATAATGGCCACTAGATTTATACAGTGGTTGGAAATACTATAAAGAAATGGTTAGAGACCACTAATTAGTCTATAACTTGGGTCTCCAAAAATAGGACCCACTGATATGAGTGAGTGAAAAGATTAGTGACCATAAACCCACTGTGTACACTCAAAAAGAGGTAATTTACTAAGGAACAGAGTACTCCCATAGGCACAAGACCAAGTAATATAATTTTTTTCAGAATTTGATTGATAATGTTCATGAGTCCCTGACTATTCAAGCATACAGAACAAAAAAGGATATGGCCCTGAAGGGATCCAAAGACAAAAAGTAAATAGTACAGAAGAGGAATCCTAGAAAAAATTTTAAGTAAAACTCCAATGAAAAGGATGCTGCATTCTCGCTATATTCCTATCTTTCCAAATAAGCTAATGAGGCTCAGAGTTCCTTTGTCTAACCGGTACGAGTTAGTCTAACCAATTGTGGTAAGAAAGGTAAAAACCTATAAGACCCAACAAGGACTGCACATAATTCTGTGAGTCTACATTGACATCTTTCAATTGCTATACCACATCTGCTAGTATTCATACTAAGACCTGCTCCTTCACATCAGAAATTTACCAGTAAAGTTATATTTTATTGTGATTTGCCTTGAATTTACTTTTTGGACAAAAAAACAGATGCAAGAGAAAAAAATTAAATGCTACATTTGGGTTTTATCCATTATAAAACAATTTTGGTACCATAATTTTTTTCTAGATTTGATTTCCTAAGGTTTATTAATGAACTTTTTCTTGACAAATATCAACCTTCCCAGAGTGAGATCCAACTTACAGTTCCTCTTCAAAGCATTGGAACAGGTATCTACTTGTGTCATTTACTGTTATATCTATATGGCCTGCTCCCCTTTCTCATTAGAATTATAATGTTGGGTAAGAATCCAGTTTCTGTCAATTTTCCCAGTGCTAAGCTTACAAGATTGTTGTAAGGATTCAATTAGAAAATCCATGTGGCTCTCACAAAGCTACTGGCACATGTAAACCCTTGAGAAAGTTTAGCTGTTATTATCACTGTTATTAATACTACGATACAACCTACTCTCTGTTATACTATCTTTCAATTTATCTTTTTTCTTGGAAATGTTTGTGTGAGCAAGCTAATCTCTTTCTAGGGCTCCTTTGTTACCACAGGGGATTGATCTGCATAACAACTGGCCAAGGTGTTGGTTGTGATCAAAGGCAATTTAAGGGAATACAGTTCAACTAACTTACTCAGGGACTGAAACCTGGAAATCTGTCTCACACGTGGTCATGGGCAGACCTGATAGCTCATTGAGTGAAAATGACTCACACGTCCCCCAGTCTCTTGGAATAATAATTTCCATTTGGGGTTCAGGATTGAAATATATTGCACGTATCAATACTGTCTCCATCCTGATTCTATTTTTTTTTTTTTTTTGGCCGCACCACGGGCACGCAGGATCTTAGTTCCCAACCAGGGATCGTGCCCCCTGCAGTGGAAATGTGGAGTCCTAACTACTGGACCGCCAGGGAAGTCCCTCCATCCTGATTCCTAATTGGTGAGAAGAACCCAAAACTTTCACATCCCTCCTGTGTGCTGATGCTCCACCTTCTCTTAGACACAGACGAGACTGCGGTGGCTACTTCTAGAAGTGGTAATCTTCAAAAAATTGTATTTTCCTTCTGCAGCACTTGCCTTGAACCTATAAAAGGATTTCTGGCCATAGTGTTAGTAAACCAAGAATAATAGCCTGGGGAAAAGCAGTCTGTGGCCAAACCTCTGTCTTGTCTGTGGACTAGGCAGTGGTTACTCACACTTCTCGTGGTGGAGCACCATACAGAAGTTTACATGTGTTAACAGGAAGTTATGTCAGCTTGTCTTTGGGGGACATTATCCTTTCTGGTGAGGATGAGAAGGAAGGATTGTAGGACGCACTGCATCAGTTTCAGTCAGTCTTATTTAAGCAAATGTGATATGAACACATTTCCTTAATAGTGGTAAACATGACAGATACTATTACTACCTAGTTACTCCAGAAAAAATATCCAAGATATCACAAAAGGAGGACTATTTTTTAACTTATAGTAAAAAAAAAAAAAAAGGGAGATTCTTTAATTTTTTAAAAAATGTACAGAACTTAGGGCTTCCCTGGTGGCACAGTGGTTGAGAATCCACCTGCCAATGCAGGGAACATGGGTTTGAGCCCTGGTCTGGGAAGATCCCACATGCCGCGGAGCAACTAAGCCCATGCGCCACAACTACTAAGCCTGCGCTCTAGAGCTTGCAAGCCACAACTACTGAGCCCACGTGCCACAATTACTGAAGCCCGTGTGCCTAGAGCCCGTGCTCCGTAACAAGAGAAGCCATCACAATGAGAAGCCCGTGCACTGCAACGAAGAGTAGCCCCAGCTCGCCGCAACTAGAGAAAGCCCGCGCACAGCAACAAAGACCCAATGCACCCAAAAATAAAAAAAAATTTTCTTTAATGTACAGAATTTAAATTTATGCCAATAGATGGAAATTATTATTTTATAGGCTATATCTTTTTATGCATATACAGCCATCCAAATTAATATTAAATGTCATCCATAGGCATGGATACTTCGTGAAATTCTCTTTCAACTTGAATCCTCCATACAGTTAGAGACATGTGTCTTATTTCAGTAAACTAATAGATGACATGTGATATGTTGAGTTTCCTTCTCTTTAAGTTCACTCTGTGTTTTCTGGCTACATGAATTCTACCAAAATCCCACTTGCTCATTGTCACTTTCCTGATAAAAAGCCATATGTAGCTCTGAATTGCCTACAGAAAAACTCCAATTTTGTTATGCAAAGTCAGCCTTTTCATAAATTAAACTCTACACAGTTTGGCCCCAAACTTACTTTCTACTACTCCCACTATGAATTCCCTGTTGCTTGTGTCTGATCTGCTCACTCGTTGTCATAAAGGGTTCTGTTCTCTGCCTTTTATTCTTTTCTTCCAATGTATGCCAAATATATAAATGAAATCAAATCAAATCTAAAATCAAACCTATGACCTTTTCTTTGTTTCTTTTCTATTAACCTTATGACCATTTCTTTCTGTTCTACGCAATATTGCACTTTTCTGAAAGCAAGCAAGTTGTATTTGGAATTGTGGTGGCTTTAAAGTAAATCTACAGGGGAATTCCCTGGCAGTCCAGTGGTTAGGACTCCACACTTCCATTGCAGGGGGCACGGGTTTGATCCCTGGTTGGGGAACTAAAATCCTGCATGCCACGCAGCATGGTCAAAACCAAAATATATATATATATATATTTATGTATATAAATTATTTGATACTCTTCTCTTCAAAAGTGAAAGCCTAATCCCTTTTTCTTAAGTGTGAGTTCTTTTTAGTGACTAGCTTCTTATGAATACAATATGGCAGAAGTGACAGTACGTGACTTCAAGATTAGAACATAAAGAGGGCTTTCTCCTTGCCCTTTGTTTTGTGTCACCTGCTCTGGGAGAAGCCAGTTGCCATGTCATGAAATAATCAACAACCCTATGGTGAGATACATGTGGAGAAAAACTGAAGCCTTCTACCAACAGCCAACAAAGAGGAATTGGGACCTCCTGCCAATAGCCATGAGAGTGAGGCTTCTTAGAAGCTGATCCTCCTGTCTTAGTCAAGATAACTGAGTTCCCTGCCAACATCTTGACAGCAACCTTATGACAGGCTCAAAGCCAGAAGCACCCAGATAAGGTGCCCCCAAATTTCAGACCCACAGAAACTATGAAATAATTAATAAATGTTTATTGTTTTAGGCCACTGTTCATATTTCTGGACTGTACACTGTTCATGTTTGTTGTTATTTTAAGAAGAGGTTAGAATTATCTAAGCTAATACTGAGGAGGTTGAAATCTTGGGATAAATAGAAATAAATAATAATCTTTTGCTTTTTTTCCCCCTCCCTTTTCTTTTCCTCTGGGGAATTGGAAGTTGCTTTGATGTGAAAGGAAATTAAGTCTATAAATTGCATACTTTAAAATATTGGTTATGACTATTCCACTGGACTGGGGCCTAATCAAGCACCTTAGTATAATAACTTTATATTTAAAGTATAAGAGCCTGATCCCTCTTAGAGAATCTACTGTCCTTTCTTCCCCAACCACTGGGTCCACTGTTCCCTGGCTTGGGACAGTCTACCTTTCTTCTTACCGAGCTAAATCTTACATCTCACTAAAGATATTTCAGGGCTGAACTCCTTGACAAAGCCTTGCCTGATCATCCTTGCCACTGTAAAGCAAAGTTTCCATCTTGTGAACTTGACATATAACACTTCACTTTCACATTTTTTCACTTACTAGTTCCTATTTTTACTCCTGTTTAGGTAAATGTCATATCACAATGCCATATATATCTTCCTATCATCTTTCCCATGCCTCCAGGACTCAGCAGAGATGTGTTGGACATGGTTCATTTTACACAGAAATGATAAACAAGTGATTCTTGAGTCAGTGTTACTTGTTCATACTGTAGTTTCTAGGCAACAATTACCTTATGTGCTTTTAATGGACTGAGATTATCACTATTTTTTTTAAACTCCAACTTGTAGAGAACCCAAATTCGAAACATTTTCAAGTGATACTATTATTAGTACTTATAAATAAAATGAATGACTGTTCTTCATGGCACTTCCATGCTTTAGTACAAGAACTGAAATATAAAAGCCAAAAATGGCCCTCTCCATGATCAATAAGAGGTACAGAGATGAAGAACAGCTTTGGTTCAAAAGACATTTTAAGAGTTTATGTTGCATATCAATTATAGCTCAATAAAATTGGAAAAAATAAAAATAATGAATAAGGAAATACTTAAAAAGAGTTCATGTGGATTTCAATAGTCTGAGCTATACCTGACTCCTGCCACCATGAAAATTGAGAATTGATTTAAAAAAAAAACATTCAAAACATTCCTCAGTTGAACATACTTTTTCATGGTTACATTGTCTTTTACTGAAAATGAGAAAAATGTTTTACCACATACCACCAGGTTTCCAATGACCATGACCATCATGAAGACAGTAAGGCACATGGTTTGACCGGCGACCTCCATGCAGTCCCACATGGTCTCTATCCACTCTCCACACAGCACTCGGAACACAATCAGGAAGGAGTGGAAGAAGTCATGCATGTGCCAGCGCGGGAGTTCACAATCATTGGAAATCTTGCAGACACATTCTTTGTAGCTCTTACCAAAGAGCTGCATGCCGACCACGGCAAAAATGAAGACGATGATGGCCAACACCAAGGTGAGGTTACCCAGAGCCCCCACTGAATTGCCAATGATCTTTATCAGCATGTTCAGAGTCGGCCAAGATTTTGCCAATTTGAAAACTCTGAGCTGGAAACAAAAGCAAGAAGGCCATTACTGCTCTGCATTCTGAAGAATCTGCATATTTGTTTGTAGGAAAAGTCTACAGTGTCTCAATTTTAGATGATGGATTATTCATGTGCCAAACTATTATCTGGCAAATGTATTAGTTTGTTACCATGGGATATTTTTCATTTTGAAATAGTTTATATTGTAAATAAAATAATTATACAGTTTTTCATCAGCATTCAAAGAATAAGATTCACCAAATATTCCTGAATCTCACATAAGCATTTATACGATTCTTTTTGTTTTTCTGTAAGGAACTGAGATATCTAACATTAGTGGTGATTAATTAGAAAAGACTCTTTCAGAAAAGTAGAGGCTCTCATTATTTAAAAGCCCAAAGTGGATATATTTTTCAGTGTACTTGAAATATAATGCTGAAATGCACAAGTGCAAACAACACTTATATAAGGTACAAGAGAAAAACCAACTAATTTCTTTAAATATCTGGACTGCTACATCTGTAGCTTGCTATAATATTAGGCTGTATTTTAAAGGAGATTTATTATATTCAAGGAAGAAATACTTGGACTTGAGTAAAAAGCTGTATTCTGTCAACCTTTATGTCTTCAGTGATTTAATTAATCAACTCATTATAGTGTGGAATGGCTCTCCACTACTGTGCCTGACACATTGGTTGTATTAGAAGCCTCTAGAGTACCATTTACCATTAAATAGCAGCAGCATTTTATTTCCGATGCTTCAGTAAATGTCAGGTCAAGAGTAGTGCATTATTTAATGGCAGCTAGGTGACCCAAAGGAGCAGATATAAGAACCAAAAATTTTAATTTATTCCCAGAGAATAATTAATGCAAAAGGGCATGGTATACTAAGCAAGACACTGATGTTATTATGCCTTCTATCTCCCCAATGCATCACATTATCACAAAGATTTACTAAGCTTCTTAAAAGTAGTTGCCCATATTTACTTGTTATATAATCATTGCTAATTTTTGTTTTGTTTTTTTTTTGCATCCTTCTAGCTTCAAATTAAGATCTACAGCTATCCATGAAGACTAGGAAAGGAAATCACAGCTCTAAGGATCTTAACACAAATTTGAAAGTGGTAAGGGAGTTTCTAAACAGACTTCACGACAAAGTCTTGAAACTAATCACTGTTAAGATAAGTTGCCTATAAGAATCTGTCTTTACTAACTATATACAACCTCTGTTGTTTCAAAATAAATCACAAAAAGTTAGAGCCAACTCAAATAAACAGCACAATAAAACATACCAAACTTCAAATGGCAATGTGTCAAGTGATATTTTGTCTCATCTGTAAAAGATCCATAAACTTTGAAATATAAAGATCAAATGAAAGACCCTTTCTTTAAAATTAAAGTATAACACTGGCAACTCTTCTCAGAGAGTGTATTTGGTGACTTCCTGACCTGGCTGAAGGAGCAGATGTATAGGAGCTCTGTCTTCTTTCCCTGTACACTCTACCCAGTCCCGGGTCTTGGCTTCTAAGGGGGCAAAGTGGGCAACTCCATGATCCCTTAGCCTCTGGTAGAAAGATGAGCCCACCCAAAGCCGCAACCAAGCCTTATCATGGGTAAGCAAACCCCTATATAGCTGAGAGGTACATATTGTGTTGTTTAATTTGATATGCGTTTATCTATGACCTCCATTTTCTCTCTCCCCATTAGCCTTGCAATTCAATTACTAAGGACAGAACTATTGCCTGTTCATTTGAATAAACTTAATCTATGCATTAAAACTATGAGGAAGAAGAAATTACCACCTGCTTTGTTAGAAGTATATTCAAATAATATTAAAGCTATGGGAAATCTTGTAATTTTTTTCTAGAAAAGAGTGACTACTAATTAAATTATTTATAAAAACATTATGTTTACTCTCAGTTAATTTACCAGTCGAAATGATCGGAGAACTGACAATCCTTCCACGTTTGCCAAACCAAGTTCCATTAAACTAAGGCTCACAATTAAACCATCAAAAATATTCCAGCCTTCTTGAAAGTAATAATATGGATCCATGGCAATTATCTTTAGAAACATTTCTGCTGTGAAGATCCCAGTGAAGACCTAAGGGAGAAATGTTTATTACACAAATGAAGACCCTTGAAAACATAAATAACTATTGAGCAATTTAATTTAGTCCCAACAAATCACGATTCAATTCTGAGTTTTAAAAATTGGTTTGGGGGCTTCCCTGGTGGCACAGTGGTTGAGAGTCCGCCTGCCGATGCAGGGGACACAGGATTGTGCCCCGGTCCAGGAAGGTCCCACATGCCGCGGAGCGGCTGGGCCCGTGAGCCATGGCCGCTGAGCCTGCGCGTCCGGAGCCTGTGCTCCGCAACGGGAGAGGCCATAACAGTGAGAGGCCCGCGTACCACACACACACACACAAAAATTGGTTTGGGTCCAGGAAATTAGTATCCTCAAATGGTTTGTATTCAAATCAATATTTAATTGTTTACTATATTTAAGGTTTATCAAGTGATAAAGAATACAAGAATTAAGACAATAAAATTAATATTCTTCTCCCTAGCCCTCCAAAAACTCACCAAATAATTACCTAATAGTTTGGTTCCCTCCCTTGGCCCTGCAGGCAAGGCTGGTGCTAAAAAGGCTTTATATTGTCTGTAATAAACAAGGTCACCACTAGCCCTATAGATGTTAAGGATGCTTTTAAAAAAAAAAAATTATTTTCCTGGCCAAAGAGAAGCAGCATTCTCTATTCTCCATTTTCTTTCTCTACAACTATTTTAAATTTTCCACGTGTCTTCAACCATTTTTCTTTATTCTCCACTCTCAGTACTTCTGCATCTCAGAGATAATGGAAGTCAGTCAACCTGAACTTACTCAGTTTCCTTATATCTACCAAACTACTTACATCCACACCATACTTTGCTTTTTCTTTTCCTGTTAAAAATTAAAGACATGTCACTGCTTTGCTCTAATTTCTGCAGCTGCAATTATGTATCTTCTTTGGACTTCTTGAAGAATTCACTTTATCAATTAACCTGTAGTTTCAACCTCTTCCTGCTACTGACTGCTTCCTTTTGGGATTTTACAAGTATCAACAGATACTCAGTCCCTCTCCACCTTAAAACTACCACCAGCATCATAAAAGAAACTCTCCTTGCATTCAACTTCCCCCATTAGCTACCACCATCTGTCTTCTCTTCATAGCCCAACTTCGTTAAGAGTTTGTGTACTTGTCTGTACTCACTAGTTCCATTTCTTTAACTTACCCCCTGACCTGCCAGCAGCACAAACTGCTTTAACCAATTTCACCAACATAACCGAAACTGCCATTGATAAATTCAATTGAACTTTTAATAGTTATCTTGCTTGCCTCTTTAGGAGTTTTTCACAACGTTGTCTGTTCCTTGTTCCTTAAAATAGTTTCTGTCCTGGCTTCAGTGATCCACATCTCCCTGGATACTTCTCAGTTGCTTTTCCTCCTCCAACAAATCATTCAACACTGGATTTTTTCAGAGGTCTTTCTGTCCTCAACCTTCTTAATCTAATTTTCTTTTTACAATAACTTTACATTTTGAGATCTATTTTCCCATTCAAGCATATCCCCTGAATTCCAGAACTACATCCTTATTTCCTTATTCAACACCTCCACTGGATAACTGTCTCACAGGTACCTCAAATTCAACAGGTCCAAAATTCATTTCATCACTTTCTCTGCACAACCTTGCTTCTCTTAAATGGAATGACTCTCTACCTCGGTGGCCAGCTCAGAAACATGAGAGTCTTGCTAACTTTTCCAAATATCTCTTGAATAGTTCAAGTTGAAATTCACCCATGCATGTATTACCAGTTTTTCCTCCTTTTATTGTTGAGTAGAATTCTATTGTTTGAATATTCTATAAATATTTAAATAATGTATAGCACTTTTTGTCTCTTTTCCAAGAAATCTTGGCCACCCCAATCACATGTGCTAATATTTTCATATAGTTTATACTTACATATGCTATAAATGCTTGCTTTAAATAATCAGTTGTCTTTTCAAGAAATTAAGGGAAAAAAACCAGTATTTTCTATTTACCCACATTTATTCATTTCTAGTGACCATCATTCTCAAATTTCCATCTAATACATTCTTCCCGTTCAGCCTGAAGAACTTCCTTTAGCATTTCTTGCAGCATAATTCCGGTGTAACAACTTTTTTAAGGTTTTGTTTATATTAAAATTCTTTATTTCACACTAGTTTTTGATAGATAGTTTCACTATAGAATAATGTTTTAACTTCTTTTTTTCATCAGGCCACTTTCTTATGGCCTGAACTGTTTCTGACGAGATGTTAATCCCTTGTATATAATACGTATTTTTCTTCTGGCTGCTTCTAAAAGTTTCTTTTGTTTTCACAGCTTGGCTAAGATGTGTCCAATGTAGTTAATTTTATATTTATCCTTGTTGATGTTCACTGAAATTTTACAATTTAATATTAAGGTGTCTAAGTTAATATCTTTCATCAAATTTGAGAACATTTTGGTCATTATTTCTCCAAATATTTGTTTTGTTCCATTCTTTTGTCCTTCTGAGTCTCCCTTATGTAAATATTAGACCACTTGATGGTATTCTGCAGATTAGTGTGACTTAGTTCATTTTTCCTGTAAGTTTTTCTCTGCTGTTCAAATTGGATAATTTCTACTGGTTTGCTTCAAGTTTGACACTTTCTTCTGACATCTGCAATTTTCTTTTAAACTCATCCAGTGAATTTTTCATTTTCAAATTTGTACTTTTCAGTTCTAAAATGTCTAGCTAATTCTTTTATATAGTTTCTATTTTTTCTGCTCATATTCTCCATCTGTTTATTCTTGATGACCATTTTTTTCCTTCAATTTGTTAAATGTATTTATAATAGGTCCTCTAATGTCCTTTAATGCTAATTTTAGTAATTCAGCCATCTCTGGATCTACTTCTATTGAGTATTTTTTTCTCTCAACTCAAGTTACAGTTTCCTATTTCTTCATATATCATGTAATTTTTTATGTGATGTGAATAATGTAGAGAGTTTTGATTCAATTATTTTTCTCTAAAAAGTACTGATTTTTGTCCTAGCAGGAAGTTAAATTATAGGTTGGCCACTTTGAACTTATGGTAGTTAGGTTTAATACTTAAGTAGGGCACAGCTATTTTGGTTTGCTCTTTGTCCTAGTTGAATCTTCTGGTTCTCTGACATAGCCTTTACTCCTTTAGTGTAACCCCTTTGGGGTTTTAAAGGAAAGCCCAAAGTCTTTGTTCAATTTCTCCATCTTCGTCAGCTTTAAATTCCAAACTCTTGGGAAGTATTTCCTTCTATTCTTTTTTTTTTTTGGAACAATTTGTGAAGGATTGGTGTTAATTCTTTAAATATTTGGTAGGATTCACCAAAGAAATCATCTGGGCCTAGGTTTTCCTTTGTGGGAACATTTTTTGATTACTAATTCAATTTTTACTTGTTATAAGTTTTTTCGTATTTTCTATTTCTTCTTGAGTCAGTTTCAGTGGTTTGTTACTTTCTAGGAATTTTTCCATTTCCTCTAGGTTATCTAATTTGTTGGTACAATTATCTATAGTACTCTGTATACTCCTTTCTATTTCTGTAAGATCAATAGTGATGTCCCCTCTTCATTCCTGCTTTTAGTAATTTGAATTTTCTCTCTTTTTCTTGGTAAGTATAGCTTAAGATTTGTCATTTCTATTGCTCTTTTCAAAAAATCAACTTTTGGGTTTGTTGATTTTTTTCTGATGTTTTCCTATTCACTATTTCATTCATTTCCACTCTATTCTTTATTATTTCCTTTCTTCGGCTAGTTTAAGATTTAGTTTGCTCTTCTTTTTTCTAGTTTCCTAAGGTGAAAATATAGATTATGGATTTGAAGTATTATTTTTTTACTACAGGCATTTACAGCATAAATTTCCCTCTAGGCACTATTTCAGTTCGGTGTGTTTTCATTTTCATTCATCTCGAAGTATTTTCTAATTTTTCTTGTGATTTCTTTTTTAACCTATCGGTTATTTACAAGTCTGCTTTTAATTTCCATATATTTATAAATTTTCCAAATTCCTGTTTATTGATTTCTAATTTCATTCTATTTTTGTGAGAAAAAATACTTTGATTTCAATCTTTTTAAGTTTAATGAGGCTTGTTTTATGACCTACCTATCGCTTATGCTGGGGAATATTCCATATGTACTTGAGAAGAATGTGAATCCTGTCTATATATTTTCTGCTATTTCATTATCTTCCTTAACACATAAGACAAGTCCTATTTTGAACTGTCCATTTGTTGTTTACGTCTTTCCAGCATCCACTCTCTCTTCTTCTGATAATGGTAGACCTAATTTTCTTCTTCATAATTGTATTCATTTACTCTGCTTCCAGTGATAAGACATGGTTCTGGTTTGGCCAAGTAGGGCATTCTAACCCTAGAATCAGATTAACTGACTGACTTAGAAATGGTCATGTAACTCCAACCAGGCCAATGATATTCAATTCTTGGGCTTTTGTTGGAACCACTAGTTAGGAGGCACAATCCTTCTGCTTAAAGAGCTGTGTCAGGATAAAAGTTGGTAGACTGTTACCATCAATAGAATACCCAGACAGAGATGAAAAAACATACTGGGAAAAAGTTGGCAAGATGCTAACTCCCAATGACATTGACTGAGAACCTGAATCTAGCCAGATTAAAATGTGGACCTATGCCCAAATGGACTTTAGTTACTTGAAGTAATGAATTATCTTTATTTTTGCTTAAGCCCATTTGAGTTGTTTCCTAATATCCACCTCCATATGCTTCTTTGATCTCTTGCTCACTTTTTATAGATAATGTTGAAGTGATTCCTATATATGTGAAAAAATTTGGACCAGGTAATGTTATTGTTCTTTCCTAAAGTTTTGTGATTTTTGGCCAGAGCTTAAAGTAGTCTCCGAAATATCTTTTAGAGTCTCTGATACAGTATTCAGAGCTTCCATTGCTCTGTGAATTTCTCATGGGTATAGTTTCTCCCACTGTAAAATGCAGACATTCATAGTATCTACCTGAGGACTGACTTTGTGGGAACCTAGAGAGAGGGATTTTACATAAACCATTTAATATAATGCCTGGTACAAAATAAGTGGTCAGCATATATGTGTTAACTTTACCAGTTAAGATCTATCTGGATTATAATAAAAAAATAGTGGTTACTTCAGAGTTTAAAAATATTGTGTATTATACTTCAGAATATATCATTTACTATCTATATAGAACCGGTTTATATGTTCATTTATCAAGTTGGGAGGTTCATGAGAACTTAATAAGCCTCATATTGATATTAATATACTTTTGTTGCCTGAATTTATTCATTTTGTTTCTCTGTAAAAGACCACTTTACTTTCATTTCTATCATTCTACCATGTATCCATGAATGTTAATACAAAATTTTAAGTAAAAGTGTATACAAAAATTAATCATTTTTAAATTCTTAAATTTATAGGACAAATTCAAACAGAAATAATAACCTCTATGATGTTTCCTCTCTTAAAAATCCATCTTCAGTTATGAACAGATGATATTTCAAAATTATCTGACTTGGCATATTTTATAATTTGTTTGGCAAATGTAGACATGTCTGAAAGAATCTATTCTAAATACCTGAGAAACACATCAGGATTTTACCATAAATCAATATCCTCCATAATTCATAATAATCTTTGTAAAGAATGGGCAATTTATATTTAATTCTAAATCAAACTATACATAAATCTTTGAATCTTTTCCACTGCTAAACTGTAGCAGTATATTTTTGTTATAAAAAAGTGATGCTGAACTTTTGCTGTCCAGGTATATACGACAATTAATTCATATTTAATTTGAGAGTGATATGTGAAACTCATTAAGGCAATCATGAACTCTTTCAATGGGTAGAGTAACCCTCAGTGAGCCTTACCAGGTTCCCGACTGACAGCACACTGCTAAACTGCTCCGTCATGGGATAGTGCTCCATGGCCATGAAGAGGGTATTTAAGACAATGCAGATGGTGATGGCCAGGTCAACAAAAGGGTCCATCACAACCAAGTTGACGAGATGTTTCACCTTTAACCATGGCTTACAGCAGTCCCAAATCAAACACATGTTAGCAAATTTATACCAGCAGGGTGGGCATTTCTGTCTGGATTCTTCAAGTTCTGGAAGAAAAAGGTTAGAATACTTATGAAAACTGCTTCCTTCCTATTAAGCAGCCTTTGGTTTAAACTGCAAGTGATTTTTTAAAAATCTAAAGTTGTTAAAAGGCATTATAGGTTAATCTGATGGTTGAGCAGGAAAGCACTTACAGTGGATTAGCTGTCATAAAAAGTGTGGGCACAGAAAGGCTAGTAAACTTTCCAAACTTATCTTGGTTAAACATGGTTTCCAAGATTCTATCTACAATATTAAATAGTCTGATAATTATCTTTAAGGCTATCAGAAATTAATGGGTAGGACTTGTGTTAAGTATACTTAAAGCTCATCTATGTTCCAGATAGAGCAAGACATACATTATCAAAGAACACCTCTCAGGAGATGTCTTTAAAACCTTTATCAGTCATGCTGAATCTCAGTTTCTTGGATTAGATATGTTCTTCGTGTATTTTAATGAGATAGTTTTGTCAGTGTCACCAGTCTTAGTTAAAAAGTTTCTAGTTAAGCCTAATTAGATATAGGTCTGTATATTAAACTCAGCAGTATTTCTTAATTTAACTAGATGGCACAAAAGAAAAGGAAATATCAAACCTAAGAAACTGAAAACTTAACTGTTTCACAAAATGGGACTTATGTACTACTGGTAAAATACAAGAGGAGCTTAGGTAGAACATATGTAGAATTCATAAATTTTAATGGTATGCATTTATTTTAATATATTAAAATGTGTAACTATCACACCAAACCTATGATATAAGATTTCATATAAAAATACATTTATTTTTTAAAAATACAATGATTTCAAAAAGAATTTCAACTAAATAATAGGAGAGAAAAGACAGAAATGCACAGATCTATAAGGTGATACTGTAAATACTGAAACTTAGTAAATAATGGCAAAGAATTTGGGAGAATTAGGAAGTGGGTAATTATCTGCTCTTTTCCTTTGGTATATTTCTCTCTTAATCAACTCTTGAGTGAGAAAAGAATTCAGAAGTTGTTGTTTTCTGCCAATATCATTGCTGCACTCTGTTACCTGCTCTGCCAAATGTAAGACCATCACCGATTAGCACTAAAATAGAGGAAAAGATTCTTTGTTCATCCATAGCATGACTCTGGTTGGTCACTTCAGTATTACTACCGTGGCAACTGGAATATCCCTCCAAACCTGGTACAGTTTACTAAGAATTAAACTTTTCAAGAGAGTTTATGCAATGGACAAACATGACCATAGGTAGTGATTTTTGCTTTGCTGATAAACATTCACTACCAATATTATAAAGTTTACTACTTCCCTAAAGTAAATTAATTTCCTTATTATTTTTAACAGAATTCCATGAGAGGTAGATTCTTCAATTGTCTCTTTATATACTGAAATTCTTCAAGCACCCAGCTTATTTCCTTTTCTCTTAAATGTAATTTTGTAAACAGTAAACAATAGTTGAATTGTAAATCAGAAGAAAAATATAAATATAGTTATCATGCACTGTTTTGTATAAGCTTTTAAGACTCCCGAATAAACCCATATTTATACTGAAGGTAAAAAGGCTTTACTACTTACAGTAAATAACAAAAGAGAATTGAAAAAGCTCTTTGCCTATGTACAGTCAGAATAAGTATTTTTTAAAATGTTACTTGTAATTTAGCAGATAAAGAGAAGCAAATAGAAACTGTGTGGAAAAAGTAAATCAGAGAAAAGTTCAAAATGCAGCCAGTGTTGCTCGTCTTGACACCAGGAAAAAGTGGAGCGGAGCTGTTAAATTCTAAAATAAAATCATTCAATTATTCATGCTAAAAAATAAAAAAATAAAAAAGAATATCACACTTTGAAACAAAACAAAGCACTCAGGGAGAACTACAGCCACGTCTCCATTTTTCCTGGGTGGGTTATCCACACTGAAAATCATTTACAGCCCAGTTTAGATCTTTTGCTGGCTCCCCTCAATTCCTCAGTGCTTGTACCTCACCCTCCCACCACCTTCCCAAGGATTTGACCTGGAAACATTTCCATATGGTTTTTGCATTTTAAAAACTTGAAAAGCAAACAATTCATTTTTCCTTATCTCCTACAGTGTCATTAAGTAGGAGGCCATTCATTCATTGCCTGGACAATGGAGACTTAGCTGTAGTTCAAAAGAAGGAAAACAAAAGTTGCCAGCCTGGATCAACAAGCCTGGTTCCAAAAAGGAAAGGTGAACTAAACCATGATTAGACATAGAAGGAAGGATCTCCAAATAAACAGATTATGTCAACCTAAGACACCTTTCCACTGTTATTAGGAACAAAAAAGGATTATATTAAAGACAGCTCTAGTTGCATGTATATGCTATGTACTGCTAACAACAAGCCTTGATTAATGTCAGATTCAAAATGTTTAGATATAATCGAATAAAAAAAAGTAGGCTTTGCATTCTACACAACCAATGAAAAACAGAATGAAAACTCAGCCATTTTTCCCCACATAAATATAAAGTTAAAAGCTCTGCAGATATTAAAACCAAACACTCAGTCTCCTGCTTCCTAAGTTACACTTATCTCTAGGACATCCTTTTCATTCTAAGCAAGTCCATGAGACACATTTGCATGGAGGGCGACGTGGGTGCACTCATTTTTAACTCCGTATCTTAATTAGTGGACAAGTCCAATCTTGTGGTGGTGGGTTGATGTTTTTTAAGTAATTTCTTAAGTTAGCCCAAACTTAATGCTATCAGAAGTTCAAAGTAGGACTGTTAATTTAGACTTACCCTGTCTCCTTCTCTACTTCTCGCTTTAGGGAGCAGACATGCTGCTGACATCGGTAGCAGAACCACTGGCAGCTTCCTCTCAGTGGTTTTGCTATGGCAAGGAGCAGAAGACCAGAGAATCTTCAAAAGATTTACCTGGAGGGACAGGGAGGAGCAAGCTACTGGCAGCTGGGGGGGGAGAGGGAGTGCAAGCTAACGCAGGCGAGGTTGGGGAAGAACGTACTGAGTTTAATATTCCATAGAAATCAGTGAAAAGATTTCTGATATTGCATTAGGACATTATGAAAATTGGGTCCTGCAGTAACTGACATGGCTGTGATATGTAAGGCCATCTACACTGTGAGATTTTCCTAGCTGTGACTTTTAGGCTTTTGGTACTGATATTAGTATCACGGGATCTTTGCCTTCAGACTGGAAAATAATTATTGCAAGAATCTATCCAGTGTCAAGAGAAACTATAACTAACAGGAAGAAAGGCATGAGCACATGTTCGCGCTCTCTCCTTCATTCTCCATCTTTCTTTTTCCTTTGACACATCTACACACACACACAAACACACACACACACACACACACACTTCGGAGGGGAAGAAAAGGGAGGGGTTATAAAAGAGAAAAGGAGAGAAGGGGAAAGGACAGCAAGGGAGGAGGATAGAATATATTTTACATGAAAGTATTTTCCAAGTAGCTGAAGTTGATGATGTTTGAATTCACTTACAGTATAGAAAGGCACAAACATGTGAATTAACAAAACAACAATAAAACAACCAATAATAATATTTATTGACTGTCTTCTACATGCCAGGTGCTTCTACATACATAGGTACTTTATATATGAGGCCTTATTTAATCTTTACAACAACTTTAATCTAAACGTCATTACCCACACTTTACTGATGAAGGAACAAGTGTAGAGTCTCAAGCTAACACACAGAGCCAATGATTGATCGCAAATCAAGCTGTCCTCAAAGTCTTTATTTTGGAATTATAAGATCCAGACCTCTAAACAATATATTCACTACTCACATATAATCTGCAACTAAAGAGAAAGCTGAGATATTGTAATATCTGATCAGAGAGAGACAAAAGTAGTTTTACAAAATTTTGAAAACTTTGCTTCAAAGAGGTTAATATCAAACCCTAATTCTCATTTTTTCATTTATACATCTGGTTAAACCAAAAGAGTTTATAGCTTGAGTCTCAAGCAGTTAATACAATTTAAATGGGTTAGCATCACCATAAAAATAAACATTTATCATTACATTCCTTTTTATGTCATGCACATAAGAAGCTTCTACAACTTAGAACTTTATCTACCAAAGTGGTATTCCAAGTATACCTCGAATTTGCAGTAGATTCCTGGAGGCTAAATGTAAAAATCTGTATGAGACAATAGAATCCATGTGTTGTACATGGATTTTACTTTTATTTAGTAAAAGACATAATGATGATTTGGTGTCAAGTCAGGAAGAATTTTCTTAGAACTTATGAGAGTTTTTTTCATCATTACCAGAGCACCGCAAAGTAATTGTGTGTAAGACTTCTGACATACCTTCCATGGTGTTGGTCAAAATACTAGCCATACTCGTTGCTCTTTGCTTTGCTGTAGGATCTTCCAACAGATCCATGGAAACATGATAAGAACTGGACCGTCTCTTTCTTATTTCCGTTTCAGTAGTCGTGCCCTAAAAAAAATTTTCATATGAAATAACTATTATTTTTAAGGGTAGCAAAATCCAAAGTGTTCCTGTAATAGGTGTTACTTAAGTATTCACCATGCTTTCTCAGATGTAAACAGCTCATTAAGACATTGCTGGAATCATCATTCTTGGAAGTGTTTAAAAGCCCATCATATTCTCAGCTTTCAGGGATGCCTGGGTTTGTGATCAAGATGGACTTTTCTAATTCTTCCATCTTGGAGCTTTGGGCTGGAGGGATCATGCCTATTACAGGATAGATAACCTTTTAGCATTTCAGCCAGTCCTATCTAGAACTTCAAACTGAAGCATATCACTCCTTGATTTACTCACAGGTTGAGCTATTAGATCTTTATTTATATACATTCATGTGGTTTAATGTATGAAAAGAACTTTAAAGGCTTCCCTAATATGTTCTCCTAAAATGAGAATTCCACTTTAAAATGCTTCTGTTCATTATAGACAGGTAACATTTCCCAACATCCTTAATAATAAAACTAATTTTTAGAACTATCTATAACTTTGTCTTACACTTACAAGACAACCCATCCTTGGCATTGAAACTCTAATTTAAGGCAAAACATCAAATTGGGGGGGGGGGAGGCTCTTTGATTTTTAGCAATGTTGTAATGACTTGACATGTTTCTATTCCAAAATAAACTCAACAGAATTTCAATATGGGCAGAAATTTATTCCTATGTCAGGAGCTCAAATAATGAAGTTAATGGTCACAGGAAAAAAGGGCAAAACTCAAGCATTCCTAATGTGGGTCTGAGTGCTAATAATAAATAAGTCACTTTTAGTTCTCTGAGGATTTTCCTTATTTCTAAAACAGTAATATGAGTCCTGTTCATCTACTTTATTGTGCTATGAATATTTAACATTATTTTATTAACCTGCATGCCTCTAATGCATACATATCAAAAGCAGACTTTCCACTCAATTGATAGGACTGTCATTAATGGGAATAAACATTCATTTAGGTTGCTCTAAAATTAATTTTACTGTGAAAGAAAAGTAAAATTAATGAGAAAAGAAATAACCCCTCTCTGAAACTAAAGCTCTTTAAATCAAAAAGTTGCCTCTCAGAATTTAAAATATTTTGCTTTGTCAGAGAAAGGCAAAGTTGGAAGGAAAAAATAGGGTCACTTATGAATTTGGTAAAGTAGCAGGATATGAAATGAATGCACAGAAATCTCTCATTCCTGTATACTAATTATGAAAAATCTGAAAGTGAAATTAAGAAAACACTCCCATTTACCATTGCAACAAAAAGAAGACAATATCTAGGAATAAACCTACCTAGGGAGACAAAAGACCTGTATGCAGAAAATTATAAGACACTGATGAAAGCAATTAAAGATGATACAAATAGATGGAGAGATATACTATGTTCTTGGACTGGAAGACTCAACATTGTGAAAATGACTATACTACCCAAAGCAATCTACAGATTCAGTGCAATCCCTATCAAACTACCACTGGCATTTTTCACAGAACTAGAACAAAAAAATTCACTATTTGTACGGAAAAACAAAAGACCCCAAATAGCCAAAGCAATCTTGAGAAAGAAAAATGGAGCTGGAGGAATCAGGCTCCCTGACTTATAGGAATCAGACTATACTACAAAGCTACAGTAATCAAGACAGTATGGTACTGGCACAAAAACAGAAATATTCATAAATGGAACAGGATAGAAAGCTCAGAGATAAACCCACGTACATATGGTCACCTTATTTTTGATAAAGGCGGCAAGAATATACAGTGGAGAAAAGACAGCTTCTTCAATAAGTGGTGCTGGGAAAACTGGACAGGTACATGTAAAAGTATGAAATTAGAACACCCCTTAACACCATACACAAAAATAAACTCAAAATGGATTAAAGATCTAAATGTAAGGCCAGACACTAACAAACTCTTAGAGGAAAACATAGGCAGAACACTCTATGACATAAATCACAGCAAGATCCTTTTTGACTCACCTCCTAGAGAAATGGAAATAAAAACAAAGATAAACAAATGGGACCTAATGAAACTTAAAAGCTTTTGCACAGCAAAGGAAACCATAAACAGGATGAAAAGACAACCCTCAGACTGGGAGAAAATATTTGCAAATGAAGCAACTGACAAAGGATTAATCTCCAAAATTTACAAGCAGCTCATGCAGCTCAATATCAAAAAAACAAACAACCCAATCCAAAAATGGGCAGAAGACCTAAATAGACATTTCTCCAAAGAAGATATACAGATTGCCAACAAACACATGAAAGAATGCTCAACATCATTAATCATTAGAGAAATGCAAATCAAAACTACAATGAGATATCACCTCACACCGGTCAGAATGGCCATCATCAAAAAATCTACAAACAATAAATACTGGAGAGGGTGTGGAGAAAAGGGAACCGTCTTGCACTGTTGGTGGGAATGTAAATTGATAGAGCCACTATGGAGAACCGTATGGAGGTTCCTTAAACAACTAAAAATAGAACTACCATACAACCCAGCAATCCCACTACTGGGCATATACCCTGATAAAACCATAATTCAAAAAGAGTCATGTACCACAGTGTTCATTGCAGCTCTATCTACAATAGCCAGGACATGGAAGCAAGCTAAGTGTCCTCTGACAGATGAATGGATAAAGAAGATGTGGCACATATATACAATGGAATATTACTCAGCCATAAAAAGAAACAAAGTTGAGTTATTTGTAGTGAGGTGGATGCACCTAGAGTCTGTCATACAGAGTGAAGTAAGTCAGAAAGAGAAAAACAAACATTGTATGCTAACACATATATATGGAATCTAAAAAAAAAAATGGTCATGAAGAACCTAGGGGCAAGATGGGAATAAAGACGCAGACCTACTGGAGGATATGGGGAGGGGGAAGGGTAAGCTGGGACAAAGTGAGAGAGTGGCATGGACATATATACACTACCAAATGTAAAATAGATAGCTAGTGGGAAGCAGCCACATAGCACATGGAGATCAGCTCTGTGCTTTGTGACCACCTAGAGGGGTGGGATAGGGAGGGTGGGAGGGAGGGAGACGCAACAGGGAAGAGATATGGGGATATATGTATATGTATTAACTGATTCACTTTGTTATACAGCAGAAACTAACACACCATTGCAATTATACTCCAATAAAGATGTTAAAACGAAAAGAAAGAAAGGAAGGAAGGAAGGAAGAAAGAAAGAAAGAAAAGATAGGGTCGCTTAAAGGTCATCTAGTCACTTCTGCTCTATATAAAATTATATGTGTAATCCTATATCTGTCTAATTTTTAGTGCTAGATTCCAAAATCTCTAATGATATTACCAAGGAAATTCCTTCTTAAGTTACATTGCTTCAGTTGAATTTATGTGTAAAGTGTAGGATATTGTGTGCTTTGGAGGGTGGCATTTGTTTGCAGCTCTTTATTTTCTGTTCTCTTTTCCTCTATGCAGTCTTGCAAAGTCCCTTCTTTGGTCTGCACTTTCAGCTCATGTGACACCATATGTTGCAGCTCATGTTGCAGTGCCCTGCCTCACGCCTGACTGTAGCACTGAAGGATGGACACAAGGCAGCAGGAAATAGAGATCACACTAGGCTTTGTTTCAAACTGCCCCAATTTGCCTTCAGAGATTTATCCCACCCTCTCTGATATGACAGGATTTTGTGGTAATTATTGATAAATGCTAAATATCTTCTGACAGACTGACATTCTCTTTGTATTTATGCAAAGAAGTTGTGGATTTATTTTTGTTTGTTTAATTAACCTTTATCAAGATCAGTGATACTCATACTTTATTATGTGTAAGAACCATGTGAGATACTTTTCAAGGAAGAAGAAATCCCTGATCTTGCTCTCCTCGGCCTTTTGGTCTGAGTAAGTGTGCGCCCAGAAATCTCCATTTCTTTCTTTAAACCACTTTATTGAGATATTATCGACATGTAAAAGGCTTTATATATTTCAGGTACGCAACTTGATGAGTTTGGGGATAAGTATACACCCATGAACCATCACCACCGTCAGGTCATAAACATTTCCATCACCTTCTAAAGTTTCCTTCCACTCCTCTTATTATTGTTGTTGTTGCTATTTGGGGTAAGAACACTTAACATGAGATCTACCTTCTTAGCAAATTTTAAATCTACAATTCAGTATTGTTAGCTCTAGGTCCTATACTATATAGTAACATATCCAGAATTTATTTATCTTGCATAAATGAAATTTTGGACTCTGTGGTCATCAAACTCAGAGAAGCAGAGAGTAGAATGGTGGTTGCCAGGGGTGGAGGGAGGGGGAAATGAGGAATTTCCACTTTGAAAAGTATCCCACGGAATTCTGATGTAAGTAGTCTGAGGATGAAATATATTTTGAGATACACTGGGTTAAAATGAAAGTTTTTGTTTCCTTGGCCATGTTTTCTTTTCCATTTAAGAAAATTAATGGGAGGTAATATTGCAATACACATAGAATGTAGGTTCAGTAGTCAGCATACCTGGGGTCAAACCCTAGCTCCACCATGCACAGGCCTCAGTTTCCTCCTTATAAAATGAGGGTAATATTAGTAACTACGATAAAGGGTTGTTGTGAGGACTAAATGAATTAATGCATGTAAAGTGTTCTGGACAGTATCTAGCACATAGTTAGCCATGATTATTTTTTAAGAGAAGTTGACATTCCCTTTGCATTCTTCCAGTTTCTTTCACAACAGAGTTCTACTTTTTTCATGATTTGATCTGACTCCAGGATACCTGGACATTTCTCTGGGAGAAAGTGGTGGGGAGAGGCTATGTGAAAAAAGTGAAGATCAGTGGCTATGTCTATAATCCAAGGTAAGAATCTCCTCTATTAGATGACTGAAAGCTGATTCCATATGATTTTAATGTAGCTTAAAGAGCTCGTCCAACTATAATGAGTAGAATTGTGTAAAAAAAAAAAAAATCATACTGAGAAGATTTTAATATGACTCTGTAAGCTATAAAGTATAACCAATGACATTGCTAGAATATTTTTATATTGGCAAATGAAATCTTATTTAATACCAAACTTAAAAAGCACCTATGTTTTACAAAGGAAACGTCAATAACGTATCCCTGTAAGTGTCTGGTATTTAGTTGAGACCCTTTTTCATATGCATGATTTAGGGCCACTATGTTAATTAAAAATTCATGACGGTAATATAAAAATTGAAATCTGCCCTAATAATTACAACACATGACTTTACCAGGTACTTCGAGTGGCTTCTTTACCACACAGATGTACAATGGTCATTTGACTGGGTGCTAAAAATGTTACAGCACTCTGACCTTCCAAGAGGAAGAATGTTGCATTGCAGGATTTAGATGTATTTAGTAATACTATCTACTTCAAGTGGAAGTATCAAGTTCTTCTTTTAAAGGAACAGAGATAACAAGATCCTTAAGATAAGTATTTATATCATTTCTTGCATTTACTTTGCTTATATTAACTAATCATAATGCATGATAAATTGTTGCTATACTTTTTGGCAAGTTTCATTCTGTAGTAATAATGATGAAGGAATACTTCTAATTATAGTCTATGAGACCCAACCTACGTTTTTAATTCATTTGAGAAAAGTCTGAATTGAACAATTTGACAAAATAAGTTCATAACTTATTTCGGCCTTTGAATGTTAGACTCTGTAAAATTCACACGTGTGGATATCGAAACCCATTCCTGCCTGCAACCAGCCACAGCTCCCTCGCCAACAGCTGCAGGTTTCACTGGCCTCACCTCTGGCAGGAGCTGTCCAGCAGGAGATGTGAGGGCAGAAGGGCCCCCGACCAGGGAGACCACGCCGTTGCAATCCACAGCACTGTGCATCTTCCCGTTCATGGGCAGAACGGGGAGCACCCTGGAGGCGCGGCTGGCCTGGCTGACGTTGCTGGGGCGCCGCTCCCCGTGTCTGTGCGGCACAAACAGAGAGTCTCTTCTGCTGTCATTGTCTTCGAAGGTGCTGTGCTCATCATCGGCAAAGTCATTCTCAGAGCCAATATCCTTGGCTCGACCTCTGAAGCTGAAAAGGCTCGCCCTACTGTTGCGTCTTGGAGAGAAAAGGGAGCCACGGATGCTCAATAAAGACTATCAATAACAAGAAAGGAAACAAACAAAAAACAGATGAACAGAATTAAGTGCTGGTGTCCTGAACAATATGAGCCTGGACTCTTCATTTCATAGCTGTTGACTCACCAAAGGTAAGGCATTGGACAGGTGGAAGCAAGGGCTCCTGTGGCAACTGCTGGTGGGGTTCTGGCACTTTCTACTAGGTACAGGTCTTTTGTTTTGCTCTCCCTTTTCCTCCTTTCCTTGATTTTCATCTTCTGAGCTCTCATTTTCTACCATTTTCTTTTACTTTACCCATGACTTCAGATAGTCATAAGTACCCCCCCCCCCCCCGCAAAGACTGTTTTGTCTCATTTCTGGCACCTAGAACTGAAATCTTTGCTAGACCCTTCTCTAGAAACTATTCTTATTTAACAATCCAGTGGAAAGCAATTAAGCACACAACTAAGTTTTGATCCTTTGAAGCCAAAACTACACCAGTAAGAGTTCACTAGTGCCCACACCCAGATGCAGATCTCACCACCAAGGAAAATAAAACCAATCTTGCTAGTAGGTCTGTTTAATTATAGTACAAGGAGCAACTTCTCTCCTTCCCTTTGCATATTTTATAACAGTCCTCATGAATAATTTAAACAAATCTAGCTGAAAGAACTGTACGATTCATTCCCTGATTTTCACTCTTCTGTCTCAAGAAATCTCAAGAGCACCATATTTACAAAAACCTGGTCTTCACTAACTATCTGGTCAAAACCATTTGACAATTTTCTAGATGACTACAATGTCATTGTTATCATTCAGTTTACTTTGATTCTCAAACATAGTACCATTGAGCACAACGAATCATTTCCTGTTTATTACTAGTCTACTTTTACAACCTCACTCTAGTGAGCACTTGTTTCTATTTGTCCAATACCCATTTGTTCTTTTTCTGTTGACAGTACCCCGATTATCTCCAAGACCTGCTCCCCAGGCAAGACCATGGCCCAGGTCTAGTCAATGAGTGTATTCCATGCCTCTGGCCATAGAGCCTGTTTTGAAAATGGGTAGGAGACCCTGCATGGTCCCTTGACAGTCACCAATTTCTTGTACAATTGTTGAGAAAGAGGTGCATTTTCGATTGAGGTTGCTAAAAAATATTGAATGTAAGTTTGGAGCCATGGTGGGCATCTTATCAGCATATTGGAGGAGCCTGGAGATGTGGAGTAATACTTGGCCCTGATAACATGTTTTGAGCCTTTGGATCTAGCTGTGCCTAAAGCTACTCATTGATATCATTTATATAATTTAATCCTCTTTTTTGCTTAAGCTGGCTTAAGTTGAATTTCTATGATTATTAATAGAATACCAACTTTATCATTTAACCATTACTAGTTTCATCTTTTTATCTCCAAAGGATTTAAAGCTAACTAAAATTATTATTTTGTACCTATATATTTTTTACATTCCCTGACTAATAAGTATACATTTAATTTTATTTTCAGCTAAAGAATGATTTTCTCAATAACATCTATAAAATGTCTATAATCTTTAAACACTATCTTATGTTATATGATCTTATTCATTATTTACAGAAACACATCTAAGAATACGGATCTGCTCCCACAGCAGAACTTATTTCTTCTTTTCCTATACCCATGTTTTTTCATCCTGTTATCAACTTCATTATTCTTTTCTTTTATTGTTTCCATATGAGTATTGTTTATTTTTTTCTATTTTTTAATATTTATTTATTTATTTGGCTGTGCCGGGTCTTAGTTGCAGCACACGGTATCCCTGACCAGGGATCAAACCCGGGCCCTGTGCATCGGGAGTGTGGAGTCTTAACCACTGGACCACCAGGGAAGTCCCCAATACGAGTATTTTTAAAACTTCTCCTACACTGTCCAACTTCTTTCATGTCTCCTTTCTCTCCTTTCACAAGGGACTTTAAATTAGCTATAAGGACATAACAGTTACAGAACTTTTGACCTACTGGTTATCATTACCTCAAAAAGAAGCCAGATAAGAAATGCTTGGCAATAAGAAATAAAGTAGAAATTATGTATACATACCGCTCTTAGTAAGAGTTTTTTTTTAACTACAAGTACTCCCCTCAATTAGAGCCAATAGAAGGGCTGGAGAGAAATGTTATTAAATTGCACACAGTGTTTCTCAAAGTTCAAAGGTGAATTATGCCACACAAGAGCATAGTTTACATATGGCAGCTATATGAAAAATGATTGTTTCCCATCTGTTAGCATCAACTTCCACTGTTTACATTGATTACATAAATCCATAGCAATCAAATGCTATACCACAAATAGAGGATGGACAGTAAGAAAAAATCTGCCATACCAAATGGATCTCTAAAAACTCCTCGTTTATCACAAATATGGAGGGAAATAATAACTTCAGAAAGTCAACAGTATCTTATAAAGGCTTCAAAATAAAATATTCAGGTTGTCTTGAGACGTCATTAGAGATTGCACTCTTGACTTTCTTCTTTCCCTTCTCCCACACTAACAAGTCATATTGAAGTCTAAAAAATATTTCATACAATCCACTTACTCTACTGAGAAAATTGCAATCCTATGATAAAAGTATTCGTTATATTTTTTTCAATATGAAAGTAGAAATGGTTACCGACACAGTTGCCTATCATGTCACTACAAAACAATAGTTTTTAATACTTTGGGGCCTTAGGCCCTTGAAAAATCTAACAAAAGCTATGGACCCTTCATCACTGTACCCAGGTTAAGAACCTGGTTCACTATTTTCAGTAGTACTTACAGGGTCTTGCAAAGTGGGATTAATATGATTTCAGCATCCCTCCCTTTCTTCCTCTTCCTTTATCCCTCTCTCTCTCTGTGCCTCTCCATTGCCCTCTCCATCTTCTTAGTTACTTGTTTGTCTACTTCTTTATCAGATAAAAATCTTTAGTTCTATTTTTATACACACACCACTTCAGAAACGAATATCAATTTGAGCCAGATGTTACATGTTGTATGAGTGATCACCTATAATGCCCAATTAGGAAGCAGAGGTTTTAAGAAGACAGTATGGGGAAAATGTTATGTCTTTGGACAAAATTTACAGAAACAGATGGGATAGAGCCTAACATTTTCGGACTTTACTATTTTGCCTAGAATTAGTTCTATAGGACTTGAAATGAAGCAAATTGGAATAACTCTGTGGTATCTGTTGGTTTGCAGTTCAGATTTAGGTAGTTTTTCCTCAGGTAACTTACTTTCCTTCTTTCCTCCCTCCCTCCTTCTCCTTTTCCCTTCCTTCAAAACAAACAATGCTCTGAAAAGGGGATTTGATTTTTAAAAATTCACATTTATTAAGATTAGTATCTCCACTAATGTAATCATAATGATTGTGACAACAACATGAATAGGGGTGAGTAAATGTTGATATTTATTTAAAAACAAATTCTACTTCAAATTTGAATTAAACCTCACTAAGCCTTTAACTTATCCTATCTTATAATGTAACCTGGACTTGGAGTGAATCAGGCTGACATAAAAATTTATATGTATTAAACATAAGGCTATGTGAGACTGTGTATACTAAAAAATGTACAAACAGCATGTATAATCCTAAATATACGTATCTTTTAAATGAAACCAAATTGTAAATTTCCTCAAGTTTCTTAAGATTTTTAAAAATATTTTTATTTCTTTTATTATTATTATTTAAAAAAATTTTTTTGGCCATGCCACATGGCATGCAGTGTCTTAGTTCCTTGACCAGGGATCGGACCTGCACCCTGCTGCATTGGAAGGTGAAGTCTTAACCACTGGACTGCCAGGGAAAAAAAAGTTTTTTTTTTTTAAGATATTCTTTCTAGTCAGCCTGATACAGTGGAAAGTTCAAGGGTATCAGTGTCAGGATAAATCTGAATGCCCCTTCAACCTTTAATAACCAGATAACATTGGGCAATTATTTAACTTCACTGAGCCTAAAAAATAGTGAAAGTAGTACTACGCAGGGCTGTTAACATTAATTATGGTAGAGTAAGAAGAATGCCAAGCACAAAACAGGCACTCAGCGAAGAATACCAGCCTTCCCCTGTCTTCACATCTGCAGATTACGGATGAAGATTATAGTACCACCCTAGGGCTGTAGTGAGTGGCTTCAAGTAGAAATGCACCACATAGGTGTTAGCTATTATCACTGTTATCGGTGCTGTTCAAACTGTGACTGTTAACTGTATGGATATTAACCTTTCACTACTGAAAAACTGTATTTCTGGTAATTCTCTTGGTAATTTCAAAGACAATTAAGGATCCTAAATTTCAAAGTTTCAGCAGCTTGTGTTGGTACATAAGCCAGAAGCATCTAGATATCATTTTCTACACTATGTAAGTCAAGGAATTCTTTTCATGTAAGTCTCATTAAACATGAGACAAAGATAATCAAGAGCAATTAAGCACAACTGTTTACTTAGTGTCATAAATCTTCTCAGTGCATGTCTACCTAAAATTTTTGATTACATTTTTAGAAAAATTTTGCTTCGGTTTCCCTTGAAACAAGGACACGAAGAATACACTCCTCATATGAAGTTCGCACATGCATGGGAACAACTGCACAGATGGTCTGAAAGAATCCACTCTTCACTTTTAGGAACCTGTCACTCAGAAAACCTACCATTCACTGGGTCCAGGCACCACAGCTAAGAAGGGACAGTAACCATCTGCTGATTATTCCTCATGTAGAAAATTGCCCTGAGAAGTCTCAGAATCACAAGCCTTCCCAAGCCCAGTGGGATCTATGCTCTAAAAATGCATTCCTGAATTCCAAAAAGTCGTAAAACTCACAAATTCCTTGAGGTGATAACCAAAGCACTCAATGATCATTACCATTCTGAAAGCATTGTGCCATCCAGGAAGAAGGCAGTTTTATCTAACCAAATTCTGGCAAATCTTTAAAAAATTGTGTTTGTTCTGACAATGCAATTTACATAATCTAATATTTTTACCTGGTGTGGAGAGGAAAACCTCTTTTCATATGTCAGCCTGCTTCCTTCTAAGGAAAAACGGAAACCTTTTCTTCTTATGCTGTCTTCAGATTCAGATTTGGGGACCCCATCTTCCTTCTCTTCTTCTCCAGACTGTTCTTTCTGTTTCTTTTTCTTCCGTCTGTTTTTCAGCTCTTTTTCACTCTTGGAGCTCAACTTTGATGCTGCTGAAGAACTTTCTGAGAAAACCCCTATCCCACCAGCACCACTGACGTCTCTTGATTCAGCAGATGCTGCTGCCGCTGCTGCCTAGAAGGGTTCAAGGGAGATGGTAGTTGTATATACACTTGGAAAAACTCTATGTTACCGCTTACTTCATCTTTGGTATCATGAGTATGTGATTTTGAAAAATGATTCTCCATTCTAGTATGTATTTGTAAAACAATGCATCGTCGTTAGACCGATTAAAGAATTAAAATGAAAAGTGGAAGATGATACATGTGACTTTAATGAAGATCTTCAACCTGTAGCCTCACACTACACTTTCTAATTATCTAATAAGATGAATACGATACTCAAATATCATAATGATTTTTTCTGTGATTTAAACAACATCATAAGAAGGAAAGAATTTAAGAACTAAAGGTTTCCTATTTTTGTTTTTATTTATTTTATTTATTAATTAATTTATTTATCTATGGCTGTGTTGGCTCTTCGTTTCTGTGCGAGGGCCTTCTATAGTTGCGGCGAGCAGGGGCCACTCTTCATCGCGGTGCACGGGCCTCTCGCTATCGCGGCCTCTCTTGTTGCGGAGCACAGGCTCTAGAGTGCAGACTCAGTAGTTGTGGCACACGGGGCCAGTTGCTCCGCGGCATGTGGGATCTTCCCAGATCAGGGCTCGAACCCGTGTCTCCTGCGTTGGCAGGCGGATTCTCAAGCACTGCGCCACCAGGGAAGCCCTAAAGGTTTCCTATTTTAACCTGATCCATCACACTTCCACTTGACAATGACTTTTAGTGCCAGTCTAAATTATTAAATTTAATTCAGTCAAGTATTTTGTTTCAATAAACCTTTTTTTCTCTTTGACTTAAAATGATTATTTCACTAAGAAATGCATAACGAAAGCAGATTACAGATTGTATATAAGAAAATCCCAGATCATGGCATCTGAATGAATTTGTAAATTTCAACAATACAGTTACTGGAAAGAAAAAGTGCTCAATGTTGTTGCTGCTACCCCAGTATATTTTATCTGATCTTTATTACATATTGATATTGTAAATTTCAACAGTTCAGTTATTGGAAAGATAAAGTGCTCAGTATTGTTGCTGCTAGCCCAGTATATTTTGTTTATCTGATCTTTATTACATATTGATATTCAGGATATTCTGTGTTAAAAGGGAACTGTACTCTACATTCAAGAAAAGACGAATATAGGCAATTGGATTAGTGGCATTAAGTCAAACAAACATAACTAGAGAAATTCTTGCCTTATTTTGAAGCCTCAACAGTCCAAATTATAGGATTTACAGAGTGGTAGGCAAAGAATGTAATGATTTAGTATGTTTATGTACCAGTGTTTTCCTTATGCAATCCACAAACTTGCATTTAAACACTTGAAATAGAAAATAAATATTAAATAGGTCTTTGTCTTTCTTCCAGACTCTATGAAATAATCTTCTCAGTTTGACCCTGGTTTTCTGACCTTTCCCACCTCTAGCAACACTAACGAAGAAGCAATTATAACTGAATTCTGCTTCCTCAGAAGATTAAGAAAATACTTCGACTGAAGGCATGTAGGTATAACTACTTTGTGAGCTTGAGTGAATAAAAGGTCACAAGGGAGAAAAAAAGGTCAACAAAGTTCATTATAATTCATCATGTTTGGACGCCATTACTATTGACTGTAAATAATCATCAAAACAAAATAATAATCTCCTAATAACCAAACAGGCTCCTAACACTTACCAAATACATATGACTTGTTTCGAATATCAATTACCACTGCTGATTTTGTGTGTTAAACGACTCTGATCTCGACAGTGTGGTCAGAGAGCTGAGATAAACAAACACAAAAAGGCTCGAAGCTTGCTACTATACCTGAGCTTCTTCTTGTTGCTTTTTTAATTGTTCAAGCATCTGCTGAAATTCAGCTTCCTTCTGTTCAGCCTCTTCCAGCGTTGCCTGATTCTGTTCCTCATAGGCCATGGCCACCACAGCCAGGATTAAATTTATAAGATAGAATGAGCCCAAGAAAATGACCAGCACAAAAAATATCATGTATGTTTTCCCAGCAGCACGTAATGTCTGCAAAAATAGAAGAGATATTTTATTAAACTTTATACAGGATGTTATAAGCTCACACTCTAAGTAATAAAGTATATTATAGCAATTCTCTTGATCTCAGTATTTCATGCTTCCCAGAAGAATCATTTTATCTGTTCTCACCAGTTGATAAAGGTTTTCCCAGAAGTCTTGAGTCATAAGACGAAATAAGGACAAGAAAGCCCAGCTAAAGGTGTCGAAGCTTGTGTAGCCATAGTTGGGGTTTCTACCAGCCTTCACACAGATGTATCCTTCTGGACACTGGCTGTTATTAGGTTAAAGGAAAGAGAGGAAGTCAGTAACTATAAGTTGGATGGCTGGCTTTCCTGTTTTTATAGACGCCAATATCCATTTTATGAGACACCAGGGAAAGCAGATTTCTCTCACTTTAGCCAGTGCTCAACCCAGCACTTAAGTGGACTGATTTACATAACAACAGAATCTGCTAAGTCTATTTGTGGATTCCTCTGTGATTCATAATTGTCATTATTATATTTATCATGTCTCCATATAAAAGCAATCATATTATGATTACTATCTTTTGGGATTTGTGAACATGAACAGAAAAATAAGTCTACAGGGAAAGATTTGATTTTCACTGAAGATATCTAGAGGCAGAAGTGTGCTGAATGTGGAGGTAGGCAAGAGGGCTAAAGAAAAGATGGTGGGGTCACATTGAGAGGAATGAATGAGTCTGCAGAGTGAAGGTTTCATAATATGACCTTAATGATCAAGCTGACCTGGCCTCAATATTGTGCCTGACACTTCTGGGCTGCGAGACTTTGGGCAAGTTTCCCACACTTGCTAGGCTTGGAGAACCTCATATGTAAGAAAGGGCTAATAACAGAACCTGCCTCCCAAACTTACAATCATCGAATACGATATCATATGTAAAACATTTAGTATAGTACAGAGAAAGAATTAAAATCAGTCTGTTTTACTTATCACTAAGATCTGGAGATAAAGGCAGCACAATCTTTATCACATGAGCCAAATGCAAAGCCTGACACTGATACCACTGGGAATTTTGCTACAGGTATTAGCTACTAATGTCCACAATATCATCTTCCACAGAAAGAACATTAGATTTCTGTCTATGATTCTAAAATCTTGTCAACTAGAGAAAGGTAACTATTTCTCTGAATTTTCCTCCTTGCTTTAGCTCCAGGTACAATACTTCTTAATAATAAGCATCCACATGATAACAATCATAATAATTAAAAGTACTTATTGAATGCTGTAATAGCTAAACATTCATTAATCCATTTAATTCTCAGAGCCACCCTATAATTATTCCTATTTATCACATGGGGAAATCAAGGCAAGGAGAGGTGACGTTATCTGGTGACATCTGGGTTTGAATTCATGTAAACTCTCCAGTCTATGCTGTCAACCGCTTTGCTAAAATATGCTTAACATGTACTCAACCACACCTCAGATATTGACATTATCTTCAGATATCTTACATTTTATGCCATGGAGACCACATTAGCTTATATAGAATATCACACTTATAAAAGAACATGCTTATGAATTCTATTAACTTAAGCTTCTTATGTATATGTACTGCTTTTCCCTATATTTTCCGTTGAACTAATTTGCAAGATTAGCTGTGACCTAGTATGGAAAAATAATTGCTGCGTATGAGTGAGTGTGTGAAGGAGGTGAGAATCCACACTTATCCCAGCTATTATGAGAGTCAGCGTGAAGTGGAATTTATGCAGGGCTTTGAATGAGGAGCAAGCGGGGGCTGGATGGGTGGAAGGTAGCAGGTTATTAAGGCCTACGCAACAGTGTGGACTGAGACTCAACACAAAACATCACTTACCCTGCATCTGAGCTGTTGCCACAAAGCAGAGCATCATTTTGCCCTTCCAAAAAATAGAAGTGACCTATTTAAAAGAGCAAAGAATAGAAAGAATCATTAAAAAAAAAAAACCTCAAAACACTTTAGCCATTGTGCCTAGGTAAGAAAGCTTACCTTTTCTTAAACCATGATGAAATTGATAAAATAATAAATGCATATAGGGCTCAATGAAAATATTTTAATAATAATTGAATATTAAACAAATATCAAAAAACATTTTTGATTAAACAAATGTTTAGAAGATTGATTTAGAAAGAAAATTTTGGTAAGGAATAACTATTATAGCATTCTCTATCATAAACTCAAATTGCTTGGGATAATTCAAAAAATAGCTGTCAAATTAAGGCTGTTTGGCACAAAAAGTGAGAGATAGGAAAGCCTTGTTGCTTCTAAATGCTGCCATGAAATAACATTTTATTTTACAACTATGCTTTGCCTGGACCCAAACTAGATTCAGACCTTTGTTTTCCCTACCAATTTTAACTTAATTTCTTGTGAAAAGTGGACTGAGCTGTTTGCTCTTTCCATGATACTGTAAGTAAGTGTTCTGCTTTGAGTTTTGGCTTGAATACTGTCTTTCAAGATAAATTTGCTTCTTTGGAGATATGTATTTTCTAAGTATACTTATTTTTTATTCTTAAGGAATACCTTATATATAAATTTAATAAGTTGCAAAGATGATCTCAGGAAACATACACATATATAAACATACATATTTACATATTCACATACAAAAACATACAGACACATATACATTAAAAAAACACACACACACATAACCCCCACAAAAAAATTTTACTATAGTTTTCAGGAATACTTAAAAGCCTATATTCAAGGAATACCCTAATATATTATGTAGGTCAATCTGGGTCATAGTTTCACAAAAAATTTTAGATCCTTACCTCATAACATATATCAAAAAATCATTCTAGATATTTAGGGATTAAAGATTTAAAGACAAGTCCATTAATATAATATAAAAATATGTAGGTTTTCTTTTCAATCTAGACTACACAGGTGGCTGTTTAAATGCAGAATATACAGGTGGCTGTTTTACATGCAGAATATCTAGGTGAAAATTTTTATTATTTCTGAATCCAGAAGCATTTTATAATCTTAGCTATAGAAAAAAAGAAAACAATTTTGATGACTTGATTGCCTAAAAATTAGAATCACTTAGGGATCAAAAACAAACAATAAGAAGAAAAAACAAGCTGGAGAATATATTCGCCAGAAAAAGTCAGAATGTTAACATACTTGATAAATTACAGAGATCTTATGAATTTCCCAAAGTATACTATCGCCTGATAGAATAACAGGTAAAAATGTCAACAGATAATTCACATTACATTAAATATATAACTTGCTAATGATACTAATAAACAATTATAGATTCTACTACATTAATAATGAAAAAGAGGATACACTTTTCCTTCTATCAGAAGATGTTAAAATATGGTAATAATCAATATTAATGAGAATTCAGTAAGATGGCCACTGCTATAGGAGGTATATAGTGGTCTGACCTCTTTGGAGAGCAATATGACACTATGTCTCCCTAGCCTTAATGTCGTCATACCCTTTAACCCCCCAAAATTCTACTAATAGAAATCTATCTGAAGGAAACAATCAGAAATAGAGAAAAGATTTATGTGCAAAGATTGTCACTGTGCTGTTATTATAACATTAATAAATGGGAAATTTCATAAATAATGAAATCATTTGTTTTATTTATTCACTTGTCCAAAGAATCTTAATCTCTTCAGTAAAAATCTTCATGAGAATACTAATTCTTAAAACATTAATATAATGTGAGAAGTGATAAAATTTCACATGGTTCTAAAAACCATGAAGGATACCTCAGACTAAGTATCCCAATGGAGTATTGATAATCAAGAGATCAATGGAAGTAGGCTAGCTAATTGCACAAGGAGAAGGAGAGGGGCTTCCCTGGTGGCACAGTGGTTGGGAGTCTGCCTGCCAATGCAGGGGACATGGGTTCGGGCCCTGGTCCGGGAAGATCCCACATGCCGCGGAGCAACTAAGTCCATACGCCACAATTGCTGAGCCTGTGCTCTGGAGTCCGTGAGCCACAACTACTGAGCCTATGTGCCACAACTGCTGAAGCCCACATACCTGGGGCCCGTGCTCCACAATTAGAGAAAGCCCCGCACAGCGGCGAAGACCCAACGCAGCCAAAAATAAATAAATAAAATAAATTAATTAAAAAAAAAAAAAAGAGAGGGAGGGACTTGGACATTCCAATGACAGAGGGGCAGGCTTCAATGATAAGAAGTTATACTAAATCATAAGTATATTCTGATGTCCATCTCTAAAATAAAATCAAACTGTATTGATAAACAACTCTAACACAATGATTGATACCAAAGAGATAAACTGGAATAAGAATATTATAAAGGTAGGTTTTGAGTTTGCACTTTCTCATCAATAAGTAACTTGCTGGACTAAGGTTGCTTAACTTTCTGATGAGTACACAAATTCAGATTTCATCTTAGTTTCTCCATTTCCAGATACATCATATGCACTCAAAACATATATTGAGTCAAACCAAATAGGGCCAGATTATTTTTTCCTCAGTCTTCTTAATAATCCATTTCAGCAAAATACATTGAATAGTTCAAACTACTGATTTATTTATTAAGATGACTGAAAACTCCTGATCAATCCCCAACAAATGAATATTTTTGTTTATAAAGCATTATACTGTATTGCTGTCAAGACTGGTTTAGGAAAAGAACACATCTTCAAACGATAACTTTTATCGCATTGATTGAAAGATAAGGAAAAAGGAGTAAGATACCATTTGACTTCTGTATCATATATATTATGTTAAATTGGTCTAAGTAATTTGGTTCACATCAAAATTGAGACAATTTTCACTATATATATATTTTAATATTTAAAGGACTAAACAGCTTAATGGTCAAAAGAGTATGTCTTACTTTTATCTTCAATATATTCATCCCAGTTAAACATGCTCACTGTCCTATTGAAAGTGGTACCATTCCCATCCAATGAGTTATTAAAGAAGGAAGTGATGTTTATTTCAAAGGAAGAATTATCTGGGGGCCATTGCAAACATTTGTTTCGCAGGTTGCCCATAAACAGCTGTAATCCTATTAGTGCAAACACGCTCAGACAGAACACAGTCAGGATCATTACATCTGAGAGCTTCTTCACTGACTGGATTAGGGCGCCCACGATGGTCTTCAGGCCTACACATAAAATCAAAGGGAGGAATTTAAATATACTATTCGACAGCTACTTCACAGACAAAAACATCATGAGCTCGTCCTGGAAAATAAAGATGTCATGCAGAATGCCAACAATATTAGTTTAATGTTTGTGATTGAATAACATTTTCATGAAAAGCCTGCTAGCCGGTGAAAATGAATGAAAGCAGAATTTGTACGTTCATTAGAAAACCGTGAATGGAAATAAACCAAAAGTGTATTTCCAAATACTCCTTAGAGCAAAAGAAATGGTTTTGTTATTCATGCTTAAACATCAACCTTGTATAAATTTTTTGCCTTTATTTGCAGATGTCTTACTCCCTAACCTCTTATTGATTTTATAAAAATCTATATGAATAAAGTAGTAAGAAATCTTGAAGTCACTGAGCTATGAGGTTATATATTTGTGAATTCTGCAAGCTTGAGTATGGGTTAAAAAAGGAAGACATCTGAAAACTGAGCCCCATGCAGCACTCATGCTATCCCTTGCTCTTTCATTTATTTGAAGTTAAGAAAATTACCAGTTTTAGACCTAACTGGTCAAATCTGCAGCAGTTTGAATGCCTTACAGTTTAGCTTCTATGCAGAAAGCTTGATGTTACAGGACGCAAACCATGTAGCCTGTTACTGCAAATGCCTCATGCAAAAACTTGTTAAACTCAAAGGCTGATTTAGAACAGATCATTTTAAAGAAAGCAACTAGTAAAAGCAAAGAATCAAATCCACCCAAAATATGATGTACTGATTCTTGCTTTTTTACAAATTTATTTGCAATAGGTGAGAAGCAACAAGGCTTACGCACAAAAGCTGTGATTGTAGCACCAATGCTGCTAAAGTCAGCCTCGGTGTTTAACCTAGCTCTCACCTGGAATGACTGAAATTGTTTTCAGTGCTCGGAGAACTCTGAATGTTCTCAACGCTGAGACATTGCCCAGGTCCACAAACTCTGTCACATATCTGTAATAGGGAGTTCACACACAAACACAATAACAGAACACAAGAAACAGTTGGAGATATAAGGGGCCTACCACCTTATACCAGTTTCTTCTTACCTGGAATTACAGAAATAGTTTTCAAAGCTCTCAAGACTCTGAAAGTTCGAAGAGCTGAAACATTGCCTAGGTTTACAAATTCTGTTACATACCTGTAGAATTAAATCAGAGTTATTCAGAATTTAGGGAAATCTAAGTCTAAGTTGGTCTTTCATCAAGATCTTTCAACTTCAATGAGTGTTGCCATCAGATTTCCCAATTAAGAGAAAAATGGCATTGTCATCAATCATAATCTCTGTTACTTGGGAAATTTATTTTATTGCTTTACAGCATTAATTGAAATCAAAGCCATGTAATTTACTATGATAGTCCCTAATTTCTCCAAAGTGCACAATCTGATTGGAAGAAAAATATCCTAAATTCACATAACCAAGAAAAATGCTTGATCTGTTAAGGGAAACCACCAAGGAGAAATACAGTGTAGGCTCCCACTAATGATTTACTCTTCCCGGATAGGAAATGTATTAAGATACTTACGCAAAAGTAATGACTGTGAAATCCAACCAATTCCACGGATCCCGTAGAAATGTGAAATCTTCTAAACAAAAGCCCCTTGCAAGTATTTTTATAAGTGATTCAAAAGTGTAAATTCCTGTAAAGGTGTACCTGAGAGAAAATAGCCAAGCCCACATTAAAGGTCTAGTAGGTAATTTACATGTACATATCTTAAAGGAGAAAAATAACAAATACAAATTAGAGGCTTCCATATAGTTCTATATTGGTCTCCCTATAATGTAGACCTTAGGTAGTACTTAAGGAAGAAAGAAACATTACGTTCTGAAAGACATTCTCATTGACTATTGAGTATTGTATTTGCTACATTAATTCATTTGAAAGCCCAAATAATATGGTTCTATATGAAAATATTACCTGAAATACACTAGTTTTGGTCTAATTTAAGGAAATAGTTATTAACAAAAATAAATGAAGATTTTTTTGTCTAATAAAATGTACATCATTAACAGCAATGAAATATATACTAATAAAACATAGAAAGGTGATAGCCATGAGGAAAAGAACATACAAACTAGGTATAGTTTTTATCATCAGATATTAGTAATCACTGATTACCTTTGAAAGAGTGTGAGACGCATAAGGAAGATAAAGAGCTACAAATATTGGCAGTCAAATCAGTGCAGTAATTGGAGCAACTTAATGAGCCAGTGCAAGCTTTGTCCTACAGAAAATCAGTGGTTGAAATGAACTTGAATCACTGTCTAACTGGTTTGTAGTAGCTAGTATGATTTGCTAAAGAAACTGATGAGGTCTCAAGATGTTAAATGCACATAAAGGGACAACAATATTGCAAGAGTTTTTTTTAAATCTTCTACTTACTCCACATTCTTTGTCCAGTCTGGAGGATTACTCATGGTCATAAATACACAGTTGGTAAGAATAGTGCACATAATGAGCACATTGAATAAAGTAGAAGAATACCGTCAAGGAAGACAAAATTCAGTGGAAAATTTCACTTTCATACACCATTATGTCTTTCACCACCATGAAGTTTAGAACTTTTATGCCCTTATTATTTTATTATTGAGTTTGCTTTTTCCATTTCTGTAATTTTAACAACTCCATAACCAAGTCATGTCAGGCCAAGCCATCAATTATTTGGAGGCTACTTATGTGATTTTAGTAATGAAAAAGATTAAATGAAAAGAAATTAGCTGATTGGTAAGTAATTTATCAATTTAAGTTTTTTTCTTTCTTTAATGACAGACTCAACGACTGAAGTGCAAGCTCAGCATGTATGAAGACTCTGACAAAAATTCAACAAGAGAATACCAGTAATTACAGTCATCCCACATTATGCGTGGGGGATTGGTTCCAGGACCTGCAGCGGACACCAGAATCCACGGATGCTCAAGTCCCATAGTGGGCCCTCTGTATCTATGGTTTCTGCATCCTCAGATTCAAGGAACCATGGATCCTGAACACTGTACACCACCTACTGTTGGTTGAATCTGCGAATGTAGAACCCATGGATATGAAACCCATGGATGGGGAGGGCCGACTGTAACTGAATGCATTATAACTCCATCCTAAGGGTCATCTGAGTGGAATATCTTCAATAAAATTCTTTCTAAGTGGAATATATAATATACGGTGATTGCTCATTAAATTCTGAATAGTAAGAGAAGATGGCTGGTGTTAGTACTGACATTTCTTGGGTTTGTAACTGTGGCCAAATTACTTATAATTTCCCTAAGCCTTGGTTCACTTTGCTATAAAAGGGAGAAAGAATAACCATTCCACAGGATTGCTGTCAGAATCAAATTAGTTAAAATATATTAAACCTCCTGCAATTTAATGTGCCTTGTACATGGTAGATACTCAATAAATTACTTTCTTAATTTCCTAAATCATAGAGAACACTACTTATAAGAAACATGTGGTTTGTTTCACTCTACCCCACTTTGCCTGTGTAGACATAGCCAATGCAGTTCACTCTCCTTTATACTGAAAAACAGCAACAAAAGCTCTTTAAGAAAACTTTCAGTAGTAACACTTGAAATAACTTTCTTTCATAGTTAATAAAAAGCACAAGAAGGATTCAGCTGTACTTATGCAAAACAAGAGCTTTATCAATATAGATTTAGAAACTGTATAAAAATTCCAGTGAATAAATGCTATTAATATCACTTCTCACTCTTTATTTTTATTTTTATTTATTTATTTATTTTGCGGTACGCGGGCCTCTCACTGTTGTGGCCTCTCCCGTTGCGGAGCAACAGGCTCCGGACGCCCAGGCTCAGCGGCCACGGCTCACGGGCACAGCCGCTCCGCGGCACGTGGGATCCTCCTGGACCGGGGCACGAACCTGTGTCCCCTGCATCGGCAGGCGGACTCTCAACCACTGCGCCACCAGGGAAGCCCTCACTCTTTATTTTTATTATAAATCTTCACATTATTTACACATAGTAACATATCAGCACGATTTTAAGTGTAGTAAAATAGAATAGTGTTGTGTTATCTATATGTTGTGTTATGTATTATGTGTTAATCTATAAAGGAAGCTTCTTTGCACCCGCAACTGACTTTAGTCAAAGCAATCATTGATTTTTCATTTTGACTGGCAGTGATGCAAGGCACATGCTTGATTCTCAGCTTGTTAAAATGCATCCACATGAAAACAGTCATAAGTGAATGGTGTGGATCAGCCACATGAGGGCACTACAACCTAGAGAACACAGAAAAACACCATTTCAAAGAAACATTTTTCCTTTATTGCTACAAAGAAACAAAAAGTAAGACAAAATTAAAGATGACTTGCTATTAGTATATAAAACTAGAGGATCCTCTGTGTCTGTTAGGCTGCTAGGCTCTACTGGAGAAAATGACTCCTCTTGGTCGGTTGGCGCCATTCAAAATACATGGTTCCCAGCCTCACCCACACTCAACACAGTCTAAATATTTCTCCACTTCACTGCACCTCCTACTCTGCAAAGACAATTCCAAATATTCTCCACTCTTCTCTGACCTCCAATCTTCTTCCTTCCCTCCCCATTTCAAACTCATGACCTTATTTCCTACTTCACTGAGAGAAGAGATAGGATCAGAATGCCATATCTTTACTTCCCACCCCCAAACTGACAAACCTCTATGTAATAAGATCCTTTCCTCCTTCTTGTTTCAATGGGGGGAGTTTTCAATCCCTCTACTCATACTCTGGACACCTTCTACCTTTCCAGAACACTTCAGAAATCTCTTATCTCTTCCTTCTCTTACCTTTAACACTTCCCACTCTATCTACCTCTTCCTATCAGCACAAACTTGCTTAAGTCTCTCTTATCTCGGAGGAAAAAAAGAAAATACTTTCCTATAACCCACAATCCTCTAACTACTTACTACTAACTACTTCTCTTTTCCATTTCACAGCCAAACTTCTTGGAAGAGATGTTTATCTTTACTTTCCCTCATTTATCTATCACATCCTTAGCCTACCAGTTTTCTTTCTAAATATGACAAACATCTTCATGTTTTGTCCCTGAAAACAAAAGGATAATTTTGAGTTCTTATTTGACTTGCTCTCTCAGCAGCATTTGACAAGCATGATTCTTCTTCCCCCTTTCATTATGTTCTCTTATTTTTGCTTTCATGAAGTCCCAACCCCTTGATTTTTCATGTCTCATGGACAATTTTTTTGTATCCTTTGAAATGTTATATTTCCCTTTTTTAAAAGGACATCAGATATCCAAGCCATTTTCCCCTCTCCTGCTATATTTATCCTAGTAAAGCTCATCAACATACATAGCTCCAAGTACATTTACATGCCCACTGATCTCAAGTATTTCTCTCCAGACTAGCCCTCTCTTCTGAACTCAACTGTCCATGGTACCCAATTGTACATATTACATCTGCATTTATATTTACTCATTTCATTGACACTTCAAATTTTTTCAGTTCTAAAACTAAACTAAAAATCTTTTCATCCTATTCCTCTGCCCCTCTAAAATACTGCCCCTTTGACATCTCTGTATCACAGAAAATGGCTCATGATCCAGTCAGGAACCTAGGAGTGATCTTGCATTTTTCTCTTCCTTAAACCTCCACATTCAACTTAACACCAAATATTGTCAATTCTACCTGCTATGCCTGGATTCAGTGAACTTTTCCCCCAATCCTCATATCACTACATAGCCCGGATGTCCATCAAATCTAACCTAGATTACTGCAATTTCATCTAAACTGGTCTTTCTGAATCCATGTTTGACTCCTTTCAATCCTTTCTGCATACTGTACCAAATGACCTTTGTAAATTTAATTTCAATAGCTTTCCACTACCTTAGGATGGCGATCAAATATCTTACAAAGAGTGAAGAGTCTAGGAGATCTAACTCCTCTCTACTTCTCCAGTTTCAGCTTCTTTACTCTTCATTCCACTCTCCCCAGTCCAATATTATTGCAATTGTTTTAGGTCATGGAATTAAATAAGCTCTTTTTCAAGTCAGGATCTTAGCAAATATCACCTCTTTTCCCTGGACATGCTCTCCACTTCACCTAGCCAATTCCAACTTTTTCTCCAGCACTCAGATTAAAAGTTATTTTCAGTAAAATGCTGTGCACAATAGCACATTTCCTGATTAGGTCTATCAGTAATACATACTTGTAGCACCTGATACCATTCCTCCAATGACTGATTTTAACACTGATTTTTTTCTGCTAGGCAGTCAACTTCACAAGGGCCATGTCTATATTGTTCACCACCATACCTTTGCCATTTTGCAGTGTCCGATGACTATTGAATGATGTCAGTTCAGAAGATTGTTTATTACTAAGTGAAGTAAATTTTCCCTTTTTAATGATATATTTATTAATATGGATCAGAAATACAGCATGAAATTTGTTTTCACATATATCAAGTTCACAAGTTTCTACATTTTTTTTGAAAGAGAGAACACTGGATAAATATAAAGTGGAAATTGATAGCCTCATGAGATTTATGTCACATAACAGACTAAGCCATGGTTTTATGACCCTTAAAAATATTTACTCCTTATAATGATAAAAATTAAGTATATATAATAATGTAAAATATATATTCAAATATTAATAATAGAAAGAGTGAATATTACCCAGTAAGTCAAAATTAATAAATCATTACACTAAACTCGTGTTTTTCACATTGTATGACTATCATTTTAATAATAAAAATATGCTTAAGTTAAAGATCCTGACAGATGCTCAAAAAGGAAAGCAAATAAAACTATTTTGCTTTTAAACCAAATAAGAGATAACTAGAGTCAGGTTTTTATGCTATTAGTTTAATAGATAATCTCTAAATAGAGAGTTTCAAAACCCATTACTTTTTTAAATCACTATAAATGCATTTTATCAGTCACATATCTAAGATTCTCAGAGTTTGGTGAGTGATTGAAATAGTAGGATTTCAGATAATGATAACACATATACAAATATGAAAAAAAATGTAGACATGGTATTGGTGATACCATACATTGAAAAAGTATAGAAACTCCATGTCAAGGTAGATTTCAAGGGGTTAGAACTAGTAACAAAACGCATATATTTATTTTCTAAATATATATTCCATGACATCAACTAAAGTACATTTTTTGAAAGAACAATGAATCCTAGAATAGTATTTCCTTAAGAGACTTTGTATATAAAATAAAATAGAGGTAGGTTAACCTCATATAATATCAGGAAAAAAAGGATTTTAAAATCTATTAATTTCTCTATACCAGATATTAATAAAAATGTGTTAACCTTTTGATTGATACTAACCCGTCAGTTGGCAAGTCTAAAATATTTCCTATGTGTGTAAGATGAGGAAAGACTTCAAGTTTATACTGAAAATGGTTTATGTAACTTTTGACATGGAAACTAGATGTCTACCTCTATATCCATGTAGGTAGGATGAAGCAGCATGAGTTTTAAAGTGATGAACTGTGGATCAGATGCATCCTTTACCAAACACATGGGCTTCAGCAAGTTAATTCTTTAAGGCTCAGTTTTCTTGTGTAAATGCAGATAAGAGTCCTAATACTTTTCTTAGAGGATACAATCATTTTTATTACTATTAATCATTTGTTTATTCAACATAAAAATGTAGGGCGTTTCTTTGTTATTCTTTTTTTTCTTTGTTATTCTTAAGGAGAAGACATCGTTTGTTCTGTCCAGGGGCTTTGTAATAATACATAATATCCAGAGAAGTTGCAGAGAAATTTTCAACTTAAAATATATATGAACTAGAGGTAGAAGATAGTTTTATGTAAGAGGTTTTCTAACATAAAAATGGAGAATTCAAAGCAAAGTAAGACAGGCCTCTTTCTACATATTGATGCATATTTGTGAGACAGCAGAAATATTGACTAAATGTCACATATATATGTGACACACACATAATGTTAACTCTTGAGTTGTTTAATTTTGTTATTAACAAATTCCTAACTACGTGATAACTTTTGAGCATTAAAGCAGGAAAAATAGAAATCATAAGCTGTTTACCCTCCTTTCCCTTAGACCTATATAATTTTGGGGTTTTGATTTCTACATAGATGAAAACCGTGATTTTTTAATTTCTACATAGATACCATATAATTTTGGGATGAGCTAAAAAGCTCACTTCCTATTTAATGAAATAGTAAGTTGGAGCCACTGAAAATAACCTTTGAAATACACAGAGACAGAGATACTGGCAATGCCCCCAGTACATTATTTATACCCGAGGGTTCAGAAATCAATTTTCTTCTGTTAGATGGAAATTGCAAAAGACCTAACCTGAAGTTTTAGCTCTGCCACTTATATAAAATGTAGTCTTAGAAAAAGACTAAACATGTGTGGGCTTCAATGAACTCATCTGCAAAATGAGAAGGCTGGAACTGACCACATTATGTTTTGGTCGATTAACAGCTCCTAACTCTGGTGCTGTATAAACATTTTGTTTGCAAAATCAAGCCTCAAGACAGTAGAGATTTGTACAGAATTCTTTGTGGAATTCCTTAAACAATATGAGAGTGTTCCTTTGCTAATCTTGCAGCAGCTGCTCCTAGAATTGTAGCTACTACTACCAACAATAGCTGTCCTGGCTACCAGTTATCATGTTCCTACCAAGTGTTAGTCATGGTGTCAGGTACTTATGTAGATATTATTACTGATGTATATATAACGATTGCAATTTCATAGATGGAGAAACTGAGATTCAAAACAGTTGGAGTAACTTGGCCCAAGGTCATGGAGCCAGTAAGTTAATATCAGAGGTGGGGGTTGAATCCAGGTTTTCTGAAACCAAAAGCTGTGTATTTTCCTACCCCTTATGAATGATAGGTAGTTCTGCATTATTGTGTGATTTGGAGTGTTTCAGGTCTTTGCCATCACTTTAAATACCATCCATACACTGACATCTCTCAGTTATACCTCCAGCCCAACCCTTTTCTGAACTCCAGACTTGTATTTCCATTTAACTTCTCAACTCCTCCACTGAAAGTCTAATAGACCCCTCAGAAAAAAAAATATGTTCAAATCCACACTTTTGATTTTACCCAGCATATCCCTCCACCTAATGTTGTCCCAAGCTCAAGTAACTGCATTTTTCTTTCTTGACCAGACTAAACACTTGGAGTTTTCCTTAGCTCTGCTCATTCCCTCACACCCCATGTCCAACTGCTCAGCATATCCTGTTCAGCTCTTCTGAAAAACACATCTGAATTTGATGACATCTGCTACCCTCATTGTTTCCACCAAAGGCCAAGCCACCGGCGTCCCCTGCCTTCATAATGGCAGTAAGCCCCCAATCTATCTTCTTGCTTCCATTCTTTCCCCCCAGGCAGCCTGTTCTCCACACAGCAGCCAGAGTGATCTTTCTCAAATTTGAGTCAGGTGATGACACTCTTCTGCTGAAAACCCTCCAGTCATCTCTCCCCATCTCATGCAGCATAAATTTGGTGTCTTCACCACAGCCTACAACTTCAGCTCCGACCTTCACTCTCACTGACCTCAGCCTCTCCTACTCTCTGCCTTTCCCACTCTCCTCCAGGCACTCTGGGCTCGTGGCTGATTCTAGAGCACACCAGGTACACTTCCACTTTTATCCTTTGCCTTCATATTTGCTATTCCCTTTTCCCCTCAGATTTCCATGTCTCACTCCCTCACTTCCTTTGGCTCTCTATTCAAATGCTATTTTTTTCATAGAGGACTTCCCTGATCATATGATTTAAAACAGGACCTTGCCACTCTTCTCTTTTTACACTGCTTTATTTTTCTTAATAGCACTTATCACTAGCTGATTTATTTTTATTATCTCTCTCCTCTCAAACACACACATACACATGAATGTAACCACATGCGAGCAGGGACTAGGTTTGGCTCTATGTTGCATCCCAGTGTCTAGAAGAACATCTGCCACACAGTAGGTACTTAGTAAATATTTGCAAATGAACAAATGAATGAGTAACAAATGCAAAGTAAAGGAGAGTGTGCGTATTAAAGTAAAATAATAAAAACTGACATGCAACACATTGAAAATTCTGATAGGGAATTTTAGGAATATGGATTATTTTTTACTTGTTTATTATCTAGAAAATATAACCATATTTTATTTAACTATTGAAACAAGGTAATGGGCACATCAACAGCATTTTCAGTTTTCAAAATATACCCTGACAAAAATATATTAAGCTAAGATTTTTCTGCCAAAATCAAGAAACAAAGCTAATTTGATATGCAACAGCTCCTAATGAAGATAACAACTCTTTAAGAAATAAGTCAGGATTTTCGGTGGAAATAGAGATACCAATCTAGGTTTAAGATACAAATTTCTTGATTGTGACTGGCCATATTCTGGATTATAAACTAATGATAATAAATACACAACAACCTCTTAACTGTGCCCAAGACCCACCATTACCAACCCCAAGCATGGTTATCTTATAGCAAAAGACACTTGAAGTCAGAAAACCAGGATTTGAGCTTAGGATTTGCGTTGTGAGGAATAAGACAAAATCATTGGGAAAATCACCTGCAAACTGTACAGTATTATTTACATCAAAGTTTACGAGGATCTCTAGGCAAATGTGCCTTATCACCAAAAGACTGAAGAATGTGTCTATCAGTCTACCTGCCTTTTCTCATATCTCTACTCCAAGGTGAGATATCTGAAATATAGTATTTTAATTCAGGTAATCAGAGATTTTTCAGAATCTACTTTTTCTACGTTGGAAGAAATCTGTAACTATATGCCATTTGTAAGGTTCTGGGAGAGTCAACCGTTCAGTTTGGCAAGTCTTAGATTTACCTGGCTGCCTTCACATTTCAACTTGCACCACTGCAGGTCTCCTAACAACTTTGCCCCTTGGAGGTTTTCTTTTTTACTGGGAAGCAAGTGCAAACCTTCAAATTAAATTGTATCTTGATTCCTGAATAGCCCCCACCATAAACTTGGTCCTCAATGCCCAGAGTCTCTGATCAGAACTTCTAAAACTGCTCTCATGCTCTACCACTGGAAGTCTCTTTTCCCAGACGGCATTAAGTTAGGGCTCCTGGGTCTCCTAATATAGAACTTTTTGGAGTGGAGATTATAGATTTTCAAAAAAAATACTATCTCCCCACAAAAGTTTTAAAACAACAAAAAAATCCTGCCTTTTCCTATAACATTGGGCTTTCTTAATTTTATTTCATCATTCAGTTTCAAGAAAAATCGATTTTTCTGACCTCTTCAAACCTTCCATTTTGTCAGTTGTTTTGCATCTAATTATTTAACCTCTTGACTCATTTGTCACTTATTTATTCAATATGTACTCTCTCAGTATTTACTATGAACAGAGCATTGGGCTAAGTCTGAATTTTCCACATAATTTCATGTATAAATTGTGATTATATAGGGATGTATAATTATTTTTAAATATAATAAATAATTTATGGAAAGATTTATTCAGTGCCCAGATTATAAATACTCAAACATAATAATGGACCATAATTTATAGTTCAAGAGACTCAAATCTAAATCTCAATTTCATTATTCATTCCTAAAGCTAACTCAAAGCATTTTTTCTCCCTGTACAACTGGGTTCTCTTACTTGAAAAACAGAAGTAAGGAATCATTATTGCTTAAAAAAAACTAACAAAAAATTATTAAATGTTAAAACATGAAATTAACGTATGAAATTAAAATATGTTGACGTCTATGCAAAACTGGGGGCGGGGGTGAAAAAGGAATGACCTAGAGGTTAAAAGGAAACTGAATTCCAGAATGCCACGCTTCTAAAGACATCATTTGCCACAATGCCAGGCAAGTCTGGGGACATGCTTTACAGCCCCTCCACCCAGAAATTAGATGACTTCCCTGTACCAAGCTTATCCCATCTCTTGAATTCCTTATCTTTTCTAATTCCCTACCATATCTAATTCAAATATTTTCTGGGCCTGCTAGAGGAAGTTAAGTTTTTACTTTGTAAGCCTTAAAGCCAAGCCCTGGGCTGACCATGTTGTAAATTGCAGGCAATGACTCTTTCTAATTAGGAAACAAAATTTAAAGTTGTCCTACCTGAGACTTTGCTTAACTTTCAGTTTCCCCTTCCTTACCTCTAGTTCCTGATATATATCAGTTCCTCATCCTAAGGCCTTTGTGCGCTTCCTGTAAATGCCTCTGCGTAGCACAGCCAGTCTTGCAAACCTTTGCTTCCTTGGTTGTTGTAGGGCTGGCTGTCAGCCAGATCACTGTCCCTGGCCTGGAATAAAACTTCTCATTCACAACTACTCTATTTACCTTCAGGAGTAAATCAAATCACCATCTCCCACCAAGGCGTCATCAATTCCATCTCTAGGAAGTAGATACTTCATGAGGAGAATGAAGCATGAAATGAGGATATATATGTATAAATAGAGATTAAACCTTTGGAAAGAGATAATTGTAGCAGGACCTGAGACTTGAATAAAACATAGGAACAAGTGACCCAAAAAAGTGACATTTGAAAGGCTAATGTGTATTCCATCACAATTATAAACATTTATAACTCAAAGCTTTCAAATGCTAAAATGAAAAGCAGAAAGTAGTAAAATTCAGATGAAAAAGATATAAAATTGTATAATTCAGATTATGCATATATTTTCCAAATGTAAAGTAATGAAGAAAATTAACTCACAGAATTTACCCATTATATAGATAACCTTGTAAAATTTGAAGACTTATAAAAGGAGAGCCTGGTAATACTGTCAAAATTAATGAAGAAGTCTTGGATGTAGTAGGCAATTCAGAGGGAGAAGAGGAGGAAAGAATAAAGAAAGAAGTAGTAAGTCAGGGAAAGAAGAAATATTTGGAAGATGGGGCAAAGTGTTTCACTTACCTATGATCCCATTTTGCAATAATGCGAACTGTTGAGTTAGAGGGAAAAAGAAAGAAAGAGCACATAACATTGCCAACCACGCATATTTCTGAAAAATTCCCAACTCAATAAGTCAGTCAAAGAGCAAAATCATATTAAATGACTATTTGAAAAAAGGATATGAATGTACCAAAATCTTAATAGCTAATTTTCTAATAGGGTTGAAGGGAGTTAAAATGTACAGGGCAGGGGTGGCACTGAATCGAGAGATTGCTTTCCCTTTATTCAATACTATAAACGTCTGAAAAAGAAAACAAACACATAAAACAGAATTTAGAATCTTAGTATTAAAATTAAGAATATTTTAAGAAAAAAGTGAGACAACTTTTTAGAAATATTGTCTTACAAAATATAATAATATACTAATTACCAACATATGACATGATGCTGTGTGCTTTCTCTTTCTGAGCCCTATAAACTCTCCTAAATTTCGTAAGTGATATGAGGATTTAAGAACATAAAGAAAATCTGTAGTCACTGCCATAGGAATACTTAGCATCCTTATCAAGATTTTTTTTTTCCTTATCAAGTTTTAATATCAGTATTTAAAAACTGTAATTATAACCCACAAAGAGCTCAAAAATGAGGCTTTGATTCGTTTTTCAGTTAGATAAAAATTTTCTCAGAGGAACTTCAGGGTTTTCCAGAGGTGGTGTTTGATCACACTCTTTTTTGGGCACTTAAAAGCCACCTGCTTTTATTTCTTCTGGGGGGAGCCATGGAATGGGCAAAGTTTATGGTGTGAAGGAATAAACCTGCTGAAGATCAAAGTACCTTATGTAGAGCTAGATATTGTAAAGAGGAATTTGGATACTACTCCTGGAAATATTTTTACTGCATAAAAAAATATACTCCTTGTCTTAACTTTCTGCTTCACCACACTGTAAGGTAAACAGACTTTTGCCCTTCCTCATTTCCCCCACTGCAGGATGCCCCTTCAGTTCCCTGCCTGTCCTGGACATGGGTTCAAATGAGTGCTTCCAAAAGGCTTCTAGGGTAATGGGGCCATTACATGGTCAAGCCTACCTAGTACCCTAATGATACTTCAGACAGAGGGGACGAGGCGCAACATTCTTCACCTGACATCCCTGGCCCTAGCCCGGAAGCAATTAGGAAGTAGGGGAAGTAAAGGCAACTTGACTAAGAACTCACTTTCTTATTGATATAGTAGGGGTCCAGGTCCTCCAGGGGCTCTGACACCATCTCTGGAGGAATGTCTCCATAAATAAATGGAAGGGATTTTCCTGCTTCCAAGTCACTATTTGGCTTTGGGCCATTTTCATCATCTTCATCCTTGCGTTCTTGTTTGGGTCTCTTAGCTTTCTCTTCTGCAATGCGTTGCTCAATAGCAGCAAGGGATTCCCTGGTAAAGAAGCGGAAGCTGTCAGGTCCTGGCGGTACCAGCACTGATTGTGCCATCTTTTCATCCTGCTCCTTTAATCACTGTTTAGCTCCTTGCATAAGAAAGTGCTATGGAAACGAGAGAGAGAGAGAGAGAGAGACAGAGAGAGAGACAGAGAGAGAGACAGAGAGAGAGAGACAGAGAGAGAGACAGAGAGAGAGAGAGAGAGAGAGACAGAGAGAGACAGAGAGAGGGAAAAAAAGCAACGGTCATTAGGATAAAACGTGACTGTAGCCAATTACATGATACTGAGATAAAATATATAAACCAAGCTATCTGTAATATTTTACTAAGGAAGTTGCACTTGGCACTCAGGGGATTCTCCTGCATGCATTCATCTGCTTGCATGGAGATCTATCTTTCACATTCAGTAGGTGTCTAAGAGGTAATCTAATCTCCCACTCCCAAAATGTTTTAAGTGAAAATATCCAACTCAGAGCTCAGAAATGGAGAATACTGGTTTGTGCTTGCTGTTTCACTTGTGTGAATATTTTGGCAGCCATCTTTTTCAGCATCCCTTCTGAAAAAAATATCCGAGATCCATAACAAGAGATGAATAATTACCAAAAACTGCAGAACCTGGGCTGTGCAAAGATCTTGCATGTATCTCTCCATTTTTTTCCATGTTCCCTTTGGCCTACTTTTCCACCTCAAAGAGCTTATTCAAAATCAACGCACCTGGTAAAGAGCTCTGGAAATCCTGAAATGCCAGGCTGTGGAAACATAGGTAGATACTGCTTGAAAGCAAGGGAGCGGGAAGGAGCAGGGAATGCCGGATTGCATTTGGAACTGCTCGGAAGCTGCACAGGAAGGGACCCAGCTCCTGCCAAACCAGGCAGGAAGTCACCCACGTCAAGAGGTCTGGAGCTTGGACCCCCTGGTTTAGCAACCTGCTGCTAGCTAGTGTAATTGCTTCTTAGATTAACAAATTTGCAGTACCTTAGGAAATACTGTAGAGATAGCTCATTTTCTCAAACAGTGCCCATTTCTTAAGAATCCACGTAGCAGATTTGGACTTGAAAAAAATAGTAAGTTTAAGATAGTTTATCTTTTACATGAACTCCTATTATGCTGGTCTTTGTGATAACATAAATGGAGTTTTACTGTATTCTAATCATATTTTACTGGGCTAACATATATAGCTCAAGAGAGCACACCAATCATTTCAGACGTTATCTCTGAATCAGTGGCAAGAGTTTCTATGTTTTTTGAAATAATACAACCAAAATCTTGACTCCAGAATGCCATCTATATACAATCACTTATCTGTTTTTCCTTCTTTTTAAAATATCAATCCATTTTAACCCTTACCCTACAGGAATGAAAATTACCATTTAATTACATGAGGTGCATTTTCTAAAAGTAAAATTCATTCACATCCAGATCATTTCTGTAGATATGCTAGATCAAACAGGGAAATCTAAAATAACATAAGTTACTGTACCATTTCCACATTTTTTTTTTGAAGTAGACCAGGACCTTTCAGCCACCAGCTAGAAGACTGCCCTCTCAGTATCACAGAGCCTCCAATACATCCCTCATTTTCCTCACCCATCCCCAGAGACCCTTAGGCCTAGTGACAGGCATAGGCGTGAAGAAGGTCCCTGCACACTTCAAGGAGGAACCTGCCATGCCTGGATGCTCTAATAGAAGAGACATGCTAAAACATGCAGACAGCAGCTTCAAAATGAAAGTGGTCCTCTGCAGATTCCCCCAAGGATTCTACTGTAAAGGTAAAGAAGCATCACAGAGAATAAGCATAATAAGAATATTAAAACATTACCCCTGCAGAATCTTTTACACCCAGAGTTTAGGATTGATAAGCTGGCACCAAGAAGACTGCAGCTAAAATTCCATCATGCTTTTTTTCTTTTTTTCATTTTTTTTTAATTCTCCTTCAAAGACCACACCTAACTTCCTGTGAAAGGATTCTGGTAACTGAAGTAAGAACAGGCATTTCCTGTGCGGGGACTACAAAATGGCATTATTATAACTACCACTAGAGGGCGGGGAACTGTGAAGAGAAACCCCTCAGTGTACACACAGAAGCATGTTTGAAGCAGCCCAAAGCTCTCAGTAATGGAGCTCTAATCTTCTACAAGCTTTTCTTAGAACAGAACATTAAGACTTAGCTGGTTTGAATTACTAATTTTGTTAACTGATAATGTTTCCATTCATGCTTTTTATTTGCTAAGCCAAATTGAATCGACATAAATAACTCAAAGTAAAAAGAAAGTAAATAAAGAAGGGTTAAAAATAAAAACTCATAAAACAGCAATTATATTAATGAAAGTCTTACATACATGAGCTTTAACATTAGCCTCAGCCCCAGAGTATCTGAAATCCAATAAAGGGCTCTGATAGTTCAACAAAGAGGTGGCCTTTGTGCTATCTAAGTTAACTTTCCCTAGAAATAAAACTAAACTAATGGGATGCCAATATTATTTTATCTCTAATTTAAGCGGCTGAAAAGCAGCCAGAAAAAAATGAAAGCCAGTAAGATACTAGATGCCAATACTTAGATTAATAACATAGTTAAGATTTGCAGGCTAACTATGTGCCTGTCACTGACCGGGCTGAGTCTGTATGCACTATATCATTTCATCCTCTCCGTAACTCCATCAGATAAAGGCTTTCATGATCCTTATTTGAAAACTGAAGAAAGGAAGTACACTGAGGTTAGGAAAAGTTACCTAAGATCACACAGGCAGGATTCAAACTTAAAATCTGTGAGCTTTATTCAGCCATAAACAAAACAAAAACAAAGAATAAAAACACCTCATCTAACTAAATCCTAAAATAAAGATTAAATAAAAATCTACGTGGCATCAATTATAATCAGAAACAGTCATAATGATTGTCAATATATTTTTTACATATTTTCTAGCTTCACCATTTTCATTAGAAAAGGTATTTGATTGAAACAAGCAAGAATAAGATATAGCCAAAAAGAATTTTTTAATCATTCTAGCATGTCTGCTTTGGTTATAGAAGCAAAAGAATGACCCAAAGTGGCTTAGGTAAGAGAAAGAAAGAAAGGAAGAAAGGAAGAAAGAAAGAAAGAAAGAAAGAAAGAAAGAAAGAAAGAGAGAGAGAGAGAAAGAAAGGAAGGAAGGAAAGGAAGGAAGGAAGGAAGGAGGGAGGGAGGGAGGGAAGGAAGGAAGGAAGAAAGGAAGGAAGGAAGACAGGAAGAAAAGAAAGGAAGAAAGAAAGAAAGAAAGAAAGAAAAAGAAAAAGAAAAGGAGGAAGGGAGGAAGAAAAAAAAAAAGAAAGAAAGGAAAGCAACATGGGAATTCATTGTCAAGGTTTATTGTTTGGGGCTAGCTATAGGCATGCCCAATTGATGTTACCAGCACCTAATCATACTGCAACCTTTGGCTCTGACTTCTGTGGTGATAGCTTTTCATTCCTCATTGTAGTAAGATGCTATAGCATCTCTGGCCTCCCAATCCCCCAGATTTAAATCCAATCGGAACAAAGACCCAGAAAAACTCTCAGCACATCTCACTGGCTTCAGTTGGGTCACATGCTCATTCTGAAGTAATCAGGCTGTCCAGGGTGATGCAATGCTTTGTGCTTTGATTGGCTTCTCCTAAGCCAATGCCTCATCCTGGACTAGGGAGGAAATCCTACTTGAAACCTATGAACGGTCAGGGGTGTGGAATCACTCAGTAACAGGAACACACCAAGCTGTGTGCATTTACATTAATTGTAGGGTCACCCCTTTCTTTCCCATTGATCCTAGCCAGTGAGTGTGTCTTAGGATATTTAAAATGGTGAACACAAAATATTTTACCAAAACATCCAAGACATACGATGAACAACACCTATTTTTTCCGTCTCAAAATGTCTTTTGTAAAATATAGATAAGAATCACAGTCTCTTGTTACTGATTTCCCAGGATGACGTTTTCAGAAGTCAACATAGTAGTTTTTCGTGCATTTGCCCTGACCCTTGTTAACGTCATGCTGACATTTTATGAGAATGCTAAATGACATGTTACATGGTTTTAAATTTCATTCAGTTGTACTACTTTTCAGACAGAAGATTTTGTATTACAACTTTTAAGGCCAGACACTATATTTGGAAGACCCATAAATAATGGGAAAGGCAAGCAATATAATTTTAAGTGGTTGGAAAGAATATTAAGAATTGGATTTCTAAATTCCAATGACATTTCTGTTTTCCTTTCGATGTCTTGTTTTTAAAATTTGTCTCACTTATAAAAGAGGAACATTAATTTTCTAAATTAAAATATAAAAGAAAAATTAAGGATATTATTACCCATGCTGATATCTACAAAAAGTTGTATTACAGTGATATGAAAGAGCAATAACAAAGAAATAATAGTATATGACTCAATTCCTTTCCACAAAGATTCACATTTATATTAATAAGTACTCTAAAATTAAATTTATACTAAGAAAATTGGTGGCTTATTACATTTTATGGATAAGGAAATAACTATAAAATAGTTTATAATTGATGATTGTGGATAAGTGCTCAAAAACCTTAGACGATTTTGTACCTAAGAGTTAAGAAAGCTGAGAAAGACTAAGGAATATCTTTTTCTGAAAGTGATCTTTTAATCCTATTTTACAATTGTAATTTTTAATTTTCTTCAGCACATTAAAGTAATACTGGAAACATAAGCTAAGGGAAGATTTGCTAAGTATTACCTGGAGATTTATTTTCTGTATTTTCTAGTTTCCTTAATCTATAGGTTTGACTCTATTTTCTCATGAACTTTTTGATCATCACTTACTGTGTTTTTGCATATCCTTCTTCCTTTAACCTTGATCCACTAGATCATTTCCGTAACTAACAATTTCCGTAAGAGTGAGAAAGTTCTGAACTACCAGACTTACATGTTTTCTCACTACAGATTAGAAAAAGAGCATAACAGAAAATAAAAGACATATGCTCAGTACGTACTGTTCAGATAAAATGTCACTTTTCTTTAAATGCTAGTTTTAGTTACAACACTTTTTAAAAACCTTATTTTCAATATTTTATAATCATATATTTGTTGAGCAACACTCTTTATAGAAGCATAGATATTCCTTTAAATGACTGTTATCTTTTTAAACACATTTTGTTTTTCTTTAACAGAGATGTACTCCAGTGCTATCATGATCCCTGGGAAATATCATTCAAGGTAACAATAATCACTTTCATCAAATTTCCTGGGAAAAAATAAATTATATATGAAACATCCCTCCATTTTTATACAAGCATTTTCATTTTATTGCAGGTAGGGTGGCAACTTGTTTCTACATCCTTTCTTTATCTTCAGATATTTTAAATGCATGTTCACATCCGTGAAATACTTCAACCCTGCCAAAATGACTTATCAACTGGAAGTTCACCTCTAATCTGATTACATACTAGTTTGTTTTTGATGGATCGATCATACTAGAATCATTGAATTCTATTTCTGGATCTTAAGAGTCAACTAAGGAAGGAAATTTCCTAAGGTATGGTCCTCCCCATGAGAGTGAGACAGTTCCATGTTCTCCAAAGGCTTGAATATTTCCAGCTCAGTTTTCTTCCTTCCTTCTGTTTCACTGAAGATTGCTACCTAAAATTGTCCCCCTCAGCCCTCATCCTTTTTTATAGGGGAGAAAAAAGTGGCCTCTAACCTCGTAAGTGGGATAGTAAATCTGAATGTCTGGGCATCTTCCCCAGGAGAGAATAATCAGGCAGAGCCAGGAGCAGGTCTTTGGAATGAAAAACGATACTCAAAAGATAGCTACATTCCAAAGTGTCCTAGATACAAAATTTGTGCATGCCTGTGTGTGTGTGTGTGTGTGCGCACATATGTGTGCCTCAGAGAGACAAAGAACTAGAAATGAGAATGAGTGCGTAAGAGACCATGGATTTGTTTCTTCACATCATGTTAGCATGACCTAAATTCTGGCACTCTACCTGGTTCTTGCTATTAGTTGCCACATTTAATTCTTGTAATATTTTGTGAAGGAAGTAGTATTGTGGTCACTTTTCTAATGTGATGGTGATCCAGGCTTACATAGGCTGTGTAACCTGACATGGTCACACAGAGCCAGCATTTAAACTCACATGTGTCTGATTTCAAATTCAAATATACTTCATTGTCCCATTTTGCCTCAGGAGTGAGAAATGTACCATTGATACACAAATTAAAAAGGATAATGTGAAATAAGTCTGATTTTTTTAAGTCACTGGATCCCCATCTCTAGCTAAGATGTTTGTAGGGCACACTAAGCCCACTGCTATTAAACAAACTGGTGACCCACTAGGGTAATTCAGTTTCCCCTTCATAATCTTGCTATTGTGGGGTTCGCTTGACTTCCGCTGGAATAAGCTTTAAACTCTGAACCTTAGTGTTCTCATCAGTAGACATGAAGGCTCATTTTGAGTTTTATGAAATAAATTTATAAGAACAAACTAAGCACTATGACTGGGACATAGCAGATGCTTAGTAAATGCTGGCTTCTTTTCCTTTTTTCAGAGATACCTTAGTGCTGTTGTTTGTCATTTGAAATTTTTATTAAAGTCATTTCTGTAAAGCTTCTCTCTCCATTATCCCATCTTCCTTATCTTATCCCATTTTTGTTTGTGGTTTCCAGTGTCTAGCATAGTACTCACCTGAGATAAACCGTTCAGTAAATCACTGACGAATTAACAGTCGTAACCCTATATTTACTCAGGAGCTTTCTTGGTCTTTTTACTGAGTACACTTTCTTTCCTTTTGGGGATAATTTATGTGTCATGACACCAACTAATTCTAGGTTTCTGATTTTGTGGTCGTTGTTTCAGTTATATAGAACTTTATACGTGACTGCATACATTATGCCACCTCTATAGTTTGAGCTGACCTCACCTTTCCTAATACGTGCCCTTAACCTAAAGTCAGACTACTATCGTCACTGCCTCTCCTCTCCATCACACATGCACACACCACACACTTGTGCACATATACACAGATATGTTTGTTTCTGTTTCTCTAGCTTATTTCACCAGCCCAGAAAGTTCAACATTCATGTATTTGCTTTTCACAGTCTTATCAATTCTTCACGAGCCATTGTTCTGGAAAACGTTAAGAAATTTCTTCTTCATTTTCTGAATTTCCATTATATTTATGGTAGAAAAATAGTGTAGTATTTACTTCTTAATGCATACCTCTACATACATTTTCCTTTGCTTTAATTTGTCCCTAAATTACTATTTCTAGGTCGGTTTTAGTGAAACTAGAGCCTTACATTTGTCATCCTCATCCAAGTATCGTCAAGGATTCTCCATTACCATCCACATAAAGTACAAATTCCCCTGCCTGACATTTAAAGGACGCTCCAAATTTTCTTTCCAGTCTTACATCCTGTCAACCCCTACCCCTACCTGTCATAAAGACAAAATAATTTGTTCAAGTTTTCCTAAACTTGCACTGCGATCTCTGTACCTTCACTTCCAAGCAATTGATTATGCCGTTTTCACGACCTGACATTCACTATATTACCAATTCAACCTGATGAGACAATAGCAGTTTTAAATCTCAAATACTGCATTTTCCATAAATACTTCCACATCCTTCCATCCTGTTATGTCCTTCACTTTTTTGAGCTAAATAACACTTGTTTTTTACACACTATTTGTTGTATTTATGTAACTGCCTTGAGATAAGTGGATGATGTCCTCCTCTTTGTAACTCTTGAAGTTCATAAAGCAATACCTTGCACAAAGTAGATACCCAATAAAAGAAATGAAAAACAAAAGATCTCAAAGAGACAGTATTGAACAAGCTGTGATGTTGAAGGGGGCCTGGATGTACAACAGGCTCTTGTGACTCAAGAGAACAGATCTAAGATGCATGTGAATGTCATAGGAAAAAAACTGATTCGATATAAATAATAATGTTCAAATTCTTAGACCTGCATAAAGCAAAATAGCTACTCTTTAATAAGAAGTCATTCTCAGTTACCAGAGAGATTTCAAGCTGATACTGTAGAAAGGATGCTTATCTGGGCAAATAATTGGAATAAACAATTCCAAAAATATTTCCAACCTCAAGATTGTATGATTGCCTAAAAAGCAGAGCATCAAATTATCTTTTACTAAAGTAAGAAAAATGGAGACAAAATTAAATTAGTTATTATGGTATTTTACATAAATTCTGGATTAGAGATAACTTAACATCCAGAAGATGGTGATAAAAACATTTTGTCTCCCCCATCAGTGGTTGCCACTGCTTGGTAATGAGCAGCATGAGGGCAGGGAGCTTGTCTGGACCTGCTAACCACCTTCTTCTCCAGTGCTTATTGCATCATGTGGTTTCTCATAAATATGTGGAACTGAATTAAAAATGAGACTTAATTTGCATTTGCATAACTAGACCAAAAGAGGTCAGAAAGAAGACACAGTAAAAAAGGATCTTAACATAAAATCTGGCTTGTTTTAAAAATACAATCAATTACTGCTTCTTGGAATGCAATAAGAAAACACTGAAAAGCAATGGTAGAAGTTTTTCTTGCCTCTTTTTAGGATAAAGAATGAATCTATTTGTCTTTGTTGAGTTCACATGGTAAAAAATATATTTTCAGCAAATATGTGTCCAGATACATGTCTTCCTTTTAAAAATTAGTTACCTTGGCGGTCCAGGCACTTAAGCCAAGAGGGTTATGGCTCTAAATAGTTTGGGATTTCCTTCTTTTGGGGTTGTTGCTTATTTTCTAGGGAGCTAACTTAAGGTTCTTTTTTTTCCCACCAAACTTTTCTGGCACTCATCTTCTTGATTTATGCAACATCACTCATTTTGAGGAGCTCTAACTGACTTACTATTATTTGGTGTACACCAGGCTTCTGAAGAAAAGGCAGTAACTTTGGAGCCAGACAGAACTAGTTTGCATCCTTACTCTGCTACTTTCTAGCTGTGGTTCTTTGAACAAAGTACTTGAATTATAATGAGGATTGAAGATGATAAGTAAATTACCCAGCACACACAGAAGATGCTACTTATTCCATGTTTTCCCTATACCCTTCAAGTTCTTTTTTTTTTTAACATCTTTATTGGAGTATAATTGCTTTACAATGTTGTATTAGTTTCTGCTGTATAACAAAGTGAATCAGCTATATATGTACATATATCCCCATATCCCTGCCCTCTTGCATCTCCCTCCCACCCTCCCTATCCCACCCCTCTAGGTGGTCACAAAGCACGAAGCTGATCTCCCTGTGCTATGCGGCTGCCTCCCACTAGCTATCTATCTTACGCTTGGTAGTGTATATGTCCATGCCACTCTCTAGCTTCGTCCCAGCTTACCCTTCCCCCTCCCCATGTCCTCAAGTCCATTCTCTAGTAGGTCTGTGTCTTTATTCCCATCTTGCCCCTAGGTTCTTCATGAATTTTTTTTTTTTTTAGATTCCATATGTATGTGTTAGCATACGGTATTTGTTTTTCTCTTTCTGACTTACTTCACTCTGTATGACAGACGCTAGGACCCCTTCAAGTTCTTACAAATAACACCATATGAAGCAGAATAAATAAGACTAAATATAAAGCTAGAAGTCTGATCTTTTGCTATTTACAATCCAGTATATCATTTACCAAAAAAATTTTTAAGCGCTCACTAAAACCCAGCATTCTTCCAGATGCTTACAGACAAATCTCTGCCCTCATGAAGCTTATATTTTATGTATCCCAGTACTACAGATTATGTACAAGAAAATTAATTATAGAATATAGCAGGTGGTGGTAATTGCTATGGAAAAAGATAATGTAGGAAAGAGAGAGAGAGAAAAAAAAAGACAGGGTAGAGAGTGAGGGAGAAGAAGGGTGTGTTGTAATTTGAAATAGAGTGGTCAAGGAAAGTCTTGCTGAGGAAGTAACATTCAAGCAAAATCCCTGAAGGACTCACAGAAGCCAGCCATGTCATGAGCCTTCCTGGATGACAGGGTCGCAAGCAAAGCAAATGCATTGAGAGTTGCAGAAAGGTATTCAGGTTTGGAAAGGCCTAAAGAAAGGTAAATAACATTGAAAGAATGAAATGACCATGCAAAGCAACACATATCAACAGGAAGAAGAAAGTGGAGCAGGTAGCAGGGACAGTGAGTATAGCAGCAGATGCTGCCAACCTCAGTTAGGCCTGCCATCTGCTTTCCCAGCAGTTTCACCGGGGACACCTGTGACATAAATGTCAAGATCAGAACCCAAGCCAGAACCTGAGAAGCAACAATCATACCAGAAATGAAGGAAAGCTCACTGCCACTCAATGTCCTTAGCCTGAGCACAAAATGGGGATGTTAAAAGCAGGATAGCCATGCCCGGTGCCTCAGAAAAATCTAAACCTGGATGGCCGTCTGCAGAGTGGACCCAAGAACTGCCTTATGGATAGATACGGAGTATACAGCAGCCAAATTTAGCAGCTAGAAACAGCTCAACATCAGAGAAGCAGGCAAAGCAAAATGCTGCCTATCCTTAATGCCTAGAAATATTTGTTGAAATTTTAAGATTAGAAAAGGGATATTCCTTTGGGACCGTGATGCAGTTTTAAAATAGACCAATGAAAAGATATAGTACCAATTAAAATCACAGCTGTGAAACAGGTATTGCTTACAAAACTTTTTGTTTGTTTGTTTTTATGTATGAAAAGTGTGCTGCTAATGCATTTGTCTATTCAACATGGTGGCAGCTATCTTCACTAGCATATTCCCTGGCTTCTAATCACTCCTAATACATTTTAGAGAGAACAAATAGAGAATTAGCCACTCTTCTCTCAAGCCTTAAGGGCTCCTTCCTGCCTCTCTCCCTCCCTCCCTTCTCTCTCTCTCTCTTTCTTTATTTCTATTTCTTCTTTCTTTTCCCCCTCTCTTTAGAACAAGGATAATTCCTGTCCTGATCAAATCCATAAGGTTGCTGTTGGGATGAAATTAGATTTAAAGTAAACCATTTTTTGAACTGTAGAGCCCTATAACATTGTTTACTCATTTTATTATTTTTCTTCATATTATTAAAACATTAAATTTGCCTGTAGAAATGAATGGAGAAAGGGTATTTTAAACAAAAAGAAATGACCACTTACGTTCTATGTTTAAAAGTTTCCCTACATAACTCCATGTATGTGAATTATAAAAGTATGATTAGAACTCATAAGATGGTTAGATTTTGAACAGCTCTCTATCCATGCACATAGATGCAGAAGCCCACATATGTCAGGTCACATGATTTCCCTCCCACCATATTGCCGTACCAGTTTCATCTGCAAACTAAAACAGGAAAAATAGCAGGCTTAAAAAGGGAAAAGGGCAAAAGCCTCAGGAAAACATACCGCCTCTCCCCAATAAAGTGATCATTTGCCTTCTACAAATTCACTTCCAGGCTCATATTCATGAATGACATTTCCCATTTATTTTTCTCACTCCCAACCAAAATATACTGAAATCAGGGGCTTCCCTGGTGGCGCAGTGGTTGAGAGTCCGCCTGACGATGCGGGGGACACGGGTTCGTGTCCCGGTCCGGGGGGATCCCACATGCCGCGGAGCGGCTGGTCCCGTGGGCCATGGCCGCTGAGCCTGCGCGTCCGGAGCCTGTGCTCCGCGGCGGGAGAGACCACAGCAGTGAGAGGCCCGCGTACCGTGGAAAAAAAAAAAAAAAAAAAAAATATACTGAAATCATTAAAAGCAAGGACCGATCTATAAAAGCAGCCTCATCACTTGGAAATTATCAAAGGGCAAGAAATGACACACATTTTTTTAAAAGTTCGAATCATGATCACAAATTGCAAACTGAATGTTCTTTTGGTTTCTCATAAAAGATACAGAGAGAGATAGAGAGAGAGAGAGAGAGAGAGAGAGAGAATGGTTTGAGTTCTATAAAGAAAATGTTCTTCCAAATAAAAGAATTTGCAAATTAGGAGATATGATTTATATTTAGAATTAAACCCCTACTTTCTTTATGGCACTGAGCAAATTCTTTTCCTTGTATTGGCACCATAACCAATGCTAATTAAAATCATAGGTTTTGTGTTTGGAAGGGGGCCTCCCAAGAGATCATTTAGTCAGACTACTTATATTCATTAAGGATTGAACTAAAATCAGAGGCAGATGGCTTTGTCTCAGATCTCAGAACAGAGATTTCTCAATTTTCCTTGGTTGTCTATTCAACTCTTTAATCACCATCTAACTTACTCTTTAGTTATAATCTGTTAATATTAACGCTATCTAGACTATTTCTGCTAGTGTTTCATTGGATGGAAATGGAAGCACCATACACATCCCAGTATGGGATTTATCAGGGTGAAATTGCCAAAACATTTATTTAGCATTCTTTTTATTGACATTGAAAGGATATTACCTATTAGTTCAACCAAGGTACAGTGACTCAATAACAACTGTAGTAAAAAACAAACACTGGCTGATGGTGGGTTGATCCCTATAATTCTAAGCCTTTAGTCTGCTTTTCTGCCCATTCTCTTCCCCAATTCTTCTGAAGAAAATGTAAATTTGATTACTCAGTTCCTGAGACAACATTATAGTTAAAAGACATAAACACACAGACTTTTAACATGTTGCAGTCTGTCATTCAGTATAGAACACTTCCTAATTTTCCTTATGATTTCTTTGATTCATGGATTGACTTAAAAGTGAGTTGATTAATTTTTCAAAAAAAAGGACTTTTTCTAGATGTCTTATTGTTTTCTAACTTAATTCCACTGTAGCCAAATAATCAAATAGATTGAGACTTATTTTATGGCCCAGCATATGATCTTTGGTGAAAGTTCCATGTGCACTTGAAAAGAATGTATATTCTGTAGTTGACTGTAATATTCTATAACTGTCTATTTGAGCCTCATGTTTGGTAATTGATAATACTATCTGTCTCCTATGTCCTTACAGGTTTTTTTCTACTTGTTTTATCAACTACTGAAAGAGACTGTTAAAATCTCTAAAAATAATTGTGCATTTGTCTATTTCTCACTTTAGTTCTGTCATTTTTTTCTTCTGTTTTAGAATGTTATGATTTTGTCATACACATTTAAGAATGCTATGTCTCGTTACAAATCTGATCTTTTATCCCAATAAAATGACCATTTTTATCTGTATTAATATTCCTTGTCTTGAAGTCTACTTTATTTGATATTAATATAGGCATTTCAGCTTTCTTTTGCTTGGTGTTTACATGCTATATCTTTTGCCATTCTTTTACTTTCAACCCGTCTGTATTTTTATACTTAAAATGTGTGTCTTAAAAACAGCATATCATTGGATCTTGTTTTTTATCCAGTCTGCTGAGAATCTCAAGACAAGTGAGAAAAACCTATACAGGAATGTTCATAGCACCTTTTTCATAATAGCTAAAACTCAGAAACAACTCAAATGTCCATCAATAGGTTAATGAAAAATAAATAAAGGTGTATTTATCCAATGGAGTACTACTTGACAAAATGTTATGAACTACTTATATATGCAACAAAATGTCTGAATCTAAAAAAAACACTGTGTTGAGTGAAAGAAGCCAAGAAAAAAACACCACATACTTCACGGTTTCATTTATGTAAAGTTTTTGAGCAGGCAAAACTAAGATATGGTGATAGAAATCAGAACAGTGTTTGTCTCTGGAGGCAGGAGGAATTGACCAGGAAAGGGCATTGGGGATGTTCTGGGCATAGAGATGTTCTACATCTTGATCAAGATGGTGGTTACACAAGGAATACATTTGTCAAGACTTAAACTAATTCATATCTTATTTTATGCAAATTATACTTCAACTAAAGAAAATGGGATGAGCCCAAGCTCTACTGCCTTTCTTCTACCTCCTGTTTTCCAGTAAGTCTGTGTGACTACACCAAGCCAGACCTAGGTGAGCTGAGGCAAGCTAACCATCTTTGTTTACTCTCTTGTTGACCCTCTTTCAGTTGATAGAGTGTTTCTATCAGGTATCTTCAATTTACTCTCTCCATGTGGTCGAGATAAGACTATAAGCTCCTCTGACATGGATTCACACTTTAAAGGGAAGTACAAGCCAATTATGCACCCAAGATAATTAGCTCTAAGATCATTGGGAGTTGGCTCTTTTTGGTCTTTGATCATATCACTATCAATCTTCCTTGCCCCCCCAGCCCCGCCCAAAGAATTTGAAACCTAATTTAGTCCAAATAAACACATGGAAATTTAAATGACAGTACTGAGTACAGTAACAGCATAAGAGAAAAATGTACAAAAACAATACAGCTAACGAGTTGATTTGTTTGTGACAGATTTTTTTTAATTTAACAAAATGTTTGTATATACGTTATATTTATCACTTACAACAACCCTAGGTGGTAGATCAGGGAGGTATGAATAACTTCATCTAATAGATGAAGAAGCTAAAGTTTTTAGTCAGCTATGTCACTGGCCACAGCAAATACACAACAGATGCAAGAGTGCAACTTACATATTTTGACTCTCCCCCCAAAAGAATTCATTTTATATCCCTCTCTGTTTATAAGAGGTTAAAGGCATTGAGGGCTGAAGTGATCAACAAAAGCTTCCTAGATGAGGTGGAACTTAGGCTAAGCTTTAAAGGCTGTACCAGAAGAAGAGGACATTCCTTTGGGAAGGGAAATCATAATCAAAGGCTCAGCCCTAAGCAGGGCTTGGCTCTGACCTACAAGAGAAAACAAGACAGGTCAGGGCATTAGCAAATGAAAAGATCAATTGAACTGAAGTGGAAGGTCTTGCCTAGATCAAATTGCAGATCTAATCAGGGAAGGATATTAGAGGGGAGAGCGGGGAAGGTGTCAAATAGAATGCCAAAGGTCAGTGCAATTTGCTGAAGTTTTTAAGAAGGAAAATGAAATATTAAGAAGAAAAGTGTGTATTATAAAATATCTTAAATATTATAAAATATTAATATGAAAATACTAAACTAATACACATGTAAGATTACAATTTTAGTACAGTAGTGAGAGTAGATAAGCAACAAGTACGTTATAAAGAAATAAAGGAAATTGGTACACAAAACTTGTTTAAGAAATTCACTTTCAAGGCAAGAAAAACAGGGACAAAATAGAACCAAAGAGCACATTATTTTTCAATGTAAGAGAGAGCTATGCTTGCTCGAAGGCAGAACAAAAGGAGTTAATGAAGAATAGGAAATTAAAGATATGGAGAGAGTACTTGCTTAAGGGGACTTTCTCTTGGAATATGAGGATAGGACAGGGTCAAGAACAAAGAATAAATCATTAAGCTTTGAAATCAAGAAGAATAACATTAAGTATGGGGAAAAGTCCAAGTAAATGGATGAAAATACAGTTAAATTAAGATTGACAACAGAGAAGATCAAATTCATCTGATCACCTCAATCTTCTGAGTAAAGTCCTGTGCAGATATTGATTTTAAAAAAGGAAGAAAAGATTTGGATTGGAAAATACAGGAAAGAATAATAAGGTCATTTAAATTATCACTGATAAGAAGCAGATTTTTTGGTTGTTTACAAAAGAAATAAGATATAATAATAAAAATAGAGAAATGGAGGAGACTTTTAAAAAAACATAAATTTAGGTAATAATTCATACATATATAGTGTCATTATTATATTCGCATTTTTCCCCATTTGAATAAAAGAGGATATGATGTCCTTGTGTGAGATGAATTTAAACTTAAAATTAGGAAAAATTTACTATCTGACTTCTCCAGAAATGTAATACAATAGAACATCATAATAACCAACATTTAAAAAATTAGTCAAAAAAAGCTAATACTTGTTGAAATCTTACTAAGGACAAGTACCGTTCTAAATGTTTTACATGTACACTGTATTATTTAATTCAATCTTCACAATAACCTATGGGTTAGGAACAACTATTTCACACAAGGAAGTCCAAAGAGGTTTATTTCTTGTCCAAGAACAGATGACTAACTAGAAAAGTCAGAATTTGGACTGGGGCAACCTAATGTCTGAGTCCAAGTTCTTAACCATGTACGCTGACTAAAATCATCTATGTAAATTGTAAAATGTTAGCCATGGCTCTATTTCCTGCTACAGTGTTAAGATTTCAAAATTTTATTTTAGGTATACTATACCAGGTCAGACTGTGACCATTGCCATCTCCCCAGGCTTTATATCCAGTAGAACTGGATGTATATGGACTGGAGTATAAAGTCCATGGGGTGGAGTTCAAGTGCAAGTTAAGCAATCTGGACTTTATACTATGGGCACAGGAATTCTTGGGGAACATTATTCAGAAAAGCAACCCAACCAGGTTTGTTTCTTAGATATTATTCTGATAGTGTGGAAGAGGTCTGGAGTGTGAAGCCTTTTAGGGCGCAAGGTAAGACAAAAGCCTATTGTAAGCGCCCAGATGAAAGACAACGAATGTCAAAATGAGGCAGAAGCGATGGGATCAGGAGGAGATGATCTGAGCATTTCTGAGGTTGCTTCAGTAAAGCTTTAAGTTTTCACATTGGTGGAGGAGAACTGCAGAAGCTCAAAATGACTCCAGGGTTCTTGTCCAGGGGACTTGATGCACAGGAGGTAGACAACTTCTCTGGTTTTCCCAGCCCTCACTAATCTTCATCTTTAAAGTCTAATTGCATGTGAAGCCATCCCAAATTTATAGAGGAAAAAGAATGAAAGCTTTATTAAAGAAAAATTATTCAGCTTTGAGATATTGGAGAAAGAGGAAGAGTAAAATCAAGGATACTAGTGTGGAATCTTTTGCAGGAAGAAATCCAAGTCAGCTGGATATTGAACTGTGAAGAATGAATATTTCTTATTATTTCATAAAAGAAAAAAAACTGAGTGAAGTTTGAATGATTAATAAACATAACATTTATTAATATAAGATACATATGTTTTTTAAGAGTAAGTGGATATTTCCACAGTTCATTAGATTATCATAGACTGTTTTTTCTATAATAAGGAAAAAAATAATAGTCTTCCAGAAAAAGGAGTTGAAAAATTAGATTTATCTTTTACTAATATAAAATATTAAAAAAATTATTATAGTAGAATGAAATGTAACAAAAAAGTAAAAAAATAACCTTTTCCTTTATTTGAATTTTGTTAGCTTGGCTGAACATGAAAATAGTATTAAGAAAGAATATTCTGATATTTTAAACAGTCAATCAATATAAAAAGTGAATAAAGGAATTTTCATTTAAAGGAAAGTTGAGTTAAAGCTTCACCAAAGAGGCCAATAATGAAACAAAAAAAAAGCCACCAATACTTAAAAATTCAACAAAATGCAGCTTCATCATTAAGGGATAAGGTGGAAGAGCATGCTAAAAGAGTACCAATCATTATTAAAGATGAACATAAAAGACATACACACAGAAAAGCAAAACATCCAGACCTCAGTATTTTGTGAACCGTAGTCTGTACATTTTTACCATTTCCAAACAGGATAGCCATCTGGATAAAACACTAGTTGACTTTAAGACGTTGAACTGCAACTTTTTTTTTTCGCTTGCAATATTTTTCATTATCAGTTTAAAAAAATAGAAGCCAGGCTTCCCTGGTGGTGCAGTGGTTGAGAGTCCGCGGACACGGGTTCATGCTCCGATCCGGGAAGATCCCACATGCCGTGGAGCGGCTGGGCCCGTGAGCCATGGCCGCTGAGCCTGCGTGTCCGGAGCCTGTGCTCCGCAACGGGAGAGGCCACAACAGTGAGAGGCCCGCGTACCGAAAAAAAAAAAAAAAAAAAAACAAAACAAAAAACAGAAGCCATTCCATTTGAGAGATAACTATAGTACTCAAAAGCCACTTTTCATTGTACAGATTAAGCAATACCCAAAGAAACAGTATTAGTGATAGTAAACTACAATTTATTACAAATCAACACTTTAGTAAGATGGAAAGATCATAACTTTTCTCTTTTTCAAACAGCTAAAACACATTCAACATCATACACAGTGATGCAGAGTGATAAAATGATGGGATGCTCAAGCATGTGAAGAAGGAACCATAGCAATATTCTCTATTAAGGATAATTTGCAGCAAAAAAAAAAGGTCCATATGAGGTATCCCCCAAATCACTCTCACCTCAGAGATGTACCCCTACTTCAGGTAATTCAGCATACTTTATTTCTGCAAGTGATACAAAATCAATAGGACCGAGAAAGTTAGTAGGGGAAAGCCAAGTATAAATCATTTACAGCACTCTGTTTACCTACTGCATAACTTCTGTTTTACTAGTATTCCAGACGTGGAGTGAGAGGAACCTCGTGTCTTCTAAACAAGAAATAACCTTGTCCACCTATAACTCTATAGTTTTTTAAACATGTCATCATCAATGGTTCTATTAATATGAACTAGAAGAACTATGGAGCACTTCAGAGAGAATGTAGTCCATTTTTTTTTCACTTTAATGGTGGTACAATTGAAGCTTATAGAATTTAAGAGTATAGGTAGTTAGTATCAGATCTGGCCCAGAGCTCTGTTTTTCTGATTCCCAGTCCAGTCCTCTTTTCACTGGTAATGATTTGTTATCTCTAAAGAAGAGAAACAAGCTACGAGATTTTTAAAAAGAAAAGGAACAAAAGTTATTTGAACTGAATAATAAAAATGGGAATTGTTTTCTATTAAGTAAATAAAACTATACATATTTATTAGGGTCAGTGAATACTTCTACTATATCTCTTTCCTTTATTCATGACTAATCTTAGGTTTTGAAGGCACTTACTTTGGGTGAAACAGTCTCTCAATCACAGACACAGAATTCCTCTCCTTTCAATGCACCACCCTCTCAAATGTCAGATGCAAGTGAAAAGAGCGTTGCATACTCTGAGACGAGTTGAGGAGGGAAAATGTGTATCATTTCTGGAAACTAGGAAGACAGATCTGCACATGCCATAAGTGTCTTTCTAGATATAGACCACCAGCAGCAGACTGAAGGAAAGCCAAACATATGCAGAACTGCGGGCATAAGATAGATCAGTTTTCACTCAGAAATAAATGAAAAATGTGCCCATAGAACAGCATCATCACTGCTGGAGCCTGTGGCAAAGGTTGGAGGAAGAGTAGGTTTTATAGCAATCATAGGACACTGCAGATTTCACCAATATTTCTGGGATGTTCACTGGATGGCAAAGTCTCTGCACAGCTTACAACAGGTGCAGGCAGCCATGCCAGACAAATTATAGGAATACTGCTCCCCACGAAGACAACTGAATTCAGGAAATAATGCTTTATTTCCCAAGATTCGATCCTGGATGCCAAGCTTACACTGCCCCTGCTGTGATTAGCTCTTGTTTTCCTTGGGCCACTGGACCGTTCAAATGGCAAAGTTATAACAACTGGGAATTTAAAGCTTTCTCTTCTGCCTAAAGGATCTCTAGATAATTAGAGGAAACCAATATACTTGATAGAACCATCACAAATTCCAATACTATACAGCATAGAATTTTCTCTGTAAGGATGAATGAACAGAGAAAAATCTCCAGACATATAATTGTTTAAAGTAAGGTGTATGTTTGTAATAATCAGTGCAGATACCTCCTTATGAAACAAAATTACTACAAAAGAGGATATGCTAATGTTGAAATATACTCTAAGATTAAGAGGACAAATTTTTTTTTATTGGAGTAAAATTGCTTTACAATGTTGTGTTAGTTTCTGCTGTACGATGAAGTGAATCAGCTACATGTAAACCTATATCCTCTCCCTCTTGGACATCCCTCCCACCCCACCCCCATCCCACCCATCTAGGTCATCATAGAGCATCGAGCTGAGCTCCCTGTGCTATACAGTAGGTTCCCACTAACTATCTATTCTACACATTGTAGTGTATTTATGTCAAACCTAATCTCCCAATTTGCCTCACATTCCCCTTCCCCTGCTGTGTCCACATGTCTGTTCTCTATGTCTACATCTCTATTCCTGCCCTATAAATAAGTTCATCTGTATCATTTTTCAAGATTCCACATACGTGCATTAATATACAATATTTGTTTTTCTCTTTCTGGCTTACTTCACTCTGTATGACAGACTCTAGGTCCATCCACATCTCTATAAATGACCCAAGTTTGTTCCTTTTCATGGCTGAGTAATATTCCATCAAGATCAGGAACAAGACAAGGATGCCCATTCTTGCCACTCTTATTCAGCACAGTTTTGGAAGTCCTAGCCATGACAATCAGAGGAGACAAAGAAATAAAAGGAATCCAAATTGGAAAAGAAGTAAAACTGTCACTGTTGGCAGATGACATGATACTGTAAATAGAGAACCCTAAAGATGCCACCAGAAAACTACTAGAGCTAATCAACAAATCTGGTAAAGTAGCAGGATACAAAATTAATGCACAGAAATCTCTTGCATTCCTACACACTAATGATGAAAAATCTGAAAGTGAAATTAAGGAAACACTCCCATTTACCATTGCAACAAAAAGAATAAAATACCTAGGAATAAACCTACCTAAGAAGAAAAAAGAACTGTATGCAGAAAACTATAAGACACTGATGAAAGAAATTAAAGATGATACAAGTAGATGGAGAGATATACCATGTTCTTGGATTGGAAGAATGAACATTGTGAAAATGACTCTACTACCCAAAGCAATCTACAGATTCAATACAATCCCTATCAAACTACCAATGGCATTTTTCACAGAACTAGAACAAAAAATTTCACAATTTGTATGGAAACACAAAAGACCCTGTATAGCCAATGTAATCTTGAGAAAGAAAAACGGAGCTGGAGGAATCAGGTTCCCTGACTTCAGACTATACTACAAAGCCACAGTAATCAAGACAGTATAGTACAGGCACAAAAACAGAAATATAGATCAATGGAACAGAATAGAAAGCCCAGAGATAAACCCACGCACATATGGTTACCTTATCTTTGATAAAGGAGGCAAGAATGTACAATGGAGAAAAGACAGCCTCTTCAGTAAGTGGTGCTGGGAGAACTGGACAGCTACATATCAAAGAATGAAATTAGAACACTTCCTAACACCATACACAAAAATAAACTCAAAATGGATTAAAGACCTAAATGTAAGACCAGACACTATAAAACTCTTAGTGGAAAAACACTCTGTGACATAAATCACAGCAAGATTCTTTTTAACCCCTCTCCTAGAGAAATGGAAATAAAAACAAACAAATGGGACCTAATGAAACTTAAAAGCTTTTGCACAGCAAAGGAAACCGTAAACAGGATGAAAAGACAACCCTCAGACTGGGAGAAAATATTTTCAAATGAAGCAACTGACAAAGGGTTAATCTCCAAAATACACAAGCAGCTCATGCAGCTCAATATCAAAAAAACAAACAACCCAATCTAAAAATGGGCAGAATATATGAATAGACATTTCTCCAAAGAAGATGTACAGATGGTCAACAAACACATGAAAGGGTGCTCAACATCACTAATCATTAGAGAAATGCAAATCAAAACTACAATGAGGTATCACCTCACACCAGTCAGAATGGCCATCACCAAAAAATCTACAAACAATAAATGCTGGAGAGGGTGTGGAGAAAAGGGGACCCTCTTGCGCTGTTGGTGGGAATGTAAATTGAAACAGCCACTATGGAGAACAGTATGGAGGTTCCTTAAAAAATTAAAAACGGAATTAACATATGACCCAGCAATCCCACTACTGGGCATATACCCTGAGAAAACAATAATTCAAAAGGACACATGTACCCCAATGTTCATTGCAGAACTATTTACAATAGCCAGGACATGCAAACAACCTAAATGTCCATTAATAGATGAATGGATAAAGAAGATGTGGTACATATATACAATGGAATATTAGCCATAATTAAGAGGACAATTTAAATATGAAAGTAAAGCCAACAACAAGAGAGTCCAATTGGAGACTGCAAGGATACTTCCAAAAATAGCTAAATTTATATGTATAATATGAACAATAAACAAGAGATTTGAAAATGCTGAAAATTAAATCCACTAAATAAAAGACAAACTCAAAAAATTTCCACAGATTTAAGAGCGAGGAGAAAATGAGATAGAAATGGTTATTAAAAATATAAAAAATGTATAAGACAAAAGCCCAGAAGATGATATAATTAAAGCTAGCAATTCAGAAGGAGAAACTAAAGCAAACATGGTAGTTGCAACAATTTCTAATCTCAAGAAAGAATGAAAATTTTATATCAAAAAGCATCTGAACATTAAAAGGGACGAGCAAATAACACATACATTAATGAAAATAAACCCAAATTTAGACATATTCTGTTAGGCTAGAGAAGGTTAAAAGATACAGATACAAATCTTTCAAATTTCTGGTAGGAAAATATGGTTAATTTGCAAGAAGAGGAAAAACACTAGCAAAATTCTGGCTGTATCTTATCTTCCCCACATTAGATGTCAGAGAATAAAAGAACAAGATATTATAGGGAAAAATATTTGTATACCAACTGAAATTGTCATGCCTATATGAGAAACAGTCTCACATGTTGAGAGGTAAGAAAATATATCATCAATGTATCCTTCATGAAAAGATGATTTTAAGATACACTTCAGCTCTACAGAAGATGATGCGAAAAAAAATGTCAAAATTGTGTGTAAAAGAACTCTCAGTTAGGACACAGAGTTAAACCACAGGGCTATATGTAAATCACTATATGTATATCCATGTCAACATGGATATAAAACAATACACTTATTAAGAACATTTCTGTAAATTTGTATAAAATACCAGATTAACTTTTAAAAAAACACTAGGAAATAGTTGTACAGGGAAGGAAAAATAAATATTTTTATCATACAGGGAAGTAACTAATAGATACTGTTTCATTCATGATGCTGGCAATTTCTTTTAAAATAATGGAATGAAAACAAGGCCATGTATGCATTCCAAATAACTAGAAAAAAAACAAGAGGGAGGAAAAAAAGAAAAAAGTAAAAATGATAGCTGATACAGTCCAATAGACAAATCAGGAAAAATATTAAAGAATAAGAGTAGAAATCACAAAACAAGTTATCAGAAGAAAGACCAAATATACCTAAAACTTTTGACAATAAATTGTGAATTGGTTTATTCATATTAAATAACAAAAAGAACCAAATTAGATCACAAAGCAAAAGTTGAACAGATGCTGTTTATTTAAAAGAAGCATAGAAGAAATTGCCAAAATTAAAACTAAAAAATAGGCAAAAATATATCAGGCAAATACAAACAAAAATGTAGGTTTTACAATGTTATTTGAGACAAAGTATATTTCAAGGCAAAAATAACTTAAATGGATAAATAAGGTAATTTTATATTTATAAAGGTAAATCTTCCAATAAAGTTATACTAGTCATAAATTTGTAAAGTTAATAGTAGTACGTTATTATGCAGAACGGTTAGAAATTCAACATAATTCAACACAATTTTAGAAGACATCAATTCATTTCTCAGTTTTTGAGAGATCAAGTATAAAAGCAAGATAAAGGCATTGAAGAGTTGAATAAAATCGTTATTACTGTTATTTTAATAACTAGGTACCAAACCTTGTACTGTACAGAGAAAAATTTCTTTTATAATTTCCTAAACTGATCAGTTGCACAGCAACAAAGCAACAAAAAACAAACAAGCAACTATACAAGCCAAAATATCTGACCTTAACAAACTCTAGAAGGTAGAATCTGTGGACCTAACCCACGTTCCTTGACTACAGTACATTAAACTTATAAAACTTATTTTAAAATTTATAAATAGTTAAAATCCTCTATGAAATGTTTATCATGTATGAAAATGAAATTGTCAAAATAGTATAAGGTAAGAAGTAGAAAACTTGACCAGGCAAATTGTAAAGGAATTAATTGAACAGATATGTAAAACTACTTTAAAATAACAATTAAGGTGTTGTTTTACAGAAGAGTTATTGATGTCCTCTAGAAAATAAATATTGACATTATCTAGAAACATTTTATTTCCACATTTTTAAATTGACTCAAAGCATAGAAAAGCAGTAAATTACTCAAAAGATTTAAGAAACAAATATAAGCTTGATAGTAAAACTTTACCAAAAATGCAATCTACAACCAACACCACTAATGAATACAGATATAAAAATCTTAAATAAAATTCATCAGCTACTTAATAACACACCAAAAAACAACATCAAAAATAGCAATTAAAAATAATATAGGAAAATATATTCATGAAATATATTATGTCAGGGGATCAATAAAGAATATGAACTATATCCAGATGCTAAAATGGCATTTAATGTCTCACATTTACTTGTAAATTATTATAAATTCTTTTTGTCAGAGAAATAAACATCCTTACATGATAATGTCTATCTGTCTCAAATCAAAATTGCATCAATACAATTACATCACTATGGATACTGATGTCAATATATTTTAGTGATGAAATATTATAAATATTTATTTCAAAGTAAGGAAAAAGCTAGAAATTTTCGCTATTAATTTTTGCCAGGATAATCTGCCAATAGTAATTAGAAGAAAACAATATTTAGAATTAAATAGAGCAACCATTGATTAGAAGTATTGGAAAAGAGTAGATATAATTATCATAATTATTTACAGACAAAATTATATACTTAGGCTAAAAGAAGCAACTGTAAAAATGGTAAAATTAGTAGGTTATATCTGTAATACAGGTATACCAACACATGTCACTGTATAAGATCATTCATCCAAAAGTTTAAATACTATCAAACACCTACACTTTGCAATTGGACGGCAATGTGAGTATATAGGCCAAGAGGTCTGCAACTCAGATCCTATAAGGGCCATTTAGTAAATGCTTCAGGCTTTGTGGGTCATGTGGTCTCTGCTGCAACTATGCAACTCTGTCTTTTAGCATGAAAAACAGCCATGGAAAATACATAAAGAAATAAGCATGGACATTCCAATAAAATTTTATTAATGGACACTAAACTTCAAATTTCATATCATTTTTACATATCACAAAATATTCTTCTTTATTTCCCAACTGTTTTAAACAAAAGAGGCTATAAAAGGCCGTAGTTTGCTGACCCCTGATATAGGTTATAAGTGGACTATCAGTGGTATTACCACAAATCACTCAGATAAGTATTATGCGGATCAGACAGCACTGTCAGAGGCTATGTCACGTCGTGAAGAATTTCAGAAACTTCATGGGAGAAAGGTTTTTACTACTAGATATCAGTGGGAAGAAAATTTTGAATATAAGGGTTAGGAAAGGTAGATAGGAGACACTGAAAGGTTTAAGAAAAATAGTTGTCATCTTCTCTTCCAGTTTCTGTAGATGGAATAACGATAAATTCTGACACACCCTTATGCGAAGATCAGCAAGAATTTCCCAGTAAATAAAGTTTTCATCTTTTTGTTTTAAAGTCATGATGTTTTTTTAAAAATTAAAATGTCAATTAAAAAAGAGTGGGAATTCCTTGGCAGTCTAGTGGTTACGACTCTGCGCTTCCACTGCAGGGGGCACAGGTTCAATCCCCGGTTGGGGAACTAAGATCCCGCAAGCCACATGCCATGGCCAAAAAAATTAAAAATAAAATAAAATAAATAAATGTATATGTATATATAAACAGGGAGTGTGAATTTGGGGAGATAATAAGTTAAATGCATTTACTGATTTTACATTTACAAATATTTAGGGACTTAAGTAGTTTTTTTCACCTTTAATTCATCTGTTTTTGATCACTGAAAAAATAATCAGACAGCAAATACATTATTTCAATTAATTTTATGATACACTTATATTAATAAAAGGTTTTCTTTGTGTACTGTAACAAAGGCTGTCCTTCTCAGTTCCATTCTTCAAAAAAATTAAGATACTGAATAACATCCTGAAGCATTCAGATATGCAGAGCATGTTCAGACTATTTCTAAATCCATATCTCTGTGTCTTATGTGTTTAGTTTTATTACCTACGAACTAAATCTCCTGTCTTGTTTCTACTTATTCTGTTTTTTTTTCTGTACTTAGTCTTGTTTATGGGATTTATATAGATACCAAATATATGAGATTATCTTTTAAAGCATATTAATTAATTTACTACCACATCTAAGTTCAACTATGGAGTCAAATTTCCTAGATTCAATTTTGGTTTACACATTTCTTATCTATGTGACCATCAAGTTATTTAAACTCTATGTTTTTCAGAATCCTCCTATTTTAAATGTGGTCATAATAGTGCCTAACTCACAGGATCATTGTGAGAATAAAATAATCTGATTTATGTGAATTGCTTCACTAGTGCCTATATTATACTAAATACAGCATACCCCATTTTATTATGCTTTGCTGTGTTGAGCTTCACAAATATTGCATTTTTTACAAAAATTGAATGTTTGTGGCAACCCTGTGTTGAACAAGTCTATTGACACCATTTTTCCAACAGCATTTTGTGCCACTCTGTCACATTTTGGTAATTCTTGCAATATTTCAAATTGTCTCCTTATTATTATATTTGTTAAGGTGATCTGTGATGAGAGATCTTTGATGTTATTATTGTAATTTTTTAGGAGCACCAAGAAACACGCCCATATAGGATGATGAATTAAATCGATAAATGTTGTGTGTATTCTGACTGCTCCATCAATCGATGGTTCCCTGTCTCTCTCCCTCTCCTCGGGCCTCCTTATTCCCTGGGACAGAACAGTATTGAGATGAAGCCAGTTAATAACTCTACAATGGCTTCTAAGTGTTCAAGTGAAAGGAAGAATCACGTTTCTCACTTTAAACAAAAGCTAAAAATAAGTAAGCTTAGTGAGGAAGGCATGTTGATAGCGAGGACAGGCCAAAAGCTAGGCCTCTTGTGCCAACCAGCCAAGTCGCAAATGCAGAAGAAAAGTTCTTGAAGGAAATTAAAAGGTTTTGTTTTTCAGTGAATATACAAATGACATGAAAGTGAAACAGCCTGATTTCTGATATGATGAAAGTTTTAGTGGTCTGAATAGATCAAACCAGTCACAATAGTCCCTTAAACCAAAGCCTAATCCAGAGCAAGGTCCTAACTCTCTTCAATTCTATGAAGGCTGAGAGAGGTGAGAAAGCTGCTGAAGAGAAGTCTGAAGCTAGCAAAGGTTGGTTCATGAGGTTTAAGGAAAGAAGTTATAATCACAACATCAAATTACAAGATGAAGCAGAAAGTTATCCCGAAGATCTAGCTAAGATTATTAATGAAGGTGGCTACACTAAACAACAGATTTTCAAAGTGGACGAAACAGCCTTCTATTGGAAGAAGAGGACATCTAAGACTTTCATAGTTAGAGAAGAGAAGTCAATGCCTGGCTTCAGAGCTTCAAAGGACAGGCTCACTCTCTTGTTATGGGCTAATACAGCTGGTGACTTTAAGCCAATGCTCATTCACCATTTAAAAAATTCTAGGGCCCTTAAAAATTATGCTAAATTTACTGTCTGTGCTCCAGATATGGAACAATAAAGCCTGGATGACAGCACATCTGCTTACAACATGGTTTACTGAATATTTTAAGTCCACTTTTGAGAATTACTGCTCAGAAAAAAAGATTATTTTCAAAATATTACTGCTCTTTGACAATGTATCTGGTGACCCAGGAGCTCTGATGGAGAAATACAATGAGATTAATGTTGTTTTCATGCCTGCTAACACAAAATCCATTCTGCAGCCTATGGCTTAAGGAGTAATTTAGACTTTCAAGTCGTATTATTTAAGAAATACATTTTGTAAGGCTACAGCTTCCATAGATAGTGATTCCTTTGATGGATCTGAGCAAAGTAAATTGAAAACCTGGAAAGGATTCACTATTCTAGATACCATTAAGAACATTCCTGATTCATGGGAAGAGGCCAAAATATCAACATAACCAAGAGTTTGGAAGAAGTTGATTTCACGCCACATGATGACTCGGAGGGATTCAACACTTCAGTGGAGAAAATAACTGCTGGTGTGGTGAAAATAGCCAGAGAACTAGAAATAAAAGTGGAGCTTGAAGATGTGACTGTATTGCTTCAGTCTCATGATAAAACTTTAGTGGACGAGGAGTTGTTTCTTATGGATGAGCAAAGAAAGTGGTTGCTTGAGATGGAATTTACTCCTGGTAAAGATGTTACGAAGACTGTTGCAATGACAACAAAGGATTTAGAGTATCACATAAACTTAATTGATAAAGCAGCAACAAGGTTTGAAAGGACTGACTCCCATTTTGAAAGAAGTTCTACTGTGAGTAAAAAGCTATCACACAGCATTGCCTACTACAGAGAAGTCAGCTGTGAAAGGAAGAGTCAACCACTGTGGCAAACTTGTCTCTATTTTTAAAAATTGCCACAGGCACCCCAGCCTTCAGCAACAACCACCCTGACCAGTCAGCAGCCATTAATACTGAGGCAAGACCTAAACCAGCAAAAACATTTTGACTCACTGAAGGCTCAGATGATGGTTAGCATTCTTCAGCAATAAAGTTGCTTTTAATTATGTACATTTTTTAGACATAATGCTATTGTACACTTAGTAGAATGCAATGTAGTGCAAACATAACTTTTAAGTGCACTGGGAAGCCAAACAATTCATGTGACTTCCTTACTGCAATGTTCACTTTATTATGGTGGTCTGGAACCAAAGTCACAATATCCCTGAGGTATGCCTGTGTTCTTGACAGAATAATAGATGGCATAAGAGAATTTAATTGAAGAGATTAAAACAAAAAATGACTATTCACAAAGGCATGTTAGGGTTAAGGAAAACCAATAAAGCAATGGTCACCACCGCAGGGCTAGTGGCAGTAGGAAGCAAGAGAAGGAAGTGATTCCTGCAATCAAGAGGGAGTAGGGGCCTCTTGGCAAGAGCCATGGCCTTCATATTCTACCATGGCAATCTGACAGGGAGATATGTGAGAAATAAACACCCTAACTTCATTTTCTTCCAACTCTCCAATCCCTGCTGGTGCCCATCTTTGGCCATCCCCGCCAGAAGACACAGGCCAAGTGTGCCTCTTGATACAGTGCCAACAAAGAACCTCCCAGGTCTCAAAGCATGGTTTAGAAGAGTAGAGGAACAAATGATATGTATCCAGCACAGCAACTATCCCATCATCATTTTTCAAGCAATCTTTTTTGTTTAGAAGTGTGACTATGACTTATCATTACCATGTCTATTTGCCACTGCAAACCACATATGCCCCAGATTTACTTCTTGACAATAAGAAAGTCGAATATGAATAACCCAACCTATGCCTTCAGTTTACCTGATAGCCATTGATAAAGTTGAAAATTAGTCTTCCTTTGTCTATAAAGTTGACAACATGTGTCTCAAATTAGCCCTTAAGGAATAAATAACAGATGCTCACTGGTAATATTTGATGTATTCCCCTCCTTTAAATCATCAAAAATTGACTCACATAGAAAAAAAAAATACAGGTTATTGGCATTAAGGATTCTAATCTACTGAATGCCCTAGTCATTTCATACTTAATAACAAAGTGTATTAGTTTTCTATGGCTGCTGTAACAAATTACCACAAATTTGGTGGCTTGAAACAACATAAATTTACACCTTTACTGTTCTAAAGGTCAGAAGTCAGATATGAGTTTTACCTGGCTGACACCAAGGTGCTGGGAGGGCCACACTTTCTCCAGAGGTTTTTCTAGATTCTGGAGGCCACCTACATTCCTGGTTCTATGAACTCTACCTTGCATTATTCCCACATCTCCTACTTCTTCTGTACGCAAATCTCCCTTTGCCTCTCTCTTATAAGAACTCTTGTGATTATATTTAGGGTCCATCCAGAAAATTCAGGATAATCTTCCCATCTCAAGATCCTTAATTTAATCACATCTGCAATCCCTTTTGCCATATAAGGTAACATTTATAGAATCCTGAGATTAGGACATGGATACCTTTGGAGCCATTATACAGTGTACCATAAAAGGCTATGAAAGTTCGTAGCTTACAAACTGAAAATCACATACTAGAAACCATGGACTTTTCAAGTTGTCTCTCTCTCTCTCCTTTTAATCTGCCCACTTTTCTCCAGGAACCACTAAGTGTAAAAATAACGTATTAATTTATATTATAACTCAAAAAATGCATTAGAGAAGTTAATCTCTCTATTCAATCTAGATCAATTTTCATTTCCTAAGCTATGAGGTCATGGATTAATTTACGCAATGCAAGGTAAGAGAATCACTGGGGTGGAAGACACCAAACATTCCAACACATGCAGCACTTTGCATAAAATTCCTGAGACAAAATGTCATGCTTTCTTTGAAAATCTAAATGTAAAAATACACATCCCATTGGCTTTTTTCTTTTATTCTTGTTATTGTTATAGCTTGTTTTATTTTGTTTTCTGCTACCCCCTTCCAGAATTACTAATGTTCCATTGATTCTTACCATCTATATATTGGAACATCCCAGTATGTGTCCTTTCTTATGCTATGTCTGTGAACTACCCTATACTTAGCCAATACATTCCCTTTTTTCCCCTTGCTAACATTTTTGTTAGTCTTTTTCTGTTACTTGTTGTAAAGAACACTTGATTTGCTAGAAACACTGTCATAAAAACTAAGATGGTATTTACTGAAATATAGCCTAAATCAACTCAAATCTTCTTAGAATGTTTCGAGTTGTAAAATGTATTATGTTGATTTATTAAATCATATTTTATTTCATTTATAACTCTTTCTGGTCTTTAGTAATGACCAGAATTTTCCTGAAGACTTAACCAAGGTCAGGAATCTGAGAAAGCAGAAGCTCATGGAAAAATGATGAACTACATGGAACCAGAGATTCAATTTATTGGCTGAACCTTATCCAAGTGATCAAGGTTTCCATCATCAGTAACAAGTCATGCTGATAGCAGGAACCCCTCATGGTGTGAGGAAGATCAATAATACACATGTCTGTCCTTAAACAGTAAACAATTTTACATGAGAGATGACCCAGGTGCACATATATCTGGCTAGTCCACATTATGACAAGTGTAAAGATAGCTGCAGGATGCAGTGGAAGTACAGAAGAAAATGTGACGCTGTATGTGAAAACATCAGAGAGAGCATTATAAAGGAAGTGACATTTGAGTTAGTCTAATTAGGACAAGAGTTCACATATATCTTCTGAAGCATGGAATATTATAAATTTCTTTTTTTCAATGGAAACCTGGAATCTATTGAGGACAGAAATATATTCAGTGGAAATATTTTTCAGTATGATTAAGTGGAAAAACATACATTTTCTAATAGAAATTTGGCATATTTATGTTAGAATTTTCTATAAATAAAGTAATAAAGACATACTAGTCATTTAACAAAAACAAATACCTAAGCTGAGATTTAGAATACATGCATGAAGACACTTTAGGAGAGCTAAACTGGGTAATTTCAATTAAATCCTACTGGTTTAATGAAGCCCCATCAGCAACATGTCAGCATAAGATGTCCCTTGTATTTCCCTTCCCCCACAACAAAAATAATTTGGCATCTATCCAAAAACAAAAGTACCTCTGTGGAAGCACCATATGCCAAAGACCCAGAATAGCTAAAACAACCCTGAGAAAGAAGAATAAAGCTGGAAGAATTACATCTCCTGATTTCAAACTATACTACAAAGCTACAATGGTCAAAACAATATGACACTGGCATAAAAATACACACTAGACCACTGTAACAGAATTGAGAGCCCAGAAATAAGCTTTCACATATAAGGCCAACTAATATTTGACAAAAAAGCCAAGAACACTCCGTGAGAAAAGGATAGTCTCTTCAATAAATGGTGCTGGGAAAACTGGATGATCAGATGCAGAAGATATTGAACCCCTATCTTACACCACACACAAAAATTAACTTGAAATGGACTGAAGAGTTAAACATAAGATCTGAAACTGTGGGCTTCTCTGGTGGTGCAGTGGTTAAGAATCCACCTTCCAATGCAGGAGACACAAGTTCAAGCCCTGGTCCGGGAAGATCCCACATGCTGCAGAGCAACTAAGCCCGTGAGCCACAACTACTGAGCCTGCGCTCTAGAGCCTGCGAGCCACAACTACTCAGCCTGTGTGCCACAACTACTGAAGCGAGCATGCATAGAGCCCGTGCTCTGCAACAAGAGAAGCCACCGCAATGAGAAGCCCACACACCGCAATGAAGAGGAGCCCCTGCTTGCTGCAACTAGAGAAAGCCTGTGTGCAGCACCACAGACCCAATGCAGCCAAAAATAAATTAATTAAATAAATAAATTTTTAAAAAGATCTGAAACTGTAAAATTCCTAGAAAAAAATAGGAAAAATCTTTCTGATAGTCATCTTGGCAACAAGTTTTAGGCAGTATGACACTAAAAGCACAAGCAACAAAAGCAAACATTAATAAGTGGGACTACATCAAACTAAAAAGCTTCCGCATAGCAAGAGAAACAATCAACGAAATGAAACAGCAACCTTCAGAATGAGAGAAAGTATTTGCAAACCATATATTGGATAAAGGGTTAATATTCAAAATAATATAAAGAACACATACAATTCAATAGCGAAAAATCAAACAATCTGATTTTAAAATGTCAAAGGACATGAATAGGAATTTTTCCAAGGAAGACATCCAAATGGCTAACAGGTACATGAAAAGGTGCTTGACATCACTGATGGTCAGGGAAATGTAAGTCAAAACCACAATGGGATAACACTCACACCTGTTAGAATAGCTATTATCAAAAAGACAAGAGATAAGTATAGGTGAGGATGTGGAGAAAAGGAACCCTCATGCACCATCCATGGGAATGTAAATTGGTGCAGCCACAACAGAAAACAGTATGGAGTTTCCTCAAACAACTAAAAATAGAACTATTATATAATCTAGCAATCCCACTTCTGGGTATATATCCAAGGACATGAAAACAGAATATTGTAGAGATATGTGCATTCTCTTGTTTATTGCAGCACTGTTCACAATAGCCAAGACACAGAAACAACTTAAGTGTCCATTAGTGAATGAATGGATAAAGGAGATGTTGCATATATCATATATATAACTGAATATTATTCAGCCATGAGAAAGAAGGAAATCCAGCCATCTGAGACAACATGAATGGCTTGGGGGATTCTGTTAAGTGAAGTAAGTCAGACAGAGAAAGACAAATACTGTATGATATCACTTATATGTGGAATCTAAAAAAGCCAAATTCTTAGAAACAGAGAGTAGAATGGTGGTTACCAGGGCCTGGAGGATGAAGAAAATGGAGAGATGTTGGTCAAAGAGTATAAACTTCCATTTAGAAGATGAACAAGTTCTGGGGATCTAATGTACAGCATTGTAATTACAGTTAATAATAAGGTATTATATAGTCAAAAATTGTTAAGGGAGTACATCTTAAATGTTCTCACCACAAAATAATAATGGCAATTATGTGGCATGATGGAGGTGTTAGCTAACACTACATTAGTAATATTTTGCAATATATGTGTGTATCAAATCGACATGTTGTATACCTTAAAGTTACACAATGTTATATATCAGTTATATCACAATAAGATGGGAAAAAATCCTGGTGGTTTATATAAATTAAGATAGTAAATAATTTTGTAATGGTTACAGAATTAAAAGGACAAAATATAAAGTCAATTTTCCTAACTTATTAAAAGAGCAAAATAAAATTAACTGTATGTTATCCAAAGCTAAAGATTTGTTTCCAACTGAAAACAAAAACAAAACAAAAACAATACATTTGACATTGCAACCATTACTTCTAGTCATCTCTAAACAAGGGAATATATTTTACTTTCTATGATATGGTCACTAAAGATTACACAGTGAGGATACTGCAATAGTTGAGAAAGAATGGAGTCCAGGGCCAAACAACAGTTTTATCTCATCTGTAAAAATGAAACCTAAACTTTCCTCTTCAGGATTGTTGCAAAAATTAAAGGAATCCACGTGAAGAAAGTTCAGGACACATAGCATACACTGGATCATTATTAAATTTTGAGTATTTTCAGTCTATGATTAATCTAGTATGTTTTAAAAATGTCTTATGTGCCAGGCACTGGACTATGTGCTTGAGAGATGGAAATGAAGATTAAGTTCCTGACTTTGAGAAGCTCACAATCTAGAACAGTGGCAAATAAACAGAGAATAAAGCCCCATGAGAAACATACTAAATGTTACATAAATCAGGAAAAGTCCATCAGCCAGTATTTATGGTATGTTTACTCTCCTGGAAGGCCTGATTTTATAACATTAATATACATTTCACTCTTACTGACATAAATACTGAATGAAAAATCAGGCAGATTGTTCTGGGCATTTGTGTGAATCAGCTCAATAAAAGTAAAAGAGGAAACACACTACCCTTTCAGCATGCTTAAAGGAATACAATATAAGTTTCTAAGGTTCATTCATTTACTCAACAGTTACTATTTTTGTTACTTCTATATGTCAGCAACCATTCTGAGCACTTGTGATAAACTGCACCAAACAGATAATAATCTTTGCCCATTTGTAGCTTACATTATTGACAAAGGAGATAGAAATTATACAGGGTACTAGAAGTTACAAGTTTTAAGAAGGAAAAGGAAGCAAGGAAAGGAAATGAAAGGAAAAAGTGAAGCAAAAAGAAAGTGCAGCAGAGTATGGAGGAAAAGAATGGAGTAGGGGAAGGGAGAAGAGATATTAAATTGTATAGTCAGAATAGGCATCATTTAGAGATGCCATTTGAGCACAGATCTGAAGCAGGTGAGGGAGTTAGTCATGCAAATATCTGAGGCAAAAGCCTTCAATAAAGATGTGAATGTTCCTGCAATATTCAAGAAAGAGTAAACGTGAATAAGGGGAAGAGAAATTAGAGATGAGGTCAGAAAAATAATGGAATGGAGACCAGATTCAATCAGAAATTATAAGGTAGTTTTTAGTCTGAGAGCAATTGGCATTACTTAGAGGATTTTGAGCAGAGATGTGGCATAAGCTTACTCCTGTCTGCTGTGCTGAGAACAGAAGGAGAAGGAGTAGAAGGAGTAGAAGAATAAAGTCCAGTTTGAAAAAAAAAATGTTCTGAAGAACCTAAGGTCAGGACAGGAATAAAGATGCAGATGTAGAGAATGGACTTGAGGACACGGGGAGGGGGAAGGGTAAGCTGGGATGAAGTGAAAGAGTGGCACTGACATATATACGCTACTAAATGTAAAATAAGTAGCTAGTGGGAAGCAGCCGCATAGCACAGGGAGATCAGCTCCGTGCTTTGTGACCACCTAGAGGGGTGGGATAGGGAGGGTGGGAGGGAGATGCAAGAGGGAGGGGATATGGGGATATATGTATACATAGAGCTGACTCACTTTGCTATACAGCAGAAACTAACACAACATTGTAAAGCAATTATACTCCAATAAAGATGTAAAAAAAATTAAAATATTTAAATTAAAAAAAGTAAAAATCTTAAAAAAAAAAAAAAGTCCAGTTTGAAGATAGTAAGACAGAAATCCAGGAGAGATATGGTGATGGCTTGGACCAGGGTAGTAGCAGTGGGGATGCCAAGATGTAGTCAGTCTCTGGATATATTCTGAAGATGAAATCAACAAGAATTCCTTAGGGACTGGATATGGGATATGAGAGAAAGAGAATACTCAAAGGTAACCCTAAAGTTTTTAACCTGAGGATAAGTAAGACTGGCATTACCTCCCTAAGAAGCAAGATAGGGAAGGCTGGAGGTAGAGCAGGTTGGTCAAGGAGAGGGAAGTTCAGAAACGTAGTTTAGGGCACGTTAACTTTGAGATATCCACGAAATATCCAAATCTATGTGTCAAATATGCAGTGGGACACGTAAGTTTTTAGTTCACCAGAAAACTGGAGGTAAACATTTGGAAGTTATGACTATCTACATAGTGTTTAAAGCTGTGGGACTCAATGAATCACAAGAAAGTGAGGAAGGTAGAGAAAAAGAGAGAATCAGTGACTGAATCAGGGATACTCGCAAATAATGAATTTTGGAAAGGCAGAGTAAACAGCAAAGTGATGTGGAGGAGTGAACAATGAGACGGGAAGAACCAAGATCGTGTGCTGTCCTGGAATCCAAGGGAAAGAAGTGTATCAAGGGGAATGCAGTGATGCACTGTGTCCAATACTGCAATGTGACCAACTAAGACAAAGACTGAGAATGGACTATTGGACAATGTGATGGTTATTGGATTCCTATCAAGAATTGTTTTGGTAAAATGGTGAGAGTGAAAACTTGACTAAAGTGGATTTAGAAGGGAATGCGAGGAGAAAAATGGACACAGAATACAGAAACACTTTTGATAAGTACTTTTGCAAAGGGGAGGACAGAAATAGAGAAGTAGCTGATGAAGAAAAAATTTTTTAGTATAGGAGCAATAATGAAAGCTTGCATGATGATATAGTAAGGAGCTAAAATTACTGGTGTAGGGGAGAGAGAAAAAAATTGCTGAAGTGATGCCCTTGCGTAGTGTAAGAAGGAATAGGATCTAGTGCACAGATGCAGGGATTATCTTAGGTAGAAGCAGGAATAGCTGATTTAAGGGAACAGGTGGGAAGTCAGAGTATGTGGGTGCAGAACTTGGTAGGGAGGTGCATTTAGTGATGAAAGTCTTGAAGGAAAAAATATCTTCTGATTGTTTCAAATTTCTTAGTAATGTAGGAAAAAAAACGTCAACTGAGAGTGAAGATGAAGTAGGAAGTATTGGTGGTTTGAGGAGAGAAGAGACGGTATGAAATCCAAGTCCAGGAAACTGGGACAGTGAGTGGTCCAGGGAATTGTGGTATGATTGCTAGGCAGCATCAAGGCCCCCTTGAAGTGGGTGCTTGTGTCCAGCTACATTGTTGTAGCATGGAGTAAGGGGAGAGTTGGATATAAATAGGATGGGGATTTTGCCAGACAATTAAAAAAAGAGGGAGGGGGAGTTTGTTACATGTGTATGTAAGGAGTGATTATTATGAATGACCATGGAATTTAATCTATTTAATAAAAGGAAAGAGGACATTAAATAAGTGAACAGTGAAAGTGTAATAAGATCAATGAGTTGGGGTCCCGGTTGGGTTAAAGGATGGTTCAAGCTGGGGTTAAAGATGAAACAAGCCAGAAAGATAAATGGTACAGGATGCATGCAGTAGAGATTATAGGCAGGTCATAGATACTGGCAAAGAAGAGATCTAAGATAAAACCGCAGTGGTGAGGCCCTGAGGGAGGGTAAAGAACACAACCATTGGAGGAAAGGAATTTAAGAAGCTTAGAGACCTAAGTTGGTAATTAGGTTTGCATCTAGATAATGTGTTGAAAGGCTATCTGTAGGCAAACTGAAATTACCAAGATTTTAGGCAGAGGTCATGCTGGAAAGTGTGCCAGTGAGGATGGAGCTAATTTCCTATTTTCAAAGGATTATATACTTGTGCAAACTCCTCAGAAGATGTATATCCACATGTAGAAATATTTTGAATCACTATTTTATCCTGTATTGGCTTTTAGTTTTGAATAGATTTATGATGCTAAAAAGAGAGAGAAAGAATAAAGCATACACAAAATAAAAACCTCTGAAGAACCTCACTTAGGATAAAGATTATTAATCTATATCCAGTCAGTACGGAGGCACAACGAAAAATACTTTTGTATGAATTGTAACTTTATACATCAAAGGTGAAATATTATCTTCTTATCAGATGCAAATAGAAGAATATTTTATTTGTATTTTTAACCTACAAAAGAAATGCATGATTACTATTAAAAATGCAAACTGAATAAAGGAAAATAAAGTAAAAATAAATATCCTACATACCAATCTTCCCATACAAGTCTTCCCTCAAAATAACCACTGTAAAACATACCTTGTAGAGTCATCAAAATAGTTCTAAATATATGTAAATATATACCTATATATATGAAATTACAACCCTTTTCTTTTCCTTTCTTTTTTTCCCACAGATAATGCCATACATACTGTTATGAAACCTGCTTTTTTCACTGTACAATATTCATCATTCACTTTACAGTCCTGACCATTTTTCCATATCAGTATATGAAAGTCTAAAATTACTATTATTATTACTTATTTATTTTTGTGGTACGCGGGCCTCTCACTGCTGTGGCCTCTCCCGTTGCAGAGCACAGGCTCCAGATGCGCAGGCTCAGCGGCCATGGCTCACGGGCCCAGCAGCTCCGCGGCATGCGGGATCTTCCCGGACCGGGGCACGAACCCACGTCCCCTGCATCGGCAGGCAGACTCTCAACCACTGCACCACCAGGGAAGCCCTAAAATTATTTTAAATATCTATGGAATACTTATTACATAGATGCACTAAAACTGATTAAATGTGTTCCTCTTAATGGATATTTAGGTCATTCCCAGGTTTTGCTTTTTACAAACATTGCTGTAATGAATACCATGTGTGAGAATATCTATAAAACCAATTCTTAGAAGTAGAAATGTTGGATCAAAAGATAAGCATCTGGGACTTCCCTGGTGGCGCAGTGGTTGAGAGTCCACCTGCCATGCAGGGGACACGGGTTCGTGCCCTGGTCCAGGAAGATCCAACATGCCGCGGAGCGGCTAGACCCGTGAGCCATGGCTGCTGAGCCTGCGCATCCGGAGCCTGTGCTCCGCAAGGGGAGAGGCCACAACAGTGAGAGGCCCGCGTACCGCAAAAAAAAAAAATAGATAAGCATCTTTTTTTTTTCTTTATAAATTTATTTGTTTTTATTTTTGGCTGTGTTGGGTCTTCATTGCTGTGCGTGGGTTTTCTCTAGTTGTGGCGAGCAGGGGCTACTCTTCATTGCAGTGCGCAGACTTCTCACTGTCGTGACTTCTCTTGTTGCAGAGCACGGGCTCTAGGCGTGCAGGCTTCAGTAGTTGTGGCGCATGGGCTTACTTGCTCTGCGGCATGTGGGATCTTCCCGGGCCAGGGCTCGAACCCATGTGCCCTGCATTGGCAGGCAGATTCTTAACCACTGTGCCACCAGGGAAGCCCGATAAGCATCTTTTAAATGTTGGTAAATACTGTCAAGTTTTCTTCCAAAAAGTGCTCATTTCTCTGCACTCTTACTAACACTGGGTACTAGTAAACTTTATAATCTTTATTAATATAATAATATAAAAGATGATTTCTTACAAAGACTATTTTGAGAAAAAAAAGTATAACAGGGGACCCATTCTCATTATATATTAACATATATTGTAAAGTTTCATATTTAAGTAAAATTAAATAAATTAGTCATTGATATGGAATCAAATGCCCATGACAAGGCTCAAGACTAGATATTAAAAACTAACATAAAATAACAATGGCTTTTTAAAATAAAGATAAAAGTTATCTTACTGGAAAAGATTGTCATGGAACTACTGACTAATCATTAATTTAAAAAGTAGGATCCCCATACACCATATCAAGTAGGATTTATCCCAGGGATGCAGAGATGGTCCAATATCCACAAATCAATCATTGTCATACACCAAATTAACAAATGAGACTAAAGATAATATCATCATCTCAATAGATGCAGAAAAAGCTTTTCACAAAATTCAACATCCGTGATAAAGTCTCTCGTAGGTATAGAGGGAAAATATCTCAACATAATAAGGACCATATATGACTAGCCCACAACTAACATCATACTCAAGGATGAAAAGTTGAAAGCATTTCCCTCTGAGATCAGAAAAAAGACAAGGATGCCCGCTCTCACCACTAGCCACAGCAATTGGACAGGAAACAAATAAATGGACTCCAAATTGGAAAGGAAAAGGTAAAACTATCACTGCTTGCAGATGACATAATACTATAAATAGAAAATGCTAAAGATGCCACCAAAAAACTACTGGAACTCATTAATAAATTTAGTAAAGCTGCAAGATACAAAATTAATACACAGAAATCTGTTGTGTTTCTATACACTAACAACAAAGTATCAGAAAAAGAAATTAAGAAAACAATCCCATTTACGATCACATCAAAAAGAATAAAACTAAGGAGGTAAAAGACCTGTACTCAGAAAACTATTCAATACTGATGAAAGAAACTGAAGACAGCACGAACAGTTGGAAAGATATACCATGCTCATGGATTGAAAAAATTAATATTGTTAAAATGACCATACTACCCAAAGGTGATCTATTGATTCAATGCAATCCTTATCAAAATACCAATGTTATTTTTAACAGAACTAGAACAAATAATTCTAAAATTTTTAGGAAACACAAAAGACCCCAAATAGTCAAAACATTCCTGAGAAAGAAGAACAAAGCTGGAATTATCATGTGCCCTGTTTTCAAACTATACTACAAAACTACAATCATCAAAACAGTATGGTACTGGCAGAAAAACAGACACATAGATCAATGGAACAGAATACAGAGTCCAGGAATGAACCTACACTTATATGAGCAATTAGTCTATGATAAAGAAGACAAGAATATACAATGGGGGAAAAGACAACCTCTTCAAAAACTGGTGTTGTGAAAACTGGACAGCTACCTGCAAAGGAATAAAACTGAACTACTTTCACACACCATATATGAAAACAAACTCAAAATGGATTAAAGACTTAAATGTAGGATTTGAAACCATAAAACTTTTACAAGAAAACATAGTATGTTATTTGACATCAGTCTTAGCAATATTTGGGGGGGTTATGTCTCCTCTGACAAGGGAAACAAAAGCAAAAATAAACAAATGAGGCATAACATAAGACTAAAAAACTGTTGCACAGTGAAGAAAACTATCAACAAAATGAAAAGGCTACTTGCTGAATGAAAGAAGATATTTGCAAATGACACATTCAGTAGGAGGTTAATATCAAAATATACAAAGAACTCATACAACTAAACATCAAAAAAACCCAAACTACCCAATTAAAAAGTGGACAGAGGACCTGAATAGACATTTTTCCCAAGAAGACATACAGATGGCCAACAGGCACATGAAAAGATGCTCAACATCACTAATCAACAGGAAAATACAAATCAAAGCCAAAACAAGATGTCATCTCATACCTATCAGATGGGCTATTATCAAAAATACAACAAATAACAAGTGTTGGTGAGGATGTGAAGAAAAGGGAACACTTGTGCACCATTGGTGAGAATCTAAATTGGTATAGCCACTGTAGCAAACAGTATGGAGGTTCCTCAAATAACTAAAACTAAAACTACCATATGATCCAGCAATTTCATTCCTGGGAATCTATCCAAAGAAAACAAAAACACTAACTTGAAAAGATATGTGCACCACTATGTTCACTACAGCATTATTCACAATAGCCAAAATATGGAAGCAACCTAGGTTTCACTCAATAATGAATGGATAAAGAATATGTGCTATATATATATATATATATTACTAAGCCATATAAAGAATGAAATCTTGCCGTTTGCAACAACATGGATGGACCTAGAGGGGTTTATGTTTAGTGAAATAAGTCAGACAAAGACAAATACTGCATGATTTCATTTATATGTGAAATCTTAAAAACAAAACAACTGAAAAAACATAATTAAATAGAAACAGAGTCATAGATACAGAAAACAAACAGGTGGTTGCCAGAGGGGCTGGGGGGAAGAGAGAAATAGGCAAGGGAGACTAAGAGGTATAAACTTTCAGTTACAAAATAAATGAGTCACAGGTATGAAACGTACAGCATGGGGAATATAGTCAATAATTATGTAATATCTTTGTATGGTGACAGATGGTAACTAGATTTATCATGGTGATCATTCTGAAATATACACAAATAACAAATCACTATGTTGTGTACCAGGAACGAAAATAGTGTTCTAGGTCAATTATACTTCAAAACCAACCAAAACAACAAAGAAGAAAACTCAGAGAAAAAGAGGTCAGATTTGTGGCTACCAGAGGCAGGGGGTGGAGGGAAGGGAAAGTGGATAAAGGTAGTCAAAAGGTATTAATGAACTTCTGGGCTTCCCTGGTGGCGCAGTGGTCGAGAGTCCACCTGCCGATGCAGGGGACACGTGTTCGTGCCTGGTCCGGGAAGATCCCACATGCCGCAGAGCGGCTAGGCCCGTGAGCCATGGCAGTTGAGCCTGTGCATCTGGAGCCTGTGCTCTGCAACGGGAGAGCCACAACAGTGAGAGGCCCGCGTACCACAGAAAGAAAAAAAAAAAAGGTATGAACTTCCAGTTATAAGATAAATAAGTACTAGAGGTGTGATGTACAACCTGATAAATATAATTAACACAGATGTACCTTATAGATTAAAGTTGTTAAGAAAGTAAATTCTAAGAATTTTAATCCCAGGGAAAATATTTTGTTTCTATTCTTTAATTTTGTATCTATGTTAGATGATAGAGGTTCTTTAAACTTACTGTGGTAATCATTGAATGATGTATGTAAGTCAAATCATTATGCTGTACACCTTAAACTTATACTGTGCTATATATCAATTATATCTCAATAAAACTGAAAGAAAAATATAAAGATTATGAAAGAACAAAAAGTTGGATCCCTAGCTCACACTATTTATTGTCATAAGACACTAGATAAGCTAAAACTTAAAAAAATAAAACACTTAAAATGCTGAATATTTACATAACCTTCAGATAAGTAGTATTTCTGTTACTCAACTATGGGAGAGCATCAAAATTTTACACATATATAAATAATGTGTAATATAAGTAAGTATATATATAACATATATAAATAAAGCATATGTATAACTTCTGCATACATAAAATATTAAAAGACACTACAGAGGGGCAGAGTCAAGATGGCAGAGTAGGAGGACATAGAGTTCACATCTCCTCACAACTAGGGCACCTACTAGGTGCTGGTGGGGGACCTTGGACACCTCAGGGGAAGGGAGGAATCCCGTGAGACCAGGTCCTCATCTCAGTACCATGACCTGGCTTCACCCAACTGCCTGAAAACTCCAGTGCTGGATGCCTCGGGCCAAACAACCAGCAAGACAGGAACACAGCCCCACGCATCAAAAAAATTAGATGACAGAAAAATATGTTACAGGCAAAGGAGCAAGGTAAAAACCTACAAGACTAAATATATGAAGAGGAAATAGGCAACCTTCCTGAAAAAGAATGCAGAGTAATGATAGTAAAGATGATACAAAATCTCAGAAACAGAATGAAGGCATGGACAGACAAAATACAAGAAATGTTTAACAAGGATCGAGAAGAACTAAAGAACACACAAACAGTGATGAACAACACAATAACTGAAATGAAAAATACACTAAAAGGAATCAATAGCAGAATAACTGAGGCAGAAGAATGAATAAGTGAGCTGGAAGACAGAATGGGGAACAGAATAAAAAAGAAGAATGAAAAGAAATAAGGACACTCTCAGAGACCTCTGGGAAAACACTAAACACACCAACATTCAAATTATAGGGGTCCCAGAAGAAGAAGAGAAAAAGCAAGGGTCTGAGAAAATATTGGAAGAGATTATAGACGAAAACTTCCTAACATGGGAAAGGAAATAGTCACCAAAGTCCAGGAAGTGCAGAGAGTCCCATACAGGATAAACCCAAGGAGAAACATTCAAAGACACATATTAATCAAACTAACAAAAAAATAAATTCAAAGAAATAATATTAAAAGCAGCAAGGGAAAAGCAACAAATAACATACAAGGGAATCTCCATAAGGTTATCAGCTGATTTTTCAGCAGAAACTCCAAAGGCCAGAAGCGAGTGGCAGGATATATTTAACATAATGAAAGGGGAAAACCTACAACCAAGATTACTCTACCTAGCAAGAATTTCATTCAGATTCAATAGAGAAATCAAAAGCTTTACAGACAAGCAAAAGCTAAGAGAATTCAGCACCACCAAACCAGCTTTACAACAAACGATAAATGAACTTCTCTAGGCAGGAAACACAAGAGAAGGAAAAGACCTACAATAACAAACCCAAAACAATACAGAGAACGGTAATAGTAACATACATATCAATAATTAACTTAAATGTAAATGGATTAAATGCTCCAACCAAAAGGCACAGACTGGCTGAAAGGATACAAAAAGAAGACCCATATATATGCTATCTACAAGAGACCCACTTCAGATCTAGAGACACATAGAGACTGAAAGTGAGGGGATGGAAAAAGATATTCCATGCAAATGGAAATCAAAAGAAAGCTGGAGTAGCGATAATCATATCAGATAAACCAGACTTTAAAATAAAGGCTGTTGCAAGAGACAAGGAGGGACACTACATAATGATCAAGGGATCAATCCAAGAAGAAGACATAACAATTATAAATATTTATGCACCCAACATAGGAGCACCTCAATACATAAGGTGAATGCTAACAGCCATAAAAGGGGAAATTGATAGTAACACAATAATAGTGGGAGGCTTTAACACCCCACTTACACCAGTGGACAGATCATCCAGACAGAAAATAAATAAGGAAACACAGCTTTAAATGACACAATACACCAGATAGACTTAATTTATAGGACATTCCACCTGAAAGCAGCAGAATACACTTTCTTCTCAAGTACATACGGAATATTCTCTATTATAGATCACACATGGGGTCACAAATCAAGACTCGATAAATTTAGGAAAACTGAAATCGTATCAAGCATCTTTTCCAGCCACAACACTATGAGATTAGAGATCAATTACAGGAAGAAAGCTGTAAAAAACACACACACAGAGGCCAAACAATACGCTACTAAATAACCAAAATATTACTGAAAAAATCAAAGAGGAAATCAAAAAATACATAGAAATAAATGACAACGAAAACACGATGATCCAAAACGTATGGGATGCAGCAAAATTAGTGCAAAGAGGGAATTTTATAGCAATTCAATTTTACCTCAAGAAACAAGAAAAATCTCAAATAAATAACCTTACACCTTAAGCAACTAGAGAAAGAAGAACAAACAAAATCCAAATTTAGAAGGAAGCAAATCATAAAAATCAGAGCAGAAATAAATGAAATATAAATGAAAAATACAATAGCAAAAATCAATGAAACTAAAAGCTGGTTCTTTGAGAAGATAAACAAAACTGTAGCCAGACTCATCAAGAAAAAAAGGGAAAGGATTCAAATCAATAAAATTACAAATGAAAAAGGAGAAATTACAACTGGCACTGCAGAAATACAAAGGATCATAAGAGACTACTACAAGCAGCTACATGCCAATAAAAAGGACAACCTGGAAAAAATGGACAAATTCTTAAAAAGGTACAACCTTCCAAGACTGAACCAGGAAGGAATAGAAAATATAGCCAGACCTATCAAGTAATGCAATTGAAACTGTGATGAAAAATCTTCCAACAAACAAGAGTACAGGACCAGATGGCTTCACAGGTGAATTCTATCAAACATTTAAAGAAGAACTAACACCTATCCTTCTCAAACTCTTCCAAAAAATTGCTTCCAAGGCTCATTCTACGAGGCCACCATCACCCTGATACCAAAACCAGACAAAGAAATCACAAAAAAAGAAAAGTACAGACCCATCAGATGCAAAAATCCTCAAGAAAATACTAGCAAACAGAATCCAACAACATATTAAAAGGATCATACACCATGATCAAGTGGCCTTTATCCCAGGGATACAAGGATTCTTCAATATACACAAATCAATCAATGTAATATACCATATTAACAAATTAAAGAAGAAAAACCATATGATCATCTCAATAGACACAGAAAAAGATTTGACAAAATTCAACAGCCATTTATCATAAAAACTCTCCAGAAAGTAGGCATAGAGGGAACCTACCTCAACATAATAAAGGCCATATACAACAAACTCACAGCAAACATTCTCAATGGTGAAAAACTGAAAGCATTTCCTCTAAGATCGGGAATAAAACAGGATGCCCACCTTCACTACTATTATTCAACATGGTTTTGGAAGTCCTAGCCATAGCAATCAGAGAAGAAAAAGAAATAAAAGGAATCCAAATTGGAAAAGAAGTAAAACTGTCACTGTTTGCAGATAACATGATACTGTACATAGAAAATCCTAAAGATGCTACCAGAAAACTACTAGAGCTAATCAATGAATTTGGTAAAGTTGCAGGATACAAGATTAATGCACAGAAATCTCTTGCATTCCTATAGACTAACAACGAAAGATCAGAAAGAGATATTAAGGAAACAATCCCATTTACCACTGCAACAAAAAGAATAAAATACTTAGGAATAATCCTACCTAAGGAGACAAAAGACCTGTATGCAGAAAACTATAAGACAGTGATGAAAGAAATCAAAGACGATACAAACAGATGGAGAGATATACCATGTTCTTTGATCAGAAGAATCAACATTGTGAAAATGGTTATACTACCCAAAGCAATCTACAGATTCAATGCAATCCCTATCAAACTACCAATGGTATTTTTCACAGAAGTAGAACAAAAAATTTCACAATTTGTATGGAAACACAAAAAACCCCGAATAGCCAATGCAATCTTGAGAAAGAAAAATGGAGATGGAGGAATCAGGCTCCCTGACTTCAGACTATACTACAAAGCTGCAGTAGTCAAAACAGTATGGTACTGGCACAAAAACAGAAATATAGATCAATGGTACAGGATAGAAAGCCCAGAGATAAACCCACACATCTATGGTCACCTAATCTATGACAAAGGAGGCAAGAATATACAATGGAGAAAAGACAGTCTCTTCAGTAAGTGGTGCTGGGAAAACTGGACAGCTACATGTAAAAGAATGAAATTAGAACACTCACTAACACCATACACAAAAATAAGCTCCAAATGGATTAAAGACCTAAATGTAAGACAGGACACTATAAAACTCTTAGAGGAAAACATAGGAAGAACACTCTTCGACATAAATCACAGTAAGCTCTTTTTTGATCCACCTCATAGTGCAATGAAAATAAAGACAACCATAAACAAATGGGACCTAATGAAACTTAAAAGCTTCTGCACAGCAAAGAAAACCATAAACAAGACAAAAAGACAACCCTCAGAATGGGAGAAAATATTTGCAAACAAAGCAACTGACAAAGGATTAATCTCCAAAATATACAAGGAGCTCATGCAGCTCAATATCAAAAACAAACAAACAAGGACCCAATTAAAAACTGGGCAGAAGACCTAAATAGACATTTGTCCAAAGAAGACATACAGATGGCCAAGAGGTACATGAAAAGATGCTCAACATCACTAATTATTAGAGAAATGCAAATCAAAACTATAATGAGGTATCACCTCACACCAGTCAGAATGGCCATCAAAAAATCTACAAACAGTAAGTGCTGGAGAGGGTGTGGAGAAAAGGGAACCCTCTTGCACTGTTGGTGGGACTGTAAATTGATACAGCCACTATGCAGAACAGTATGGATGCCCTTTAAAAAACTAAAAATAGAACTACCATATGACCCAGCAATCCCACTACTGGGCATATACCCTGAGAAAAACCGTAATTCAAAATGATACATGAACCACAATGTTCATTGCAGCACTACTTACAATAGCCAGGGCATGGAAGCAACCTAAGTGTCCATCGACGATGAATGGATAAAGATGTGGTACATAAATACAATGGAATATTACTCAGCCATAAAAAGGAATGAAATTGGGTCATTTATAGAGATGTGGATGGACCTAGAGTCTGTCATAAGAGTGAAGTAAGCCAGAAAGAGAAAAACAAATATTGTATATTAATGCATATATGTGGAATCTAGAATAAACGGTACAGATGAAGCTATTGGCAGGGCACAAATAGAGATGCAGACGTAGAGAATGGACATGTGGACACAGGGGGAAAGGGGAATGAATTGGAAGATTGGGACTGACATATATACACTACCATGTGTAAAACAGATAGCTAGTGGGAACCTGCTGTATGGTGCAGGGACCTCAGCTTGGTGCTGTTTGATGACCTAGAAGGGTGGGATGGGGGTGGTGGTGGTGGGAGGGAGGTCCAAGAGAGACGAGATATATGTATACAGCTGATTCATTTCGTTGTACAGCAGAAACTAACACAACATTGCAAAGCAACTATACCCCAATAAAAATAAATAAAAGGCACTATGAATTGGAAAACAATTGCTATGATAGAGAATTTGTTTTTAAACGCTGTATTTAAAACACATTAAAAATCCTCACATAAATCAGTAAATATGATCACAATAAGACAAACTGGACAGGAATTCCCTAGCAGTCCAGTGGTTAGGACTTTGCACTCTCACTGCCAAGGGCCCGGGTTCAATCCCTGGCTGGGTAACTAAAATCCCACAAGTCATGTGGTACAGCCAAAAAAAAAAAAAACAGAAAGACAAACTGGGTGACAGATATGAGAAAACAATTCATAAAAGAAAGACACAAAGTCTCATTTTTTTAAAAATCAGGCAAAAATTTTAACTTCACTCTCAATTTAGCAAAGGCATTATATTTTCAACTACCAAATTTGAAAACAATTAATGCTTCAACCTAGTATTAGCATGCTTACAAAGAAATTGGCATTTGTATGCAACGCTTATGGAATATGTAAATCACACAAATTTTCTATGTGGCAATTACACAAATAGAACCTTGAAAATGTGCATATCATTTAATCAAGCAGTTCAATATCTAAAAATTTATCATAAGAACACACTAAAATGTATATAAAATTTTAGCTTACATACTGCTTGTTGAAATATTTGTCACAACGGAATATTGAAAAAATCCAAGTGCTCAACAACAGGATTTTTGCTAAAGAAAATTTGGTGTTGTCATATGATAGAATAATATGCAGGCATAAAAATGACTGCATACGAGAACAAAGAAAACAAAAAGCAGTTTTTCAAAAAGGGAGTACAGCATGAGCACATGTTTATAAAAGAACTAACCAAGTAACAAATCAAAATATTTATGGTATAAAATGTAGGAATATATATGTCCTTTAGTTTTTTCATGTGTGTTTTCTAAATGGACTCTAATGAGCATATGTTCGCTTACTGGCAAAGGAAAATTCAAATTAGTTTAAATTTAATGGGAGGAAGAAGTGGACACTGTGGTCCAGCAGAAGTTTCACTGAAACCACACTCAAAAACTGAAACTGTGCAATTAGTGCTGCATCGATAGTTTTAAGAAACAAAAAGTTTGAGTCTTTTGTCGACTTGGGACTGCTCATGAAATGGGGATTTCCCCTGAAGGCTTCTTCCACTCTCACTGAAATCCCACAGAAAAATTTAACCCTGGCTCTTTCATCTCTAGCTCCATCACCCAGAGTCAGGTTTACTATGTATATTCACAAGATTCCGTGAACTCTGCTCATACATCTCCATCATCACTGCTACCAGCTAGTCTAAACCAGCACTGCCTCTCACCTGGAGAGAAAACTATCTCATTAAGGATTTCTCTAATTTCATTCCTGTTTCCCTATAATCCATTCTCCACAAAGAGCCAGAATGATCACAAATCAGATTATGTCAGTTTCTACTTAAATCCTACTGATGGCTTCTAGTTGTACTTCAAATAATAATTAAACCTTTATAATAATTTACAAATTCCTATAAGGTTTGGCCTCTCTTTCCTTAGGGTATTTGCACTCACAATTCCTTCTCTTTGAAACACACAGCCCTGGATCTTCTCCTGGCTGAAAATTTATTTCAACTCAAATGCCACCTCCTCACGGATGCCTTCCTTAACCAGCCAAAGCTAATTGTCCTCCCCTCTTGCAACCATGTCCTTTTTTCATATTGTTCTATCTACTGGTGTTCACTGCATTTATTACTCAGAAATTACCTTGTTCATTTACATTTTAAAATAATTTATTTTCTGTATCAACTGGAATTTGATGACAGAAGTATTGTGTAGTTCTCCATTGTATCTCAAGTCTCTAGATCTTTGCCTGGAAAAGAGCAGGTGATTCACTGGAGACATATAAATTATAGGAAATTGCCTTTATCAAAGAGAGATGAAAAGAATTACCAAACTTCCCAGCAAATTTGAAGCCACTTCCACAATTCTATTATAAAACATTTGGTGTTTTTCCAATTTTCAGTTTACTCTAATTGTGTAAAAAAGGTTTAATCCACCCAGTGCCCAGATCTTGGTTTCCAACACCACTCTCCAATAAAAAGCAACAGTGCTCCTTACAGATATGGCTGATTATAAGACTAGGGCAGGGAATATACAAGATGAGCCTGGAACATCTTGTTCTAGTGCTAGAACTTTTCTATTTACTTTTCTTCAAAATTTTATAGTGGGTCTACCTTCTGTAAAAGAAAGTAGATTACAGCTATTACAATGTTTGTGGTGGAAATGTGGACTACTGACTATCTAGACTATTGGGCTGGCCAAAAAATTCATTTGGTTTTAAGTAAAAATAAAAGACACTTTTTGTTTTCACCAAGAACTTTATTGAACAATGTATTCACTAACCAAATGAACTTTTTGGCCAACCCAATATGATCAAAGGGGTGGAAATGTCAAACAGGATGTTTGACCTACCTACACAAACTCATGTGTAGATAAAGACAAATATATCCAGATGTTCAGGGCAGCATTCTTTACAATAATAAAAAAAAAAAGTGGTAATAACCCTAAATATACATTGTTATGGAATTGTTAATCATTTGTGATACAGTCCTAGTTTACAGTTTAATGTAATATCACCAGGAAAAATTTATACTTTTGATTTGCAAAGTCACCTCCACCTCTGCTTCCACCCACTCAAATTTCTCTAAACCCAAATGCAATAAGGCAGAGAACACACTAATATGTTAATATTATAGGGAGATAAGCGAACAGCTTTTACTTTTGAGTTTTAATATGATTTCACTTCATGTTCTTGATGCAGGCCATTTTTTCCTACATAGAAATAATATTTCGGTAGGCACTACTATATAGCTAACGGTATTCATCATTACCATTAAAATGTATATAAAATTCTAATGCTCTTAAAATCAGTATAATATGAAATTACATTTTGATGATTAAAAGCTTAGTTGCCAGGCTTCCCTGGTGGCGCAGTGGTTGAGAGTCCGCCTGCCGATGCAGGGGACACGGGTTCGTGTCCCGGTCTGGGAGGATCCCACATGCCGCAGAGCGGCTGGGCCCGTGAGCCATGGCCGCTGAGCCTGCGCGTCCGGAGCCTGTGCTCCGCAACGGGAGAGGCCACAACAGTGAGGGGCCAGCGTGCCGCAAAAAAAAAAAAAGCTTAGTTGCCTTCATTGGAATGATGACCTTTCTTCTTTTTTGAATCCTAAAGCAAGAACTTTTCCCAACATAGCAAATAATTTTTTTCATATATCTTACTTTGTTATATTTAAACATTAGAGAAAATCATGTTAAACTTGTATTCTAGACATAAGACATGTGAAGTAGGTACCAGCAAAATCCAAATCCACAGTATTTTAAAATACAAAATTTATATTAAAATCACTTGAATTATTTTCCAAATTGGTTTCCCTTTGAAATAAGCTTGTTTGTAACCATCATCAGTATTTAAAGCACACTGAGCAAATTGCATTAATAATTTATAGAGCAAAAGGTGATACAAATAGGAAAAGTAGTGGGTTTTTCTTTTTTTTTTCTATTGGAAGCATGTGAAAGTGATATGAAGTTGATATTAAAAGTATTTGTGAAGTTTGTTAGAAAAGTTTTTTTCAATAGAAATTTTAGAAGATCTTGATGTGTACCTTTTAGCATGTTTGCTTAGAACAGAAATCTGAAAAATATTATTCTAAGACCTGCCTTGTGTTTCCTATGACTTATTATAAAATTACAACATTATAAAATAAGTATTTTTCAAAGGGAATTAACAACAAACAAAAGATAGAGCTCAATCCCTTGAAAGTACACTGAGTTGAGAAGTGATGACCTAGTGTAACTGTGCAGGATCCTATGGGGCCTTCCCGGGACAGACTACCACCGCCCCTTATGATGTCTTACACCTGCCTCTTGTCTGTAGAAAAACTTCAGCCAAAAATAAATTTAATCAGAGAAGTAAGAAAATGCAGAAAGAAAGGAAAACTGTCAAGCAAGACAAAATAATATCAGTTTAGCCATTAAACAAAGTCAAGGAAGGACCTTTAGTTCTTCCTCAAGGGCTAGAGATAATATTCCGAGCCATGTCCTTTGAGCTGTTTTGCAGATACTGAAAACCCCACCAGGTGGAAGAAGTTGACTGTTTGCTGACCACAACCCCATAGACCCCAGACCGGTTGGAACCAGAAGGACTAGCTGACCAGAAATTTGTGGCTCAGATCACAAGCAAGACATCATGGCTACTTGGAACCACATGATCAAGACAATCATCTCTAAAAATAAGAGATTACCCCCTTCCCAGGAGGTAACCCTTTCCTCTTTTCCCTATATAATCTCTGAACAAAACCTGGGGAGTTGGGGAATTGGTTTTCTTAGACAAAAGTCCACCTTCTCCCCAGGATTGAAGGTTTCCTCAATAGTTATCTTTCATTTTACCCAATACTTGTCTCTCAGTATTGGATTCTTCAGCGACAAGCAGCCCAACCTAAGCTTGGTTACACTAGGTTTGCTGCTGCATAGTTAGCACTTTCCTCAGAACCTCTACTGCCAAGCATTGTCCATGACAATGGGTGCTAATGGAATTGAACTTGAATTAGGGTTCCCATTTCAAATCACCAATTGTCCCATCTGTGCCCCCCAAACTGCCCATGCTGCTGGTCAAGAAAATATGGAGACAAATAAACATCAAGTTCTGAAATGCATAAGGGTTAAGAGTTCCACAGCTGGCAATAGAAACCCCACTTTTTTTAGTAACAAAAGAATAAAAGCAAACACAAATAAAATTTAATTCTGTCTTAATATTTTAATAATTGCAAATTTGAGGCTAGACAATGATACTCTCATTTATAAAGCTTAGAAGCTGAATGAGGTAGTTAGGAACATATCTAAAGGTGACCCCTGAAAGAAGAAGACAGTAGGGAAGAAAAGAACACAGGAGGGGCAGGGGTGAAATCTGCTTTACAGTGTTGCCCAAGGTCAGCCCTGAGGGAAGGTAAGTCATCTGTGTCTGTACTGCCACCTAAATGTCTGTTTCTGTTCTCACTATGGCCTGTCAGGCTCACCATATAACTCAATAGAGTCAGGTCTTAAAACAAGGAAGTAATATTCTACCCAAGCAATTCTAAACTGAACTGAATTAATCTGACCCGAGAAAGCAGATCTTTCAGAGGCTTCAGTGTGAAGGATGGGATTCTTCATCATGCCTGTGCCTTCTTCAAGGCTTCACATTCCTGTCCCATGGCATGTGATTGCAATGGAATGCCTAGAAGAGATGGGCTCTAGGAAAGATGTGAGAGGATTCTGGAACTGTCAATAGAAAGGGAGAAAGAAAGAACTTCTTTATAAAGGAGGTTAGTTCGCCCTAAGGGAAGGACACGTAATTAAATTGACTTTCTTTTCTCTTTACACACACCCTTGTGAGAGTACTTATGAAATGGAGGAAGGAAAAGGCAAGAGTTTGAATATTTAATGCCGATACTGGCAAACCAGCCCTTACTAATCAAACTAACTAGATACGTATAATAGATATGTGTTGGTCTAATCTTATGCATGTTCAAAATAGAACCTGTTGTTTCTTGTTTGTTTTTTTTGTTTGTTTTCTTTTTGTTTTTGCGGTACGCAGGCCTCTCACTGTTGTGGCTTCTCCCGTTGCGGAGCACAGGCTCTGGACGCGCAGGCTCAGCGGCCATGGCTCACGGGCCCAGCTGCTCCACGGCATGTGGGATCCGCCCGGACCGGGGCACGAACCCGTGTCCCCTGCATGGGCAGGTGGACTCTCAACCAGGCGCCACCAGGAAGCCCAGAACCTGTTTTTAAACAGGTCATTCCAACTAAGAAACAGATAACTGAAGCGGGTACAATAAGCTTACTGTGAAACAATGTTATTAGTTGCCAAATCAAGAATTAATGTGACTAAAATATTCTCTGATGGAAAGTGTTTTGATACTGAGGATTAATTATTTCTTCCAGAAAGTCCATATGCCACAAATAGCCTTTTCTGAGGAACCAACTAATTTAAATAGAAGAGATATTTTATCCTACAGACAAGGATTTAATTTCCAAGAACAGGGCATCTAAAGTGAGCTATATTAGCTTTCCTTTATATCATCTCCTACCCCATCTTCCGGTCTCAAAGAAAAAAACATTCTTGAACCTTCCCTGTCTTGTCTCCTGTAGGAATTTAATTTATTTTTTTGTTTCTTTTTTCTTCACTTTCTCTCTACTGACTTTATATCCTTACTCTGTGAAGGGGCTTCTCTAACCCTAACTAAAATCGAACTTTACCCCTCAAGATTAAAAAATGTTATCTTTATTTCCTTTCACTGATAAATGTCTTAAAATCTAAAATCACTCTTCAGCTTTCTGTTTCCCATTTAGCCCTCTGTCCAAGCCCATGTCTATGCAAATCTACTAAACCTCTTCTTTTAAAATCCATCCATGACCTAATAATAACAAAGTCCATCAGCTCCTACCTTATTCTCTTATTAATCACTTTATGGGTTTGCTATTGGTAGTCAGTTTAACTGCTTTGTCTCCTATGACACTGTTATTACTCTAATTTATCCCATTATTTTTTACAATTAATATTCTCTCTAAACTTGTTTTACTCCACCTACTCTTAAAGTTATATCCCAGTCATTTTCACTCCACTTTTATTCCCTATTGATGTTCATTTATGTGTGACCTAATTCTTGCCAGAGCTTCATACATCCATATATTCAGCTTTAGCTTCTAATCGGATACTTGGATGTAAAATTTTCACATTCTTCCATAACATCTCTATGTGAGAGTATGTGTTAGTATGTAAAAGCATAACATCAAAAGCCAGATTCATTATCCTTACTTTTACTGTTCCAAGGGAAAAAAATACAACACCCTCACGCTTCAACAGATTGGATTATTTACCATTCTTTATAATTTCCCTACATAATGTCCAATAGTTCACTATTTCTTTGTATTTGCCTGCCTCACCTTTGTGCCTGGAAAGAACAACTTTATATTTTTATTAAATTATACCCAACTCACTCTTAAAGATATAATTTAACTATCATATCCCCTTAACATCATTTTCTCTGGGCTCTAAGTTCCTCATGGACAGAAATTGTGACTGTTGGCTTATTCTGAATCTAAGGATGTACACAGTGCCTGGCTCCAGACAGGTGCTCATATACCTGTCCCATTCACTTTCCCACCCTTCTTCATTTTCATTCTGATGTTTATAATATTTTGAGCTATAGTACTATCTGTACATGCACATTTCCATGTTAAACTCCATGAGATAAACTATGTACCTTTGTTTATATCTCAATCTGTACCATGGACAGTTCTTGGCAGGTCTGTGGTACTCTGTAAATGTTGTATGTAAACGTGACATATTTTAATCTCCTTTTTTCCCCTCAAGATATTGAAGAAGTAGGGTGCAGCCTGTGTACAGGAGGTTAAAAAAAAAAAGGAAGGCGAGGGCATGAGAGGATGTTCTTGTAGGGGTCGGTCGACCATACTTATAGTCTGTTCTATTAGGTAGGAGGAATAGAGTCGGGAGCTAGTATGTGACCACCCATATCATTCATGGGCATAGAGTAGAATAATATACCTCATTGAATGGGGAAAGAAGAATACTAAGAAACAGAGAATCTCCATAGTTGTTGTTTTAGTTTTCTTGGATGCCTTGTCAAGAGCCCTGAGAAAATTGAACACTGTATATAATATACCATTGAGCACAAAATTTGCCCAGACACACACACACACACACACACACACACATACACAGAGTCAATATCAGCACACCTGGTATATGCCATTTGGATATGTTCACACTAGAGGTAAATTGTGTTACTGCTATGAAAGATTGAACACTGTCTGCCAATCAGCGTTCTAGTCTTGCCTATGATTCTAGTTATGTGGCTCTGGGAATTCCACTTAATCTCTCGGCCATAAGTGTTTTTAGTTAAATAATGAGATAGATAAATGTTAATAATCTGTGTTCCTAAAATTTTTTCATGTATATAGAATCGTATGGAACTTAAATCTCTTTATAGATTCCAAATGTCAAAGAATGAATTTTTTTTTCTTGGTGGTTTGAACCATTCTGTAAAATCATTCTCCAAAGCTTTCACAACCTCTGACACAGCACAACTACCAGTTTACAGAAAAAATGATGAGTAAGATAGAAACATCCTTCTGCACCCTCCACCTGCCACCTCCACCACCGGCACCACACACATCCATACAGACACACTGCTCTTTCGAAAGAGGAAGGAATGAGATATTTAAAAACAATCTTACCAAAATAATTTTTAAATATTTTTATATTTCATTATAAATTCATCTAAATGACAGTTGGGACTTTTAAATACAGGATTTCTATATTGCTTTCTTCCTGTTAATTTTATAATAATAAAAAGAGAATTTAGGGCAAAGCATGAGAAGCAGCAGAAAAGCAAGGCGGTTGCATGCAATTTCCAGCTCCTGAGTCATTCCACTCTTTAGCACAGCTAATGTCACATGATGAAAAATACTTTTAAATGTGAGCATCTTATACAACATCAACTATTTTAAATGGCCACAGTCCTATCATCACAAATCCACCACAATCTAAGAAAAATTCATTTTCTCAGCAATTAATTTGTTTTCAGTTTACTCCTCACATCCATACTGGAGGGAGGGGGCAGGGTCTGTACCATCATTCCAAGTCTACTAAGCACATTACATAAATCTTCCACTCATGTGGGAGAAATGACTTACATATTTTTCCTAAAAGGGAAAAAAGCATAAATAATCTGTACCATCATTACTGGCAGGAATTGTTCAGAAGGCCTTTGGGCTCAAGATGTTGGCGTGCCTCGGAAGCTGCTATCAGAAGGCTCAGCCCTGGGCTTTGGCAAAGGAACTGCCATGTTAATCTGCTTCATTACATTTCTACAATTTGTTCACCCCATTAAGGAGCAGTGTTTGCCTTGTGAAAGGAAGATCTATCCTTCACTTTGAAAGCTTTACCTTCAAAAGGTATACAAATATGGCCACAGACAGACACTAAAGGCCAGAAAGCCAAAGAAATATTAAAATACAGCATGTCAGAGTCAGAGCTCATTTCAGTCTAAGAAGATTTAAAGATGCAGAACAGCCAGAATTACAGCTTTTTAATCTCTTAGATCCAAATCTAAGCTCACAAAGCACACATTTTAAATGTCATCATTAACATAAATAACAATTCATTGAAAGGTCAAAGATAGAATCATGTTGGCTTACCTGAAATAAAGGAAATTGTAAATCATAGATCAGAATCCACGTATGTGTTAAATACAATATTCTCCAACACAGTTATTCAGAATTCCCACTAGAGCAGAAAGTAAAATCTCACGTGTTCCATCCTCACTGAAGGGGAAAAAACAAGAAAGAACGACCGCAGCATCCTCTCTGTTTCTGCCTTAGCTTTCTGTTCTGACACATACTCAATGGTACCCACTGTCTGTTAGAAAGCAGCATGCTAAATTTAAAAAATAAATAAATAAATATAAGGCAGCATCTTACATGACAGCTCCATCTCCTGGCCAAAAGTGGAATTATTTTCATTAATGATCCCTTGGCAATGCCACATCTAGTAAGTTTGATGTGGTTATAGCCCATAATTTCACTGTATTTGAAATCAACTACCTTAATTAATTGTAAAGTAAACATTTCAGAAGGATTAGCGTATGATTTTTTCTTAATTTGTAGTCCTACTTTGGGATTTACTTCAATTTACTTACATTGTATTTAAATTAAATGGAACCTTGTCATAGCATTATTAAAAATTTACTGCTTACCTAAAAACTTATTTAACTTTATTTGCCATCTGCAAAAATAATATATATCTCCTACAAAATAATTTTGGATGTCAAATTTATATTTCTTGAACACCACTTTGTGGAGATATATAGGTTTTTGCTACTAGAGAAATTCGGCATTATGTTGTTGTTATTAATGTTATTTGGGGGTGTTAAAGGATTGAAGTTAATGCAGGACAATGAAATTAATAAAAGGCAAACTAGAAGATCTTTAGTTGACTCAAGCTTTTTAAGATATTTCAAAATATACAAATATCAAATTACATGCTACATGAAATTTGATAATTGTAGTACCCTATAGTGTGTAGTTATATCTTATTAGAAGGATAAGAGAAAAATTAAATTATTATAAGAATGCATTTAGTAAATAACATCAGTTATACTGAGCATATTATGTGCTCAATATGTATTCGTTTATTTTTTCTATGGTTAATTGTGAAGTCCTGGTTAATTGTTAAATTTTGAAATAAATATATAGATTGTCCTTCTTCAACATTTTCACAATACCATTTAAATTTGAAGACATATGTATGAACTAAAGTTCTCCCTACTAGTCTGATATTCCGAAGCCTTTCACTCGCTGCCACTGCAGAAACACTGTGACGCTGTCCGAGGTGCTGAAAACCACTTTCAGAACTCTAAGGTTCTAGGTCTTAAACTGGTCTGAAATGTTGTCTTTGTAATATTTCACATAAATTTTATTTTTAACAGTACTATATAATTCAGAATAAGTGACAGTATCTAAGATACAAATGTCTAAGTAATATTTTATCCACAGAATATATAGTATACATATTGACCAGAAGCCATAATGCAGATGAATCTATTCAATAAAAATATGATTATAAGTCACACTTTCTTTGGATCCTCCACATAATATTTAATTTTATTCTTGATGATGTTATATTATGCAGATTGTTCCAGCATAAGTTCCCACATTGAATAGATGAAGTTACTTAAGTCTACTCTTCAGTAATTCGCTCAGAGTTAATTAATAAGCAAGTCAGAAGAACAAACCTAGTTCTCTAAATTTTACCTTACTTCTATTTCTATAATATCATTAAGGTATATTTGTATTATTTTAAAAATACATAATAACATTGCACAACTAAAAAATTAAAGTGACTTGGCAGATCAAATTATTTAAATATGTACACTCAAACTATTCCCTCTCATAAGTTTCCTGCAAAAACAGGATACTGTTATAATCCCTCAGGGCACATAAGTTATGATAATTTCTCTTCAATTTTTCAGCAAAGCACTCCTAATGGTCAAAAAAGATTGAACTCATAAGATTAGAATCTGAGATGTCACAAACATGAAATATCACTGAAGCTTCACTTTATCTTTAA